>NC_085842.1:188911869-190111869 GCF_035594765.1 Anolis carolinensis
TTCTATGTCATGGCATTGAATGCTTGCCTTTATGTGTGCAATGTGATCCGCCCTGTGTCCCCTTCGGGGTGAGAAGGGCGGAATATAAATGCTGTAAATAAATAAATAAATAATAAAATAAATATCTCTAGTCTGTCAAGATCGTTTTGAATTTTGCTCCTGTCTTCTGGAGTGTTTAGTGTCATCTGCAAACTTGATGATCATGCCTTCTAACCCTTTGTCTAAGTCGTTAATAAAGATGTTGAACAGAACCGGGCCCAGGACAGAGCCCTGTGGCACTCCACTCGTGACATCTTTCCAAGATGAAGAAGATGCATTGGTGAGGTTCGTTTGCTTAGCCAATTACAGATCCACCTAACTGTAGTTTTGTTTAGCCCACATTTTACTAGTTTGTTTGCCAGAAGGTCATGGGAGACTTTGTCGAAGGCCTTACTGAAATCCAGATACGCTACCTGGATTTTCAGCCAATCAGAGGAGGGAGTGGGAAGTCTGAATAGCTGCCAGAGCTGTATAAGATGTTGTGTATTTTTCTGTGAATTTATGCTTGTATCTTTTGTAGCATATTGCTTGTACTTGCATCCTTTTTTGGCCAAATTGTAATAAAACCTCTGTGACTTTGCCTTCAGTCCGGGTTGCTTTTGCTTGAGACTACTGGGAAGAACAAGATTCTGACCCTCCTCTTCTCTCTCCACTGCAGAATTAATGGAGTGCAAATTACCTTTGATTTTTGAATTCATTTTGTAGCAATTAAAGTAAGCTGAGAACAAACGGTCAATGTCAAAGGAGAGAAAAAGTGGAAATACAAGACTGCCCTTGCCAAAATGGGACCATTGGAGATTATGCCACTGATATATTCAGTGAACAATCCTCCAGCATGATTGAAGTTTCAGCTTCCAGTAACTTTGCAACGTGTAGTAGCTTCAACTAGAGATAGTATAGTGTAACCAGAACAAGTTAGGGACCCCTTACTCCCAGGCTTGCTTTTGGAGTCAAAACAACCTGGGTGCTCAATTGCATGGCATGGGCTACATTAAGTTGCTACTTTCCAAACACAAGCAGGAATTCTCTGGCCTAAATTCCTGTAAATCCTCAAGCCAGTAAATCCTGTGAGCATTATGTGCTTCTGCTCCTCCTGAAGATGTAAACAGCTGATTCCTTGGAATGCAGCACTTGCTGTTCCTTCACAAAGTACTGTGGCCTTGCCAGCTATGGGATTTGACCCTTGAACCCGATACTGAAGGCAGTGGTAAACCATCCCTTCCGTGGGAAAGGTGGAAACAATTGCCTATATAACAATTTTCACTTTTCCGGGATAGGAGTTTGTAAGAAATAGGGAGGCACACTTTCTGTACTTTTTGTCCTCTCTGTCACTTCACAAGTTGGGTAAATGTTTAACTACTGAAGGAACATTTCTCCTCAACAGCAAAGCTACTCTGTTAATCATTTTCCAGAATGTACTGAAGTTTCAGAATGCAGATTAACTGCATTGAACTGGATTATAAATCCATGCTGCCATATACTCTAGTTTAATGCAGTTAATTTGCATTTTGAAACTGGGTTATAAGACAGTGTAGATCCAGCCTGAGTGGGGTTGCTGAAGTTGAGCTAGGGCTGTGAGTGGGAAAATTGAAGATGAATTGGTGTAGCTGTTTTGGTACTCTGGAGACTAGAATTCAAATTCCTACTCAGGCTGAATCTACACTGCCATATAATCCAGTTTCTGAATCCAGATTATTTGCTTTGAACTGGATTATATGATTCTGCACTACCATATAACACAGTTCAAAGCAGATATGTTGTCAAAGGCTTTCATGGCTGGAATCACTGAGTTGTTGTGAGTTTTCCAGGCTGTATGGCCATGTTCCAGAAGCATTCTCTCCTGACATTTTGCCTACATCTATGGCAGGCATCCTCAGAGGTTGTGAGGTACAGTAGAGTCTCACTTATCCAACACTCGCTTATCCAATGTTCTGGATTATCCAACGCATTTTTGTAGTCAATGTTTTCAATACATCGTGATATTTTGGTGCTAAATTTGTAAATACAGTAATTACTACTTAGTATTACTGCATATTGAACTACTTTTTCTGTAAAATTTGTTTTATAACATGATGTTTTGGTGCTTAATTTGTAAAATTATAACCTAATTTGATGTTTAATAGGCTTTTTCTTAATCCCTCCTTATTATCCAACATATTCGCTTATCCAATGTTCTGCCGGCTCATTTATGTTGGATAAGTGAGACTCTACTGTATATTGGAAACTAAGCAAGAGAGGTTTATATATCTGTGGAAAGTCCAGGGTGGGAGAAAGAACTCTTGTCTGTTGGAGGCCAGTGTGAAAGTTGTAATTAATCACCTTGATTAGCATGAATGGCCTTGCCAGCTTCAAGGCCTGGCTGATTCCTGCCTGGGGGAATCCTTTGTTGGGAGGTGTTAGCTGGTCATGATTGATTCATGTCTGGAATTCCTCTGTTTCCTCTGGACCACTCTAACAACCACCATGTCAGACTATACAGAGAAGCCATTGAAATCCACAAGCATGTGTTCAATTTCAACAGAAAGGCGGAAACAATGAAAATGAACAAAATCTGGCTACCAGTATTACAGTAGAGTCTCACTTATCCAACATAAACGGGCCGGCAGAATGTTGGATAAGCGAATACGTTGGATAATAAGGAGGGATTAAGGATAAGCCTATTAAACATCAAATTAAGTTATGATTTCACAAATTAAGGACCAAAACATCATGTTAGACAACAAATTTGGAAGAAAAAGTAGTTCAATACACAGTAATTCTATGTAGAAATTACTGGATTTATGAATTTAGCACCAAAATATCACGATATATTGAAAGCATTGACTACAAAAATGCGTTGGATAATCCAGAACGTTGGATAAGCGAGTGTTGGATAAGTGAGACTCTACTGAAACTCTAAAATCAGAACAGTAAATATAGAACAACACTCTGAAAACAGAGGAATTCCAGACTTGAATCAATCAGGGCCAGCGAACACCTCAGACAACGGATTCCTCCAGGCAGGAAGAAACCAGCCTTGAAGCTGGCAAAGCCATTATTAATATCAAGGTGATTACCGTATATACTCGAAGATAAGCCGGGTTTTTTAGCCCTTATTTATGAGCTGAAAAAGCCCCCCCCCCCCCCCCCCCGCTTATAATCGGGTCAAGGTCAAGGCCAGCAATGGAGCTTGCAGGCTATTGCTTGCATTATGTGATCTATTTCTCTCTTCTCCCTTATCAGTGTGTTTTCTTTGGAAAGCCTCCCTCACTCTTAATCAAGGGAATGTTTTGAAAAGAGAAAAACAGGCTTGCAAGTCAGGAAGACAAAAAAAAATCATTAATCTTATGAAAGCATTTTCCCCTGAAATATTTGTTAAACTCTCCTATAGATATATAGGCATTAAACCCTTGCAAGCTTTTGCCATCTCTATGTACCTTTATATGTGTATCTATCTATATACATTAATTTTATATATGAATTTCCCCTCATATGTTTGCAGGTCTTTGCAAATCCTTTATACATATAGATCCATGTAGCTGTGTATCTGTAGCCATACATATACATTATTTTTATATATGAATTTACCCTCATATGTTTGCAAGTCTCTGCAAATATCTATATAAAGAGAGATGTCTGGATAGATATGAATATATTCTTACCTACCTATATATAGGGCTTGCAAATATTACAGGGGGGGGGATGAACACACAAATATATATAGACATATCTAGATAGATATGTGTGTGTGTATATATATATATATATATATATGGCTTGCATGTATTGTAGGGGAAATGCACACACACACACACACACACACAGAGGGGATTTGCAAACGTTTCGGGGGGGATGCATATGTGAAATTAGTATATATAATTATAGATTTATATCTAGCTCTGCATTGTTTATATAAGCATTGAATGTTTGCCTGTTACTATGTTGGAAGCCGGCCTGAGTCCCCATGGGGAGATAGGGTGGGATCCAAATGAGGTTTATTATTATTATTATTATTATTATTATTATTATTATTATTAGGTTATTGTTGATACCATATTGTTTTGGTTGCCCCTACTTTTACACTTATAGAGCTTATAGAGTTTATTGTTTTTCTTTGAAATAACATAAATATTCAAAAACTTTTAACCTTCTGATGCCTCGATTAATGAAATTTTATTGGTATTTATTTTTATTTTGAAATTTACCCATAGCTGCTGCATTTCCCACCCTCAGCTTATACTCGAGTCAATAAGTTATCCCAGTTTTTTATGGTAAAATTAGGTGCCTCGGCTTATATTCAAGTCGGCTTATACTCGAGTATATACGGTACTAAAATGTGAGTTTATTTTTAAAATTGTTTTAGAGCTCTCAACGGAAACAGGTGCAAACTAATTCTTAAGGAAGCAATTTTTTGTGTTTTTACATCTTGTAATTACATGATGCAACACCTAACAAGCTTCTTTCAAATATAATTTATTTCCTTATAGCACTTGTTGAGACTGGAATTATTATTTACTGGAATTCTCTGAGGGACATTCATGTGCGTAATCTAGGATAACAGAGGTGTGCGCTCTTTTAACAAGCCTTCTGCTAGAACAGTGGTTCTCAACCTGTGAATCCCCAGGTGTTTTGGCCTACAGTTCCCAGAAATCCCAGCCAGTTTACCAGTTGTTAGGATTTTTGGGAGTTGAAGACCAAAACATCTGGGGACCCACAGGTTGAGAACCACTGTGCTAGGAGTGATCCTGATAAGAATTCTCTCCCCCACCCTACCAGCCCCCTGCAAAGCCTGCGGTGTACCCCTTCATCCATCCAGAGGACCATGTGGGATGCCCAAGCAGGAGCAAGTTACAGATGAGAGCAGCTGTCTTCTTTCCCAATTTCAAGTATGAACACTAAAGAGCCAAGGGAGTGCACATCTGTTCTTTTTTCACAATGTATGGGGTCCAGATGAAACAGTATGGGCAGAAAATAGCTAGATAGAAGATCTTAGCCATTGGTTTCCAAGAAGCAGGATTCTACAAGCTCTTTTAAGTTTGCAGTGAACCAAAGGAAGCCATGTTCTGATGGATTATAGCTTTGTTCAAAAGCTACAATTCTATGATTCTGTGATTGTTGGGACTTAAAGGCTTGGAGTGAAGTTCCTTTCTAGTTTGGCTTAACGTGGGAGAGAAACAAACTGGTTTTGAGGCTCCAGAGCAGGCAAAAACCTCCTAAGTATAAAAAAGTCAAGGATCATCTATAAGACCCAATATTGTCTTAGTGTTTTGTGAATCCATGTGGTCACAGAAAACACAACTTGAAGCGAGTCATCTTAGACATTCTGTGGAATTTGCCTCCGCTTTCAAGCTGGAACAACTCCAAGAAAAGTGCGCCTTGCATTAGAATAGTAAATCAATTTAAAAGAATAATGCAGATCGGGAATATCCTCAATTTAAAGGTAAGTCCTTTTTACTTCTCAAACTAACTCTGTAAATTTAACTAGAAGATTTATTGGTAACCACCTCTTTTTCAGAAATGATATTGTCCTTTGGTTTTTGTCAACCTGTTAGAGGGAAAGACTGATTTGCGGTTTAAAAAACATGTTTATTAATAATTTAATAACACCTCTTGACAACCCCAAAACTAAGATGAAGTTGAAATATTCTGAACTATAAAGATTGTAACCCAACAATATTGAAAGGAGCGAGGGAAAGAAAAAACAGTCCCCATTCCAAGCATAGATAAGAGCTGAATTTCAACAAGTGAATAAAATATGATCGTCAATGCTGGAAACTAAAACTGTATAAAGCAGGATTTGGGATATTCCTGTGTGACAACAAACTACTAAAGAAAGGGATGGAAAGAAAGTGATACCCCACTTCTATTGCTTAGCAATTGCTGGCAAAGCTAAATTAATTAAATTATTTATTCAGTTATTAATTCATTTATGTAATCTTTAACACGTCTTTAATTGACATGGCTCAATGCTATGGAATTCTGGGAATGAACTTTTAAAAGGTCTTTTGCCTTTTCTGCCAAATAGTTGCTGGTGCCTCTACCTACAGTTCGTTGGATTGAAGAGGAAAAAAGAGTAATACACTCACGTTTCTGACACACTAATAAGCATATGGCATCAACACTAAAAAGCATAAACAGCATACGGGCAGCTGTTGTATTTCTGTCCTTGCTAGTCAAAGACCTTGTAGAACTTCTACCCTGTTTCCCTGAAAATAAGACAGCCCCAGAAAATAAGAACTAGTAGAGGTTTTGCTGAATTGCTAAATATAAGGCCTCTCCCGAAAGTAAGACCTAGCAAAGTTTTTGTTTGAAACATGCTCGCCAAACAGAACACCAGAGCATGCAGGATCGGTAAATGTACGTACCATAGATTATTGTACATGGAAATAATGGTAGTAACAAGAAATTATTGATAAGATTCACAGTTTGTTTGGTTGTGCTGGTTTGTGATGACAACTACTGTACAATATATAATAAATGTTCATTTTTTTGTTCAACAATAAATGTGGATTCTTCTTCATGGAAAAATAAGACGTTACCTGAAAATAAGACCTAGCGCATCTTTAGGAGCAAAAATTAATATAAGACACTGTCTTATTTTTAGGGAAACACGGTACATGCCCCTGCATTGATCCCCCCCCTCCACACACACACAGGGAATGGTACATGTTAATGGAGAGGATCACCAGTGGCAGATCTATGGAAACCTGGGCCTTGAGAAGCCAGGACTGGAGCTTTTAGAAGTTTTATAATCCAGGTACTCTCGTGGAGCAGTTGGGATATGTGTTCAAGAAGCTGTGGGCACCTGAAACAAAAGAAAAGAAATCACATACCTCTTCACCACAGGTGAATCAACACCTTTATTCATTACAAAGCCCATTCATTTTGACCAGGGGCATTTTAACAGCAAAATACCCCCCCCCCCCTCAGGCAAAGCATTGCACTGGACCCTCTCTACACAACCATTTCCAGGAATAAAAAAAATATTAGTACATTTTAAATTTTACATTAGTACATTTTACATTTTAAAAAAAAACATGCTGTACAGCAAAGATTAATCAATACTAACATTTGGACAATATAATATGAGCCTTGAGCAATTGTTGTCCCCAGCTGTTAATTGACTCCCACAAGTTCGTTACAATATTCTGCTTCTGTAACATTACACACAATAGAAATGGTAAAAGTTTGCTCATTCCAGCTCTTCAGTAGCCATCAAATCCCATTATCTCTAACCCAGCTGCATTCCTGTCTTCTCACACACTTTCCTGGGTAGACCATGAACAGCAGCTAGAGTTCAAATCAAGTAGTGACAGCTTATTAAATTTTCTCACTACAACTGGAACCAATCAACAATAACGATACATGGTGCTCCAACACCTATCACCAAGCAGAACCTAGCCTGCACCGATCTGGACCAATCAACAAGCGGTACAGCAAAGTCCCTTTGTTCGAATAGCTGTCAAATTGCTATAAATCTGTATGTTCTCAGTTGCCCTTATGTTAGTTTTTGAAGCACAGACTATGCTGGCATCGACACTTCACCAAGGTGAATAAAAACTTCTGTTCTTTGCCTTCATCCCATCTGTGTTTTATCAAGTCATTTGGGAGCTTGACATGCTAGGCCCACAGTTCTTGCTGTAGCTGAAATCACTTAGCACTAAAATGTTTTTTCCTATTTTGGAATCTCTTCTGTGGATGCTAACAGATCAGTCAGACATTGTTCATCAGAAAATGTATCTTAATTCTTAAAGAAATAGCCTCAATAATGAGTATGATAAATTGAGATGTGGGGCCTTAATATCTGAAGGCACTAGAACTCATCTGATCTTCGAAGCCACATTGAGTCAGCCCTGATAAGTACAATAGAGTTTTGCTTATCTAACCTTAGCTTATCCAACATTCTGTATTATCCAACGCAGTCGGCCTTTTAGTAGTCAGTGTTTTTGTAGTCAATGTTTTCAATACATTGTGATGTTTTGTTTTCAATACATTGCTAAATTCATAAATACGGTAATTACTACATAATGTTACCGTATATTGAACTGCTTTTTCTTTCAGTTTGTTGTAAAACATGATGCTTTGGTGCTTAATTTGTAAAATCATAATGTTATTTGATGCTTAATAGGCTTTTCCTTAATCCCTCCTTATTATCCAACATTTTTACTTACCCAACGTTCTGCTGGCCCGTTTATGTTGGATAAGTGAGACTCTACTGTACCTGGATGGGAGACCACCAACAGGTGCTGAAGGCTACATTTCAGAGAAAGGAATTGGCCCCTTTGAGTATTCCTTGGCTAAGAAAATCCTAAGACAGTGATTCTCAACCTGTGGGTCCCCAGAGGTTTTGACCTTCAACTCCCAGAAATCCTAACAGCTGGCAAACTGGCTGGGATTTCTGAGAGTTGTAGGCCAAAACACCTGGGGATCCACAGGTTGAGAACCACTGTCTTAGGGTTTTCTTAGGCATGGAATACGCAAGAGGCCAGTTCCTTTCTCTGAACCACTGCCCTAAGAAATGCATACATTACACCTACAAAACCCCATCACATCTGTAAAATAAACAAGCCTAACAAAGTGTGGTGCACAGATTTTTACCAAAGTCACCTTTGGACACTGAAAACACCTAGTTTGGACTGGTTTTTTAATTAAAATAATAATTATTAAAGAAGAATACTGAAGGGAAGGGGCAGGCAAGACTGCAAACAATTCACAGCTGGAGGTAAAATACAGCTTTGGAGCCAAGACTAGCCGGAATCAGCAGTAACCATATTATAGAAGAGATTGAAAGGTTAATAGGCAACCAGCTGATGCTGAAAGAGAACAATTAGAAAGGTTAAGGGGCTTAATATTAGATTAATGTCTGCCTGGAGCAGAAAAGCAGATTCCAGGAAAAAATTAACTTTGCAGTCTTTACCCTATACTCCTTCTCATTCTCTCTCACAATCTTTCATCAAGGACAATTCTACCCTACATGTGATATCTCTTCTGACACGTGAAGCTTAGGTTCAGCATTCTCATTATACTAGGAGTGAAGAATGTTAGGCACTCCTAGCCTTGTTAAATCAAAAGTCCCATCACTCCAAGCCAATGTTGAGTGATGATGACACTTGTGATCCAACAGCTTTGGGATAGAATGAAAAGGTGAGAGGGGAATGAGTATGTTTCATACCTAAACAACTTGCAGCATCCTGCAACTTTAGAGTAACTTAACCAAATATGCATACTAAGGACTAACAGCCCTGAGTTTAATCTGAAAATTGCAAGCAACACTGTATTATTCTTTTCAGAACCATGAACTTAGAGAGCTGAGATTCCGTAGATACTGGGTGAGATCCTGTGATTATGGTGAACGGCAGTTTCTCAAAAGTGTGACATTAAAGGGACAACTGCAAACAGTGTTAACTAGAAGGTTGGAGTCATCTAAATAACATTTCTTTCAGATGAGATGATACTTAAAGGGCTCATGCTTATCAAATTCACAGACACCAAATTATAAGGTTCAGAGGACAAGTTCAAAATCCAGAAAGGCCTTAACCAATCTAAAAAGGCAGAATAAAAATCAAAACAGATATAGGATGGGTGACACCTGGCTAAACAACAGTTCATGTGAAAATCATCTATGATGCATAGTAGACCGTAAGCTGAACAGTGCAATGCGGCAGCTTTAAAACACCAATGCAATTCTATTCTGGATCAATAAGAATGAAGTATTGAGATCAGTGGTTCCCAGCCTTTGGTTTTCCAGGTGTTTTGGACTTCAAATCCCAGAAATCCCAGCCATTTTACCAGCTGTTCGGAATTGTGGGAGCTGAAGTCCAAAATACCTGGAGGTTGAAAGGCTGGAAACTACTGGTCTAGATTGAGGGAAGTACTAATACCACTCTCTTCTGCTTTTGTCAAACCACACCAGGAATCATGTGTTCAGTTTTGGGCACCACAATTCAAGTAGGATAAGCTGGAAAGTGTTCCAAGAAGGGTGGCCAAAACAATCAAGGGTTTGGAAGCCAAGCCATGTGAGGAAAGGCTTAGGATAGTGTGTATTTTTAGCTTGGAGAAGAGAAGGTTGAGAGGGTAACATAATAGCTATGTTTAAATATTTGAAATGATGTTATACTGGGGAATGAGCAGTTTTTTTCTGCTGCTCTAGAGACTAAAACATGAAGCAATAGATTCAAATTGTAGAAAAAGATAACCCATCTAACATTAGGAAGGACTTCCCAATGGCTAGAACTGTTTAACCGTGGAATATGCTTCCTCTAAGTATGATTAAGGCCCCTGATAATCTGCAATATCTGCTTTGAACCGGAGTCCATACTGCCATATAATCCAATTCAATGTGGATTTTATGCAGCAATGTTGAAGAGGCTGGGGTCTCCTACTATGGGATTTTAAACACAAGCTAGACAGCTTTGATTGTGTTTTCCTGCATGGCAAAGGGTTGGACTGGATGGTCCTTGTCTTCCAACTCATTAAGAACCTGTTTCAACCTGAGGTTTGGATTCATTTTCAGATAAATTATAGTATGAAATGGTGATAGTGGGTGAAACATTATTTCAGTTGTAGGCAGAATTAAAGATTACATTTTGGACTTGGTCTTCTGCATGGGATGGGATGAAGATGGCGGTGGAGTGGAGGAACTATCTACAGTTTCGTTGTCATGGACCAACCATTATCTGATCGGGTTTAGACTAACTGCAGCTCTTCAGGGGTGGGGGACCAATGAAAATTGTTTGCCCCGGGAGGCATATGGATCCAGATGGATTCTTGATGGCTCTTGGGGATTTTCCTGCCATTGTGGAAGGTGATTCTGTTGAAGCCCTTGCAGACCTCTGCAATACAGAGGTAGCCAGGGCAGTAGGCACAATCACTTCTAAACGTTCCCTTACACAGTGCAGAGCCAAATCAGCTCCGTGGTGTAAGGCAGAGCTGGCAGCAATGAATCAAATGTGTAGGAGACTAGAGCGATGTTGACACCAAACTCGCACCGAATCTCACTGAACATTGAGTATAGCATATTGGAAGTTCTATTCCACCACAGTGAAGGTGGCTGGGAAATCTTTTACAGCTAGCAACATTGCATCTGCAAGGAACCATTCAGTGGAGCTGTTACGGGTAGTCAGGGGGCTCCTTCTTTCTAATTGTCTGGTGGAGTCCTCTGGCCACTCGGCAGCTCACAGTGAAGAATTTTTAAGGTTCTTTGCAGATAAAGTCACTCAGATCCATTAAGACCTAGACATCTCTATTGATACAGTCTCTGCAGATGTAACTCAGATGCCTGCTTGTTGAGTTCTAATGGATTTATTTCAATTGGTGCTGTTTGATGATATTGACAGGATTCTTGGAGAAATGAGACCCATCATGTGTATTCTAGACCCTCGCCCTTTCTGGTTAATCAAACAAGTCAGAGAGGGGTTGGTTGACTGGGTGATGAGGGTGGCAGATGACTCCCTCAGCCAAGGCAAATTTCCATCCAGCCTGAAAATGGCTGTAGTAAGACCGTCATTAAAGAAATCATAATTGGGCCTGTCCGTAATGAGTAATTACCTCCCAGTTTCTAACCTCCTTTCCTGCCCAAGGTTCTGGAGCATGTGGTGGCTTCGCAACTCCAGGGATTCCTGGATGAAAGGGGTTATCCCCAAAAATAAGACATCCCTGAAAATAATACCTAGTGTATCTTTGGGAGCAAAAATCAATATCAGACACTGTCTTATTTTTGGGGAAACACGGTAGATCCATTTCAGTCTGGTTTTAGGCCTGGCTACAGGACTGAGATGGCTTTGGTTGCCTTGGTAGATGATCTACACAGAGAACTAGACCAGGGGAGTGTGTCCCTGTTGGTTTTCCTGAACTTCTCAGTGGCCTTCGATACCATCAATCATGGTATCCTTCGGGTTACCTGTCTGGGATGGGACTCTGTTTTACAGTGGCTCCAGTCCTTCCTGGAAGGACGAATCCAGAAGGTGTTATTGGGGGGTGCCTGCTCGACCCCTTGGCCATTTTTCTGTGTGGTCCTGCAGGGCTCAGTACTTTCCCCCATATTGTATAACATCTACATGAAGCCACTGGGAGAGATCATCTGGAGTTTTGGAGTTCGTTGCCATCTGTACGCAGATGACACCAAATTCTATTACTAATTTCTACCAAAAGCCAAGGTAGCAGCCCAGACCCTGAACCAGTGCATGTCAGCTGTAATGTATTGGATGAGGACAAACAAACTGAAATTGAATCCAGACAAGACAGAGGTCCTCCTGGTCAGTAACAAGGCAGATCAGGGTATAGGGTGGCAACCTGTGCTGAATGGAGTAACACTCCCCCTGAAATCATAGTTTGGAGGTCCAGGTTTTGACAGTGGCCAGGAGGGCCTTTGCACAATTAAAACTGGTGTGCCATCTGCAACTGTACCTTGAGAAGCCAGACTTGGCCATGGTGGTCCATGCCTTAGTTACATACCACCCAAACTACTGTAACAGGCTCTACGTGGGGCTGCCCCGAAGAGTGCCCGGAAACTTCAACTAGTCCAAAGAGCTGCAGCCAGGCTACTCACAGGTGCTGGACCCAGGGAACGCACAACTCCTCTGCTACAGCACCATCATTGACTGCCAATCTATTTCCAAGCCCTATTTAAGGTGCTGGTTTTGACCTTTACAGCCATAAATGGTTCAGGTCCAACTTACTTATCTGACTGCATCTCCTCACACCTACCTGCCCGATCCCAAAGATCATCAGGGGAGGCCCTACCCTCACTTCTGCCACCATCCCAAATGCGGTTGATGGCAATGAGAGAGAAGCCTTCTTGATTGCCACCCTCAGACTTCAGAATACCCTTCCCAAGGAAATTAAAACAGCACCCTCTTCCTTCCTTCAAAAAGCAGTGTAAAACCTTTCTGTTTAGGCAAGCCTTCAGCAAAGAAATCTGGACTGAAATGTCAGGATGGCTAATTCTTTTCCCACAAATGGTAATTTATTCAGAAATATAGCCCAGGTTATTTCAAAATCTTCATGTAGGTACATTTTTGTCACTGGACACTACAGAACAAATAGTGCGTAACTCCTACAGTTGATATTGTCCATTTGTAACACTGAGCATGTACTAAACATGGAATACTAGTATGAGAGACATTTCATGATGATGAAGAAGGAGGGCTAATTTTTATTGACTGGAGCAAAGTGCAATATGATCTGACAAGATTCCATATTAACGTATATTGTTTTAAAATGCACAATTATGTTTATTGATTGTTTTATGTGTTTTATATATCTATTTTAATTTATGTTGTTTTGTACTGTATTTAATATGTTGGAAGCCGCTTTTGGTCCCTTTGTAGAAGAAAAGCGGGATATAAATGAATTATTATTATTATTATTATTATTATTATTATTATTATTATTAAGACCATATTAAGACCCTTAAGGACATTCAGGAACTCGAGCTCTTCTTGGACACTGCACAACACACTGCTCTAGATACACAACCCGCATCACACCAACAGCATGATGAGGAACTTCGTGGGGAGATCTATTCGAATGTCCACAACCCTCAGGCTTGGAAGGAGGTCACCAGTAGAAAGAGACACAGGACCAGGCAGCCTCCGCAGAATACTTCTGCTCAGCTTGACTTACAGAACAGATTCCAAATTCTTACACCCCTAACATCTGATCAGGAAACACATCTTGTGGAGGATCACAGTTACTTAGATACCACTCAGTGGGCCACCCTTGATCAATGCACGGCGGATAGCCCTGACAGGGGCGATGCATCACCACATTCACACTTACACAATCATGCAGATGCTCCATCCCCAATCGTAGACCAGGCGCAACAGGAACACCCTTGGGAGAGTGATGGGCTCTTGGACGCATCTCAATGGATTGTCATTGATGAATGCATTGGGTATGTCGAGGAGGAGGACAACACTTTACACCTACACAATTCACTTCAACTGGAACACTCTTCAGGGGACTTACACACTGTCTTGCACAAAAGGGACCCTGTCAATCCTCAAAGGAAACAGGTCTTGATAGTAGGTGACTCCCTCCTTAGAGGAACAGAAGCCATCATTTCCAGACCGGATGGGATGGCTCGAGAAATATGCTGCCTCCCAGGGGCAAAAATACATCATATCACTCAAAGGCTCACCAGGCTCCTAAAGCCCCATCACCCTCCCCACCTTATGTTGATTCATGTAGGAACTAATGACACTGCTAGGCATACTTTTCAAAAGATCACAAATGATTTTCGAGCTCTAGGAACAAAGCTAAAACTGTGTAATGTACATGTGATCTTTTCATCCCTCCTCCCCGTTGTAGGACACGGCTCTACAAGGGCCAGAAAAATAGTACAGGTCAATAACTGGCTCAGAAAATGGTGTCAGGAGGAGCGTTTTGGCTTCCTCGACCATGACCTACTCTTCCAGGAGGATGGCCTACTGGCAAGTGATGGGGTGCATCTCACACAAGTAGGAAAACATCTTTTTGCACACAGACTCACAAACCTCATCAGGCACACTTTAAACTAATCCACTGGGGGAGGGAAACAACAGCCTGGCGAACACTATATTACCCACGACCACAAGGAACCGCCAAAAGGCTAAACGGAGGGCTGCACAAACACAGCAAGGACCAAGTACAGAGAGCACAATAATCCCAAATAAACAGCTCGAGGGGAGGTCACAGGGGCTTACATGTCTTTACACTAATGCACAGAGCATGGGAAATAAGCAAGACGAACTCCAACTCTTAGCACAGCACCACACATACGATGTCATAGGCATCACTGAAACCTGGTGGGATGACTCCCATCACTGGAATTTAGCCATTGAGGGCTATAACCTCTTTCACAGAAATAGAACAAAGGGGAAAGGAGGGGGAGTAGCTTTATATGTCAAAAACAGTTACATTACAGAAGAAATGCGAGACTGTAATCCGGGAAACCAGCTTGAAAGCATCTGGATAAGAATCAAGGGAACCGGGACTCAAAAAGATCATGTTGTGGGTGTCTACTATAGACCTCCGAGTCAGGATGAAGGACTTGATCAAGCCTTCTGTCAACAGCTGACAGGCACAAAGAAGAGATATAGTAGTCATGGGCGATTTCAACTATCCTGATATCTGCTGGAAAACAAACTCGGCCAAGAGTACAAAGTCCAATAAATTCCTCACTTGCCTTGCAGACAATTTTATGGTCCAGAAGGTAGAAGAGGGAATAAGGGAATCGGCTACTATTGATCTAATCTTAACAAATGTGGAAGATCTGATCAATAAACTCGAAGTGGTCGGATCCTTAGGGGCAAGTGACCATGTGCTCCTGCAGTTTGCCATACAAAGGAAGGCTGAAACTAAGACAAGTCAAACACGCATTCTGGACTTTAAGAGAGCTGACTTTCAAAAAATGAAGGAATTACTGAGCGGCATTCCATGGACGCCAAATAACAAGGGAGTTAAGGATGGATGGGAGTTTTTTAAAAGTGAAATACTCAAGGCGCAAATGCAAACAGTGCCAACAAAGAAAAAAAATAAGACAAGTGCGAAGAAGCCAGAATTGATGCCCAAAGGCTTTTTTTGCTTACGTTGGTAGAAAAAGGAAGAACACTGCGAGGAGAAGATGGGGTGATTGTGACAAGGGACAGGGAAAAGGCAGAACTACTTAATGCCTTCTTTGCCTCGGTCTTCTCACAAAAAGAAAGCCATCTTCAACCTCAGCAACATGGAATGGACAAAGGATTGGGG
Organism: Anolis carolinensis; assembly: GCF_035594765.1. Lineage (NCBI taxonomy): Eukaryota > Metazoa > Chordata > Lepidosauria > Squamata > Anolidae > Anolis > Anolis carolinensis. Next base: position 188,927,617 of record NC_085842.1, read on the forward strand.
GAAACCCAACCCCAAATAGGGAAACAAGTTGTCCAGGAACTTAGAAACAAATGCGGTCATTGCTAATAGTCAACATGGATTTACCAAAAACAAGTCATGCCAGACTAATCTGATCTCTTTTTTCGATAGAGTTACGAGTTGGGTCGATACAGGGAATGCTGTGGATGTAGCATACCTGGATTTCAGTAAGGCCTTCGACAAAGTCCCCCACGACCTTCTGGCAAACAAACTAGTAAAATGTGGGCTAGACAAAACTACGGTTAGGTGGATTTGTAATTGGCTAAGCGAACAAACCCAAAGGGTGCTCACCAATGCGTCGTCTTCATCATGGAAAGAAGTGACAAGTGGAATGCCGCAGGGCTCCGTCCTGGGCCCGTTCTGTTCAACATCTTTATTAACGACTTAGACGAAGGGTTAGAAGGCACGATCATCAAGTTTGCAGATGACACCAAACTGGGAGGGATAGCTAACATTCCAGAAGACAGGAGCAGAATTCAAAATGATCTTGACAGTTTAGAGAGATGGGCCGAAACGAACAAAATGAAGTTCAACAGGGACAAATGCAAGATACTTCACTTTGGCAGAAAAAATGGAATGCAAAGATACAGAATGGGGGACGCCTGGCTTGACAGCAGTGTGTGTGAAAAAGACCTTGGAGTCCTCGTGGAGTTCCACCTGAACATCAGGAAGAACTTCCTCACTGTGAGGGCTGTTCGGCAGTGGAACTCTCTGCCCCGGACTGTGGTGGAGGCTCCTTCTTTGGAGGCTTTTAAGCAGAGGCTGGATGGCCATCTGTCAGGGGTGCTTTGAATGCGATTTCCTGCTTCTTAGTGGGGGGTTGGACTAGATGGCCCATTAGGTCTCTTTCAACTCTACTATTCTATTATTCTATGATTCTAAGTGTGTAAAATATGATGAACTGGCCTTTGCTGGAATTTCTGCAATGTTGAATCCATGTGCCTTGTAATGATGTTTGTGGCATGCTCATACTGTATATTACACACAACAAAGCATGTTGCTTTTATTTTGTGTTAGCGAGAGCAGAGTTTGCAAACATCGCATTTGTGAATGGCAACTCCCAGATTCCTTGGGGATTCTTGGGGTTGTAGTCCAAAAATAAGTATTTTCAAACTCAGAGTGGATATTGGTTTGATATAATGGACATTACTTAAAATGCAAGTTTTCATGTTTGTGTTGCTTGCGTACAGAAATGGTGTTTGCAGCTGTTCCATTGCATTCATCTATTAGGAGTCTTCCTTGTAAGTTTTCTGGTTGCTTTGTTATCTGTGAAACTTAATAGCATTTACAACCGCAACAAAAATTCCATGACGCTCAGGGGAAAGATAATCTGTCATCACCCACACATTTCCCTCCAGGGCTACAGAGATTTCACAGACTATCACATACATTCATGCAGAGGGAGGCAATGCCTACAGTGGGCAAGGAGGATTAGGTCAGGCAGAAAGTTGCTAATATGGCAGCCTTAAAGTGGCAGGAACTACGCTCATCTACACTGACAATTTAATAGTGCTCCAAGCTCATTCAAAACTTCAGCAGCCACAAAATGCATGTTGCTGATATGCTTTGCAATACTGATTAAAGGGTATACAGTGCATTAAAGAAAGTCACAAGAAAGTTGCAACAGATCCCAGGGTGAAATCGGATCCACAGAAAGCGGAGGGCATTTTAGACACCTGCCCTTGCTGAAGTGCTTTGAAAAATTTAGAATGAGGGGACTGCCAAGAATGTCCAAGAGCAAAGCTTGCTAGCAGGGGGATTATTGGCCCCCTGAGGCAGATAACTGCCTCCACTCCTGTCACTTTCTCCCCCCCCCCCCCCCCACTTTATGCTGGTGTGTATCTTTCCCAGAAATGGGAAGAAACTCAATAGCAGTTTGAGGTCAGGATCCATGATAAACTTAATAATCTTCATATCCTCAAACTAGTGAGGTCTGACACGAGGCTCCCTGCATTCAATCTAATCTGACATGCAGCAGGGAGTTCCACAGATCCGGAAAAGCTCTGCTGAACCAGCCAACCATGAAATGTGAGCCCAACAGCAGCTCAGCAAGCCTGAATCACCTTCTCTCCCCAACCCTAACTTTGTAACTAATCCTTCAATAAAAGTATCATTATATTCCACCTCTTTCCTCTCATAGTGTTACGTGTCTTTTCCATTGATACTAGCATGTGAGCCTCTCCCTTCCTTTCCACTGAACCATCAGCCTTCCACCTTGATCTTTGCCCTCCCAATCTGCTGGCAGTCGCTGGCAGCCGGCCAAAAGTGCTTTCCCTTGAACCGCGGTTACGGAGAATCTCAGGATCCTGGTAACCGCACATTAACGGATCTACACCCTTTTGCACCACATCTTCCTGAACTAATTCAAAGCCCATCTACTATCTCCCTTTCCACACTTTGGACTTCTACGCTCCAGGAAATAACCTTTTCTTCCAAGAAATCAAATTTAAAGGGAAAGAACAGCTGATTGCCAACCGAGGCTCTCCGCCGCTGCGCTGCTCTTGCCGCTTGCTCGCTGCTGTCAAAGGAATCCGGACTCCATAAGGAACTCAGAGGAGTCAACCCCGATGCTCTCCCCAACCTCCAGGCCAATGACCAGGGCCTTCATCAACCCTCCCCCTCTCTTTTTGGGACTTTGGCCAACTATGTTGCACTATTTTAAAATGTATTGGAACTTTTTTCCTTCCGGACCTCATACTTTCCTATGTGGTTTATGAATTATATCCTGGACTATTCTGGTGGGTGGGATGGGTCAATATGATGTTTTGTATTTTTCTATGAGTGTCCCTTGTATGCCCCCCCTTCCCCAATGCCCCATATGTGAACCATAAAATATGAAATGTCACCTCTGTGTGACCTCAGCTTCAGGAAAACCCTCTCATTTCTGAGGGTACATAATCCCATTGCAATAAGGACGCAATCAAATCTCATTGCATGGACAAAAGAACAAAGGGCATCCCCCTCAGGCATCAGAGCATGACCACCTAAGAGAGGATGTCTCCCTGGTGATCTGGTCACATTCCAATGGGTATAACCCGCCTTTGGAAAGCGGAGATTGCCCCAACTGTTTCTCTCCTTTGTCTCCACACCCGGCCGAAACTGCTGTCAAATCTTCGCCTATTTGTTCTAATATTCAGACTTTAGAAAAACCGGATTCTGACAGACCTGTCAGACACAGATGTATATTTCCACCTCTGAAGAACAATACCTGGCCAGCTTGAGAACCCCGGGGGTTATCGCCAGCTGTTGGACACTCATTGAATCACTTAAATCCACTCAAAACCCATCCCCGGTCCTTTGTTCCCGCTCAGACTGCCTTGGACCGCCCCTTCACTCCTGATTAGCTGAGAGGCTGAAGCAGCGCTGGCTTCCTGATTGGTCGAGGTGCCTACGCCTCCCTCCAGCTGATGACAACCACCAATCAGCACGAAGTCAGCCGAGGGGGAAGGGTGCGGGAAATTCAAAGTTGGCCACCCTGTTTTTGTATTATATAAAGTGTACTCCAAGGCCAGAGCTAAATTGCTGGAAGAAACATTAGCAACCTTAGGTATGCGGATGATACCACTCTGATGGCGGAAAGTGAGGAGAAGCTGAGGAGCCTTATCACCAAGGTGAAAGAAGAAAGTGCCAAAGCCGGGCTGCAGTTAAACACCAAGAAAACCAAGATTATGGCAACCACACCAATTAACAACTGGCAAATAGAAGGAGAAAGCGTGGAGGCGGTGATAGACTTTATATTTCTAGGCACGAAGATCACTGCAGATGCAGACTGCAGCCAGGAAATCAGAAGACGTTTACTTCTTGGGAGGAGAGCAATGGCCAACCTCGACAAAATAGTGAAAAGCAGAGACATCACACTGGCAATGAAGATCCACATAGTCAAAGCAATGGTATTCCCCACAGTAACCTATGGATGCGAGAGCTGGACCATAAGGAAGGCTGAGAGAAGGAAGATAGATGCTTTTGAACTTTGGTGCTGGAGGAAAATCCTGAGAGTGCCTTGGACCACAAGAAGATCCAACTAGTCCATCCTCCAGGAAATAATGCCCGGCTGCTCACTGGAGGGAAGGATATTGGAGGCAAAGTTGAAATATTTTGGCCACATCATGAGAAGACAGGAAAGCTTGGAAAAGATCATGATGCTGGGGAAAATGGAAGGAAAAAGGAAGAGAGGCCGACGAAGGACAAGATGGATGGACGGTATCCTTGAAGTTACTGGCATGAACTTGAAGGAACTGGGGGCGGCGATGGACGACAGGGAGCTCTGGCGCAGACTGGTCCACGAGGTCATGAAGAGTCGGAAACGACTGACTGAATAAAGAAGAAGAAAGTGTTGTAATGTATTATGTGGTATGTCTGCTTGACAAAATATTGCGGTTTGACATCCTTTCCAGCTGGATCACAATAAATGACTTGGTGGCATTTCTTCAGCTTTGGTGAGATTTATTTGGGAAATTAAGGAAAATTCTTATCAAAGAGGCTCTTTCCTCACCAGGGTTTTGAGCCCTCGTCTTCTGCTTGGGGCTACGGGCTCTCCTGCTCTGTGCGAAGCCTTCCAAATTCTAGCTCGACTTCACTAGTTCCAGATCCATCACTCTAACCACTCACACAGCAATACCCGTTCTTACCAAATCTGTTCCAAACCGCATTATAGTATTAATGTAGAAGTGCCCAGTTTATTTCTAAGAGAAATGCTCTATTGGGTGGATTGGTTCTGTTTCTGTTACGAAAATCTAGCTCCATGCTAACATCCAAGAATAAGTAATATGCTTAGAAAGTCCAAGATTAGACTACAGACAGTTGCGGGAATTTCTCCCTTCCTGGACTTGCTTTGGATCAAAGCTATTATAATACTCTGCCTTACCAGCATCCCTGCCTTGAAATATGATGAAAGTGCACAAGCTGACCCTTTCCTATGAAACACAAGTAGGCAGTTTCCATCTGACACCCAGGCCAGGCAGGCAGCACTTGGCCGAATGCAGATGCTGCCAACATCAGTATTTGCAAAATGAAACACAGAGGACTGTGGCAATAAATAAATTTTAAAAATCCGAACAGGATCAGACTGAATCTGCTGAAGGGAAAATTTACCATGGATGCCAGTAGGAAGCGTTTTTTCTTTTCCAGAAAAGTCTAAGCTTGGAACCCGGGGTTTCAGCAGTGACCAGGGGAGCTTTTGCACAATTAAAGCGCTCTATGTGGGGTTGCCTTTGAAGACTGTTCGGAAGCTACAATTGGTCCAGCAGGCAGCAACCAGATTAGTAACTGGAGCGTGATACAGGGAGCACACAACCCCCAATTGAACCAGCTCCATTGGCTGCCAGTCTGCTACTAAGCACAATTCAAAGTGCTGGCTTTAGCCTATAAAGTCCTAAATGGTTCTGGTCCAACTTACCTGTCCGAACATATCTTCCTCTATGAACCATCTCAGAGTTTAAGATAATCTGGGGAGGCCATGCTCTTGGTCCTGGCTACTTCGCAAGCGCAACTGGTAGGGATGAGAGACAGGGCCTTCTCAGTGGTGGCCCCTCGGTTATGGAACTCCTTCCTCAATGAAATTAGATCAGCCCTCTCCCACCTGGCCTTTAGAAAAAAAGGAAAAACTTGGTTATGGGACCAAGCTTTTGGGAAGTAAGCAATACAATTAATGATCAAGGATTATGTGCAATAGATAGGACATTTGGAATGGCCTGGACCATGACTGCTGGATTATGTGATTTTAATGTTATATTGACATGTTTTTAATTATACGTTTTAATATTAAATGATGATGTTTATGATTTAATCGATCATTGTATGTTACTATTATTGTGTTAGGTCTTTGTATTTAAGGCATTTAATTTTACCATTATTATGTTGAAAACTGCTTTGAGTCCCCGTTCAAACAAATTAAGCAAGTAAATAAATAAATAAAGCCAACATGAAAAGAGGGGACAAAATGATGGAGGAAGGGTATATTTTTCGCTCTGTGTTTGTCCTGTTCTAACATTCACCTCACCCCCAGAGAAATGAAAGACCTCATCCCATGAGTGTGGAGGAGCAGGAAAAAGCTGAGGGAACAGTCTTGTTTCATCCCTTACCATTGAAATTTTGTGCCATCAAGGATGGCAGTCATCTCATGTTCTTTGCTCGGCTTCTCTTTATCTTCTGCCACTGGGAGTCAGATAGCACCTGACTCCAGAACCCACAACCTTCACTCTTTTTCCCTGCGCTGCTGCAATGGAGTCCCACAGGCAAAACCTGGAAGTGGCCTTACATTATGTGGTGGCCTCTGTGGGACTCCATTTTGGCAACACAGAGAAATGGAACAAAGATTGAGTGGAAAGAAGTCCTAAATAAAGAACCAATTGACAATTACATCCCACATAGTTAGGCCCTCCCTGCGGTATAGTAGTCATAAATGAAGTCTGATCTTCCAACAATCCACAAATTCAAACTGGATCCGAATACATCAGCCAAATACTGTTGTCCCAGCTCTGAGCTGGCTTGAAGTTCAAGTTTCTGTTGATAAATTTACTACTGTTGTGTTGAGGATGCCTGATATTTTGCCACATCACTGATGTACAGATGCATCATAGCACTATACAGTGTTCCCTCACTACTTCGCAGTTCACTTTTTGCGGATTCGCTGTTTCGCTGTTTATGACTATTATAAGTCATAAAAAATTACAATTTACACCCTAAGGAAGGGAGGAAGGAGAAGCCAAAGGGAGAGAAAGGGAGCCCAAGCGGCAACAGGAGGAGAAGGAGGTGATTTATCAACACACGATTGGTTGATAAAGACTTAAAAGTGTATAACTACTAAAATAATGTATGAATATTAAAATAAATATAGCATCCCTACTTTGCGGATTTTCACTTATTGCGGGTGGTCCTAGAACCTAACCCCAGCGATAAGTGAGGGAACACTGTAGCTCTAAAAATTCAGAGAGAGAAAAGGGAGAGAAGCAAGAGGAAGGAAGGATAGTTGTTATTATATAATAACTTAAAACAAATTAGAGATAAACTCTCCTGAAAGTGGGAAAATGTTGCCACTGGTACCAAGTATTGCCAGAAAATTTGAGAACACAGAAACATTGTATCCATTCAAAAACAGAAAAAGAAACGACAGCTTCGCAACTTCCAGTAGTCTGAACAATTGCATTCCACAACAATCTTCTTCTTTCAGGGAAAATGGAACTGTTCTCTCATGACTTAGCATTTCTTGTACCATGTCCATCTGGCTAAGTATTGGAGCAGTGTGTGGAACAGTTTTGTCATGCCCGGTTGTTTCACCCCTAAACAGGAAGTGTCACAGACCTTGAAGTAACTTTAACATTGTGTGGCATTTGTAAAGGTATCCTGGATACCTCAAGCAAACTTGTGGTTTGTTTTGATTGCGTGTTCCTGCATGGCAGAGGGTTGGCCTGGATTCCAGTTGTAGGAATCTGTAACCTCCACATTACACAGATGCAAACCAGGGATTCACACTGCCAAATAACATTCAAGTGTGGTCAAGATGGCACACATTATTAATGGAAAAAATAGACAAGGTGGAAAAGATTGTGGCAGTTTGCTTTTGCCTGAGTCCCTTGGGAAGATCAGGACTCCACCGTCTCACCGCCACTCTGTGTCTTAATGAATGAATTGAGTGCATACCACTTTCATATTTTGAACTCTGTATGCAGCAACTGAAGTAGGCTAAGGACAAAGAGGGGAAAGTGGGAGTAGGAATGTGAAACATGGCCATTTTAAAAAGCAGCCAAAAAAGTTGGATGATATAGGATTAATTAGGATGGTCCCTGACAAATCAGTATAGTGAGGATGGTATGTGGTTTTGGATAGAAAAGACAGGACTACATAAACTTGAGGGACTCTTTCTGGACTCTCAGTCACAATAATTGCCTTATTTTCTGTTTCGTTGTTGCTGATCCACAGTTCCAAGTCTGTTCTGATCTACATATGTCCTGATGTACACATAAAGAGAAGAGCAAGGACGACCAATCACGACTGGTATTTTTTCCTCTACTTTGGTTCTAAAAGTAAGTAACTTGATAACTTAGTGATGATTGGACTCTAGGTAGCACTTTTCCAGAGACATCAACTGGCTTTGGCACTCAGGTCTCACAGTTGAAAATTCAACATGAGGCAATGATGCAAAACATGAAGAATTAATAGACTGGAGTGTAACACATTTCTCTTTACGGTATCTAATCTGTGCTTCCTCCAGCCCTTTGGCGCAACTTTGAATGAAAAATTCTACATGTAATAATTAACAGGAAGGCAGGATTATCTTTCATATCCTTTGTTCATTGGCTGTCCCATACACGATGCATTTTTTCCTCAGTGTTGGGAGAAAAATTCTTATTTTTAGTGTTCAATATTTCTTTGCTGTGGGACTCTTTGTACTTTGTCACTTCTTGAAAGAGATTAAACTCCCATAAAAACAGTAATTGGGAAAGGAAAACAAATATGATTCTGGGTATATAGCAATTTTCTTATCAGACGGCACATTATTGAATGTTTATGAGGAACAAGGGCCACCTTTGGCACTCCAAGGCTAGTTTGCGCGCCCTCCCCCTTCCTACTGCTCTGCCTGCTTTCCCTCATTCAAATGTAGCTTTGTGGGTGCTATCATAGAAAGCTGCTGATGTGCCAAGGAAATTAGCATGAGTCGGGCACTATGGAGAACATTCTTGGAGGTTACCTGATAAGGTGCTTGGAAAACTTTCCTTCCTTGAGGATGAATCCTTGTTCTGTTGAATTCCACAAATGTTTTACCAATTAATTTCCAATGGGATTCAGATCATAAATGAAATTCACTAGCAGATCTTTGGATAAATTTTTATAACTCTTTATGATTGTGAAGATGGGTCTAAACACTATATCCCAAGTGAATGATCAGGCAAACAGTGAGATGGATGTGGGCTGTCATCAGAACTAGGAAGGGAGATGTTGACAGGCTGGAATGATCAAGGATCTGGAGAACAAGCCCTATGAGGAGCTTAAAGAGTTGGGCATGTTTAGCCTGCAGAAAAGAAGGCTGAGAGGAGACACGATGAAGGCCATGTTTAAAGATTGGGGGGGGGGGGGGGCGGAGAGAGAGAGAGAGAGAGAGAGGAGAGGGAGGGAGGGAAAAAAAGAGTGCAGCTTGTGCTTTGTGTTTCTCTCAGGAGGCCAGTCAGGGGTTCAGTCACTCTGACTCCACTATGGAGAGGAAGGAGGTGTGAGCAGGAGGCCAAGTCATCTGATCCATAATTGATTTATTCTTCTAAAATGTACTCTTACGGCATGTCAATGAATAGCTTGACTGAGGTAAAGGCAGAACAGAGCCCTTTGTCTTCCCAGCAGGGAACAAAGGCCCGCCTGTAAGCATGTGGGCAACAGCAGCAGTGATCCAGCCGGGATCAGCTGGCTGGCCCAGTTCCTGTTTGGCAATTCCACCAGGCAGCCGTTACCACGGGGCAAAGGACATCTCAGGATTTCAAAGGCTTAAGAAAGCAGTGGCGGCTTAGGGTTTGGGCTCTGGAGAAATTTGCCTCCCAATGAAATACACACTGCACATGTTGGCTTATTTCCAAACTCCTTTGAGCTGCTTTTGATTTTGGTCTCCCCTCACCCTCACCATGTCCAATTTTACCTCCAATGGAGGTGTTAGGATTATCTGAAGTAATGTGATGTCATGTAATGTCATCACTCTGCAAAAGTAAAAGTTTGCAGAGGTTCCAAGGGACATTACTGTTGCCACAATTATGCTCATAATACCACCCACTCCCATGCTGGCTGCTGAATACACCTGCTGAATGCATACCTTTTGCTCCTAGTTAGTCCCTTTGCTAACAAGGGAAGTGAGCAAGTAACTCTCTCAGGATGTTATTCTACAGGAGCTGGAGGGATAGCCAAGCCTCCAGTCTCCATTGGCCAGCCTGTCTGCTTATGAGCCTATTCATCCTTGCTACAATGTCTCTTCGTAAACTCCCTTCCTAGTGGTCTAGGTGATTAGGGTGGGCGAGTCCACCCCAGAAAGTTTTAATGAAAGAAAAGCTAGAAGCGGGAGGCAAAGTAATAGACACTACAGAGCAGGAGTCCAGTGATAACTTTTCTGTACACTTCTCTTGTTATGGCTATCCTAAGGTGACCCTGTCACCTTGGCGGGCAGGGAAAGAGCAGGGGCAATGAAAGATTTATTCCCTTAGCCTGAGAGAGACCAACTTATTGAAGGTCACTTAGTGGGTTTCCATGGCCAAGCAGGAATTTGACCCCTGGTCTCGAGTTGAAGTCAAACATTCAAAGCACTACACTGTTCTGGTGCTCTTTGGCGATATATATCCCAAAGTAACTATCTCCAGTAGAGCAAGAATAATTTTTTGTATAGAGGGACATTCATATGTAGGAAGTTAATGGGAGCAGGGAGGTATCCCGACAATGGCATGAACATAGCATGCTGCCCCTACTTACATTTTCTTCCCACTCACTCTTCCCTCTTTGCTCTCCCTCCATTCATGGAGTTATGTTGAGAGCCATAATCCAACTCTTGGCTCCCATCACTCCTGTCTCCCATTGGGATACCCTAATGGAGTCAGGAGGGCTAGAAATAAAACCACTGAGCAAGGAGATGCTGCTGGGAAACACTCCCAGCCTTAAAGATATGATTTATTTGTTCAGTTCAGGTGACAGCTGGTGTTTACAGGAGCTGGTTCAGACAAGATCTGTCAGGGCTCAGATGGTTCTGGCAAGTTTCAATTGGAAAAAAGTTGCACTCAAATTATTCAGACTGGTAGGGCTGCTTGAGGCAGAGCATCTCTTCCATCATTCAAAGTGTGTTGGAGTCAGTTAAGACTTTCCAGAAATATTAGAGAAGTGTGAGGTCATACACATTTGTGGTCTCAATGGAATACTCTAAGGGTTAACTTAGAAGCATGTCATACTGCCTTCAGGGATCTTACTGTCACGGAAGAGAGCCAAGGTTGCACTGCAGGATCAATGTGACATGGTGAAATCTTGATTCTCACCACTACTTCAAGCACTTGGGAGTTTGCACTCATGATGAATGACCCAGTTGTCCTATTTGTTCTAAGGATGGATCAGCACAAACAGAGAGAGCAAAAAGGGCCAGCCACAAGCTGATCAGAGGTACAGATGACAATGCTATCTACAGAGATTCTTGCTTGTGAAAGAAAAGCTCTCATTCAAGACAACTTTGAAATTCAACCTTGAACGGCTTAGTAATTCAAAACTGAGAAGGCCACAGGAGAGAGGGGTCAGATTCCAAGGAGAAGCTCTGCCTACAGCAAGGAAATTTTCTGCAGAGTCCAAAAGGGCAGGAAGGCATTGGTTTGCATACAACTGTAAAAAGGATATTACTCACTCACAAATGGCCTCCCCCCACTGTCTTCTGCCAAAATAATGGCAAGGAGTTAATTAGGAAGCATTTCTTCCTAATCCAGGGCCTAGATCTGAGCTGAGGATTAGTAGTTGCTAATTCCTCCTGAATTATATATTGGCCGATGTTAAAAAATCTTTGGAAGCTCCAGCTGCTGCCATATATCAAATGCAGAAGATCTTGTTAAGATCATATAGGAGACTGGTACTCCACTCTGCACTGGCTCCAAAGTGGTCCTTAGGCAAAATTACCCAAACAAAATATCCTTCAAGTGGCGCCTGCCACCTTGCCCATCTGCTCCCCTTGGGTCCACTAACGTATTTTCTTACCTAAAACACTACAGGCAGAAAAACACTTGATTCTACCAGGCACTTGCCATGCTTCAACAGTTAAGTCGGGCATTTCTCCTGGTTCCAGCAGTCCTATTGGCAGTGGGAGCCACATAGGGACTACAAAAAAAATCCAAGCAGTGAACTACTTAAGTTTTCTGGAGCAGGCCTTCTTAATTTCTTTCCACTCATGATCCTCCCTCTAACCAAGTTTTGATGCGACCCCAGGTTCATAGATATAAAAATCAAACATTAAATAAATGCTGATTTTCCACAGAAGCATTTTCTGCAGAGTCCACTTAACTTTAAACATTGTTGTTGCTAGCAGATTTGTTTAAAGAGGTGGCATTCAGAACCCTTTCACTGTTACCAGATTTTGTGACCCCAACATTGAGTTAAGGGGACCCCCATTTGGGGTTAGAACTCACAGAAAGGTCTCTACAGAATAGAAACAATCTCCCTTTATATGGTGGAAAGAATTAATCTTCTGTTATACATGCGCACACCCCAATCCTCACCTTCTGGGCATTTTCTGAATTCTGTATGGAACAACAGAACTAGGAAGAGCTCAAGATTAATGAATTTAATCAACTGCAGATTGATGATGAAGTAATAGTCTTTAAACTGAACAGCAACTATAGCCAGGCTAAGAAATAGTCTCAAAGCAGCAACTGAGGCAGAAAGGTCTGGGCGCCAGGAGTACATGTTTTCTTATGTCTTCTGTGATGCTTCTGTTGTTCTTCCCCAAAGGTAGAAGTGGTGTCTGGTGTGCTTCCAGGAAGGCTGTGTTTGCTGTGGCCTTGCAACCACTTCTCACACTGGATGCAGCCGACATTAGGTAATTTTAAATGGTGACTTGAGCATCTACATTTTTTGGTATCTACAGGGGCTTGCTGAAACCAAACTCAGAGATACAAAGGGTCCATTGTTCCTTGTGTTTAGGTTCAAATGCTCAACATCCAAATTCACTTATTTAAGACTAATTAAGACTATTGTGCCAGTTATATGTTCCTAGGGCGTGTTTGATCTCACCTCAGGCAGATTCCTTGAATAAATCCTATTTCCACTACTGTAATCTCTCTTCATGGCACCTTCATTCAGAAGCTTCAATGAGTCCAAAACCCTGTGCCCGGAGTGCTGCCTGAAGATCATACAACTCTTGCTCAAACAGCTTCAATGGCTATTTGTCTGGCTTCTGGGCTCAATTCCAAGCTCTGGCTATGTCATATACACCCTACACAGCTTTGATCCAGATTTTCTGAAAGAACCTTTCTGAAAGAACCTGTATGAACCTTCCCAGGCGTCAAAATTCTCAGGAAATAGCTTTCTCTTCATTTCACAACAGTCCTCGGTAAGCACATGTGAGAAGATCTTCTCAGGGACTGCTCCCAAGCAGTGAAATCCTTTTCCACAGGAGATGAAGTTGGAACCTCTCTGCTTTCCTTTCACTAGCAGCTTTGTCTTGTTGTAACTATCTTATTTACCATATTGGGAGAAAATTGGGATTAAGAAGGCTAAATAGGCATAGTTGGGACCTCAGAGTCATGTCACAACACTACCTTTTCATTCTGTATAGCTATTTTATTTTCAAACCAGTAGTGAGCTCAGATAGATAGGTACTTATTAGTATAGACAAGGAATACACAATCAACTGTGCAGATCTGAACCCAGGACTTTGGCTGAGACCCTAATTTTGTTATACCTCCTTGTCCTCCTACTGGCCATAGACAGTCAAAGTATTAGGACAGAATCCTGATCTCCATAGAGGAACTCACCTTCCCAACTCTAATAAAGTGCTCTCCATAGCAGAGTCCATCCACGGACACTCACAACAGCACCCAAGTGATTGCACACTAGGTCATAAATTCCTCTTATAATCCATCTTTATTTGTAAAAGTCCAGATATAAAATCTTGTTTTTTTTCTTTGGAAAAAAAACAAACAAACAAAAAGGCACATTTAAAACTATTCCTACCCTGGACTACATAAATCAAACACTCCCTTCCTCTCCACTGTCTGCTTTCCATCTGCTTCTGCCCGGTAAGGCCTCCATCTTCCTGCGTTCCAAAAGTTCACATCAGAGAAGAGTCCAGGAAGTGCAACCAAGGCTGTTCCCGCAGTACTTTAGTAGTAGGTTTCCTTTTCTACCCAGCCTACAAGGGCAAGGGGGGTAGGGGTGGGGGAGAAAAAGAAGGCATACGTCAAACTACAAGTCAGCTGTATGAAGATTTTTAATGACTGCACAGTAAATGCTGGAGAATATGCCAACACTCCTGCAGCCAGTGGGCCCAAGGGCAGCACACAGATTTTGGTTCTCATGAGTTTCCCAAAGAAAGACTACACACAATATATTTCTCCACTAATGTTTTATCATCTGTGTATTCTGATTATATTTAGTTGTCTGTTTGCTTTATATTATATAGTATTGCTGTTTGCATTCTATCGGAGGGAAAACTAAAACTGTATTGCAGTTTTATGTATTTACTGTTCTTTCTCCTGTGTATTTATGCATATATATTTTAGGCTGTATGCCTTTGGCTGGGCTAGCCTTCCAACCTTGATTTTATGGTGTCCCCAGCAGCAACATGCTGATGTGTAGGCATACAATGTTGTAGCCTCTCACTGTTTAACAGGCTACCTCTGGCATTTTTTTGAGTTGTTCGCCATATTATATAAGAGGCATCATATTACTAAGCCACTGCATATAATGGGACATGGGTTTTGGCATCCATACCTCAGTGGATACCAAAGGTCCATTGTGTGTGTATACACACATACCTACACACGTTACAATCCCCATGAATGTTGTGCCACATCAGGCTCCTTACCTCCAGGGCTGCGTCTGATAATAAGTTTTCGTACTTCATCATAGACAAAGATGAGGAGAGAGTAAGGGAAGGCACAGAACCACCATGTTGGTCTGCAAGGTAAGAAATCCAGTTGTTGTACACAATGGTATAAATGGAAACTAAAGAGGGTCTCTAAAAGTAAACACTATCAATGCACAATTTAAACTGTTATTGGTAATGACCCATTCAAGGAATTAAGAGTGATAAAAATTACACCAGATTGGTCACAGCAGAAGTGGTAAGGTTTAGCTAATTAGTTTAAAGAAAACCAAGGGTCAATGGGATTCATGACTTACTTGAGAGGATACATCCTCAAGGCAACATCCATGCCAGGGCAGTAAGAGAGGAAGGCAGCCAAAGCAGTCTCTTCAAAGAGACCAAATATCAGAATCTTGTTTCTGGAGAGACAAATGAAAGAAAGTCAGCACAGGAGGAGACAATTATTTCTTTACATCTAGTCTGCATGACATGAGGAACAGGGACTAGATGTAGCCCACACAAGGAATTGGTGTGGCCTGCAGAAGCATGAAGCAGCAAAAGGACAGCACCATCACCATCCTTAGCTCCATTCTCCTGGCGCAACAAGGCTTCCTCCCATCTCCCCGTCCCCTTGCTGCTTCACCTCCAGAAAGAGAAGGAAAGAGTGGGGAGCCAGCTGGAGGGTCTGGGCCAAGATCCTACCAGAGAGATAAACACAGAGAGAAGCCAGATATGGAGTCCAGGTCCTCCAGTTTGCTTCCCTCTCTCTATGAAGAGAAAGAATGGGGTTATAAGAAGAAGCCCCGTGTTCCATGAGCAATGGAGAACCATTGCTGCCTCCAGAAAGAAAAAGATAAAGGCTGGCAGCAGCACTAGCTCAGACAAAGAACTTGCGTGCATCAGCTGTGGCGCCAAAGGTGCAGGGTTAAGGAGGCTTTCCAAGGACTGGCCATAACGGTTCCTTCCTGCTCTCTCAGCCACAGCTTCTGATTCTCTTTATTTTAAATAAACCCACAAAAAATTGGAAATAACACCCGAAGCTGGTGAGACTACTGTACCAACTTCAAATGAGGTTGCCAGGACACCCCTGCCTTTTCCCACCCTGGTTTGTGAAAGGATGGGAGGGAGGGAGGCAAAGGAGGAGGGAGAGAAGAATTCAGAAATCTGTAATTGTAAACACGGAAGTCACCATAGTGTTGTGGTTTAAACTTGGACTATTGTGGTTTAAACTTGGCTCTGAATCCACTAGCTGACCTTGATTAAGCCACTCTCTCAACCTCAAACGAAGACAAAGGCAAATTCCCTATGAATAGATCTTGTCAAGGAAACTCTGCGAGTAATCATTCATTATACCTTCATACAGAACTTGAGGTAGTAAAAACCCATCTGCAGCCCCAAGAACTTTAGCCTATTTAATTTTAGCCCCTTACTACTGCCAGGTTGTGCAGGCTTGCTTGACATGTAAACTAGTATCAACTACTAAACTTCCTGATATTTTGACCTGCTTTTTCCAGGTTTCTGTTTCACATTGAATTTAATGTCATCTTGAATTTTGAACCTGTCTGGGTTCCATTGAGGAGAGGAAGAAAAGGTTACAAGTTGGTTACTCACTTCATTCCTTGCTGGAAGACTGAGTTTCTTCTGGTCTTACAAATAATCAGGTCTGCCCACTGCACCACCACAATGCTGACAAAGAAGGACGTGTGGCAAGTGAACTCCACAATTTTCCTTTGCTCATATGTCTGATGGATCAAAAGATAGGAGGGGGTTGTTTAGAATTCTTGCTTCTTCTGTCCACCATGGGACAGAAAACAACCAGGAATCTGGCTAATATGGCAAGCTTTGAGGCTGCTGGAGCACTCACCCATTGCTGTCCATAGCTGTCTTCTACATCGTTAATCCATCGGTCATCCCATGACACTCTAATTCCTAACAATGATGATGGCAAGAAACCATTCTCCGCAAGGATCACAAAATAGGTGAAGAAGCCTCCCAATGCTTGGATCATACCTGTATAGAAGGGCAAAAGCTTTAGTTAGGAACAGTGAGCAGAAGATAGAATAGTCTGTCAATAAAGTACATCGAGGCAGACAGAAACACTATTCACACAACTCTTGAATATGCAATGGTTTCATGTCCAAAAGGCTGGAAAAATTACTTTTGTGAATATAACTAAGAATCCCACAGAGGGATGGGGTTCTAAGACTTTCGTCCAAAAGAATCCCCTTTTCTGATTATATCCTTGAACCAATTGTTCATTGTAATAGAACACCTGCATCCTACCATCAAAGAGAGAGTACTGGTCCTGAGGGAGGACTTACCAATTTGGCCGTAGGCCGTGCTTATCAACCTTTCATTCACCAGTTTGTCTGTCTTGGGGTTTCTGGGCTGTCTCTTCATGATGTCACTTTCTGCTTGTTCATATGCCAGAGAGATTGCAGGAACCTTTACAGTGCAAGGGGGAAGAGAGCAAAAAAGGTGAGCTGATGGAGAATTGGATACCAATCCATAGTTTGCACAAGCCTTTACTGTTTAGATTGTTGAGGGAGAGGAATGCAATGCTACGAGACATACATTCATCCTGCATGAGTGTCGTAAAATAGATCAGAGGTGTCAAACTCATTTTCATCAAGGGCCACATCAACCTTATGGTCACCTGCAAAGGGCCGTTAAATCAATGGAGAGAGAATCCATGGATAGAGGGCCAACTATGCATTTCTTTACATAGTGGTTGACACTCTTTAGTTTTTACCCAGTTCAAGTCCCCAGATTTTACTGAACAACAAGTCTCAGCAGTTTTTATTATCAGCAGACTAGGGATTATAGGAACTGCAGTCCAACAGCACTTGTGGCTCTGAGTTTGGGGAAAGGTTAAACAACCTTTTAAAGTACCTCGCGAAGGCTGATCTGGCCGGGGTGGTCCATGCCTTGGTCACCTCCAGACTGGACTACTGTAATGCGCTCTACGTGGGGCTGCCCTTGAAAACAGCTCGGAAGTTCCAACTGGTCCAACGAGCGGCAGCCAGGAAGTTAACTGGGGCCCCTTACAGAGAGAGGTCAACCCTCCTGTTCAAGGAGCTCCACTGGCTGCCATTTATTTTCCGAGCCCAATTTAAGGTGCAGGTGCTTACCTACAAAGCCCTGAACGGTTTGGGACCATTCTACCTCCGTGACCGCATCTTTGTCTACGAACCAACGCGTTCACTTCAGTCATCTGGAGAGGCCCTGCTCGTGATCCCGCCTGCCTCGCAAGCGCGGTTGGTGGGGACACGAGACAGGGCCTTCTCTGTGGTGGCCCCCCCGACTCTGGAACACCCTCCCCAAGGATCTCAGACAGGCCCCTACTTTGGCAGTCTTCAGAAAGAACTTGAAGACCTGGCTGTTCCAATGTGCCTTCCCAGATTAATAGGAAATCTCCAATACCAAGTCCCATAAGCACTTTATTAGAATTAAGATCGCATATCGCACTCTATACTTGCCCTATAAGCCTTATATATCACCTGTCACATCAGCACTTTTAATCTTGTACCAATTACTCTGGCCCGGCCCAGTTCTATTGTGTTTTAGCGTATTGTTATTGCTTGTTGTTTATACTGTTTTAATTATTTTTAATTTGCTTTTTGTTTTGTATTGTTATATTGTGTGTTGAGGCCTTGGCCTTTGTAAGCCGCATCAAGTCCTTCGGGAGATGCTAGCGGGGTACAAATAAAGTTTAATAATAATAATAATAATAATAATAATAATAATAAAGTCAGATATATCCACAAATCTTCTATCTGAATTCAAATCCCACTATTCTGACTAAACAGAACAAACAGCAGCCTTTCAGATATTATTGTATCGCAATTCCTCTCAGCACTAGTCCATGATGTCTAATGATGAGGAATACAGGAGTTATAACCCATCATCTGGAGGGCCACATAAACTGTCATGGCAGGCTGTCATGAAATAGATGTTACCAGGCATGGTGAATGAGGTTTTTAATAACTGAAAAAAAAACAGAGAGCTTGTAAAGGGATTTTACTAACCATGTCAGTGCCCAGATCAATGCACAAGATAGTCACTGTCCCAAGTGGCAGGGGGATGTTGGCAATGATGAAGATGAGGAAAGGTGTGATCTCAGGGATGTTACTGGTCAAAGTGTAAGCAATCGATTTCTTCAGGTTATCAAAAATCAGACGGCCTGAAAAAAAGGAACCCTAATTTCAGTATCACCAACAAAAATATATGAAATATACCTGCAATTCTAACATACATCCCATTTTTAGAGATGCTTATATAGGAAGTATATCTTAGAACTCAAATACAGTGCTTTGTTGATTCTGTAGCCAACAATCAGGTCCAAGGAAGATTTGCCTATGTATATGCTTCATCGAAACAGACACAAAGAGGAAGTTGCCAACCACCTGGAATTTGACATGGAAAAGAAGGCACAAAATAGAAGCAGTCTGTTCTGTTGTAAGTCAACAATTCTGGCCCTTCCGAGGATAAAGAACTTACCTTCTTCAACCCCTGTAACAATAGAAGCAAAGTTGTCATCCAGCAGAATCATGTCAGCTGCTTGTTTGGAGACATCTGACCCAGCAATACCCATAGCAACACCAATATCTGCCTTCTTCAAAGCAGGGGAATCGTTCACACCGTCACCTGTAACAGCTACAATAGCACCCTGGAAGGAAGAGAGGAAGGACAAAGGGAGGAGATTTAGTTCCTGGGCTAGTTTCCATGAGTTATCAAAAGCACATGTCATCCCATCTGCCACTGCTAGCTTCAATCCTGCTCTCATTATTTGGACAACTTCCATGAATTTTGACATGTGGCAATGCCTTTGCTTGGTCTCAGAGCAGCTGGAGTGAACTGATAAGTTAGATCAAGCCCTATTGGGAAATCAATGCAGACAACAACAGTGGCAAGACAACCCAAGTTGCCCAAGCACCACACATTTCCCGTGGGTACAAAATACAGGGACACAGAGGTTGGCTCAACACCAACAGATATTCCCAACATTAACAGCTATTTGGAACTATAGATCAAGACTGCCTTAGGAGCTATGGCTTCTCCTTCACAATATATATTTAAGCAGAGGCTAGACACCCTTTTTTGCAAATAATGGACGGCTTCTGTATGAAACTAAAGGCCCCGTGCTGAAGAACTGCTTGGCTTACCTGTCGCTGACAGCCTTCCACGATGATCAGCTTCTGCTGGGGAGACGTTCTGGCAAAGACAATTTCTGTATGGTGAGTCAAAATGTCATCTAGTTGCTCACTGGTCATGTCCTTTAAGTCAGAGCCATGTATCACACAAGCCTTGGCATCCCTGAAAGTTCAAATACATCATGTAGTACATTCCAGAATGTTGCCTCTCCACTTGCCCCAAAGTACCACCGGCCAAAACTTTCCCCTACTTCCAGACTTTCTGCATGAATGGGATCTTGGTGGGAAATGCTTCACTTGAGAAAAATAGGGCCAAATGAATATAGTAAGTACAAAATGAGATAAGCAAAACCATAATTCATACAACTCTGATTCCTAATACTGTTTGCTAATTTTCTTCACACCTTGCTGTTGAATTCTAGAATATAGAGAATAACTAAATGGCAACCCTATGCCTTCTCCGGACATACTCATGTTCTTCCATCTGCTTAATACCTGGGGTTGACCTGGCTGACAGGAATATTGAGGCGAAGAGCAATATCTTCTACTGTCTCATTTCCTTCAGAGATGATACCAACTCCCTTGGCAATCGCTTTAGCAGTGATAGGGTGGTCTCCTGTCACCATAATAACCTGTAAGGTAACAGAAAGCAACATCAGTCAACAGCAGCAGATGCTAAGTGGGAAGACTAGGACACAAAGTCCTTCTCATGTTAAAGAACCAGATATGCCAGTGCAAGATTGGCTGATAGAAGATATATGAATTAGCTGAAATGGACAAATTGACAATGCTGATTAAGGAGAAATCCTTGACCAAATTAAAGAAAGACTGGAACATAATTACTTTTATACAGCAAAAATGGGCATGATCTTCAATTATTAATGTTTTGAATGTTATTAAAGGTAGAAAGGGAGAAATAAAGTAGGGACAAACAAACAAGAAGTTAAAATCAAGTGGCAACAAGCAGGAGGCTTATAGAATAGTTTAGTAGGGGTTTGTTCAGAATGCATTAAGATTGTATGTTGTAGATAAAGATGTATCCGTTATTTTTGTAGGTCTGAATAAAAATCATTTATAAAGAGGCTCTTCTCATGTTAATAATCTATTCCCAAATGCCTGCTGGAATAGAACAAGTTTCTCTTCTTCCAACAACAACACAGCAAGGAAGGAACCTCCTGATCTTTAGGGAAGGGAGGGACTGTCTGGGAACAGTAATGGAGAAGGCTCTTTACTCCATTTTCCCCAAATATACCTATTAAAGTGGTAGAGAAGGTAGAAGTGCTTCCCCTAAGATCTCAATATTGAAACAGGTGTATACTGGAAGATGTGGCTCTTCAAATAGTCTGGACTTCAGCCATTTTTGCTTACTTGAATCCTAATGGTTGTTTTCCAGGAAGTTTCACTGAATCAATGAGATGAGCAACAGGATCCAGCAAAAGAGGCTAATGTTGGTGTGGGAATATTCAAGGAACACCAGGAGCAACTGACGGCTCATTTTTGCAATGGGTCAAAATATCAGAACGGAGCTACTTCTTTACATAATTTGAGCTATGTTTAGAAAAGAACAAGTAGGCTTTAACTACTGAAGAAATTGTGTAAATGAGCAGTTTTACCTTTATTCCTGCACTTCTGCATTTGCCAACAGCATCAGGCACAGCAGCACGGGGAGGGTCAATCATAGAAATCAGTCCAACAAAACAGAGGTTATCTACTGGGAAATTCACATCATCTGTGTCAAACTGGAAACCTTCAGGGAACTGCTCATCTGGCAGGGCCAGGTGGCAAAAGCCTGCAAGAAAACCAAATCAAACAGTTTCACATGCCAGCGTACAATGAGGTAGCAGGTACTCAGCAGTCCTAATGTGATCAGTTTTGCCCACTCCATTGACGGCACTTGGTATCTTGAAGTCAATGAACATTATTATTTAGCAGCCAAATCTAGACACTTGTAAGGATTATAAGATTACAATTGGGCCTTGCCAATATTTTGCTTAAAGAGACTGGCCGCTGACAGCTACAAAACTGTCCACTCACTTGTCCAGTTAACCTAAACATTTGCAAACACCCCATATGGTTTCTTGACTTTACCAATGCAAGAAAGCCGATCTACCACTGAAAGGCAAAACTAGATCTTGCAGGAGTTGACCTTACCCAAGACTCTCTCCCCAAGTCCTCCTAATTCAAGGTAGGCATTCTGAAATGCATCCTTGGCCTCTTCATCCAGGGGTTGCTCTTTCCCATGGACCAGGATAGTGCTGCAGCGGTCCAAGATCCTCTCTGGGGCTCCTTTCATCACAAGCAGGTATCGTGATTCTGAGGGGTTTGCATTATTGTGGATTGACAGCTGCATTTTGATAAGAGAAAAAAACAGCAATTTTCACTGGACTTGGAATGCCCCAAACCTCAGGCACAAAACTACTTAATCAAATGTAAGACTACCTTATTCCTCAGAGATGTGCTTACTAGCACCTACTGTTTATGTGAAACATGGCAGCTTCTTACTTGATATTTGTTGGTAGAGTTGAATGGAATCTCCACCACCTTGGGATTTTTCTCTCTCAGCTCCTTGACAGACCCACAGCAGAGTTCAATGCATTTGAGGAGTGCAGATTCGGAAGCATCGCCTGCAACCAACCTCTAGCAGATGAAACACAGTAACTCTTAGTGAATATCTAAAGATCAGACCCATTTGCCATCTTATACATTGCACCCCATCAAGGCTTCTCATAAATAAAGAGAAACCAGCTGAGTGAATAAAAGGCTTATGATTTAAATATAAGCATTTATCTTATGTGAAATTGTCCCTGAAAAAAAGCAATGTTAAAACACCTAGGAACAGACTGAGCCTACAAGTGATCTGTGCTTTCAGTCTGAAAATGCTTCCAGTATGGCTTTCTTGTAAGGACATTGAATTTGTTCTGCTGACAAAAAATCAACTAAACTTCATGTAGTTCACTCATCATGGGCTTGATAAACTTTCTAGCTAGCTGCCTCCTTAGGATAAGCGATTCATCAAGCACCTTTCAAACTACATATACATGGCCAATGAGCCGTGGTCAACTCAGTGGGCACAGGTTCTGCACAAATGAAACTGGGGGTGATTTTATGGTTGGAATAAACATATACATTTGGAGAGGTTAATACTATACTTATTTGAATATAATTAGCATCTCAACTTTGAAGGTGTGTATTAACAAAAATGATTTGTTGTTGAATGTAATGCATCCAGGTTGGGAACCGAGACAGGTACCATGCAAGGCTGGTGAAGAGGTGCAGTTTCCCCTTGCTTGTCGGCTATTCTGCTATTTGCCCCCCTGATGGGAGGGCCAATGGTGGAGGTAGGGTCATTGCCTGTTTTGGAAGGGCTGACAGGCCCTTAAGTCATGCTCCTTCACCAGCTTCATGCAATTCCTCACAGGGCTTCTAACTAACCTAATTCACAAGTACTTCAAGACCTCATTTTTGAAGGTCTCATGAATGAGATAGTAAAGAACCATGCCTAACAGAGAGGCGCAGCTTCAGCCTGACAGAGGACCATGGGTGGTTTACACACACAATACTAATGCACCCTTGAATCGAATATGCAACTTAATTTTGGCTATGTAATTTAGCCAAAAAAGGTGTGCATTAGACTCGAGTAAATATGGTACCATGTTTTGCTTGTAGCATCAACGTAAGTCTTCATCCATTTGCTTTTCTATTAAGACGGCTCTCTTAACCCCAACTCCAAAGACTATCAAAATTATTTTGAATAAAGAAGGGATGCTATTTGGTCTTCCAAGACTGGAGATATATCTATGTTATCCTCTGCCACTCAGAATCCTGCTATTCCTCACAATTTCTCTTCTTTGGGACTTCTCACTTTTACCAAGAAGTGGGGTTGGCAAATAGGTTTATGGGCAGAAGACACACACACATTTTACTTTCCAAGATTGTTAAATAATTACATAACTAAACAATTTTGAGTAAAATTAAACTCAGTTTTTAGTTTTAAAAATCCCCCCCCAAGGAAGATGAGGTCCCTTAAAACAACTTTGCAAGTTGTCTTTGGCCCATTCCTAGCCTTAACTAAGGGAAGGAAATAGCAGACAAACAAGCAAGCAGCAAGAACAACTACTCAGACAAGGAACTGACACTTACTTTGAGGATGGGAACATTTTCTTGATTAGCCTGAAACACTGCCCGGTTGCAGAGTCCTGCAATCCTGGCTAAAGCAGTCCAAGTAGGAGACGTCTTATCAAAAGAAGCACCTTGGAGGATGAAGCAAGAGAGACGGCCCTATTTAGATCCATTCTTAGAACCAATCAGATTCACCCACGTATCTGCACTTCCTCTTATCTGACATTAAACATGAATTCACACCTATCAAAGCTGTGAAAGATTTTCTTCTGGATAATTGCTAGTTGTTGTTTTTTCAAAGAAACTGTGGCTACCGCTTGTGTCCCAGTATCTGCTGTGACACTCCAAGAGCTTCTGCCCCATTTACACACACTCAGTATGCAAAGAGCCTTCTCTGTCATCCTTGCAATATGGTAATGTTACAAATAAATGATTGGTCTCCACCATGCATTTCACCAAAAACTGACTCTTGCTCTTATAGGTTGGCTCCCACAAATATCACATTGTAGGAATCCACTCTATTCCTACCCAACTTCAGCAATACCACAGATTAACAAAAGAATTGAAAGATCTATTTGATAGTAGTTGGAAACCATTTATTAGCTTCATGTATAAAAGCAATGGTGAATTTAAGTCACCAAAAGTCCAAGGAAGTTGAGCAATTAATAAACATAACAATTATATGTAGTGGACCAAATTAGAATAATGTACAGGTAACAAAATTGACAGTGCTGTATTTTTATAATGCTATGTGAGTAATGGAAGGGTGTGGGGGTATAGATCTGGGAACAGAAGGTGTGATAAAACAATTCTGTTATGTATTAAATGTTTTTAACTGTTAAATATTTAATAAAGATAATCAATTAAAATCAATCCATTAATCTATTATCTATTAAAATTAACAAAAAAGAAAATAAAATTAAAAAGAAAAAAGTAATATCACAGCTTCAGATGTTCCCACACCATTTTTTTCAGAAAGGCTCTGAAAAACATTTAGTGTCTTCTCCCTGGAGGCACTGCTGTTATGAAACACTAAAACAGTTCATTGCAGATATTAGCTTATATTTTTAGCCATAGGCAGATGGTGGTGCCCAGTTATCTTTGACAAGAAAAGCAGACAACTTACCACTCTGGTTTTCTGTAGTGTCAGCCTCATGGATCTGGTTATCAAACCACATGTGAGCAACTGTCATCCGGTTCTGAGTCAGGGTACCCGTTTTGTCAGAGCAGATTGTAGATGTGGAGCCAAGGGTTTCCACAGCTTCTAAATTCTTCACCAGACAATTCTTACGAGCCATGCGTTTGGCTGTCAGTGTCAGACAAACCTACAGAATGACAATGAGATGGATGCATGTATGCAATGAAGTCTTGTCTCCACACATCTTTTATTAGAAGGAGCAAAAAAAAAAAGCTTTTGACAACAGTTGGATCAACAGTTGCTGAAACATCTACATTAAGAAATCAACTGGAGTTTTGAAGTGGGGCGTCACCCCTATGCAGATGACACCCAACTCTACTACTCTTTTCCACCCAATTCCAAGAAGCCGTCCTGATCCTGAACCAGTGCCTGATGGCAGTAAGGGACTTAATGAAGGCAAACAAACTGACACTCCATCCTGACAAGATGTCCTCTTGGTCAGTCAGAAGGCCGATCAGGAGGCCCAGGTGCCAGTGGTGGCTAGGGGAGCCTTTGCACAATTAAAACCTGTGTGCCAGCTGCGCCCATACTTTGAGAAGTCTGATCTGGCTATGGTGGTCCATTCCCTTGTCACATCCAGACTAGATTACTGTAATGCACTCTATGTCGGGTTACCCTTGAAGACTGTCCGGAAGCTTTAGCTGGTACAAAGATCTGCGGCCAGGCTGTTCACTGGAGCACCGCACAGGGAGTGGTCAACCCCCTTGTTGTGGCAGCTCCACTGGATACCAGTCTGTTCCCGGGCGCAATTTAAAGTGTTAGTTTAAAGCCTTGAACGGTTCAGGCCCAACCTACCTTTCTAACCACATCTCCCGATACAAGCCTGCCTGAGTACTAAGATCTGCTGGAGAGATCCTGCTCTCGGTCCCACCCCCATCTCAGGTATGGCTGGTGGGAATGAGAGAGGGCCTTCTTGACGGTGGTTCCTTGGCTCTGCAACCCCCTTCCTAAAGACATTAGAATGACTCATTCCCTGTTGTCCTTCAGAAAACAAATAAAAACCTTTCTCTGGAAGGAAGCCTTTGGGGAAGACAACTGATGGACTGCATTAAATGGCAATGAAATTTGATTATGGCAATGAGAGGGAGCTGGTTTTAAATATTGTTGATTTTTAATACTGTTTTATCATGTATTCTTGTTTTAATTTTTGCATATGTGATATCTGTATTTTGAATTGATACTGTATTATGCTTGAATGGCATTGAATTGTT
Source organism: Anolis carolinensis (assembly GCF_035594765.1). Taxonomy (NCBI): domain Eukaryota; kingdom Metazoa; phylum Chordata; class Lepidosauria; order Squamata; family Anolidae; genus Anolis; species Anolis carolinensis. The sequence goes on from NC_085842.1 coordinate 188,953,834, forward strand.
GCTGATTTGTTAGCCGCTCTGAGTCCCTCCATGAGACACAGAGGGTGGGATATAAAACAAGTAAATAAATAAAATAAGTAGCTCCTCAAAAAAGTATTTGCTTTCAACTTACTGTGACTGTAGCAAGCAGACCCTCAGGTACATTGGCAACAATGATGCCAATCAGGAAGATAACAGCCTCCAGCCAAGTATATTCAAGGATCAGTGAAAGAATGAAGAAAGAAACACCAAGGAACACAGCTACACCAGTGATTATGTGGATGAAGTGCTCAATTTCTACAGCAATGGGTGTCCGGCCCCCTTCCAGTCCAGAGGCCAATGTGGCAATGCGGCCCATTACAGTACGATCACCAGTGTTAATGACTACACCACGGGCAGTACCTGGAAAGAACAATAAAGCTATGGTGAAATCAGGTATGCAAGCAATTATAAACCTCACTGGAGACAGAGAGGTCTATGAGGTTCCTGTAGTCAAGCAGCTCAAAGGATATTGCAACTACAAGCAGAGTAGTGACCTGCATCCCAGTTTTTGGACAATGGAATAAAGGGCATACTTATTAAGTTTGCAGATGACACCAAATTGGAAGGGACAGCTAATATCCCAAAAGACAGAATCAGATTCCAACCTGACCTCAACAGATTAAGAGCTGGGCCAAAGCTAACAAAATTAATGTCATAGGCAATAAAAATGAAATGCATACTCCAGTTGTATTATGACGCAGCAGCTCTGGAATGGGTGAAGGAAAGGGCCACTTTGCGAAAAAATAGGATATTGGTGTTAGAAGGTCAGGACCTGAATAAGGGATGGCATGCCTATTTATGGAAGAGGAAAAGCTTTAAAGAAAAAAACTTTAATAATCACTATTTGAGAGAAGCACTACTAAAAACGTGGGAGAAATATAAACACAGATTTTACAGGAAGGTCCCATTATGGCTCTCACCTCTGGAATCAGAACATACGAGAGAGATTCCCAAGGAAAGATGGCTTACGTACAAACAATTGGTAAAGATAGATAATGAAGGAATACATTTAAAATCATATGAGGAAATTAAACAAACAGAACCATCTATGACCTGGTTAAACTATTGGCAGATTAGAGAATGCTTTAAGAAGGATAACCAAATAGGGTTTGAGAAGGAGACAACTTGGGATATTGTTCTAAAACTAGAGACAAAAATAATTAAAGTGCTATATAAACAGTTACTGATGTGGGAAACAGAAGAAGATTATGTAAAAGATAATATGGGCAAGGGAGATCGGACACACTATAAACTTGGAGGACTGGGAAAGATGTTGGCAAAAAAGATTGAAAGTTTTACATACTCAACAGCTCTAAAGGAAAGCTGGTATAAAATCTTTTTTAGATGGTATATCACACCGGTAAAATTGGCAAAATATAATAAGGGGAAAAACGGGGAGGAGTGTTGGAAATGTAGGAAAAAAAAGGGGGATTTTTTCCATATGTGGTGGGGATGTAAGATGGTTAAAAGGTTCTGGAGAACAGTACACAGGGAGATGGAGATCATACTACAAAAAAAAAATTCATGTTAAAACCTAATATTTTTATTAGGTTTAACGGACTTTTCTTTGGATCTAAATAATGAAAAACTTTTTATATATATGATAAGCGCAGCAAGAATAGTAATTGCGAGATTATGGAAGACATCGGAAATACCGTCATTAGAGCAATGGACATTGAAATTGATGGACATACAAAATATGGACATTTTAACACAGATAATTTCAAAGGATCAAACAAGGATAAAAACGGACTGGAGTAATGTGAGCAAATATTTAAGGGAAAAAAGGAATCTGGAAATATAGAAGGAATTAATGAGTAAGCAAAGACACTCTCAGGTCTTAGGAAAATAAGTTCGGAAAAAATAGGAAAGATAAGAAGCAAACCGCAGAGCAGTGGAGCTGGAAGATAACACAGAGAGGAGGGAGGGCTTTGGGTTTCTCCTTATTTTTTTCTTTTTCCTTTCTTTTTTCTTTTTTTTCTTTTGGAGTATACTCGTCTTCCTCCTGTTATTTTTATTGTACTGTAATAATTATAAATAAAATGATTTAAAAAAATGAAATACATACATATAAAATAGGTTACACCTGGCTTGAAACCAGTACATGTGAAAGTGATCTAGGAGTCTTAGGCCAGAAGCTAAACATGGGTCAACAGTGTGATCCAACAGCTAAAAAAAATCAATTCGATTTTAGGCTGTATCAATGGGGGTATAATGTTGAGATTGAGGGAAGTTATAGTCCCACTCTAGTCCGCTTTAGTCAGACCTCACCTGGGATACTGTCAACACAATTCAAGAAGGATATTAGCAAGCTGGAATGTGTCCAGAAAAGAGTGTCCGTTCCTGGAAGGTGTAGGACCCAAAAAATAGGCTCACACCGCTGGTCGCAATGGAAAACTTTATTGAATCTGCCTTGCCAAGATGACTGCAAAAGCTTTTACTGACCCTCTTCCGCTTTTCCCCTCAGTATATGGGGTTGTTGCCTCCCCCCTCCTCCTTCTCCATCCACACCTCCCTTTCCTTTTGTCCTTTCCCACGTTTGAAGACCAGACCCTGTCATAAATCAGCCTATCCCGCCAAATGGTCTCCTTCCTCTGTCCTCTTGTAGTCAGGTTGCGAAAAGACCAGCTTTGATGATGCTGTTCTTTATTGCACCCTGACATGACTCCCCCCTTCGGACGACGACCCTGCGGGGAGAGACAAAGTTCCGACAATCTAAGAACAACAGCAGCAGAATAAGCCAGGAGAAGGAAAGAAGAAGGAGAGAGAGAGTCCAACCCCCCCCCCCCCCTTTTCGGGATCATGGTCCAGGTTTATGGGGAAACTTTGTGTGAAACTGTTTTCTCAACTTTGGTGCTTTAACATGCTCTGCTGCTACCCATTCCGGGTGTAAGGTCTGTGAAGACCACTGGACCAAGTGACAAACATCTAGAAAGTTAGCCATATGAGGAATAGCATAGGGAGCTGGGGATGTTTAGTTTGGAGAAGAGAAAGTTGAAAGGGGACATGAGAGCCATGTTTAAATATTTGAAAGGGTGTCACACTAGAGTAGGCCTGCTGCTCTAGAGACCAGGATGTGGAGCAAAGGATTCAAATGGCAGTAAAACAGATTCCACTTAAACACCAGGAAGAAATTCCTGATGGTGATAGCTGTTCAGAAGGGAATATGCTGCCTGGTAGTATGGTCAATTCTCCCTCTTTGGAGGTTTTTAAGTAGATGTTGGATGGCTATCTCCTAAGATTGCTTTGATGTTATTTTACTGTGCAGACTGGATGGCCCTTTGAAGTCTCATCCAACTCTATGAATTCTATGATTCATTTTCAAATGAACTCTTACACCCTTTTTTGTACTTTAGAGATAATTATCAACAATCTTTGTCTGCTTCCACTGTCACTTGTTACCCTCCCAAGGCAAAGAGTCATCTCTAAGACAATACAGTATTGAAGCAAGTCTGAGTGGCAAGGTTTTCCAGGTCCCTGATAAACTTATCACTAAATCAGCATAGCCAGGCAAATGGCTGGGGCAGCTACAGCAGATGGGCTTGCACTTCAATTCTGGCTGGAATTAAGCTCTCCAAACGCCAAACAGCTCTGCCTGAATGCCTTCATTGTTCAGAGAGTACACAAACACAAGCAACTGCATGTTGTTTTTGTTGGGCAAAACAGTCACCTGTGAGCTCTAGTGTGCTAGCAGAGAAGGTACTCTATTAGGATGACTTCCCACATTCTTGGCTCTTATTATTCATGACTTCGATAAAAAAGAATAGAAAACACTTTTTTCTTTTTACCTTCAACACAATTGGTAGAGAAAAAACCAATATTCCTAGTCTCCAGAGGATTCTCATTTGTGAACTCTGGGGACCTAGTCTGAGGCTCCGATTCACCTGTGAGAGAAGAGTTGTCCACCTGCATGAGAAAATATTTTAAAAGCAGGTTAAGGAGCTGATCTGACACCCCCCCCCCCCAAGAGACTAGCATTCTCCTGCAAAAAATATAAATAAATAAAAATCCAAAAATGTTTTGAAACAAGGGGAAACTGACCCAGAAGTCAACTTCCTAGTCACTTCCTGACTGAAGGCCTCCTTCCCTTAGGTTTAAAATACAGTAGAGTCTCACTTATCCAACCTTCGCTTATCCAACGTTCTGTATTATCCAACACAGTTTGCCTTTTAGTAGTCAATGTTTTTGTAGTCAATTTTTCAATACATTGCAGAGTTTTGGTGCTAAATTCGTAAATACAGTAATTATTACATAACGTTATCGTGCATTGAACTGCTTTTTCTGTCCATTTGTTGGGGCTTAATTTGTAAATTTGACGTTTAATAGGCTTTTCTTTAATCCCTCCTTATTATCCAACATTTTTGTTTATCCAACGCTCTGCTGGCCCATTTATGCTGGATAAGTGAGACTCTACTGTAGCAGAAAGAACCAAAATTGACTCCCAAACCACCAAGACATTTGAGAGAAGTTTTCCTTTAAGAACAAAACTATGTGGACCCTGATACCCAGAGAGGATGCTTTTCTCTGACACTTTTCTCTACTCTGCTGATAATAAGGAAAGAAGCCTCAAACAGGCTCCAACATTCTTCAGGTGCATATTAGTCCCTTCAGAACTGCACTTACCTTACAACCATGGGCTGAAATGATCCGCAGATCGGCTGGGATTCTGTCTCCTCCTTTCACCTCCACCAGATCTCCAACAACCACCCCTTCTGCATTGATGCTCAATTTCTCACCACTTCGGATCACCAGAGCTTGCTGTAACAAAGAGGAGCTTTCAAGCATCATCCAGTAATACCCCAAGTCTTTGCTTAGGATATCTCAATACTGATATCTGCCATCACAATTGTGGGACATATTACCTACCTGAGGTACCATATTTTTGAAGGACTCCATGATCTTTGAACTCTTTGCTTCTTGATAGTAAGAGAAGCAGCCAGTTACGATGACAACAGCAGCTAGTACAACACCGAGATACAACTGTGAGATATAAATGAAAAACTCAAAATCAGTTTAGGTGATAGGTTTTTTGTCACAAGATCAGATAACCACACAACCCTAAGCAACCATATAGTGGGAAAGCATGCTCTCTTGAAATGGGGCTGTACACGTTAAACAAGTCAGATCTGCTATGTAGCTTAATACCATTACATTTCTCCCATCAACTCCATACATTTACTCACATTGTCATTGTTTGGTTCCTCCTCTGTTGCAGCCTGAATACCATACGCCAAAAAACAAAGGATGGCCCCAATCCACAAGAGAAGGGAAAAGCCCCCAAATAGCTGCCGGCAGAATTTGACCCATTCTGGAGTTGTAGGAGGAGGGGTTAGAGCATTAGGACCATCACGAGCCAAGATCTCAGCAGCTCGGGCAGGAGTCAGGCCCTAGAAATCAGATAAAGGGGAAGAGGAAAAATCAATATACACTTCTGTGCCCAAGAGATATTATGACTTTTCTATTCAAGAGGGACCACCCTCAAAACTAGGAAAACTAGGCTATTTTAGTATGCAACCCAAACATGACAGCTTTTTTTAACACTCTCTACTACAAAATCATTTTATATAGTTTAATTTTCTTTCTTAATAGCAACAATTTCTCTAATTTTAAGGCTTTCAGGTAGGGCTGTCATCAAACCTATCTTATATGTTCTGAATTTAGTAAATAACTTGGCCCAAGTAACCTGAGCCAATGTATCCGCAGGTCAATGTGAGTACAGTAGAGCCTCACTTATCCAACATTCGCTTATCCAATTTTCTACATTGTCCAACGCAGTCGGCCTTTTAGTAGTCAGTTTTTGTAGTCAATCTTTTCAATACATTGGTACTGAATTCGTAAGTACAGTAATTGCTACATAACATTGCTGTGTATTGAACTGCTCTGTCAAATTTGTTGTAAAACATGATGTTTTGGTGCTTAATTTGTAAAATCATAATGTAATTTGATGTTTAATAGGTTTTTCCTTAATCCCTCCTTATTATCCAACATATTTGCTTATCCAATGTTCTGCCAGCCCGTTTATGTTGGATAAGTGAGACTCTACTGTACTACATCTTAACTCAGGAGTATCCAATCTTTTGACTTCTTTGGGCTACATTGGAAGAATTGTCTTGGGCTACACATAAAATACTAAACTAACACTACCCATAGCTGATGTGGAAAATAAAACGAATTGTGTGATATCCATTATCACAAGCAAAAAAAAAAAAAAAAAAAAAAAAAGAGCCACACATAATAATTTTAATTATGTGCTACCCAGTTTGCAGTCTTTTAAAATCACTGGGCATATCTTCTGGCTGAACGGCTTGCAATTGTATTACAATGTGAATTACAGATAACGCTCTGAGATTTGTGGATGCAACATCCTCTCTTTATTCCAATTAATTGCACTGTTGTCTCCAAAGCTCGCACTTGAGAACTGTGCAATTGAGTTTCTCTCTCTCACACACACACACAATAAAAACTTATGTTTTAAGTAAGTTGGGCTGCACTCATAGGTGCTCTGGGCTGAATGTGGCCCATAAACTATGGGCTGGACAAGCCTGCCCTAAAAAAGAAAATCTTCTGAATAGAGTGGTGAAAAGCTACTCCAGGAGAACCTAAAAGCAGGGGGCACTGGGGCATTTAACATCAGCCTTACTGGGGGAAAGATCATAACATCAGATAGTTTCTGACTAGTTAGCACATTAGGAGATGTCTTCCCAACATGTATCACTGACCTTTGTCTAAATACGAAAAAATGTAAACCAAATTTCAAAGGATATGTTATCCAGTTACTGTTTCATTTTTCAAGTTAGCTTCTCCATCAGAGCTAAAGCCTATGAAATACTGAACTTTTCCAGATCTCCAGAAGACCACTAAACCCAGAACAGTCAATAGAAAGGAAATCAGAATGTTTCAAAGCAAACATTCATTCTTGTTCACATAAAGAGATAAAATATGACTGTCAAATCCAAAAGATATCGAGTTTCACTTAGGCCCCTTCTATACTGCCATATAATCCAGATTATCAAGGCAGATAATCTGGATTTTATGTGGCAGTGAAGGATGAACCTTAGCCACAGTCCGAAAAAAGAATTTGTGGACATCTCTAGGTCCTCCAGTAGGGTTCTATGGTATGTTCTAGCACAAACCCTAAATTTAGGGTTTGCAATTATTCTCAGTTAAGAAAAAGGACTCTCTCTACCCATTTCCTGTTCTTTCAAACCCTTTTGCAAAGATGGCCCAAATTACCCGGCTGAGGTCTGTTCCATATTTCTGATGAAGTTCATCAAGGGTGAGTTTGTGATCATCCTGCAAAGCAAAATATTACATAAATAAACAAACAAACAAGATCAGAAACTAAAAAAAGTGTTGCCAATAATCACAATGATGTTCAACACCTTGAAGTTAATGAGATGAGTTTCATTTTCCCCTTGAATGACAATCTCTTCTTACCAGTGAAACTTCCTTTTTCAATTCTTCCATATCCCTCTCTTTCTTCCCCTTTTTTGTCTTGGCTCCATGTTCATTCGTAGCTGCCGACTCATATTTGTCACGCCCCGTCTATAAGAGAATCAGATAGGATAAGGAGCTGCCTTGCCATGAATTGGGTCTCCTGTTCATCCTACTTAGCATCCTGCAAAGGCAAAACAGAAGCTCTGTCTTGCATTCAGGATAACCTCCATCAAACAGAGAAAATTGGTAAGTGACCCTTTTAGAACCCTTGAATCCCTTCAAGGACTTATGCGATGCAGTAGGACAGGACCAGAAATATTCTTTTCATGGTGATGCAATGTGTTTGCTTGATCCAAAAGTGATTTACAATACAATCAAATGCCATTTAAACATTATAAACTGCAACACTCAACAAGGCAAGGCAACCCAGACAGGCTAACAACGGAAGATTCACAGGTGTTCACCAAAGGGGAGAAAGGCCCACTCCAAGCCCATAGGATCCATGCTCAAAAAGTCACCTGCAGATATTCACACTTGGAACTTTCAAGTAAAAGCAGAACCAATCAATTTAAGAAGTTTAGCTATGGTATGAAATCTAATCATAGCTTGTGACCATATAGCAAACTATTGCTTATTTAAGTTTGCAAATCAGAATTCAGGTGGCCATTCTACCTCAAAGTTTTTATATACATGACAGAAATGTGAAGAGTATTTTTTTTATATTCCTGATTAGTTAATATTAAAAAACTGAGGCAAGATGATCACTTAAATTCTTGTCCCTCCACTCCTTCATCCACAAGGTTAAAGGGAAATACCTTCCTTTCTTCCTCCACATCTAATCTCAGACATGAGAGTGAACTCAAAAGCTTAGTGCAAAAAGGGAACAGAGAGGAGGCAAGCAGCTCTAAAACAATTTCCATGCTATACTTTTGGAAGTGTAAGCCATGTTTTAGTTGCAACTATGGTAAGTACAAAACATCACTATATACTTAGGTCGAGCAAGTGTCAGAATGATCCTTTCTACTGTTCTTTTAACACTAGGAGTATTCCCAGTTCCTAACCACGAACCCACCCATAGATACACATGCTTGCTTCATCATTCTCTGGCTGCAATTCAAAAGAATTATTTGGATTTATACAAGGGATCTGTGTGTGTACACAAAGCAGCTCATTTATAAACAGACATTCTACATGCCCAACTTAGTAAGAGTAAGGTCGTTTCTAAGAAAATTCCATAAAAGTATTTTCTGTCACAAGATTAGACTAAAGGAGCTACGTTGTGCAACTTTGAGGGAAACAATCTGGTCTTATTCTATTCATTCATTCATTGAGTTTGGTTTCCCTTTGTACAGGTATTGTAATAAGAGACTAATTCTCCCTTTTCCCAAACAGCCATTGGCACAAGAGTACATTAAGATCTTTGCAAGCACTGCTATATATTCCAATTAAGTGAGAACTGGAGTTAACTAACAGGTTTTTAGTATATCAACTAATAGGACTAAGCCTTTTCACACTTACAACAAGACAGCATTTGTAGACAGTAAGGAAGTCAGCAGCAAGATCTTCTATTGGAAGTAAAAGGGGGAAATCTTTAAATAGCAGTTGAAGCATACACTAAACTGGGGAGGAGACTCTCAGTTTCTGCTTAATTTTTAGCAGTGGCTTAGAACTTACTACAGATCTAGAGTTCTCAGTATGAAAGAAGCAGGCCTCCACAATGTCTGAAGTTGCAACATAAATTGAATCATGGAAGATCTTCAAGGACTGTGATATACGTAAGTTACACTATTAAGATCACACTAAAAGACTTCCTACACCGGTCTTCTCTCTTCTTCCTTGACTTCAGTAGTAACACTATCAGTTCTGATTAACAAGAAGCATTTATTTTGTGATAAAGATGTTTGAGGTGGGGGAACAAGAGCACGAGGAGAAATATGAAGATCAAGATAGGAGTCAGAACCAGGCTCAGAGGAAGCTTTTTCTGTCTGTTCTCTCTCTACATTCATTTAGTTAAACCACCTCTCTTTGCCTCCCATGCAGATGCAGAAAATTGGAACTTCATATGCCAGTTAACTAGAAAGCAAACTAAAGTCCTTCCAACTTCCAGTAAATTCATCGTTGAGGAGCTGTCTGATATTCCCCAGCAAAGAATAAATGTGGTATGGAATCCTTGCAACTTTTGATGTTTGCAAACAACATTCAGTAATTTAGATTCTCAACAAATAGTAGTGATTCTTTCCTCTCCTCCAACCAAGAAGATTGATGGTTCCTGGGTGTCCAAACAGAAGCAACATTTCACAAATATGTGATTCAATAATGGCTTCCACACCGACTCTGTGACAAAGCTCCTATAAGGTTAATCCTCAACAAATATTGGAGCAGGACAAGGTATTGTTAAGATCAGTTCACCCCCATTGTCCAGACCTGAACTTCCAGCCCCCTTCTAAAATTAATTCGGCCTAGGGCAAAAAAAGAGTTCTTATAGATTTAAAACGGCCTCCTGATATGGTAAACTTGGGTGCCCAGGCTGGCGGTCTCTCCAGGTTAAAGGTGGTGCTGTTGAACGCCAGGTCTGTCAATGGAAAAACTGCTATCATCCAGGATTTTATCCTGGATGAACAGGCAGACCTGGTGTGCATAACGGAGACCTGGATGGATGAGGCTGGGGGTGTCAACCTCACCCAGCTTTGTCCACCAGGTTACACCGTGCAGCACCAATCAAGATCTGGAGGGAGGGGAGGTGGTGTCGCAGTAATCTATAAGGAGTCCACCCCCCTGACCAGGTGCCCCATCCCACAGTCAACCTTGTTCGAATGTGTCCACCTGAGGTAGGTGACCGGGACAGACTGGGGATTCTGCTAGTGTACCGACCACCCCGCTGCACTACAGTCTCCCTGCCTGAGCTAGCGGGGGTGGTCTCTGGCCTGGCATTGGAGTCTCAACAGCTCATTGTGCTGGGGGACTTCAATGTCCATGCCGAGACCAACCTTTCAGGCGTGGCTCAGGACTTCATGGCCTCCATGGCAACCATGGGGCTGTCCCAACGAGTATCTGGTCCCACCCACAGAGCTGGGCACACACTTGACTTGGTTTTCTGTCAGTGATGGGAGGAAAATGGAGGTGTGGAGGAGCTTACCATCGCTCCATTGCCATGGACTGACCATCACCTGATCGGGTTTAGACTTGCTGCGCCCCCTAACCTCCGCAGGGGTGGAGGACCCATTAAAATGGTCTGCCCCAGGAGGCTCATGGATCCGGACGGTTTCCTGATGCCTCTTGGGGAGTTTCCCGCCACCTCGGCTGGTGATTCTGTTGATGCCCTTGTCGCTCTCTGGAATTGGGAGATGACTAGGGCAATAGACACGATTGCTCCGGAACGTCACCTCTCGAGTACCCGAGCTAAACCATCTCCTTGGTTTACTGAGGAGTTGGCAGCGATGAAGCGAAAGAAGAGGGGACTAGAGCGCGTGTGGCGTTCAAAACCGAACGAGTCAAACCGAACACGGCTGGGCTCTTATCTTAAGGCTTATGCCGCGGCAATAGACGCTGCAAAGAACTCTTTCTTTGCAGCTAATATTGCGTCCGCACAGAACCGTCCGGCGGAGCTGTTCCGAGTTGTCAGAGGTTTGTTATATCCCGTCCCTCAAGACGGGATCCCTGACAACTCGGCAGCCCGCTGTGAAGCATTTGCTCAGTTCTTTGCGGACAAAGTCGCTTTGATCCGCTCTGGATTTGACACCATATTAACAGCAGTCTCCGAGGATGTAACAAGTGCACCTGCTTGTCCTATTTTGATGGATTCGTTTTGGTTCAGTCCAAGGACGTGGACAAGGTGCTTGGAGAGGTGAGGGCGACCACATGCATCCTAGACCCCTGCCCATCCTGGCTAGTGAGAGAAGCCAGAGGGGGATTGGCCGAGTGGGTGAAGGTGGTGGTGAATGCCTCCCTTCGGGAAGGCATATTTCCAGCGAGCCTTAAATTGGCTGTGATCAAACCGCTGTTGAAGAAGCCATCACTGGACCCCACTCAATTGGAGAACTATCGGCCTATTTCCAATCTCCCCTTTTTGGGCAAGGTCGTGGAACGTGTGGTGGCTGCACAACTCCAGGCATTCTTGGTAGATACTGATTTTCTGGATCCAGCGCAGTCTGGCTTCAGGCCGGGACATGGTACTGAGACAGCCTTGGTCGCCTTAGTCGATGATCTACGCCGGGAACTAGACAGGGGGAGTGTGTCCCTGCTGGTTCTGCTGGACCTCTCAGCGGCCTTTGATACCGCCGATCACGGTATCCTTCTGGGGTGCCTTACCGGGATGGGTCTTGGGGGTACTGTTCTTCAGTGGCTCCGGTCCTTCCTGGAGGGTCGTTCCCAGATGGTGTCATTGGGGGACACCTGCTTGGCCCCACAACCATTGACTTGTGGGGTCCCGCAGGGGTCAATACTGTCCCCCATGTTGTTTAACATATACATGAAGCCGCTGGGAGAGATCATCCGGAGTTTCGGGGTGAGGTGTCATCTGTATGCAGATGATGTCCAGCTCTGTCACTCCTTCCCACCTGTCACTAAGGAGGCTGTTCAGGTCCTGAACCGGTGTCTGGCCACTGTGTCGGACTGGATGAGGGCGAACAGATTGAAACTTAATCCAGATAAGACAGAGGTCCTCCTGGTCAGTCGCAGGGCTGAACAGGGAATAGGGTTACAGCCTGTGTTGGATGGGGTCGCACTCCCCTTGAAGACACAGGTTCGCAGTCTGGGGGTTCTCCTGGACTCATCGCTGAGCCTGGAGCCCCAGGTCTCGGCGGTGGCCAGGGGAGCCTTTGCACAACTCCGCCTTGTGCGTCAGCTGCGCCCGTTCCTTGGGAGGTCTGACTTGGCCACAGTGGTCCACGCTCTGGTTACAGCTCGTTTGGATTACTGCAACGCGCTCTACGTGGGGCTGCCTTTGAAGACGGCTCGGAAGCTCCAACTAGTACAACAGGCGGCAGCCAGACTAATAACAGGAGCGGCTTACAGGGAGTGTACTACTCCCATGCTGAGCCAGCTCCACTGGCTGCCGATATGCTACCGAGCCCAATTCAAAGTGCTGGTTTTGACCTACAAAGCCCTAAATGGTTCTGGCCCATCTTACCTGTCTGAACGTATTTCCCCCTATGAGCCTTCTAGAACTCTTAGATCATCGGGGGAGGCCCTGCTCTCGGTCCCACCAGCCTCGCAGGTAAGGCTGGTGGGAACGAGGGACAGGGCCTTCTCGGTGGTGGCTCCTTGGCTGTGGAACACCCTCCCCAGCAACATACGGCAGATACCAACTCTCCTAGGCTTCAGGAAAGCCTTAAAGACATGGCTGTGCACACAAGCTTTTAATAAGAACATGGACTTTACATGACCTGTACGAAGAATCGAGGATTCTGGATGAATGGATTTTAACCTTGGACATTCTTAAAATTTTATATAATGTGATTTTATTTTGTAATGGTACTTGTTTTATATGAACTGTTGTTTTGTAGATTGTTTTATATGAATTGTTGTTTTTACATTGTTTTTAGGCATTGAATTTTTGCCTGTTTACTGTAAGCCGCTTTGAGTCTCCTCGGAGAGAAAGGCGGGGTAAAAGTGATGTAAATAAATAAATAAATAAATGTCCACTGGTGGAGGTGGTGGGAGGATAACACAGATTTGCTCTTAATGCTGTCTCCTTCATGCCTCTTCCATCCCAAATCCAACCTGGTAACACAAGAATCTAATGTTGATTTCCTAAGTATATATCTTTAAAGGGACTCTTGGTGATCTGAAGTACCTTAAATCATGTAACAGAGAACAAATTATCTATATTATATTTCAGCTACCTGACTGCATAAAATCAAGCTTGCTTATTTTTAAAATGAAACAGTAAGAATGAATGAAAGCCATGTTCATGCAGAGGTTATCTGCTGATCCTGTTTCCTTAGAGTTTTGAATTCATTGTTTTTGTCATGTGCCTTCAAGTTATTTTCAGTTTACATGACCCTATTGTGTTTTTTTTGGGGGGGGGGGAGTGGGGGGGTTAAGAAGAGGTTTGTCATTGTCTTCCTCTGGGGCTCAATGTGTGCATTTTGCCCAAGGTCAGTGAGTGGGTTTCCATAACCAAACTAGTCCAGAATCATAGTTAAACACTGAATTACTACGGGCTGTGGCGCAGCTGTTGAGCAGCTGCCTTAAATCACTCTGACCATGAGGTCATGAGTTCGAGGCCAGCCCGTGGCGGGGTGAGCACCCGTCAATTAAAAATAAAAAATAGCCCCTGCTCGTTGCTGACCTAGCAACCCGAAAGACAGTTGCATCTATCAAGTAGGAGATAAGGTACCACTTATAAAGTGGGGAGGCAAGATTAACTAATTTACGACCTGGAATGAGGAAGTGCCGTCAGTGTGGATGATGAAGCAGCTGCTCCCCCCTATGGCCAGAATCGAACATCCCCTCAGAAGAAGGTTAACTTGCCTCTGCGTGTGTCTCTCAGTCTCTGTTTGATGTGTTTATGGGCATTGAATGTTTGCTCTATGTGTGTTATAATGTGATCCGCCCTGAGTCCCCTTTGGGGTGAGAAGGGCGGAATATAAATACTGTAAATAAATAATAATAATCATGCTGTCTTTCATAGTTCATAATACTGGTAGAATACCATTAGAAGCATGGAGAGGCCAGATGATTGGCAGAAGAATGAAATTTCAGAACTATTTTTTAACAAAGGTATTTATTTCACATAGCATCTAAAATTCAATCTAACAGATCTGAAAAACAGTATTTATTTTCCTCATATTTTCTGCAGAGCTCTACTACATGAAGAACTCCACAGGTTTTTTTAAATAAATGGAATGGAATGGGGAGCTTTTGTTCTCTGCCTGTTATCTGTGCAGAAGGTGAAGCCAAGCTGAAAATGCTCAACATTCTTGATGTTCTCTTTACTGCAGTGTCTCTCCCATCCACTTTTTAGGAAGACGGAGCCATGTGAGTGGAGGGGTAGAAAAATTATTACAACCTTTTAAAAGGCTGCACTTAACCTTTTAACTTCTTTCTTTAGTAAGTAATGACAGAGGTACCAAGAGACTAGACTGCTTGGCATGGTGTGGTTTTCTTTGACTCTTCCTTTTATAATAAAAGGAAGTGCAACTTATAAATCATAAAAGCTGCAAGACACACAGACCTTGCTTTATTTTCTTCCCCTTCTTATGGGTCCAACTTTTCCACACGTCACATTTCCATGTTCCTTCATCCCGCATAATTTGAGTCATTTGCCTGGAAAATTCTGTAACTCTCCCAGTTCAAATTAATGAAGTATATTTAAGTGTTCTGCTTAAATATTAAAGTTGGCCAATTCGTTCTACCAGCCTCCACTCCTAGTGGACTCCAGAGACTGGCATTATACTTCCTATTTTTTACTGTAAGTTTTTTTCATGTTTGGCTCAGATATAGCATGGAAAAACAATGCTAATTTATTTCTCACCACTCATTTCCAGCAGTAATAGGTCAGAGCAGTACAACTACAGTCGGCCGGCATATCCAAAGATTTTGGTTCCAAAGCGTCAACCATCCATGGCTGCAAACAAAACCCCAACAAAAAACAAAAAGCAAATCTTGATTTTGTTGTTTTTATATAATAGACACTAATGATCACATTATTGCATATAATGGGAGTTGTACATACACAGGTTTGGTATCCACTGTGGAACCTGGAACCACTGTAATCAGTAAGAAAAAGTCCTTAAAATCTTGATTCTTGTCAAGTATTCAAGAAATTCTAGTAAATTACAAACCTAACTAAAAGCAGAACTCCTTTGGCCAAGATACATGGCCTGCATATTCCCATGGCTTTTACATCTCACTCTTGCTTTTCTTTCATATTTCTGGATTAGGAAATCAAACCAATGCTATAAAATATATATGCAAGAGCAAACACTGAAAAGAAAGTTAAACTGTAATCCTATATCCATTTGATTATGTTTCAAATCCCAGTGAGATTTCTTCTTAAGAAACAAGTTGAGTGCGCTGAAAGTCATGGGGTAGGCAGATAAGGTAAAGAGTATGATAAAGAGCTTTGGACTTGGATATGATGAATACTGAACAAAGGTTATGTGTTTTAAGCCAAAGTATCTCAAACTCATCCATTTAATTACAATTTATAAGACTGGTGTAAAGACTAAGAAAATGTGTTGAAGATTTATGTATCCATTAACTTAAAGCATTAGTATGCTGCTCACAGGTTTTCTGCTAAATAATTTACAAGAAATAAAAAGCTTATTTCACTTTAATTTTAAAGAGGGAATAAAATCATAAAAGATAAAAAATAACACCAGAATGAGAAGCTGGTTTTAGAAAGTGATGTTTCTATGTCTACCCCCTCCCCCCAAAAAACAACAACTGACAACTCCTCTAGTTTTGAGGCCTCGTATCACTGGTGCTCCAAGCCAGAGAAAAACCCAAATATTAAACAAAGCAGGAGGGCTGCTTTTCAATCTGGACTAGATAAGAGCCAAAGAACACAAAACAAACTCTTTTGGAATCTGCTTTGCTATTGTAGTGACGTCATTAAAATAGCATCCCAAAGAGCTGGAGCTACTACTGTTCTGTGGCCTCACCAACAGATTCTGAATTGTTATCTTCTCAGAGCAATTCAAAGGAAATGGCCTCTCTCCAGTTTACCCATTAGCTAAAACACACACACACACACACACACACACACACACACAAACACAACAACGCCAAAAGCATATATCACTTGGATTAGTCAGTGCACCTACAAGGCAAGAAAGGATGCTGTCTGTTGTAGAAGCCAAAACTGAATATTCGGTATTTGGCTAAATGCCACTCCCAAGTAGAATCTGGTTAAAAGGGGCCAATGGAAAAAGAAATTCAGGAGAACATTTTTTTTCAAAAGAAAGCAAGGCTGTGTTCATAGGTTCTACAGCTACCTGCTTTTTAAGCTTGGAAAGTGAAGTAATATTCTGAACAGACAGGGCCAACCCAGGGTTGTTGTATGTCTTTCGGGCTGTGTGGCCATGTTCCAGAAGCATTCTCTCCTGACGTTTCGCCTACATCTATGGCAGGCATCCTCAGAGGTTGTGAGGTATGGAGAAAACTAAGCAAAGAGGTTAATATATATCTGTGGAAAGTCTAGGGTGAGAGAGGTCAGTATGAATGTTGTGTAGTTAATCACTTAAATTAGCATTGAAAAGCTTATCTGCTGTCTTCTTCCTGCCTCTGGGGCATCCTTTGTTTAGAGTCGTTAACTGCCCTTGGTTGATTCATGTCTGGAAATCCTCTGTTTTCAGAGTATTGCTTTTTATTTACTGTTCTGATTTTTGAGTTTTGTAATACTGGTAGCCAGATTTTGTTCATTTTCATGGTTTCTTCCTTTCTGTTGAAGTTGTCCACATGCTTGTGGATTTCAATGGCTTCTCTGTGTAGTCTGACATGATAGTTGTTAGAATGGTCCAGCATTTTTGTGTTCTCAAATAGTATTCTGTGTCCAGGCTGGTTCATCAAATGCTCTGCTATGGCTGATTTCTCTGGTTGAATTGCAGTGCCTTTCATGTTCTTTGACTCTTGTTTGGGCGCTGCGTTTGGTGGTCCCTATGTAGACTTGTCCACAGCTGCATGGTATCCGGTAGACTCCTGCAGAAGAGAGAGGATTCCAGAGCTTCTGGAACATGGCTACACAGCCCGAAAGACATACAACAACCAACCCTGTGATCCCGGCCATGAAAGCCTTCGACAACACAAGGGCCAACCCATTTTGGAAGGAACACATAGAATTTTAATGACTGGGCCTTATAGGCTTCTGGACTGGGATAAAAGTCTAGAAACAAGTTAATAGACTTGTGGATAAACAAATCATAATTCTGGATTTTTATGCCATATTTCAGAGGAAGGAACTGGCAAAACTACCTCAGTACTTCTTGCCTAAGAAAATTCAATGTGTTCATTGGGTCTCCACAAATTAAAAGCTAACTTGAAGGCACACACATATGTAATTGTATTGGCCATTCAAAAGGGGAAAAATGAAGATGACCTAGCACCTAACAGAGTTTTGTCCATGTATGTTCTCCAACCACTTGGCAGGCCTAGAGAGATTTCACCCATACATAAGTGATTCCATTTATCATTTAACTAACAAATGACATTCTAGATGAACATAAATAATCTTATTTATTTTTAATGTTTAATTTATATATTCTGTCTTTCTCCCAGTACAAGTCAAATGTATTTGATGCTGTAAGCCTCTGGCTCAATGAGAGATGCCAAACAGTTGCAACCACTATTCAAGCCAACTCTCCTCCCTCATAAGCAGTCCCTGTGAGGTAATGGAAAAATTACCTTCTTGACAGATGTTGGGTAGCATATTCATGCCGAGAAATTTCAGTGACAATAGAGCTTGTAGAACAAATGCAAAATGTATATGTGAGAAAGATCACTCAAGGAGATCTGAAACTAGGACTGGAAAACAGGCAGAGAACAATGCCTCTCTTACTTTAAGAGAAACTGGATCCTCTGACACGCTTATCTTTCCTCAAGCCTTTCATACCATATATGGGGCCACAGCATCTCTTCTCACCAAACAGCCTTTCTGGTTGATACAGCCAAGCGAAACACTGTTTGTTTCTGAGGCAGGCACCCATAGACAATACACACAGATAGGGAAGTACCATTTTGCTTTGATCTGACTGGCAAGAACACAACACTCCACTCTGCCCAACAGTGATAATACTGCCAGTCACTCCATAGTGGTTTCTCCTTGCTTCTAGAAAATATGATGGGCAGTTATTCCCCCCCCCCCCCACCTGCCCCGACCTGCAATCCCAAGCCTAGGGTAATTAAAAACAGAGATAGGAACCTGTCACCAACTGGGATACTCAGGTATTTAATCACAGGACTGAGAGAATACTGACAGACGACCTCATCTACCCCTTGAAGGCTGTTTACACATGTCTTTCTGATCAATCCCACAAGAGATAATTCTGTGATGGGCCTCTAATAAATCCACTGCTTCCAGAGTGTGATATCTCTGGTAAGAAGACTCAACTTATGCACTTAGAAGACTCAACTTATGCACCTTTCCTCTTCTTCTCAGTGCTCCCCTGAGCTTTAGAAGAAGCCAAATCCATCCCAAAGGTGGGCTGCTTTGAATGCTCACAATTACAGTAGGAGTCAGGATATTCTCTACTGCTCTTTGTACACACTGTAGAGTGACAGAGGAGGGTCAGTAGTACCCAAAGTAAGAATTTGCCTCAAGTAGGTCACACCCAGTTAAGCTATTACAGCTTTGGGAAACTATGTCCTCTGATTTTTTTTTAAACCAAAACCCTCCTCCAGGACAGAGCTAGCCTGAGATCTGATGCAAAGGAAGGTTTGGTTGGAACCAGTACTAGATATACTTTGGCTAAGGCAAACTTCAGATTGAAATGGAAAACTACTGGCATACTTTTATCTAAGGGAACAATGAAGTTACTGCACCAGATTTAGATTATATACATTAGATATATAGTATCATGCTTTCCTTGGTCAAGCATCAATGGAATCTCAGCTCACTTGCTATAAATATTTTCTTTTTCTTTTTAACAAAAAGAAGACACAAAGGGTGTATCTACACTGTTAAATTCACACAGTTGGATACCATTTTAACACCCCTGGCTCAATACTATGGAATTCATATGCAGCATATAAACCCCTTACTCTTGTAACACTGATGGTGTCAGGCTTACTTCAAAGGACCAGTCTGAACGCAGATCAAAGACAGCTGCTCTCAAACACAATCTTTATTGAAGAATACATGACTTTGGAAAAGTCGAGAATGACCTAATGTTTACATACATCTAATTTTATCACTTCTGATGCAACGTAACATCACACGCAAATATCATCATCAAACCCCACCTTCTGGATCACATTTCCACCAAGGTTTCTATCCCCCCCACACTACAGCAATTATAATTGTTTATACTTTCACCCCTGAGTTCCCAGGCTCATTTTATCTTCTCCCGCCAGGTGCTCGCATGTTTATGTTATGAAGTCAGATTCAGGGCTTGGAAATTCAGCCCTGGGATCTGGCTGCATGACATGGCGCCCCCGTTTTCTTCGTCCTCCTCTTCGGTTCTTCTTTCACCATAGTCCTGAAACAAATCAAACAATAACTCTATGGGTCCATTTTGTCTAAAGTCCCCATATATTTTTTCAGCAAGCTGCGATGGAAGACTGGGTGTATTTTCCCTAAACTTTTTGGCAATGCCAATTGGAAAGTCACTTCATTGATAACACCCTGTATTCTGAATGGTCCAATATATTTGGGGCCCAGTTTTCTTGAAGGTAACCCCAATTTGATGTTTTGGGTACTTAACCACACTAGATCTCCTTTATCTAATTTATCGCCTTCCACCCTCTTTCTGTCTGCGAACGTTTTATACTTTTTGTGTGCTTCTTTTAACGAAGCAGTCACTTGATTCCAACATTCCATCATTTGCGTTTTCCATTTCCCTGCCTCTGTTCCTTCATTTTCTGTCCACCTCGGCAATTGGGGTAAAGGTTGTATTTCATACCCGTAAACTACTTCAAAGGGGGTTTTGTTTGTTGCTGAATGTATAGTTGAATTAAAGGCTAGTTCCGCAAACGCCAACCACTTAGACCAGTCATTTTGTCTCATGTTAGAGTACATTCGAAGGAACTGCCCAAGCGTTTGCTGAGTACGTTCTACCGCCCCGTTTGTCATGGGGTGAAAAGCAGAACTTAAACTCCTTTCTGCTCCTAGCATTTCCAAGAATTTTTCCCAAAATTTTGCTGTGAATTGTACTCCTCTGTCACTGACTACTCTACTTGGACATCCATGTAATTTGTAAATATGGTTTATGTACAATTCAGCTAGTTTCTCAGCCGATGGTAGCTTCGTCAGTGCTATAAAGTGGGCCTGTTTAGAAAACAGGTCTAATACTGTCCAAATATAACGATGTCCTTTGCTGACTGGCAGTTCTCCCACAAAGTCCATAGCTACACATTCCCAAGGCCTGGTAGGTTCCGCTACTGTCTGTAACAATCCCATAGGCTTCCCTCCTCCCGATTTATTTCTGGCACAATCATCACATTGGACAACATGATTCTTTATGTCCTTCCTCATTCCTGGCCACCAACAATGTTTTGCTATTGCCTTTGTTGTTTTGGTAATTCCTGTATGACCAGCGCTCTGGTTGTTGTGAAAACGATGCAGAATCTTAATCCTTAATATTGCTGGGATATACAGTTTCTTGTTTACAAACCAAAATCCCCCCTTCTGGTCCCCCTTTTCTGCGTTGGACGCGATCCATTGATCTCCTTTATAAGACTGTTTTAGTTCATTTCCCCAGTTATCTTCCCCGCCGAGTTCGACAAAAGCCGTGTCCTCCTTTTGGGTTTGTGCTCTTGTCCTGACAGCTAAGCCCCATTGTTTGTCAGAGAATATTGTCCCCTCCTTTGCTGTGGTTAGGCCTTCGTGTTGAGGCATGCGTGAAAGAGCATCTGCCAAGACATTCTGTTTCCCTTGAAAAAACTTTAATTGGAAATCGAATCTGCTGAAGTATTGCGCCCATCTGATTTGTTTGGGGGACAATTTTCTAGGAGACTTTAAATACTGGAGATTCTTATGGTCAGACCAAATTTCGAATGGGATTCCGCTTCCTTCGAGGAAGTGTCGCCAGCATTCTAAGGCTTTTAATATGGCTAATGCCTCTTTTTCCCATATTGGCCAACTTTTTTCAGTTTCGCTGAACTTCCGTGACAAATATCCACAGGGTTTTAAGTTCCCATTTTGATCCTTTTGCAATAGCACTGCCCCGTACGCACAGTCTGAGGCATCGCAATGGATTATGAAAGGGCTCCTGATATCAGGGTGTTTTAGGATGGGTCCTTCAGTGAAGCATTCTTTTAAGGCCTCGAATGCCTTTTGGCATTCTGGCGTCCAACTCAGTTTGGCGCCGGGAGCTTTCACTTTTGCTGTCTCCCCTTTCCCTTTTGTTTTTAAAAGTTCTGTAAGGGGTGCGGTTATTTGTGCAAAGCCTTTTATGAAGGGTCTGTAAAAATTTGCAAACCCCAGAAATGATTGTAATTGCCTCCTTGTTTGAGGCACTCCCCATTCTTTCACATCTGCTACTTTAGCTGGATCCATAGCTAACCCTTCTGGAGACATCCGATATCCCAGAAAGTCAATTTGAGTTTTATTAAATTCACATTTGGACAGTTTTGCGTACAGCTTTGCTTCTCTTAGTCTCTGCAGAACTTCCCGGACCAATTTTACGTGCTTTTCCTTATCTTCAGAAATGATCAAGATATCATCAAGGAATATGAACACCCCTCTGTACAATAACGGGTGTAGTATTTCATTTATAAGCTGCATAAAGCAGCCGCTTCCATTTTTTAACCCGAAAGGCAAAATTTCGTATTCAAAATGGCCGAATGCGCAGGAAAATGCGGTTTTCCAAGTATCCTCCGGTTTGATCCTTAATTTATGATACGCTTCAATTAAATCCAGTTTAGTAAATATGCTCCCTTTCTTCAATACGGTAATTAAATCCTTGACTAAGGGCATAGGGTATTTATTGTCCTTGGTAATTGCGTTTAAATTTCGATAATCAATGCACAATCTTAGGGAATTGTCTTTCTTTCTCCTAAATAACACTGGAGCCCCGAGAGGAGAATTAGATGGCTTAATGAAGCCTCGAGCCAGGTTTTTATCAATGTATTTTCTCAATTCCTCCTTCTCTTGCACAGACATGGGATACACTTTTGGTTTTGGTAAGTCTGCTCCTGGGGTTATTTCAATCCCTACTTCTATATTTCTTTTGGGAGGCAATTTACTGGCCTCTTTCTGATTGAAAACATCCGCAAAGTCTCTGTATTCAGGTGGCAATAGCTGTGGGTCTATTTCCCCCGCTTCGTCTTCCTCGTCCTCCTCTTCTGCAATTTTGCTTATCTCCCATTGCATCTGCTGTTCTTTAAATGCTAAGCTTTTTCCTCTCCAATCTACTTCAGGATTTGCTTGTTCGAGCCATGGTATCCCCAATATTACATGGTATGTGGCAATAGGGGCTATCACAAAGGATATTCTTCCTCCCCATTTGCCTATTTTGCATGGAACTCCCCGTAATTCCTTTGTAGATACTTCCCCAGCAGCGACTGATCCATCTAGCTGCGAAAATGCAATTGGGGAGTCAAGTGCCATCTGCTGGCATTTCAGCGCTCCTGCTAATTCTGGGGTTATAATGTTCCTAGAACACCCGCAGTCTACAAACGCCTTGCAGGTGGCCCGATTTTCTAGCCCCGAGAGGCAAATTGGTACTACTATCATGCGTTTGTCCCGACTCACCAATCTTTCCGAAGATTCTGGGGCCTGCACCTCCTCCTCCGCACGCCTCCCGGTTGCTGGCTTGGGCTTTGGGGCTTTTGGCGGCTCCCCCTTCCGGGCCCAGCATTCCGCTGCTCGGTGGCCCGTCTTCCCACATACAAAGCATCCCGGTTTAGGTTTGTTGTCGTCTCCTCTGGAGGGAATCCCCGGCCTCCCTCCGGGTCTTTCTTGCTTCCTCGTTTCTCCTCGACCTCTCGCCACCGGTCTTTGCTGGCCGCTGCTGCTCCTGAAGCGCTTTACTTGTGCCAGGGTAGATTCGACGCGCCCCGCTAGTTGAATCCATCCCTGGAGCGTCTCGGGGTCGTCTCTGTGCGCTGCCCAGCTGAAAATCTCGGGGCGTAGTCCCTCTTTAAATAGTTCCACTTTGGTTACTTCAGACCACTCCGGTACCCTTTCCGCGAGGTGGAGGAATTCCTCTGCGTACTCGGGCACCGTTTTGTCCCTCTGTTTTATTCCTTTCAGCTGGTCTCGAGCCCTCAATTGCTCTAGCCGGTCTCTGAACCGGTTCTCCAGTGCGGCGAGGAAGCGGGGCACTGACCTCAGGCATGGGTCGCGTCTGGCATGCAATTGCACATACCAGCTGGCTGCTCCTCGCTTTAGTGTGTTGCCGATGGCTCGAACCCTGCTTGCTTCGGAGGGAAATGTGTGTGCGTTGTCTTCCATGTATCCTCTAATGCTAATTAGAAAAAAGTTCAGTTCCTCTGATTCCCCTCCGTATTCCAGCTTGAGATCTTCCCTTCTAGGCATCCATTCTGCAGCCCTTTGATATTGTCTGGGCGGCATGGGGAAGGGTTGCATCAGGTTTCCTCGGGTGGCTCCTTGGAACACGCCGCGCCCCACTCCGGTGGTCATTCTGCGCGGCTCCTGGAAGTCTGCCGCCGCTGTTGGCTCTTCCGCCCATCCGCATACTGGCCTAGCTGTAGCCCCCTCATCTCGCCTTTCCTCGTCGTACGGCACATCCTCCTCCTCTTCCTGGACCCCCCGCTCCTCTCCGCCTTCGTCTGCGAATCCACTGGACCCGATCCCTGGCCCCAGTGGCCTTTCCACCCCGACGCCCATTCGGGGGGTTGGGAGCTCTGTTGGAGACGGCGGCCTCAGGGTCCCCAGGGCTCGCTGACGCTCCACTTCTCGCGCCATGCTGTCCCGGAACTGCAGCTCCTGCCAGTATTCCTCATCTCCCTCGTCCCTTGCCGCCACGGGGCTCTGCGTTGACGCCCGCTGGTCCCTCTGGCTCCAATCTCCTTCTTTGCTTGGTTCTCTCTCGGCGCCATATCGGCTGGCCTCCTTCTGGAGATTCTCTTCCAATAATGGCACCAATCTCCCCACGGTTTCCGACAGCCTGGATAAATTAGTTTCCAGGATGGATAACCGCAGGGCCACGGTCTCCGGCATACTTCCTCCAGATCCCCAACTGGTTTCTGCAGCTGCAGAGACGCCTCTTCCGAGCCTGGGAATTCTCTGGGTCACGCCGTTCGGCTTGGGGTACCCCGTAGAGGAAGCTATGGCTTGCAGCGTCTCTTCTCTCTTCGGCCGGGCCCCTTGCAAAGGCCTCTCTGCCTCATTTGGGCTTTGATCTTCTTCCTCGCTCATTATCACTTCACTGCGAATTCCGCAGGAGGGTGAGAAATGGGATTCTCGACTTTAATGTCAGGCTTACTTCAAAGGACCAGTCTGAACGCAGATCAAAGACAGCTGCTCTCAAACACAATCTTTATTGAAGAATACATGACTTTGGAAAAGTCGAGAATGACCTAATGTTTACATACATCTAATTTTATCACTTCTGATGCAACGTAACATCACACGCAAATATCATCATCAAACCCCACCTTCTGGATCACATTTCCACCAAGGTTTCTATCCCCCCCACACTACAGCAATTATAATTGTTTATACTTTCACCCCTGAGTTCCCAGGCTCATTTTATCTTCTCCCGCCAGGTGCTCGCATGTTTATGTTATGAAGTCAGATCCAGGGCTTGGAAATTCAGCCCTGGGATCTGGCTGCATGACAGATGGCATTCCAAAGAAGCTTGGGAACCAGGTGTAGACCGTGTATTCATGCTCGCAGCCCAAGTGTTTTTGCTGATCCAGCAAGTATGAATCAGCACACTGTACACATTCAATAAGACAGTTTCCTGGCTTATCATCAATCCAAAAGCTGTCACTATGCACTACAAATTCTACAGAAGCAAATGCAGCAATGATAAGGCCAATCACCATGACTTCCTATATACAAGGAGCTGGGAAAGTGTAGTCTATGGAAGGGGGGGGCTCCAACTTGTGACCCATATACCTCACATAAAATGAGGGGGGGGAGGATATTAGTAGTTTGACACCACAATGCTCCCAAGTGTCCACTCCCCACACCTGCCTCCAGAATCAATTCAAAGTAAAACCAAAAGTGATTTGAAATCACTTCTGGTTGCATTAGGCATGCCCATGAGTCTCCCGGCAGGAATGTGGTTGCGTAATATGCCCACTCCCCTCCACAATTACATACCAGAGCCTTTCCCCAAGCATTTGCTTCTTCTGTTTAACATGTCAGATAAGGTTAGCTAAATTATTAATATTATCACCATTACTACTATTATTTCTATCCTGCCTTCTTTTCAGTTAAGGACTGATAACAGTTGCTAGATTACACATACAGAGAAAAAAGAGGGGGAGAATCAAAAGCTTTGCTACAAGAAATTGAATAATACTTTAGACCAGCACTTCTCAAACTGTGCTCCTCCCCCCAAGTGCACAGTGGCCAGGAAGGAGGTTCCTGTTGGCTGGTTGCTCCCGCACTGGGGGGCCCATTGGCAGCAGTGGCGGAAGAGGTGTGTGGAGTGAGACCAGGAGGCTGGAGGTGGCTGTGCCAGAGGGGCTCTCTGGGAAAAACAGCTTGGAGGTGGTAGCGGCAGCAGGGGTCCCGTAGAGTGTAGGCCGGGGCCCCAGGGGCATGGAGGCAGAGCCAGTGAGGAAGGCGGTCTCCAGGCCCCACAGAGGGTAGCCCAGGGATGACGACAGGACCCTTTCCAGAGGGAGCAGTCCCTTGCTCACCAAGGACCCTTCCATTGCTCACAATGCAGACCTTTCCCCCTGTACCTTCCTTGCTTCCAGAACCCTTTTCCTGCATGGCAGGAAGGAGTTGGACTGGATGGCTCCTTGGATTGCTCCAATTATCGCTGTTGTTGTTGTTATTAAGGCTAGATGGCCATCTGTTAGGGCTGCTTTGATTTGTGCTTTTACCACATGGCAGAAGGGGATTGGTATTGAATGGCTCATTTGGTCTTCCACTGAAATATTGCTTAGTTAATGTTGGTTAAAATTGTTCTTCATTTTAAATGTTGTATTGTTCTTTCTTTTTTGCACTACAAACGAGCTGTGCATAGAAATTTGTTCTTTTTTTCAATTAGTTCACACAACCATCCTCCATCCACCTCTGGCCCAGCCTATCTGTCAAATTTTAAAATGCAATGCAGTTCCTGTGTCCAAAAGTTTGCCCATGCCTGTACATATACATTAAGTATAGTGTATAATATAATACATAAACATTTCTTGGAGCTCCATGATAAACTTTTCCTTCAAAAAGGGCTCCACAGCTGAAAATGCTTGAGAGCCCCTGTTTTAGATTCTTAAATGGAAACTGCAGCATCTGTAACACAATGAAATAACTGACCCCAATAGAATCTGTTATAGAATTTGGAAGCTACAAGAGGTCTTGGCTCACATTTTATGCAGATATAATTTTTGCATTTATTTTTTTTAAAGAACACTATATGTATTCACTAAATTTTAATCGGTAGTATGTATTAATTATGCAATCAAATATTCAAAGGTGTAATAAAATGTTAAAACATGGCTACTATCAAAAACTTTTAAAATTACATACCTACTTAATTACTATATTGTTTCCTGAAAACTGCCATAAACACCTTAGTACAGAGAGATGTTTAGTTATGCACAGGGTTGTTCACATATATGCGCAACAAGCACAAAAGACAAAACAGCCATACTGGGGGAAAAAAAGACCAAAATATCTCAATTTGATGACAGTCCTTAAAACTGACAGAAGGTCAAAAAGTTTACTGCAAGCCAATAGCCAAAAACCTGGTTTGAATGGAGAAGCCATACTGGCATTCACAGTGATAATCCAGTGCAAGCAGGTTTATGTCTTGAGGCTACACTTGAATCTCTGGTTACGTAAGCACCAAATCCAAAGGGCAGCAAAACAGGTTCAAGTAATTTTCCATTTTTCTCATGTTGAAATATGTTCGCCATTTGAGTCACTGTATTCTGTGTGGAATGGAGGAGTTTTTTTTACTTGAAACTCAAACTGACTCCTCTGAATCTGAGATCCCTTGGTGGTTTGCTTAACAAAGCCAGTGCTAACAAGGAGAATTCCCAGACGGGAGAATTTCAGCTTTATTTGTTTAAACCTAGCCAAGGGCACTAGCAGCCCATGTTCATTCAATTGAAGCTTTTACATTTTGTTGCAATTAAGACTTCAGCTCCAGGGCTGCAAAATGGCAATGAACAAAAAGAGAACTGTTACTTGTTAAACAGCAGTCTAAATGGTCACTTACTAACAGCACCTCATCTTTACCTTGTTTTTTTCCTTGGGAAATTGGCATGTGCACCCAGATTTCTAGGCTATTTTAAGAGATTATGGGCAACTCTTCTTCCTAGGAGTGGCCCATGGACTGGAAGTCCTGGCAAGATTCCAGAAAAGAAGCCTGGGCATAAAAATTGTGCAAAAACATAGTTACCTGGAAGAAGACTGCTCTACCCTTAGAGCTCTAAGGCATTTCACCTCAGATTAAGTAGCTACAAGAACTGGAAATTGGGTCTGCCAAGCATGACTCACTTGTCTCCCTCACATTCATAGCCATTCATGTCTTGTTGGCCACTACTTGACAAAATAAAAATCCAAAGGATATTTGTAAGCATTACATCTGCTGAACTCAGTAAGACTTACTATTTTGGACTAGGCTCAAGGAGCTGAAGGCTGTTCTGCTGAAGCACAAAGCCTGAGAACTCTTTCTTGTGACAAACAGCAGTGGATATGAAAAATAACTTTTAACTTTAAAGCTTAGTGATGTGCTTGTGGTCTACACATAGAAAAAAAGAGCAAAACACCCAGAAAAGGGCCTACTTTAGATGTAATCCACATATGCAAAGGTTGCCTATTCTCTTTAAAGTCAAGTCCAAAAGGGATCAAACTTTGTGTGGAGAACTACGCAACAGCACTCCACTGAACTGCAAGATCTTGTTGGTCTAGAAATTTCCTCCATTAAGCAATTCCTGCTGTTGTTTTTACCCGCCTTGCTTAATAAGTTATTACAATTCACAATCACCAGTCAGAACATAGTCCCTGGGGCTCTCACTGAAAGAAGCAAGGGTTGCATTCAAATTTAGTGTCTGAGGGATAAGTACAAGAGGGCCCATCATCTCCTGTGTCAATCTGAAACAGTGCAGCATAGAAATCGGGAGTTGAAAACTCTGCTTGAAGACCGTCCCCATTTCCTAAGACAAGCCTGCCTTACAGGTCTCTCTGAGTATAAAATGTAGATAACTCAAGAAGTCATAGAGTTGGAAGACAGCACAGGGGTCATCCAGTCCAACTCCATTCTGCCATGCAGGAAAAGCACTATCAAAGCACCTCAACAGATGGCCATCCAGCCTGTTTAAAAACCTCCAAAAGAAGGAGTCTCCAACAAACTTGGGAGGATGCAGAATGGGAAGGCAAAACAAAACCCCCCAAACTCTCATTCTTCAGGTGTTTTAGACTTCAGCTCCCAGAATCCCTGATCATTGGCCAAAGCAGCTGAGGCTTCTGGAAGTTGGGGTCCAAAACACCTGGAGGGCTGGAGTTTGGGGATCACTCCTTTAGATCCTCTTCCCTGCATTTCTGGGTCTTACTCTAGACGAGGCATAGGCAAACTTCGACTCTCCAGGTGGTTTGGACTTCAACTCCCACATTCCTAACAGCCTGAGGCCCTTTCCTTTTCCCAATTAGCCGCTTAAGCAGAAAGGAAAGGACCTAAGGCTGCTAGGAATGGTGGGAGTTGAAGTCCAAAACACCTGGAGGGCCGAAGTTTTACCCAACTGTGGCCCCCTTCGCAGTGTTGGGATCACGAAAAAAATCCGGCAACAGGAAAAAGGTTTGTGAGCGCCACCCATTTATTCAAATCTGTCAGCAACAACCTCCAGTATTTACAGTGGACTCTGAAGATAATGTTTCGGCTATACTCCACACCAAAAAGAAAGGCAGGCTCTTCAGCAAGCCTTGCAAATGCTGGTTTGTTAACAGTAAAAGTTTGATTTTCATACCTATTTTAAATATCTATATACCCGGAGATGAGCACCAACCCCCAGAGTCGGTCACGTCAGGGGAAACCTTTACCTGGAATCATGGAAAGCTTTCTCAGGTGGAAAGCGGTCGCGAGTGGAAAGTTTAAAGCAGCTCTGTTCTCCACGCGAAACCTCTGGAAACCATCCCGATAACAGTAAGTTTTAGGGAACGAAACGGGAACACAAGAGTCCTGGGTGGAGAAGGGCGGGGGAAATACAGCTGGAAGTGTCCTCTTCCGGAGAGGAAATCGCCTTCCTTCTGATTGTTCATGGCGCCTCGCCTCAAGAGCTGAACAATGAGAAGAAGCCTTCCCCGACGCCCTGTTCCACCATTTTGACGCCAGCAGGGCTCCCTTCCTCGCCTCCAGGCCAGCTTTGCTATAATACTGCTGACCAGGGGGAGGGGGGGGGGACACCATGGCGGGATCCCACGAGGGTGCATGACTGCAAACTCTGGGGAACAACACTTCCGTCTCCAGCTCCAACTCAACAGTAGCGCCTTCCTTCTTCCATCCTTCCCTTCACAGCGCGGGGCCACTCCACCCGCCTTGAGGGCGCCCCAGAGCGTCGGCCACTCCAGGGCTGCCTCCTTTCTTCCTTCCCTCCCGCCTTTCGCGCGCGGAGGCGCCATGGCCGCCCGGGAGGCCTCTGCTGCCCCGTCGCCACCAGAAGGAGGCTCCCTTGGGCTCGACCAGGTAAGACCGCCTTCCCGCCTTTTCTCCCCGCGCGCTTACCCCTTTGCCCATGGTGCCGAGGCACTCCTTCGGTCGGGAGTCCTTCTGACAAAAGTCCGCCGGAGAAGAGAGTGCCACGTGTGCGCGAGGAGGAGGAGGGAAGAGAGGGCTGCCGGGCGGCGGCTGTTGCTGCTTTTGGAGCACAAGGGATGGACGGAGGGCGGACACCTTTCCTGCCGTCGGCTTCCCCGAGCGACTGTCCGCCCGGCCGCCCCTCGCGCCGCATAAAGCCAGCCGCTCAGGCTCCGCCCTCTCCCCTTGGCCACGCCCACTCCCTCTTGGGTGGCTCTCTCTCCTTCCCCCCCTTTCCCCCCAGTAGTCTCCAAGGCCATCTTCCTCCGTTTTGCCGGCATTTAGGCGGCTGTGCCCTGAAAACGCGTGCGCCGTTTCTGCTATTTAACAGTACAAGTTATAAACATCGCACTTACAAACGACTCCTAGTTAAAACCGGGGGATCTGGGGAGTGGGGAGGTGAGACAACAGGAAGTGAGAGAAATCTACTCCTGGGAAGGGGAATTCACTCCTGGAAGAGTTATTAGTAGGGAAAAAAGGGTCTCAACTGAAGGTTTATCGCCAGTCTTTGTTTCCACAAGAAGTCAATGTTTTCAAAATCCAATTATTTCAGGGACAGGAAGTGAGGTGAAATCTTCTGAACGGACACAGACAGCAAAACAAACGCCACAGGGGTGTTAACCCCATGTGCCAGTGGTTCCCAACCGGTGGGTCCCCAGGTGTTTTGGTCTTCAAGTCCCAGAAATCCTAACAGCTCGTAGACTGGCTGGGATTTCTAGGAATTGTAGGTCAAAACACCTGGGGACCCACAGGTTGAGAACCACTGCCCTATGCTATCCAAAGCTAGCTCTGTGTGTATATACACTGTATATATAGGCGCTCAATGCAGTCATGCAAGCCACATGACCTTGGAGGTGTCTATGGACAACGCCCGCTCTTTGGCTTAGAAATGGAGATGAGCACCAACCCCCAGAGTCGGACAAGACTAGACTTAATGTCAGGGGAAAACCTTTACCTTTATCTCCCCCCCCCCCCCTCTATGTATGTTCTCTCTGTGTATATATATGCATTGGATAGCATAGCATAGGGAAGGGTCCCTGTTTCGAATTACATATGTAGGAATATATATATACACACACACGCACACACATACACACATTGACCCGTAGCCTGGATTTTGATTCGGGGTGGGATGGGAATTTTTCCTGGGGGGGGGGGCTGAATCTGAGTGAGAGGATCTACCCTAACAAATATTTTGTATCTTTATCCCAATGCCCCCATGCATATGGGATATTGAGCATGTTGATCAGATCATGCTATGAATAAACATAACAGTTTAAATAATAAATATAAGGCCTTCTCGCGGACCACCCTGAGAATTTGTGTTTCCCCCAAATAAGACACTGTCTTGTATTTATTTTTCCGCAAGAAGACACACTATGGCTTATTTTCAGGGGATGTCTTATTTTTATTAAGTATGGCACAATAATTTACATTTTTTCAAATATAGTTAAGTCATCATCATCATAACTCTCCAATCCCAGAATTCCATCCCAAATTTCTTGCGACTCCATTTCCTTTAGAACCATTGGCCCCAATCTTTCATGTCAAGCAATGGAGCTCTCATTAAATCAACAGCTCTTATCCATGTAACCTGCTCAGAGTGCATTGGCAACAACACTGTCAGTGATTTTATCTCTTGTTGATGGGGCTGCCTGCACCTCTCTGGTCACCTCCAAGATAGCAGCTGTCACGACAGGCCAGATCAGAAGGGTTGGCCATCCATAGCACTTGGTGCCAGTAGGCTACATAGCCATGCCTATCACTATGTCTTATTTTCGGGATATGGCTTATATTGCACAAATGCTTAGAAATCCTGCTATGGCTTATTTCACGGGTTTGTCTTATTTTCAGGGAAACAGGGCATGCACACACACACACACAAACACACATATATATGTTCTAACTTATGTATATAAGTCAGAACAGGAACTTTTTTCAGCATAACTCCAACCATACACACACACACACACACACACGTGTGTGTGTGTGTGTGTGTGTGTGTGTGTGTGTGTGTGTATGGTTGGAGTTACACTGAAAAAAGTCCCTGTTCTGACTTACATACAAATTCAATTTAGGAAAAAACCTACAGAATCTATCATGTTTGTAACTTGGGGACTCTGTGTCCTCCTAAGAGTGGGACCTTAAGATGTTAGGTTTAGGGACTCTTCCTGGGGTGGGTTGCCACCTGGCGAAAGTTGACCCAGGCACCCAATTTCATGCAGTTTGAAACTTGTGTCAAACTACAGTGGCCGGAGAACAAGCTTCTCAGAAGCGTGCAGAAGAAAGCCCTTAAAGTGCATCATTTGTGTAAAATCACTGTCAGGGCTTCAAACCGGTGTAAGGTAGAGGATAACTGCTGTAATATTCTCTTCCCTACATTCCTGGGTCTTGCTATAGGCAGGAAAACTCCCAATATCAGTAAGGCTGGATCCATACTGAACTATAATCTAGTTTCAGAATGTGAGTGAACCGCATTGGGTGGTGATACAGTCATCACTTTGCCTCAGCATGCAACTCACACAGAGTGCCTCATCTAGAGAGGGAAGAGCCCCTTCTAAAGCCTTCTACACTGCCATATAAAATCCAGATTCTTCTTCAAATTGGATTATATGGCAATGTAGAGTCATATAATCCAGTTCTAACAGATTATCTGGGTTATTTGATTCGATAATCTGGATTATATGACAGTGTAGACCCAGCCTAAATGTTTATGACACCATAAACCAGTTTTGTGCAGTACCAGTTTGAAACTGAATTAGATGGTCAATGTAGACAGGGTCTCAAAAGAAGCCAGCAAATGCGGTCCAAATACGGCAGTGCATGAAACACTTTGGGGATAGGCATAGTCTGTGTTTAAGTGTTTTAGGGCTGCCAAAAGGCTGGCCTAACAATTCAAGCATATTTGTTGGATAAAGCCTATTATTTTAATATATTGAAATGTAATGAATTGATCTATAGATTTTGTAGAAGGGCATGTCTGATAAAGCTTTGCTGGTTTTCCTCTGATCAAACCTTTGCATAATGTATTTCATATAATGCAGATTGATAGCATTAAACTGCATTATATGAGTCTACAGTTGACAATACAATGATATTCAAATTGTATGGCAGTGTAGATGGGTCTTTCTTAAATTGCCTGCCCTGGGGTCCAGGGCGGGAACAAAATGTCAAAAGGGCTCCATCAAGATTGTAGAGCTGTGTGCTTTCGGGCTATGCCTGTAGCTTAAGATAGGTTTTGTGAAGCGTTGATTGTTGAAATTGCAAATTTAGATTATAAATACTTGTATCTTGTTAAAGGTCAATCCTCCTCTCAGTCCTTTCCTCAGCAACTCAATAATTCAACTTTTCCCATACCCAGATCAGTCCTCTTCTAGGGAGATTCATGTCTCTTTATCATACTCATGGGGACTTCTTCTGGGTTGCCCACAACCTCTGGAAGAAGAGAACCAAGGCTGCTTGGAAGCAGCAGGGATGAGAACACTATAGATAGTGTAGCACATATGGGTCAAACTCAAAGCCCATGCCATGTTATGTGGCTCTCTAGATGCTCGACTACAACTCCTGTATTCCTCCTCTTCATCAGACATGACTAAAGCTGATGGGAGTAGTGATACAGGAACATCTGGAAGGCTACAGTTTGTTCTGTTTAGTCAGGATAGTGCTAAAGTACTTTAAAATGTCCTTTAGCCGTTCCCTGACTTCAGAGCCAAAAGTGCTGTTGGGTTGCAATTCCCATAATCTCCGGTCCACAGATAATCAAAACTGTGGCCCTCAATGACAATAACTTTGCCATCCCTAGTGTAGAACTTAATGCAGGGTAATTTACAACACTCAGCTCTTTTGATCCTGTCATTTTCTGTATATTGCAGAAATATTTCTGTATTTACAGAAATACATCTGTATTTTGAAGAAATTCTATATTTAATACAAATGTGCATGTGCATGAAAGAGAGAGAGAGGAGGAAATTTACTGAATCTCAAAACTGAATGGTAGGGCAGAGGTAGCAGTTAGGCTTCATCGATCCACAAAAAATTTGATTCTAAACTCGTTTCAAAACTAGAGGGGGTCAGCGTTTCGTTTTTGAAGGTATTTCCGAATTTTGCCCCCCAAAAATTTCGAAATTAACGAAAATTCGTTATCTTCAAAATTAATTCGTTAATGGCAGACGCGCATGCGCGGTCGCCCAAAAACAGCCCCAGAGGGGGGGGGTTCGGGGGCTCTCCTGCTCTCATTTTTTCAGCTATACTGATCAAATTTGGTACAGTGGGAGAACACAATCCACCCTGCTTGTTCGCTAAATTGCAGAGCGTTTGCCCTTTCCTAAGATTTATTGCATAATTTTATATTTCATATAGAAAAACTTTACCAATTGCAAAAAATCTGTTCCTGCTTTTGAATTGTTATTTCCTGTTCATTCAATAGGGGTTCCATCACTGTGAAAGTTCTTGCTTCTACTAATGTGTATCATTGTTTCAGTGCCCGTAAATCTGTCAAAATTTTAGGGCATTGGGGGACATTGGCCAAGAGACACATTTTGCTGCCTGCCACTATGCGCAATGACTTTCCCCAGGCATCAATATTGGAGGCCATTATACCCCAGTGGTCAAGCCCCTCCCCCTCCCAAGAAATGTAAGATTTCTGCGACGTTGGTTTGATTTATTGCCTGATGGAAAAATGGCTAAAGAACGACAGCCGCGAGACAAGAGAGATGCGGCGCATCGTGGGAAACACGACCACGTAGGCCGACAGGCAGCTAAAACCAAAGAAAAGAAAAGAAAGAAAAAGCCACAGGTGGCAAGGCCCATATGTTAAAATGGGCCGGCCACAGTTGGCCGGCACGCTTCCCAGAGAGGGAATAAATTGTGGCCCACACTTTAAAATACTAGGCCGGCCACCGTTGGCCGGCACGCTTCCCAGAGAGGGAATAAATTGTGGCCCACACTTTAAAATACTAGGCCGGCCACCGTTGGCCGGCACGCTTCCCAGAGAGGGAAAAAGAGTGGCCCGCAAAAAAGGAGGCTTCTGTGCAAAATCGCATAAAGGGGTGCCGAAAGACAGCTGCGAGAGAAGAGGGATGCGGCTCATCGTGGAAAACACGACCACGTAGGCCGACAGGCAGCTAAAACAAAAGAAAAGAAAGATACAGCCACAGGGAATAAGAGTGGCCCACACTTTAAAATACTAGGCCGGCCACCGTTGGCCGGCACGCTTCCCAGAGAGGGAATAAATTGTGGCCCACACTTTAAAATACTAGGCCGGCCACCGTTGGCCGGCACGCTTCCCAGAGAGGGAATAAGAGTGGCCCACACTTTAAAATACTAGGCCGGCCACCGTTGGCCGGCACGCTTCCCAGAGAGGGAAAAAGAGTGGCCCACACTTTAAAATACTGCCCAGGGGGGCCGGCCACCGTTGGCCGGCACGCTTCCCAGAGAGGGAATAAATTGTGGCCCACACTTTAAAATACTAGGCCGGCCACTGTTGGCCGGCATGCTTCCCAGAGAGGGAAAAAGAGTGGCCCACACTTTATAATACTGCCCAGGGGGGCCGGCCACCGTTGGCCGGCACGCTTCCCAGAGAGGGAATAAATTGTGGCCCACACTTTAAAATACTAGGCCGGCCACCGTTGGCCGGCACGCTTCCCAGAGAGGGAATAAATTGTGGCCCACACTTTAAAATACTAGGCCGGCCACCGTTGGCCGGCACGCTTCCCAGAGAGGGAATAAATTGTGGCCCACACTTTAAAATACTAGGCCGGCCACCGTTGGCCGGCACGCTTCCCAGAGAGGGAATAAGAGTGGCCCACACTTTAAAATACTAGGCCGGCCACCGTTGGCCGGCACGCTTCCCAGAGAGGGAAAAAGAGTGGCCCACACTTTAAAATACTGCCCAGGGGGGCCGGCCACCGTTGGCCGGCACGCTTCCCAGAGAGGGAATAAATTGTGGCCCACACTTTAAAATACTAGGCCGGCCACCGTTGGCCGGCACGCTTCCCAGAGAGGGAAAAAGAGTGGCCGCCCCAAAGGAGGCTTCTGTGCTACATCGCAACAAGGGGTAAAGAAAGACAGCCGCGAGAGAAGAGGGATGCGGTGCATCGTGGGAAACACGACCACGAAGGCCGTGAGGCAGCAAAACAAAAGAAAAGAAAAGAAAGATAAAGCCACAGGCAAAAAGGCCCACATATTGAAATACTAGGCCGGCCACCGTTGGCCGGCACGCTTCCTAGACAGGAAGAAAGAGTGGCCGCCCCAAAGGAGGCTTCTGTGCCAAATCGCACAAAGGGGTAAAGAACGACAGCCGAGAGAGAAGAGGGATGCGGTGCAACGAGGGAAACACGACCACGTAGGCCGACAGGCAGCAAAAAAAAAAGAAAAGAAAAGAAAGAAAAAGCCACAGCCGGCAAGGCCCACACTTTGAAATACTAGGCCGGCCACAGTTGGCCGGCACGCATCCCAGAAACAGAGAGAGTAGAAAAAAAACCAGGAAATGTGGGCCCAAGCCCCTCAGACCCGGGGGGCCGGCCACCGTTGGCTGGCCCCACACCCACACCCCACAACCCACGGGGAAGGGCATGCATTCTTCCCGTCTGCTTTCGAAATGTGGGCACAAGCCCATCAGACCAGGGGTGCCGGCCACCGTTGGCCGGCCCCACACACACACCACAGAACCCACATGGGGAAGGGCATGCTTTCGTTACGTATGCTTTTGAAATGTGGGCCCAATCCCCTTGGACCAGGGGGGCCAGCCACCGTTGGCCGGCCCCACGCCCACTCCCCACAACCCATGACACAAAGACACACTCCATGACAGCCAACCGTCTAGCCCCTGGAAAAAACTACCCATTTATGTAGTCAACGATTCCATTATATCGTGATATTTTGCAGCCAAATTCATAAATTAAGCAATAACAACATAACATTACTGCATATTGAACGACTTCTTCTGTCACATTGGTTGTATAACATGACTTTTTGGTGCTTTATTAGGAAAATCATAATGAAGTGTAATACGCTTCACTTCTACCAGTCCAATCCAAGATATGTCCTTATTGAAGCTTAGGTAGGCCCGTTCAGCTTTGATCAGTGAGACTCTTCTGTATTCAAGGAAATGTTGGGTCAATGAGACATAAAATATAACTGAAGTCACAGTCAGCATACAGCATTACCAGCTTAAAAAACATTGGTGTAAAAACACGGCACGGGTCCGAGGGCTGAATAGAGAGGAGGTAGTTTGACAGTTAAAAAACAATGCAGTGCGAAAGACTATTGGCCTGGCTACCAATTCAAGGCAACGAACGACCACACAGACCTCTAAGGCTTTTTTGAAGAGGAAGGTTTTAAGGCTCTGATGTTGGGTTCATGTTTCCATGGAGTTGCACTTCAGGGAAGACTTGTGTGTATTTCTGGTGTGTTATTACAGTTCTCCAGCAGATGAGCTGGATAGAGGGAAATGACTTCTGTTGGTATACAGTTTAAGTAAAGTTGAGGAAGTACAATAATGAAAGATATTGTGTGAAATGGAGTAGTAATGAATCCAAAGTAGAAACAAAGCACAAATGTTGATTCAAAAGGGAACATGAAGACATAAGTAAATGTTTTTAATAGCAAAACAGAGTTTCTGAGTGGATTGATTCTCTACTTATGACTCTGCGGAAGATTTTCATCTAATACTGTCGACTACACCCGCTCAAGGCAATGGTACAGTGAAAGAAAACAATTTTGAGAAGTGGTAAAGGCCAAGGTGTCCCATTTTTTTAAGTGATTCCACCATCTTCAATCATTATGCCCACAGGCCAGCAAAAAACAATTCCCACGAGACGGAACCTGCGCCCACACCTCGAAAGCAGCCGCAAAGGCACACGCCCTGACGGGCAAACGCCAACGTCCGCGTGCGCGGCTAGAGGGCAAGGGGACCCAAAGGCGGCCGTTCTGCGGCCACAGCGTTGAGTACATTGCCTTTATAGGTGAATGGGACAATGTCCCACTGTCTTTGATCATTCCACCCTCTTCTATTGTTATACCAACAGGCCAGCAAAAAACAGTTCCCACGAGACGGAAACAAGGCCAACACCTCGAAAGCAGCCGCAAAGGCACACGCCCTGACAGGCAAACGCCACCGTCCGCGAGCGCGGCAAGAGGGCAAGAACAACCAAAGGCGGCCGTTCCGCAGCAACAGCGTCAATCACAGCCTTTCAGGGTGATGGGACACAAGGTTTGCATTTGGAGTAATTTGGGCAAAATCGAAGGTGTTCCACTGTCTTTGATGATTCGACCCTCTGAGTTATACCAACAAGCCAGCAAGAAGCGGTTCGCACTCGACGTAACCTGCGCCCACACCTCGAAAGCAGCCGCAAAGGCACACACCCTGACGGGCAAACGCCACCGTCCGCGAGCGCGGCCAGAGGGCAAGAACAACCAAAGGCGGCCGTTCCGCAGCAACAGCGTCAATCACAGCCTTTCAGGGTGATGGGACACAAGGTTTGCATTTGGAGTAATTTGGGCAAAATCGAAGGTGTTCCACTGTCTTTGATGATTCGACCCTCTGAGTTATACCAACAAGCCAGCAAGAAGCGGTTCGCACTCGACGTAACCTGCGCCCACGCCTCGAAAGCAGCCGCAAAGGAACACGCCCTGACGGGCAAACGCCGCCGTCCGCGTGCGCGGCCAGAGGGAAAGGGGAACCAAAGGGGGGCGTCCCGCGGCCACTGCGTCGACCACACCCGCTCAAGCCGATTGGACAGTGAAAGATGAAACTTTAGATAAGTGCTGGCCAAAGTCGAGGTGTTGTATTAATCCCTGTGGCAAAACACATCCTCAAAGGTTCAGATGGACAGATATCTCAGAAAAGTATGAGTCTGGCGTATTCCTTCACCTTAAATGATTATCCGAAGTATCCTCATCAAATATAACAGTGCTCTTTCTGTACAGGAACTCTTAGGATCTGGAGAAGACCAAACATTCCTGGCTCATGATGGAAATAATTTTTGACCAGAAAATCCTTCTACCTCTAGAGCGTCAGTATTACAGGAGAGAAAAAGTTTTGTGACTTCAGACTACAGAGATTGGCCAAAAGTAACTTTATTAAGTTCAACAGGGACAAATGAAAGCAACTTCACTTCGGTAAAGCTAATGGAAATCCAAGCGACATTTTTTGGGACGCCTAGCTTGACAGCAGTGTGTGAGAAAACCATCTGTGAGTCCTCGTGGACAACAACATAACAATGCGCCTACTATGGTTTGCGGCAGAGCAAATATCCAATGGGCTTTAGGCCTGCATCAACAGGGGAATAGCGTCTAGATCCAAGGCAGTCCTGTTCCCCCTCTACTCTGCCGTGGTCACACCACACCTGGAATAATGTGTCCAACTTTGGGCACCGCAGAAAAATGGAGATGCGGGCAAGCTTGAAAGTGTCTAGAGGAGTGCGACTAAAATGAATAAGGGTCTGGAGAACAAGCAGTATGAGGAGAGGCTTTATTAGCTGGCCATCATTGTTTAGCATGCAGAAGAGAAGGCTGAGAGGAGACATGTTAGCAATGTACAAATATGTGAGGGGAAGTCATAGGGAGGAGGGAGCAAGCTTATTTTCTGCTGCCCTGAAGACAACGGGACGGAGCAGTGGCTTCCAACAACAGGAATGGAGATTCCACCTGAACATCAGGAAGAACTTCCTGTCTGTGATGGCTGTTCGGGAGTGGAACTGTTTCCCCCGGACTGTGTTGGGGGCTCCTTCTTTTGAAGCTTTTAAGCATAGGCTCGATGGCCATCTGTCGGGGATGCTCAGAATGAAACTTCCTGCGTTTTTGTTGGGGGAGAACTCGATGGCCCATGAGTTCTATTCCAACTCTACTTTTCTGTGATTCCATGATTCAATGATTCGGGAAACGGCCCCTTGTGATTGATGAACCCAAAAACAACAGTGGGCAACGGTGAGTGATGATAAAGACGAGAAAGGAAGGGAAAAGAGAGAGGAAAGCATTGTAGGTTAGAGGAGAGAGTTGTTGGACAGAGTCCAAAGGGGCAACCCCCCCCTGGCCACCCACAAAATTAGCCAAAGTTACTCTGAAGCATAGCTGATTAAAGGAGAACTATTGCTCTATGAGCCGTCGGTGTCAAAATCCAAATCTGGGAAATTCAACACGGGAAGGTTGGCCTTCAGGAAAACCAGTTTCTCAACTGTTTGCGGGTACAGCAAGCTGCGGTGGGGCGTGACTACATCTCCCGCTAGGCTGAAGACCCTTTCGCTCTGCACGCTCGTGGGAGGACAGCTGAGGAACTGGCGGGCTACGTGTGACAGATCCGGCCACATGTGTTCGCGTGAAGCCCAATAGGCCAATGGGTCACAAGATATTATCTCAGGAGGCTCCTCAAAGTACCTGTTGACCGAGCATTCGGCCGAGTCTACCTTTTGAGCAGAAGCCAGCAAAGAGGATTCTTCAGAGCAGGCTAGTATGGCCACCGTCTCTGCAAAAAAAACGTTTCCTGGTCACTGCTGGAGATCCGTATCCCTACGGCAAACCCCTACCGGCTCCCCGGGACTTTCAGTCTCGCCACTAGCGCTAGTGCTGGGGGTGACAGGCATTTCCGGAAGAGGGGCCGCTGTGCCCGTTTCCTCCACCCTGGCAGCAAAGACCTCCCTTACAAGGTTAACTAGTTGGGCCTTCCACACGGTAAAGTCTTTTGGGCAGACGTTGTACTTTAGCCGGGGATCACACAAGGCCGCCAGCATATGGACCTTGCTGGAAAGAAGTGGCTCAAGGCGTTTCCGTACAGCAAAGGACAACCTCCTCACCACCTCCTGGGCCGGCGGTGTCAGCGGTCCAGCCAGGGAGTCCAGTGTTCGACCGGCCCCAAGCCTTTCTATGTGCCTCCTTAGCCTCAAGACCATGGGCACTGCCTGGCTAAGAAGGGCTTTTGAGTCCGAAAGGGTCTCTGTGGCATGTTTGAATGGCTTTAGTATGTCTACTAGCTGGGAGATGGTGTCCCACTCTTGCTTATTTGGAACAAGTTTGCTAACTGGCGCAACCAATGTGAGGGAGATGCCGTGTACCGCCTTCTGCTGCTCGACCATGCGTTCAAGCATTTTAAAGGTTGAATTCCACCGAGTTGAGACGTCCTGGAGCAGCTTGTGCTGCGGGAGGCCTTCAAGGCTCTGCCTCTCTCTCAGCTGGCGGGCTGCCTTGATGCTCCTGTGGAAGTAGCCCGCGATCTTTCTACAGCGCTCGATCAGCAGGGAGATGTTTGCGTTGCTGGCTGGCTGCTCTTCCGGGCTCTTTAAACCTTCCTTGACGGTATTGTGAAGCATGTGGGCCATGCAGGACACATTCTGAAACCCGGCACTTTCAACCGCTTTGATCATATTTTTCCCAGCGTCAGTCACCATAAAGCCCCTCCTCATTTCTTCCGGCCTATACTGCATCCACTCCCCCATAATGTTTTCCAGATAGTTGCAGATGGTCTCTGCCTTGTGATCACGATCAACTACCTCCAACGCGAGGAGTGCCCAACGATGGGATGTATCCATACTGCCTTCCTTCTCCCACCAATGTGCCGTGAGAGAGAGGTAGGAATGGCCTCCTCCCAAGCTTGACCAAATGTCAGAGGTAAAATGGATGTGTCCTCCCATGGTGCTACGCAACATCTGGGTAATGCGTTCCTTACAGCCCTCGTACAAGCCGGGAATAACTTTTCTGGAAAAGGTGTGACGGGAGGGGATTTTGTATCGGGGGCACAGTCGTTTCATAAGGCGTACGAAGCCTTCTTGTTCAACCAGGCGGAAGGGATGGTGATCAAGGGCAATCATCTCTCCCACACTTTGGGTTATCTGCTGGGGTGTGAGTAGTGTTTCCCCCGTTTTCTTCCTGGGTAATGGAATGGCCCAATCCTCCAAGGTGGACTGTGTCTGCCTTCCACCATCTTCACCAGGAGAACTTTGTGTGCTAATGCTGCCACTGGAAGGGCTTGCAGGTCCCCCTCCTACCGATATGGAGGGATGGTGTCGCTTCATGTGAGAGCTCAACCCCGAGGTCGCAAGATGTCTCAGGTCTCTGCCTCTGCTGATATTTGCCCCACAGTGCCTACAAACTGCCAAAGTAGCACACTGAGAGTGGACATGGAAATAGTCCCAAATATAAGACCTAGGCCTTCCCACAGCCACTGTGGCGACGCCCACTGAGATAGGAGTCGTGGGCACCCTTTCGTCAGCTTGAGAAAGTTTTTGTTTGGATGGTACAACCTCCTCTGCCTCCTCCTCACTGTCAGTAGCGGGTGGAGGGGTGGGGTTATCTATATCCTCACTATCCACCACCTGTAGTTCCAGGACGGCTACACCTGTATGTTCCATTGATCGTCCTGTGGTCTCAGCTCTATAAGACAACTGGCTCGGTGTGGAGGGCTGTGAACTTTCTGCATGCGAACAGCCGGCTTCTTCATCAAGTCCACCCACTCCCATAGTTCGGCGTTCCAGACGGATGGGACCCACCCTAACTTTTTTGGCCCCCCACAGTGTACTGGCTGTGCCTTTACCACTAGCAGGACTTGCTCCCCCAGACCCGCGTACAGCTGAACGTTTCATGACAGCAGGAGTGTTTTCAGGAGACAGATGGGGGGATGGAAAGGTGTTGTGTAAGTGGTGGTAAATATTTCTTGTTTCTTGATTGGCAACGTGTTCTGTTTAGGGTATATTAACTGCCGCAAAACCGTCTATTTATTTTTTAGTTATTTCTATTCTTTTACAAGGGGATACCTGTACTTTCCAGTTCTACAAAGGAGTATGGGAGGTGCAATCCTTTGGCCAAAGTTGGCTTTTGATTCACAGAAAGCGACCCTGGCACGGACAAACAGCCCTGTTTGAGCAGGCAAAGGGCAAAACTGGGTCCCTTTTTTCCCAAAAAGGAGGTTTAGTTCTACAAAGGACAATGGGAGGTGCAATCCTTTGGCCAAAGTTGGCTTTTGATTCACAGAAAGCGACCCTGGCACGGACAAACAGCCCTGTTTGAGCAGGCAAAGGGCAAAACTGGGTCCCTTTTTCCCCAAAAAGGAGGTTTAGTTCTACAAAGGACAATGGGAGGTGCAATCCTTTGGCCAAAGTTGGCTTTTGATTCACAGAAAGCGTCCCTGGCACGGACAAACAGCCCTGTTTGAGCAGGCAAGGGGCAAAACTGGGTCCCTTGTTTCCCAAAAAGGAGGTTTAGTTCTACAAAGGACAATGGGAGGTGCAATCCTTTGGCCAAAGTTGGCTTTTGATTCACAGAAAGCGACCCTGGCACGGACAAACTGCCCTGTTTGAGCAGGCAAAGGGCAAAACTGGGTCCCTTTTTCCCCAAAAAGGAGGTTTAGTTCTACAAAGGACAATGGGAGGTGCAATCCTTTGGCCAAAGTTGGCTTTTGATTCACAGAAAGCGACCCTGGCACGGACAAACAGCCCTGTTTGAGCAGGCAAGGGGCAAAACTGGGTCCCTTGTTTCCCAAAAAGGAGGTTTAGTTCTACAAAGGACAATGGGAGGTGCAATCCTTTGGCCAAAGTTGGCTTTTGATTCACAGAAAGCGTCCCTGGCACGGACAAACAGCCCTGTTTGAGCAGGCAAGGGGCAAAACTGGGTCCCTTGTTTCCCAAAAAGCAGGTTTAGTTCTACAAAGGAGTATGGGAGGTGCAATCCTTTGGCCAAAGTTGGCTTTTGATTCACAGAAAGCGACCCTGGCACGGACAAATTGCCCTGTTTGAGCAGGCAAAGGGCAAAACTGGGTCCCTTGTTTCCCAAAAAGGAGGTTTAGTTCTACAAAGGAGTATGGGAGGTGCAATCCTTTGGCCAAACTTGGCTTTTGATTCACAGAAAGCGACCCTGGCACGGACAAACTGCCCTGTTTGAGCAGGCAAAGGGCAAAACTGGGTCCCTTGTTTCCCAAAAAGGAGGTTTAGTTCTACAAAGGAGTATGGGAGGTGCAATCCTTTGGCCAAAGTTGGCTTTTGATTCACAGGCAGCGTCCCTGGCACGGACAAACAGCCCTGTTTGAGCAGGCAAGGGGCAAAACTGGGTCCCTTGTTTCCCAAAAAGCAGGTTTAGTTCTACAAAGGAGTATGGGAGGTGCAATCCTTTGGCCAAAGTTGGCTTTTGATTCACAGGCAGCGTCCCTGGCACGGACAAACAGCCCTGTTTGAGCAGGCAAAGGGCAAAACTGGGTCCTTTGTTTCCCAAAAAGGAGGTTTAGTTCTACAAAGGACAATGGGAGGTGCAATCCTTTGGCCAAAGTTGGCTTTTGATTCACAGGCAGCGTCCCTGGCACGGACAAACAGCCCTGTTTGAGCAGGCAAAGGGCAAAACTGGGTCCTTTGTTTCCCAAAAAGGAGGTTTAGTTCTACAAAGGACAATGGGAGGTGCAATCCTTTGGCCAAAGTTGGCTTTTGATTCACAGGCAGCGTCCCTGGCACGGACAAACAGCCCTGTTTGAGCA
Organism: Anolis carolinensis; assembly: GCF_035594765.1. Lineage (NCBI taxonomy): Eukaryota > Metazoa > Chordata > Lepidosauria > Squamata > Anolidae > Anolis > Anolis carolinensis. The sequence goes on from NC_085842.1 coordinate 188,998,282, forward strand.
GGCAAGGGGCAAAACTGGGTCCCTTGTTTCCCAAAAAGGAGGTTTAGTTCTACAAAGGAGTATGGGAGGTGCAATCCTTTGGCCAAAGTTGGCTTTTGATTCACAGGCAGCGTCCCTGGCACGGACAAACTGCCCTGTTTGAGCAGGCAAAGGGCAAAACTGGGTCCCTTGTTTCCCAAAAAGGAGGTTTAGTTCTACAAAGGAGTATGGGAGGTGCAATCCTTTGGCCAAAGTTGGCTTTTGATTCACAGGCAGCGTCCCTGGCACGGACAAACAGCCCTGTTTGAGCAGGCAAGGGGCAAAACTGGGTCCCTTGTTTCCCAAAAAGGAGGTTTAGTTCTACAAAGGAGTATGGGAGGTGCAATCCTTTGGCCAAAGTTGGCTTTTGATTCACAGAAAGCATCCCTGGCACGGACAAACAGCCCTGTTTGAGCAGGCAAAGGGCAAATCTGGTTCCCTTTTTTCCCAAAAAGAAGGTTTAGTTCTACAAAGGACAATGGGAGGTGCAATCCTTTGGCCAAACTTGGCTTTTGATTCACAGAAAGCGTCCCTGGCACGGACAAACAGCCCTGTTTGAGCAGGCAAAGGGCAAAACTGGGTCCCTTGTTTCCCAAAAAGGAGGTTTAGTTCTACAAAGGAGTATGGGAGGTGCAATCCTTTGGCCAAAGTTGGCTTTTGATTCACAGAAAGCGACCCTGGCACGGACAAACAGCCCTGTTTGAGCAGGCAAAGGGCAAAACTGGGTCCCTTTTTCCCCAAAAAGGAGGTTTAGTTCTACAAAGGAGTATGGGAGGTGCAATCCTTTGGCCAAAGTTGGCTTTTGATTCACAGAAAGCGACCCTGGCACGGACAAACAGCCCTGTTTGAGCAGGCAAAGGGCAAAACTGGGTCCCTTTTTTCCCAAAAAGGAGGTTTAGTTCTACAAAGGACAATGGGAGGTGCAATCCTTTGGCCAAAGTTGGCTTTTTATTCACAGAACGCGTCCCTGGCACGGACAAACAGCCCTGTTTGAGCAGGCAAAGGGCAAAACTGGGTCCCTTGTTTCCCAAAAAGGAGGTTTAGTTCTACAAAGGACAATGGGAGGTGCAATCCTTTGGCCAAACTTGGCTTTTTATTCACAGAAAGCGTCCCTGACACGGACAAACAGCCCTGCATGAGGCAAGGGCCAAATCACCAGGCTCCCTTGTTTCCAAAAACCCTTTAGCGTTTAAAAAAGAAAGAAGAAAGCCCACCGCAACAGAAAAAATGGCGCAGCAGAAAAATTGCTGGCCGGGTGGGAAAATGGAAAACGCCAATCTCGTGAGGAAAAAAACACCCACAGGCCCTTTGCAAAAAATTAAAATAGCAACACCCACCCACACCTCCCAAACTCACCCACCCAACCTTTTCTCCAGGTCTTCTGTAGCCTAGCTCTAGCTCAGACACAGCCAAGGAGGCTGTGACGCAGCAATCTTCCCTGCCTGCCTGCCTGCCTGCCTGCCTGCCCCCAGAATCTGCCTTCCACCCTCTTTAGATTACCGGTGCGAATGAGCCACGAGGCTCCCAGTGCTCGCTCTTTTCATTCAGGACGTCCTACCAGCCCCTCCCCCTGGTTAAACGTGCTCTCTGATTGGCCACAAGGTGCAAACAACACGCTAGGTTGCCCCAGTGCACTTAAACAAGTTTGAGTGATTTGCAAAAGCTTTTTTTAAAAACGAAAAAAAACGACGACATAACTAAAAACGGCCAATCGCGGTTCGAAACCGCGATATCCAGACATGTGGACAACCAATGCCGTATATTGCTTCAAAACAAACGAAAATAACGAATTAATAACGGGTAACGGGGAAAACGAATTATTTGAGCAAGCCTAGTAGCAGTAATAACAAAAGTTAACTTCACTATAGCTCTGTAATAGCTTCATGTATTATTTCAGTAATTTGTTTTATTAGTCTCAGAGTTTATCCAATGCCCAAAATATAGCAAGCATGTCCAGTAGTCTTTTGCTATTGTTTCGATACTGCTTCAGGGATACTGTATATTCTAAGGACTGGACAAAGCATGCATTACTGAAACCTTGGAATGCAGTCTATTGATATCAATGGTATCCATGAAATAATTCTTAAAACACATAAGAAAATAGATCAGTTGAGGAAGTGAGCCAAACCACATGCTATACCCCAAATCCCAAGGCATATGGGAGTAGCAAACATAGTGCCTGTAGGCGCCACTGTGCCTGCAGACATTTGCATCAAAGTGCCCAGTGGTTTTTAAAAATTAAAACTAAAAATTGGGCAGCCAGAGTGAAGCACCAACATCCACTCATCTCATATATTTATTTCCCCTGAATGCCTCTAGAGCCATAGGGAATGGATCTGGGGAAAACAATAATGGATGAAAGGGAGGCCAGCAAGTTGTTGGCCCAGTTGCTGGAGGAGAAAGTCAGGAAAATGTATGAGAAAGAGAATGAAGCTTGGAGGTGATGATGAAGCAGAAAAATGATTGTCAGGAGCGACTATCAAGTTCAGTGTATTTGAAATGTAAAAACAGACTGGGCAGGATGATCCTGAATGAAAGTAAAAATGCCGGGTTTAAAGCTATGGGGGTTGTGATTTTGGCATATAATCTTTGGCAAGGACTTTTATCATTAGTTTGCTTTTTATGCAACAGATGTTTTTGGACTAGCTACACCTCCATGTAATTTTGTGACACTGCTTTAGCCTCTAAAAATTCCAAGCATGCCTTGACCCCAAATGTTGTTTGACCCCAGGCAGAATGGGTTGATTGGTTTGAATTCCTCTTCTCTCATATACTTTTCTTTGTCAAACACATATGAGGCATCCATATTGGTTTATTTTAGAGTGCATTCAAGTATTAGGAGTAGCCATTTGCATGCACTCAGCACTTAAATTTGGCATTGTCACACATACCTGTACTGCTCTGCATTTCTCTCCTTAGGATACCTATTTGCACCAACCAGTTTCCTGTTTCATGATGGGAGCACTATCATTTCATATTTATGAAGCCTCATAACCTGTGAAGTTAAAAAAAAACCCTTTGCTTGCTCAATTTTTTTTGGAAAGCATAATAAGAACTGAGAAGCAATGGTAGCTGCTCACAAGGAAAAGGAGAGCACCCTGATCTGGGAATTTCCATTTAATTTTGGATGAGAACCAGAATCTATAGGAAACAGAAATGTTTCTGCCAGGCAGTGGTTCTCATAAAGGTATTTATAAGGGCAGAATTATACTCCTGCTGAAGTTCTGTACTCTTCTTATATTCTTATATGATCCTGCTGAATTACTCTTTATATAATTAACTTGTGTAGGAGAAATTATACAGCAAAATCTCCCTTCAGGCTATATATTTCCACAACTGCAACTCAAGAAAAGTCATAAGAATTACCAACTCTTTGAAATCTATTATTTCATTATTACATTGGTTGCAGTGGTATAAAACTTTCCTCTCAAAACTTTCATCTATTTCTGGGCTGCTATTTTCTGCCATCTTGAATCATGGTTTCATTTTCATGTGTGCAAAGTGCAATGAATGTCAATCCAAATAGATGCCAACTGTTACCATAAAGCAAAGTTTTTTAAAATTCTAAATAACCACAAAGGCACATAAAACATCAAACAAAAGTAAACAAAGTTATTTGGTGTCACACACACTGAATCTATAAACATGAGACCCCATTTTTAACTGGGCAATAACTATAGGCTTTTCAAAGAATTATGAGTAATTTTCATAATTCTTTGAAAAGCCTGTAGTAATTGCCTGGTTAAAAACAAGGCCTCATGTTTATAGATTTACTGTATTTTGTATTTATACTGTACAGGCAGTCTCTACCTAGAATCATAGAATCATAGAATAGTAGAGTTGGAAGAGACCTCATGGGCCATCCAGTCCAACCCCCTGCCAAGAAGCAGGAAATCGCATTCAAAGCACCCCCGACAGATGACCATCCAGCCTCTGCTTAAAAGCCTCCAAAGAAGGAGCCTCCACCACAGTCCGAGGCAGAGAGTTCCACTGCCGAATAGCTCTCACTGTCAGGAAGTTCTCCCTGATGTTCAGGTGGAATCTCCTTTCCTGTAGTTTAAAGCCATTGTTCCGTGTCCTGGTCTGCAGGGCAGCAGAAAACAAGCTTGCTCCCTCCTCCCTATGACTTCCTCTCACATATTTGTACATGGCTATCATGTCTCCTCTTAGCCTTCTCTTCTTCAGGCTAAACATGCCCAGTTCTTTAAGCCTCTCCTCATAGGGCTTGTTCTCCAGACCTTTGATCATTTTAGTTGCCCTACCTACTTACAAATGACTCATAGTTAAGAACAGGGGTGAGACAACAGGAAGTGAGAGAAATCTACTCCTGGGAAGGGGTCGTAGTAAGGGGGAAAGGGGTCTCCACTGAAGGTTTATTGCCAGTCTTTGTTTCCACAACAAATCATTTTTTTCAGAATCCAACAATCACAAGGACAGAAAGTGAGGTGAAATCTGCAGACAGCAAAACAAACACCGTATGGATGTTCATCCTTCCCTATGCTATTCAAAGCTAAAAAATATCAATTTTGGATGGAGCTACACAAAAAAATATTACCTGTTCTGACTTACATACAAATTCAGCTGGGGAACAAACCTACAGAACCTATCTTATTTGTAATTTGGGAACTGCCTGTATTCCAATTCTGAAGCTGGATCTACACTGCCCAATATCCTGGGATCTGATCCCAGATTATCTGGCAGTGTAGACTCATATAATCCAATCCAAAGCAGATATGGGTTCAGATCCTGGGATATAAGGGAGTGTAGATACAGCCTAAGACACACTATTTTCCCTATACAAATGTTTCTAAAAATGAAATGTGTCATAGGACCTTGTCCCACGTGCCGTAGGAATTGGCAAGTATTGCTCTGCGTTGACGGCTCCCGCCCAGGGGCATGGGCACCTGGGTGCCTTGCGCCCTGCACCCTCCCAGCTTTTCCCCACCTCATTACATGAGGGGAAGCCTGTTTAAGCCGGCTTAACCCATCTTTCCTTATGAAAAGACGGGGAGCCTCCCATTGTCCACTGCCAGCAATTTTTTTTTTTGTGGTGGCTGGGTTTTTTTTTCCAGTTCAGCCATGGAGCCATCATGGAAGTACTTTTCCAGAGTGTCATGAGAGCCATTGGGCTCCATGGCTGAACTAAAAAAATGCCGCCATCGCTGAAATCAAGTCAATGTGAAAAGGTCCATGGAATTGCAGGTGTATCTTATGTATTTTTGATGGTGATGGTAGTACTGAATTTAGGGTGTGACTTACACTCAATGGCATCTTACAATTGAAGAAATACAGTAATTTCCATTGCTTTTTATTGCCATACCAGTGCTTCCCAGAGTGGCCGATATTGCTGGCTGGGAGGAACTGGAACAATCCAGAAGGGAGGCAGTAGCTTGGGGTGCAATAGGAGGGTGTGGAATGAAAATAAAGGGAGCAGTGGAAGAATAAGGAAAGAAAGGAATAAAAAATATTTGTACATGATCCATCTGTTGTGTAACATTGATTTAAAGTTGTGATTATTTTCCAAATGAACACACAAAATGCAAGTTATAACTGACGAGCGCTCAAGTCCGCTAACAGATTTTAACAGGCAAGTATTGGTAGGTGAACCCGTCATGCATTGTCTGGAAATCCAGTTTACATTGGCAGGAATATGTCTATGTAATGACTTTTTTACAATATGATATATAAATAGGGGACATGTAGGAAACCTAATTTACGTAGATCGTTTTTGAATTGTGTAACAATCAGTTAATAATAGTGAAAGTGAAATAAGTATTTTAAATTTTTTATTCATGCTGCTGACAAAAATAGAGCTAAACAGTAATGAATTGTTAAATAAAGGAATTAGATAGAAATATAGATAGATAAAAGAATGCAAATTTGTCACTGTACCTTTGGCTTAAAGAAGGGAGACTTCCAGGAGGGGCGTTTTTTTCTGAAAATGGGGCAGTAGGTCAAATAAGCTTGGGAATCTCTGTGCTAAACAGACAATGGAGTTTTCCAGCTTGATGGGAAGAGGGGGAGATGTTCTCAAAGAGTTACAAGTATAAGCCTCCTCATTTTGTTTTCCTAATCAGATACTTAAACCTTGATTCACAACCCTGAATATTGGAACATGCTGGAACATTACTAGCTTGTTTGTTTAACAATTCTGATAAAATCTGCATTGAAAAACAAAAAAATCCGTATAACAATTTAACACTTCAGTGATTTATTTCAAACAAGATTTTTCCATGAAGAGCCATTCCTACCCTGAGGAACTGAAGTGAAAAAGATGCCCATTGTGCCTGAGGGCAAAGAATGTTTCTCCAAGTTTCTCCAGGCTGAGAGAGGGCCAAGAATGTTTCTCTAAGTTGACCTTGATAACCTTGTTTGTCTGTTGCAGTGGAGGTGCTTCAGGAGAGAATGTATACCAGTGGTTCTCAACCTGTGGGTCCCCAAATGTTTTGGCCTTCAACTCCCAGAAATCCTAACAGCTGGTAAACTGGCTGGGATTTCTGGGAGTTGTAGGCCAGAACACCTGGGGACCCACAGGTTGAGAACCACTGATGTATACCAGCATCCTAAAACTCATGATTCTTTTCATGGTGTCTTATGAACAAGGTCATCTGAGATTTTTAAAAATCTTTTCACAACACACGCATTCATAAAATATGTATAGTATATACACATAGCACACAGTAATATTTATTTTTAAAACTTACATGGAATAATTTTGTAAGTTGAGCATCCCTTATCTGGAATTCTTAAATTGAAATTACTTCAACATCCAAAATTATTCATATGGATGACTGAGATAGAGATGCCTTGGCTTTCTAATGGTTCAGTGTACATAAACTTTGCTTTAGGAACATTATTAAAAAATATTGTATAAAATTATCTATGTATGTAAATGTACATAAATCATTAATGAATTTAATATTTAAATTTGGATCCCACCCCTAAGATATCTTTTTATGTATAGATATGTACATACAAGTATTTCAAAATCTTTAAAAATCTGAAATCCAGAACATTTTTGTTTCCAAGCATTTTGGATAAGTAATTCTCAAAATGTAATAGGTAATTTGTATAACCGTTAAGCTGAACTAGTTGTGACTACTTGATTTATTGTGTTATAAAAATTCAAGGGGCACTGTGACCATGTGAAATTCCTGTGAAGTAACTATTCACACCAGTAATTGGTTGATAGAAACATTTTCTAAGTTACTGTAATAACTGTAGTGGGAAAGAAAATCCTAGCCGTAATTAAAATTGGCTGAGCTACTCTGATGGTTGGAAATAACTAGCGCTTATCAGTATTCAAAGAGGCAGTGCCTGAGGAGGAATTGTAAACTATAGTTCAGTTTTATAAGAAAATAATGTGGTCACATTCATTTTAGCCCTGTAATTAGGGGCTTGTTGCAGCATTGCTAAGAGAATGTGGACTTGTTGTCACTTGTATCTTGTATCTTCCCAGTGGTTGTAAAGCACTCATTATTTTTGCCTTTACTACTCTTTTGCAGACTTGCTTATTGGGTGATGTTAGTAAAAGGTCCCTTTTAGATTGAACTGAACAAGGAGAAATGTAGGATGTTACACTTGGGCAGAAAAAAAAATGAAATGCACAAATACAGGATGGGTGGCACCTGGATCGTCAACAGCCCATGTGAAAAAGATCTGGAAGTCTTAGTAAAGAACAAGTTGAACATGATCCCACAGTGTGATGCAGCAGCTAAAAAAGCCAATTGGATTTTGGGCTACATTAAAAGAAGGATAGTGTCTAGATCAAGGGAAGTAATGGTACCTCTCTGTTCTACTTTGGTCAGACCTCACCTGGAATACTGTCCAATTCTGGGCACCATAATTGAAGAGGGATATGGACACGCTGGATCATGTCCAGAGGAGGGCAACTAAAATGATCAAAGGTCTGGGGACCATGAATCCCTATGAGGAGCGGCTTAAAGAGCTGGGTTGAGAGGAGACATGGTTGCCATGTTTCAATATCTTCAAGGCTGTCATAAGGAAGAAGGAGCAGTCTTGTTTTCTGCTGCCCTGGAGACTAGGACTCAACGGAGCGATGGTTTCAAATGACAGGAAAGGAGATTCCACTTGAACATTAGGAAGAACTTCCTGATCCTAAGAGCTATTCAACAATGGAACTTTCTTAGTGTGGTGGAAGCGTCTTCTTTGGAAGCTTTTAAACAAAAGGTGAATGGCCATCTGTTGGGGTGCTTTGATTGTGCTCTTCCTACATGGCAAGGTTTGGACTGGATCAAAGGTCCCCAAACTAAGGCCCACTGGTCGAAAGTGACCCTCCAAGGTCATTGCCCTTGCCTTAAGCTTTAGACTCAGGTTTGCCCTAAGTCTGAAATGACTTGAAGGCACACAACAATAGTAACATACTGTACCACTTTTCTCATTTGCTTTTGAATGGAGGTATTCTAAATTGTTTTAATTATATAAGCAGTTTAATGCCAATTAAAATATAATTTTCTCAACATTTTAGCTATTTCTGTTTTTGTCTCTGTTTCTTTTTATGTTATGTTATGCCTAGGGTCACAGCTTTGGGGAAAAGTCAAGGTATGAACAAAGTAGTACAATACAATAATAAAATGCATTGACCATTTTTCATATATTTAAATTTCTCAAAGGCAGAAAACCTATTCATGAATAATGGAAACAAATATGGACTTTACAAAAAAATTTGTAAAGTTTTGTATTTCTTTGAATCAGAACTTTACATTAAACATTGAACAGATAGCATTTGGTAATATATTTAAATCAGAGATAAGAAAGAGGTAATCATTGTTGTAAATTCCATAAGTTAATAAAAAAATGTATGACGAACTGTCCTTTGTCTATTCTGAATCTTCTGCTAATCAGCAGACCTCAGAGGCTTAAAAGTACAATAAGCCAAATTCATTTAGAACTTGCTGATTGCTGCCCAAGTAATCTCATTTAAGAACTGAAAACAAATCCAGAAGATTTTCATGAGAAAAGGTAATAAAATGTTCAGTTTGTTTGAACGTTGAAACTTACATTCTATATCTGAAGTAGAGGTAATGGAAAATCTGAAGAAATAGTTGGTCTCTTCAAACTTTTGTTTTAGGCTTTCCTTTTCATCAGATGTTTATTTGTAATTGTAAATTTGTAGTTGTACAGTTTATGTTGTATAAACTGTGGTTTATTTGCATTATATTTTTGTCATAGCACAATACATATTTTCAGGCCTCTCTTTGCTATTTTAAAAAAACTTGAACTGCTTTATAATTTTATAAAGAGAAATAAAATCAAAACAGGGCAGAGTAATGAGCAAAATGAAAATAGGAACAGAATTTAGTTCTGCCACTTTAAACAAGGGATGAAATTCAGAAAATTAGAGCATTGAACTGAAATTAACAGAATGAAATTCAGCAGAGACAAATTCTATATTTAGGTCACAAAAACAAAGTACACGTGTATGGAGATGCTGGGCTCAGTGAAAAGTACTTTGAGGTTATTGTTGGTCATAAGCAGGGCCGGCCCCACTCATGCGGCAGCTGACGCCGCCGCCTCGGGCGCAGGCCCGGGGGGGCGCCGTCAGGCTGGGCGGGAGGCGGGGCACCGCCCTGACGGTGCCCCGCCTCCCGCCCAGTGCGCCCTGGCCCGTCTGGCCTGCTAGAAAAGGCCAGACGGGCGAGCGGGGGTAACGTGGGAGGCGGGGCCAGCTCTGACGCCGCCCCCCCGCCCAGCGTGCCCTGGCCCCGCCTCCCACGTTGCGTGGGGCAGGGCCAAGGCACGCTGGGCGGGGGGGGGGAGCGGCGTCAGAGCTGGCCCCGCCTCCCACGTTACCCCCGCTCGCCCGTCTGGCCTGCTACACAAGGCCAGACGGGCGAGCGGGGGTAACGTGGGAGGCGGGGCCAGCTCTGACGCCGCCCCCCCCGCCCAGCGTGCCCTGGCCCCGCCTCCCACGTTGCGTGGGAGGCAGGGCCAAGGCACGCTGGGCGGGGGGGGAGCGGCGTCAGAGCTGGCCCCGCCTCCCACGTTACCCCCGCTCGCCCGTCTGGCCTGCTACACAAGGCCAGACGGGCGAGCGGGGGTAACGTGGGAGGCGGGGCCAGCTCTGACGCCGCCCCCCCGCCCAGCGTGCCCTGGCCCCGCCTCCCACGTTGCGTGGGAGGCAGGGCCAAGGCACGCTGGGCGGGGGGGGGGGGAGCGGCGTCAGAGCTGGCCCCGCCTCCCACGTTACCCCCGCTCGCCCGTCTGGCCTGCTACACAAGGCCAGACGGGCGAGCGGGGGTAACGTGGGAGGCGGGGCCAGCTCTGACGCCGCCCCCCCCGCCCAGCGTGCCCTGGCCCCGCCTCCCACGTTGCGTGGGAGGCAGGGCCAAGGCACGCTGGGCGGGGGGGGGGGGAGCGGCGTCAGAGCTGGCCCCGCCTCCCACGTTACCCCCGCTCGCCCGTCTGGCCTTTTGTAGCAGGCCAGACTCAGCGGAGGTTCCTCCAGGCCGCAATCGCGGCCTGGAGAAACCTCCGCTGAGTCTGGCCTGCTACACAAGGCCAGACGGGCGAGCGGGGGTAACGTGGGAGGCGGGGCCAGCTCTGACGCCGCCCCCCCCGCCCAGCGTGCCCTGGCCCCGCCTCCCACGCTGCGTGGGAGGCGGGGCCAGGGCACGGGGGGCGGGGCCAACTCTGGCCCCGCCCCTCACTATTCGCCCTGGCCCCGCCTCCCACGCAGCGTGGGAGGCGGGGCCAGGGCACGCTGGGCGGGGCCAGGGCGCCGGTGGCGGGGGCGCTTTTCAGCGCCCCCGCTTTACATCAAAAAATATCTCCGGCCGGCCCTGGTCATAAGCAAATGCTGCATTAATAAGTCAAGGGACGTAATAGTCTCACTGCACTAATCAGGCCTCATTTGGATACTGCATTCAGTTCTGGGCACCTCATTTGAAGGAGGATATAAACAAGTTGGAGCAGGTTCAGGGAAGGGCAACGAAGGCTTTGAGGAAAGGCGGATGGAGCTGAGCATGTTCATCTTGGTGATGAGAAGACTGAAGGGTGACATGATTGCAGTCTTTAAACATCTCAAATAGGTTTTCAGTAATGGGTTCTTGTGCACATCATCCTTATGGAAGGCCACTAGTCATGAGGCCTTTTATCTCCTGGCATAAATCATAGCTGCAGGATAGAGGGAAATGGTTTCCATCTCCAGAAGTTGTCCTGCTGGTGAATTCCGACTGGTTCTTCCTTTAGGTGTAAGATGTCCATTCCCCTTTTTCGGAAACAGCTCTGTGTAACCCACTGTCTTCCATCATCCCTGAAAACCAGTTTGTTTTCCTGAGGCATCATGATGCATATATCCCATTATCAGAACTGAAATAAAATTCAGCTGTAAGTCCAGCTTGCCTTACTAAACTTCAGCAATATCTCCTGACAAAGCAGTAATGTCTTTTGGCTTGATAGTCTCTAATTAAGTAAAATACCTTTATCCTGTGCTGAATCATAGTTTCAAAGTGCCAACCGCACTTTAATTTGCAAAATTATTGTGTTCCATAGATCATCTAGAAAGAAGTGTTTCGAAGCTGCCATGTTTGTTTTCTTTTGTAATCATCCTTCTCCTCACCATTTTTCAAACTTCAGAGACACATTCCCCTCGCCAATACTAGAATTCGAAGCTGGAGACACACCAGTTTTTATACTTGGACTGTAGAAGAATAGGAATTACCTGCATTGAGATAAAACCACCCTTGTGTTTTTGCAATGAGTCCTTAAAAACTCAAGAGAAATCAGTCCTTGTATTGTGAGAATTCTGTGGGTTCTCATCACTAGGACACTGGGTAAGAGTACTGATCTGGGAGCCAAACTACTTGTTAACCATCTAGGAAGTATTTCCCCTTTCCTTAAATCCCTACCTACTAATGCAGTTTTAGTCTGAATAGACTGACAAATTTCAGGCTTCTCTCAGTGCAGTAATTATCTAGATCGGGGAGTCAAACTCATTGTCACCAAGGGCCACAGCAGCCTTATGGTAACTTCAAAGGGTCATTAGTAATTGTAAAACTGTATAAATGTAACTACGTTGCCCTGGCATTGAATGTCTCACTGACCACATAAAATGATGTGGTGAGCAGGATTTGGCTCATGGGCTTTGTTTTTGACATGTGATCTATATTTTGCCTCGGAGGGGTCTTAGAATAATGCCAATAGTACAGGTTATAACTTGGAAAGACAACCTTTTCTTGCTTACACACATATCCACACATTCAATTTGAAAGGAGTTTTTGTAGGACTAGGGTACGGAATGAAAGAGTTCATGGGCACTGAATTTAACCCCCACTTAATGCAGGAGATCCAGCTAGAGCTTCTGCACCAGGTATATAACCAGCCTCTTTTCATTCAGAGAAAGCAGCCCCACCACCTCTTTCGCTAATTGGTTCCATGGCTGAAATTCTCTGTCAATAACTTCTATCTGATATTCCATTGAAATCTATGCTCCTATAACTGAAAATTGTTAGACCTGGTCCTACCCACTGGGGCAGCAGAGAACAGGTCTGCCTTCCTCTTTGTGACTTGAAGGATTTATTGAATGCATCACTTTCAAGCTCTCCTCATATGCTTTGTTTTCCATACCTTAACTGGGTGGGAAAACAGAATGACCTTCAACTTATCCAGGATCAAATTCCTGGATTTTGCCCCAAAACATGCCTTCAATGTATACAGGAGATCAACTTATATCTGAGTATATATGATGTGCATCTCGAACAGGATGGGGCTTGAATTACACAGCCCAACCAAAAAACATCATCGGCGTCTTGGTTTTTAGGCCTGTTTCTTGGGGTATTTGTGGTGCTAATTTTTTAAAAAAAATATGCATTGGAAAGACTGTATCAGCTCCATTTTCTTAGATATACTTATCATGATTTTCTATGGGCAAGTAGATGGTAACTGGTAGATGGCATATGTAGCTCAAAAACTAGAGCTGATAGGAGGAACTGGTGCCATTTTTGGAATGATCAGTTCAAATATACCCAGAAACAGTGAGTCCTCAGAATGTGTGTTGGCCAGTATTATTTTTATAACTACAAATTATTTAAAATATTATTTCCAAAGCACCATTAATATATGTCATCTTTTAAATACCCATAGATAACAGTCCTTGCTTCAAGGACCTTACAGTGGAAAATGTAGTTTTCCTGTTTCTCCTCCGGGCAATCTCTTCCAGTTCATGCAGCTTCTCTGCCTACCACTTTGCTTTAGTTTTCTGGCATCCCTTGTCTCCATATAATAGTGTTCTTTAAGAAGTCCATGGAAGAGAACAGTTCTATTGATTTCAGGAGGCAATGCCACAGCTGCCTTCTCTGGCATATAAAACTCAAAGCACAGCATCTGTTCAAACTGCTCCGGAGGGTGCAAAATTCCTTTCCCATTTCTGTCAGTGACAGTAACTACTCTATGTTGATGGGAGCATTAACACAGCAGACTAAAATATGTAGGGAAGGAAGGACTTGCATATTTCAAGATCCCATGTGGAGAAACGAGACACATATCTCTACCTCTTTGGCATGCTGAGAGACAGTTCATCTACTGCAGGGTCCGCAGGAGTATATTGGCCGACTCAATTTCCAGGTTGGATAACAGCTTTTGGCCTGAAATCTAATGTTATTTTTAAACCAAGTAGATCCAGGGAATTCTCTTTTTTTCGTGTCAGGAACAACTTGAGAAACTGCAAGTTGCTTCTGGTGTGAGAAAATTGGCCGTATACAAGAACATTGCCCAGGGGACACTCAAATGTTTTGATGTTTTTACTATCTTTGTAGGAGGCTTCTCTCATGTCCCCACATGAAGCTGGAGCTGATAGAGGGAATTCATCTGCACTATCCCCGGGGTTGGATTTGAACCGGCAACCTTCAGGTCAGCAACCCTAATTTTAAGTCATCAGTCCTGCAGGCACAAGGGTTTAACCCACTGCACCATCGGGGGCTCCACCCAGGGAATAATATGTGTTGAATTACTATCCAATTATAGAACCAATGGGTCCCTACTTTACTTGGAACTAACCAGTAGGAGTCAGACCTGAGCTGGATCAGTGCCTCTGGGAGGAGTGCTTAAGCTGTCCTTCCCAAAGGAGAAAATGGCAGCAGTTTGTGCTGGAGAAAATAAAGCAGTACTGTTTCAGTTGTGACTATATCCTGCACATTAAGAACAAACCCAGTTCTTCTCTCTATTGTGTTGTCTTTTAGAATGAAAGATCCTCATCCAATTTCCTTGTAGTTCTGACTGCAGACTAGTGATCAGACACTGGTCTATGCTAGGTTTCCTCCCTGAAGGAGTTAGCATCAAGAGCCCCCCCCCCCCCCCCATTTTGAGGTCAAACACAAATTTCAGTCTCCAGGGCAATCAGGAGCTCCTGGCATTCCCAACATCGGCTGTGCTGCTCACTATACATTTACAAGGAAGCATCCAGTCATCACAACAACCTATTGATTTCAGGATCAATGGATCTGGGTCCTTTGTTTTGTTTCATTTTTTAAGTATTTGCATGCCATCCTGATCTAGACTAATAGTTTCATGTTGCCCAAGAGTCCTCTGGGTTTTTACACATGCCACATTTTACACTGTGCTAAATACAAGGTGGCCTTTTTGCTTGGATAGGTGCCACCCTACATGCATATATGGAGCCTTTTCATCCTACACATTTATGACACTTTGACTCTCAGGCTGTATCTACACTGCCATATAATCCAATGAGTCTGCTATATAATGAGTCTGACATATAATCCAATTCAAAGCAAATAATCTGGATTCAGAAACTGGATTACATGGCAGGGTATGTGGGACCTCAGAACAACATCCTCTGGAATGCTGTGACTGGCAATTGAGTGAGGGGCATCCAGAATTCGTAGCCAGAGTGCTGCTCTAGTGCCTCTGACCAAGCTACAAATCCCAGATTCCATATGAGGGAGTCATGACATTAGGTCGAGGGGAACAATAGGGCTATAACTGTGTAGTGGGCAGAGCCGGTCCAACAATGAGGCAAATTAAGCGGTTGCTTCGGGCGCAAAACATACGCGCAGTCGAGACTGTTTTTTCTGTTGATTTGTTGTAAAACATGATGTTTTGGTGCTTAATTTGTCAAAACTTAATGTAATTTGATGTTTAATAGGCTTTTTCTTAATCCCTCATTATCCAACATTTTTGCGTATCCAACGCTTTTATTTTTCAGTGATTGGTTTGGGGGGGGGTGCCAAAATTCTGTTCGCCTACACTTGAAAAATACCTAGGGCCGGCTCTGGTAGTGGGAAAGGGCTCCAGGAAATGGTACTGAAAAATGGAACCAGTGCTGAGAGTTATAGCACCCATTTCAATCTCAAGTTTGAAATGGGAGTCACATGACCTTCCAGATATTGCAGAAGAGCAGCTCTCAGCTTCTTCATCCTTGGCTCAACTGGCTAGTGTTGTTGGGACTTGAGGTCCAGCAACAGTCAGAGGGGGTGCACAGTTCTGTTCTTTGGCTTAAACCATTTGGAATGGAGCTTAGATGGATAACAGAGGCTAATAGCTCATGGGAACAAAGTCAGACAATTCCTGGAACAATGTAGGGGATTTCATGTTATGAATGGGCCATTACAAACATGGCCTTGAGCTGGGCTTTTACCTCTATTCAAACAACAACACAAAACACACACACTTTTCAGCAGAAATTTTCCCATGCAGAGAGGGATTTTTAAGAATCACACAGAAAATCTAATTGTTTATTTTTTATATACAAATGCAAAAAGCCCCAATTATTTCGTTGCAGGATGAGCAGTTAGCTGAATCACGTGGAGACCTTAACGCATTAAATCACATGCCTGCAGACTCTGGGCAGCCTTCCATGAGCTGTAAGGATATAGATGGTCTCCACTGCATATAAATCAAAGAAATGCGAGCAAAGGTCAATTTCTGTAGTCCCGTTTATTCCATGGTCCTGCAGAGGATAGTCTGGGAAAAGGCTGCTGCAGTGCCCTTAGGAGAAAAGTGACCCACACTTGGAAGGTCGTAGAGAATTCATTTCATTTCCACACATTTCCATGTTAGTTGATGGCTTTCAGTGAGTATAAGGTGCAAGCCAGGAAATTTCCAGTTTAGACTTTGCTGCTGTTCTATAAAGTCTTTATATCACTATAAAGTCTTTATATCACTTCCCTTCAATGTACCTGTCTTTTGCTGTTTTTTTAAGGATTATGAGGCAAGGTATAGAAAGTATTTTGAATGTCCATCATCAAAATGGCATATTGCCTTTAAGACCCTAGAAATACCACTCACTGGGTTGTTGTATGTATTTCGGGCTGTGTGGCCATGTTCCAGAAGTATTCTCTCCTGACGTTTCGCCCACATCTATGGCAGGCATCCTCAGAGGTTGTGAGGCAACCTGTTTAGTATTATCAACAAGGAATACGGTGGGTATCAGACACAGTGTTTCAGTGATTCAGGTGGGAAGATGAAGACCCAGAACTGTTACTAGCTCTGAGTACACAGTTTATTTGAGGAGCTCTGAATATTTGCTGAAGTTTTTGCAAGTGCAAATGACCCTTGAGATTTTTTTTCTCTCTATTGTACTGAATACTGTACTAGGACAAAGGGAACCTGCAGGTGCCTTCAGCCAATTCTTTGGGGGTATTCTTAGACAATGGAATTGGTGAATGGATACTTTTTTGGGTTCTTTGTTGAGTCTCTAGATAAGGGGAACATGGAATGACAGCTGACTACTTCGTTAAAAATCTATTTCCAGCCTTCTGTTATCTGACAGTCTGTAGCCTCACAGTCTGCAAAGACTGTTTTACCTTTTATCACTTTTCTTGCTTACTGGAATGAAACGGCTGCGGGACATGAAACCTTAGACCTAATAAAAATTGTTAATCTTTTCAGTATTACGCGATTCTTTGTTCTTCTTACTTTTGAAAAGGGACTTCTATTGTGGGAGTAGCCAGACCTTGTAGCTATCCACCTGTGACCTTCTAGCCTGGCAAGAATTTCCATTTCTTCCTTGCCATGGGCAAGAAGTGGCTGACCTCCAGGTTTCTAGCTCTCAGGGTCAGGTATGCAGCATTGTTTGTATTAAACATTTTATTAAAATTTGGAAAGTTTATTACAGAAATGTAAATCACTTTGCAAATAGTATATATCCAGGCTATTTTGGCCAGCCATCACTGTTTTAATTTGTTCATCACAATTATTGTTTCCCCGAATGCAATAAAATAAAGCTTATTCCCAACCCACTCACACTGTCCTCTCCTTACATCGTCTCAGCACAGAGGAAATTGAGTGCTTTATGCCTAAAACCAATGGCAACATAACTGTTCATGAGCCTCATGTTTGTTTAATCTGGCCTCAAATCTGGACAAATACAATGATCCAGTGACTAGACTATGTTGTGCACCTTCAAGTCATTTCTGACATATGGCAACTCTAGGTGATCCAGTGACAGAATGTTCTTGACAAGATTTTGCCTTCTTCTGAGACTTCTGAGGTCCTATCCACACTGCTATATAAAATCTAGATTATCTGCTTTGAACTGGATTATATGGCAATGTAAACTCATGTAATCCAGTTCAAAGCAGATAATCTAGATTTTATATGGTAGTGTAGATCCAGCCTGAGTGTGTGACTTGCCCAAGGCCACCCAGTCAATGTCTATGGCAGATCCAAGATTTGAACCCCGGCATCCAGAGATGTAATCCAACGCTCAAACAACTATGTCATCCTCACTGAGTTGCTAATAGACTATCTCAACAAAAAATAATAATTTTGGGTAAAATAGTGGAAAGGGAAGTCTTCTTAACTATAGCTGGCCTGCTTGTTTGAAGGAACTACCCACTGTTCTTGAATGCAGGGTGTTTGCACGAGAAATCTACTGTATCCTTATTAGAAGAACCAACTATCAAGCTTTTGAGCATCCATTCATTTTAGGACTGAAGAACCAGACTCCTATATGAATTTGTTTCCTGAGTATATGTCCCTAAAGGATCTTTGAATTGTAGATAAAAAATGCCCCAGCAATTTTTTATGTTTGGGATTTATCCTGTTCCATGTTAAATTAGTCTGTTGCCTGGATGCACCATATCCATGCTGGGGTTCAATATTTAGGATAAATGTTCAGCACTTTATAGTGATTACTAGGCTTGTCCGATTGATGGAAAAAATGTTTCAATTCTCGTTTCTAAAGTAGGGGGTGCCGGCGCTTCGATATAGAAATTATTTCCGAATTTTTCACCCAAAAATTTCGGATATTTCCAAAAATTCGTAATGATTCTTAATGTTTCTAAAATGGCGGACGCGCATGCGCAATCGCCAAAAAAAAAGGAAACCGGGGGGGGGGGGACTTTTACAGGGCTCTCCCACCCTCATTTCTTGAGCTATCCTCATCAAATTTGGTACAGTGGGAGATCACATTCAACACTCTTTGCTCAACAAATTGCAGAACATTTCTTGTCTCCTATGATTTTTGGCGAATTTTCATAACTTTTTATAATACACTATTTTTTAATATTTGAAGAAACCTGTTCCTGGTTTGAAAGTCTTATTTCCTGTTCAATTGGGTTCTTATCACTGTAAAAGTCCCTCTTCTACTTGTGTAGACTTTGGATTAGAAACGCAGCACACGCCAAGCAATGCCTTGGCAGGAGTGCCACTGTCCTTTGGAAACTATAAATTGCTGTGGACCCTCTATTGAATCAAATCAATGTCTGACTTTGTGATTGCAGAAATAAAACTCAGCCCAAGGCTTGGGAATAGAAATGGAGCGTGAGGGAAGCAATGCCTTGGCGGGTGCCCCACGTCCTTTGGAAACTATTTCTTCCAATGTACCCTTTTAGGTTTGAAAACAATGTGTGTCTTTGTGATTGCTGCAATAACACTCAGCCCGGGGGCTTTGGATTACAAACAGAGCGGGAGGGAAGCAATGCACTTGCAGGAACGCAGACGTCCTTTGGAAACTCTAACTTCCTATGCCCCCCCTTTCAGGATTGCTAAGAAGAGCTGATCTAGTGATTGCTAAATTCAAAAAAAAAAAAAAAAAGGCAGAGGCATTTAGAAATGGAGCATCAGGAAAGCAATGCCTTGGCGCCCACGTCCTTTTAAAAATAAAAATTGCCTAAAGCCACAGCAAGGACTCTGCCAGATTCCACAAGCCCCAAGCCAATTTCCCCCCCAAAAAACCAAAACACAATATCGAACCAGCAACAACAGCCACTCAGCCAGCCCTTAACAGACCCAACCCCCTACAGCCAGAACACTTAGCCCTCTCTCCCCTCAATGCAAGCAAGCCAAGCAGCTTGATT
This sequence comes from Anolis carolinensis, assembly GCF_035594765.1. Classification (NCBI taxonomy): domain Eukaryota; kingdom Metazoa; phylum Chordata; class Lepidosauria; order Squamata; family Anolidae; genus Anolis; species Anolis carolinensis. The sequence goes on from NC_085842.1 coordinate 189,017,577, forward strand.
CCCAGCGCGGCGCGAACCACCCTCTCTGCTCGGTATCCTAGCCCCGAATGGCTTGCCTGGGTTGGGGAGGGTTTTTTTTATAGAGATCTTACATGTGGACGCAGAGGACGCTAGCCCCCACCTTTTCCAGCCATCGTGGAAGTCTCTGATTGGCCAGGGAGCGGCAGCCATTTTAGGCTGCGCTAGGCTCCCATTCAAGTTAGGTTGCAGAAACAAAAAAAAATTAAAAAAATATTTAAAATATATATATATAAAAAAAATTGGGAGGAAAAAATTTAACGAAACATTAAGAAACAATTAGAGAATGGGCCAACGATGGTTCAAATTACATTGCCAATTGCGCCCAGGGACAACGTTTCAATACTCGGTTCAAAAAGCGAGAACAATCCGAAATAATTCCGAAATAAGAATCATAACGAAATTTTGGACAACCTTAGTGATTACCTGATGTAAGTAGTAGGGATAAGAGAGGCAAAAGGAGAGGAACTGGATATGGTGCTCTCAGGAAAGTAACAAACACCTTTTCCTTTCGTCAACCTTTTTGTAAGTTGGAAAATGAACTCCATTGCTGATTCTTATCCAATGGGCTGCTGCACATTAGTACATTTCTCCCAATGGGCTAAGAAAAAAAGTCATTATGTTAGATTTATTTAATATTAGGGGAGATTTGTGGATGCTGCGGGAGCTTTTTCACAATTCCCGTGGTGCATATGAAGATTCTCCAGAGTGGAACTGTATTTTCTTAATCCACAATCGGATTATGTGGCTGTGTAGAAGCAGCATATGGTAGCCGCTTAAGATACAGGGACTTTATTTATTTTATTTATTTATTACAACATTTTTATCCCACCCTTCTCACCCCCTGAGGGGGACTCAGGGCGGCTTACAAATATAAAACAATTACAATTGCAATCACAATAGTAGTAATTAAAATTAATTAGGTTGAAACATTCATATAAATATACATTCAGAGGCCCGTTCCGAGTCACAATCCAAGTCTGTCACTTTGTCATGAATTCATTATAGTTGTAATTGATGCCGCATCTATCACTCAAAAGCCTGGTCCCATAACCAAGTTTTCAATTTTTTGCGAAAAGATATGAGAGAGGGAGTTTGCCTGATCTCATTAGGAAGAGTGTTCCATAGGGGTGTGTGTGTGTGTGGGGGGGGGGTCCACTGAAAAGGCCCTGTCTCTTATTCCTGCCAGCTGCACTTGTGAGGCTGGCAGGATCAAGAGCAGGACATCACCCAAAGATCTTAAGCTATGAGGTGGGTCATAGAGGGAGATACGTTCAGACAAGTAAGCTAGGCTGGAACCGTTTAGCGATTTATAGGCTAAAGCCAGCACTTTGAATTGTGCTCGGTAGCCAATTGGCAGCCAGTGGAGCTGACGTAACAGAGGAGTCGTGTGCTCCCTGTACGCCACTCTGTTTAGCAACCTGGCTGCCACCCGTTGGACTAATTGGAGCTTCTGAGCAGTCTTCAAAGGCATGTAGAGTGCATTTTAGTAATCTATTCAGGTGTAACAAGATTGTGGACCACCGTGGCCAAGTCAGGCTTCCCAAGGTACAGGCACAGCTGGCGCACAAGTTTTAACTGTGCAAAGGCTCCCCCAGCCACCGCTGAGACCTGGGGTTCCAGGCTCAACAGTGAGTCTAGGATCACCTCCAAGCTGTGAACCTGTGCCTTTAAGGGGAATGTGACCCCATCCAGCACAGGCTGCAACCCTACACCCTGTTCAGTCTTGTGACTGACCAGGAGGATCTCTGTCTTGTCTGGATTCAATTACAATTTGTTGGCCCTCATCCAGTCTGACACAGCGGCCAAGCACCAGTTCAGGACCTGGACAGCCTCCTTAGTAATAGGTGGGAAGGAGTGACAGAGTTGAATATTATCTGCGTACAGATGATACCGTACTCCGAAACTACAGATGATCTCTGCCAGCAGCTTCAATGTTAAATAACATGGGGGACAGTACTGACCCCTGTGGGACCCCACAAGACAATGATTGTGGGGCTGAGCAGGTGTCCTCCAATGACACCATCTGGGACCGGACCTTCAGGAATGAGTGGAACCACTGCAAAACAGTACCTCCATGCCCCATCCCCACGAGGCGCCCAGAAGGATACCATGGTCAATGGTATCGAAGGTATGTGAGGTCCAGCAGAACCAGCAGAGACACACTTTTCCTGTCCAGTTACCGGCGTAGATCATCTACTAAGGTGACCAAGGCTGTCTTGGTACCATGACTGTTCTTTGCAGACGGTTCTTTGCGAACACAATATTGGCTGCAAAGTAAGTTTTTTTGCGGCTTCTATTGCCGTGGCATATGTCCTTAGATTGGCCCATAGCCGTGTTCGGTCTGACTCGCTACGCTCTAGATACCACACACACTCTAGTTCCCTCTTCTTTCACTTCATCGCTGCCAGCTCCTCGTTGAACCAAGGAGCTGGTTTAGCTTGGTTACTCCAGAGAGGACGTTCCAGAGCAACATTGTCTATTGCTCTAGTCATCTCCCCATTCCAGAAAGAGACCAGAACATTGACAGGATCACGTACCGTAGTGGCGGAACATTCCCCAAGAGCCGTCAGGAGCCATAAGCCTCCTGAGGTGGACCATTTTAAAAGGTCATCCACCCCTGCAGAGGTTGGGGGGCTCAGTGAACCTAAACCTGATCAGGTGATAGTTGGTCCATGGCAACAGAGCAATGGTCAGCTCCTCCACACCGCCACCTTCCTCCCATCCTTGGCAGAAAACCAGATCCAATGTGTGTCCAGCTCTGTGGGTAGGGCCTGTTACTAGTTGGGACAGCCCCATGGTTGCCATGGAGGCCATGAAGTCCTGAGCTGCTCCTAAGAGGCTGGTCTTGGCATGGACATTGAAGTCCCCCAGCACTATGAGCCGCTAGGACTCTAATGCCAGGCCCGAGACCACCCCTTCTAGCTCAGGCAGGGAGACTGTAGTGCTGCATGGTGGATGGTCCTGGTCACCTACCCTCAGGTGAACACATTCAAACATGGTAGACTGCAGGATGGGGTGCCTGGTCAGGGGAATGGAATCCTTATAGACCACTGCAACCCCGCCTCACTGCCCTTCAGATCTCAGTTGGTGCTGCACAGATTGGATATTTAGGTCTCTCCCGTATCTCCCCCTCCCTGACACCACCTCTATAGGGCCCCCCTGCCCACCAGAACATCCCCCTCCCCTAGAATGCTTTCCTCCCCATCCTCTTCTCATGGCCCAAACGATGTTACTTGGTTTTCTGGTTTTCCTCATATAATTGGCTTTCTTCCCCACCCATTCCCTCCCGCCACCCTGCAGTCCCCAAAACCTTCCAGCTTCCCCCACCCCCTTCCAATAGTACAAAGTGCAAATGGAATTGTAAAGTGCAAAGGGTGCAGGAGCAGCATGAGTATAGGGACTCAATTTAAAAACTAAAGTGCAAGGCAGGCTATGAGGTTTTATAATTGATAGGTGAGTTCATTCAATGTAGTTTCACAAAGTGCCAATACAGGACCAATTGAGTTAGAATAAATTAATCTGATGGGACCAAGTTTAGAAGCATAAAATATTCGCTATAGCAGCAATATTCAATGTTGTTGGTCAATGTTCAAAGTAGGACAGACTCACAGTTCTGATAGAACCTTAATAGTTATTGTTATGATGTTAGGTTGGGGGGGGGGGGGTCAAGAGGAGTAATCTTTCAGTATCACTGCGGTTTGTTGGTGTTCAACAGTCGCGGCCTAACAAAAAGACTCTCACAACAGAGAAGGAGGCAATTACGCCCTGGGTAGCATGTCACGTGGCCAAACCCCGGCATCCCACAGAACAAGTTGGTACCCGTCAGCTCACGACTCCTCTCAGCTCTGTATGCCGATTCCACAGAGCGAACCCCTCTGCTGACCACCACCGCCGTCTCACAGCTTCTTTCCCCAGAGGCCTGTGTTCTACTCTGTGTACTGGCCTCCGCAGGGTGAGGCGGCCCAGCAGGAGGGCCAAGGCGGGGCCCGATGAGACTCAGCAGAGGACCAAAACAGGCCTGGCAAGCCCCAGTGAGGCTGCTCCTCTGCTCTCTCCACTCCCAGAACTGCAGCCACCAGCGCCAAACATCAAATGCTGTTGATCAATCCCCGCCACTCCCTGGAACAGCGGAGCAGTGGTCACAGCAGTTATGGCTGGCAGCGGGCCAGGCCAGGATGAAACAGACGCGGCAAGTGATGGAAGGCCCACTGGCCGGCAGCGAGACCAGGCCGGGATGAAACAAACATGGCAGGCAATGGAAGGCCCACCCGCAGCAACCGGCCTCCAGTCCGGCCTCCTTAGCAACTTGTTGATGTTAATGCAAAAAAAAATAAAAATGAGTTAGGGGTAGTTTCTAGAAAGCGAAAGTTTTTAAGTCTTAGGTTACAGTTTTATTAAAGACTTAAAAACACTTAGTCTCTTTTGGTCTTTTTGGCGGAGATCTCAGGCCACACATCCACACGCCTCATAGCCTCTAGACCAGGGGTCCCCAAACTTTTTATGCCAGTCCACAATCCTTCAAACTGTTGAGGGGCCAAATTATCATTTGAAAAAAATACAAACAAATTCCGATGCACACTACACATGTCTTATTTGTAGTGCAAAAACAACAACAAGAACAATTAAATAACAATAAAAGAGCAATACAATATTTAAAAATAAAAACAATTTTAACCAACATACATTTATCAGGATTTCAATGGGAAGTGTGGGCCTGCTTATGGCCAATGAGATAGTCAAGTTAATTAGGATTGTTGTTGTTGTTGTTGTGTGCCTTCAAGTCATTTCAGACTTTGGGCGAGCCTAAGTCTGAAATTTATTTATTTATTTACTATATTTATTTACTACATTCGTATCACACCCTTCTCACCCCAAAGGGGACTCAGAGTGGCTTACAAATTATATGTACATACAATACGTTATATTGTTAGCATAGCACACTATTAGCATTATATATTACTATATTGAACTATACCACTATACTGTAATATTATTAGTAATATTATTAGTAATATATAATTAATACTATTGTATGGTATTATTATTAGTGTTATATTGTATTACATTATAATATTATTATCAATATTATATGTATATACAATATATTATATTATAAAACTGAGGGCGGGGGCCAGGTAAATGACCTTGGAGGGCCGCATCCGGCCCCCGGGCCTTAGTTTGGGGACCCCTGCTCTAGACTATGGGAATGGCAGCCCTGCGCTCGACCCAGTTTCTTTCCTCCTTCTCCTTCTTTAGCATTCTCAAACTTGCTCAGGAGCTCTTCTTCATTCCTTTCATTTCAATTTCTCCTATGAAATCTGAAGGTTACCACTGGGAGAGGTGAACCTTTGGCCCCTTTCACACAGCTGAATAAAACCCCACATTTTTGCTTTAAAATGGAATACATAGCAGTGTGGACTCAGATGTCCCAGTTCAAAGCAAATAATGTGGGATTTTCTGCCTTGATATTCTGGATTATATGGCTATGTGGAAGGACCCTTTGTCTCAAACCATAACAAATTAATTCCTTGTGAGACAGAGGACTCGTTGAGCTCAGGTGGGCAAGCAAACCTGCAGTGTATGTTCCCAATTACCTTATTACCAGGTAATGCCTGGGATGCCTCTGGCATGTTTAGGCAACTTCTGCCTTGATTCAGTCTGGGGCAGTTTCAACCTGGTTTTTAAGCTTTTACAAATCTATTTGCTGATTTGCTCAAAGCAAGCAAGATTTAAGAGCAATTTTGAAACACCAGCATTTTCTCCCATTTGTGGAATTTCACTAGGACCACATTCTTCATCTACAATTCTCCTTTGTTTTTTTTTAGCCAGATGGTTCTGTAATTTTCCATTTTCCAGAAAATCAACAGGGGGGAAGAGGGTACAGCTTCATATTACCTTCCAAATGTTCACACAATGAGCACTCTTTCCTATACACTCCTTGCATAAAAAAAAAATCATAAACAAGAAAATGAACGTCAGGTGAAAGGATATTTTTTGCATATTCTCATAAAATACATGTAATGAAATTGGACACTTAAAAAACGTAACTTTATCAAGTGCAAAGTGTTTTCATTAGTAAAACTGATATTCGTTGGGTTTGAGTATAAAAATCACACATTTTCCATTCCTCTGATTTTTTTCCTGATATCTTGCTAGATATTTAAAATATTTGTGTTATTTTTAGAGAAAAAACCCTTTGAATAGATAATGAGCCTAGAAAGAATGTCCCTTGACACATGATTAACCATCATCAAATGACATTGGCCATAAAGTCATAAAACCCACCACCTGGTTTCACTGCTTGTGTCTCTTTATCACAAAAGAATATCAAATATGCCATCAAATTGCTTGCAAAAAGGTTTCCTCCACATGAATAGGTGTTCATTTTTTGAATAATAAGAATTATATGTCATGGGGAGGGTGGGGGAAATCAGGATTTTAGAGATGCTTAGGTGGGGCAGAGCTGCAGAGACCAAAAAAGGTTGGGAACCACTGGTCTAGGTATAGATCAGCTCAGTGATTGAGGCAAGCCCACCTTAATACTGCCTTGCCCTGGGTTAACCCAAGTCGAGGAAAGCCCAAATCATGCCTCAGAATTCGTCCTTTTCTCCAACTTAGGCACTGTGAGGACAGTTGACCAGTTCCCACCTAAAACCTGTCACAACAGTCCTGACTGCCATCGCAGCCCAGGGATGCTGGGTGGCAGTCCCTTGTACCACATTCCATCTTGGACTTTTGAATGATTGTCCTTGGACAAAATAACTTCAATGTGAGATTGGAAAGAGAAACATCAGAATTAGGAATTATGAACAAAGAAGCGACTTACAGTTTCTCAAGTCGCTCCTGACATGAAAAAAACAAAAAACAAAAAAAGTCTAATCCTTTAACAGTTATTTGAATAGACACAATAGTTTGATTCACTATTAAAAAATATTTTTAAAATATACTATTAATAGACTCACTATTAAAAAAAGTTGTCAACCTATGGCAAATATATTCTCATGACTGTTTTGTTTTCTGGTCCTGAGCCCATATCAACATATCCCGATCAAGAACTTCTGCCACTATTCACAAGTTTACCTACTGGCTTTATGTAGATCCTGACCCTTCCTTCTCCCCATAACTAGTCTTTACAGCCATTGTTGAAACTGAACTTGCCACCCCATCACCATACACTTGCATTTATATTGCTATTCACACACACACACACACCATCCATTGATATAAATATTTTGTCCACAGGTGCATCACTCCTTGCATCTGATGAAATAGACTGAATCTACAGAAGTATATGCTACAAACTTCTATCTTTCAGTTTCAAGGGTGCTGCAAGACAATTCAGAAGACTAACAAGGCCTTGGCTCTGAATGTGTGCTACTGAGTGCAAGGGGAGGAAGGTGTGGAAGAGAAGGAGGAAGAGGACTATGAACAACAGTCACTGTTTTCACCACTGGATTAGAACATTGAAAAGAATCTGGCTCCTGGCAAACAGTCTGGAAACGTGAACTGGACTGACTAGTCTTGTGACACTTGTGTGTAACAAAGACCTCATTTGCTTCCTTTATTAGTTTGTTTCAGACCTGGAGTCAGACTGGAACAGAAGCTATGAAGTGGTAGCTTGCCTTAGCTGCCTGATCCATTCTGGAGGTTCCTTTCAGCAGTGTGTTCTTGTGTGCCCCCAAGGTGTTTCTGATCTGCGGTGACCCTAATGTGAACTGGTCAAAGTTCTCTTGGCAAGATTTCTTCACAGGGGGTTTGCGTCTGAGTCAGAAAGAGTGTGCCTTGGATAAGGTCACCCAGTTGGTTTCTGTTGCCAAATGAGAATTTAAACCCTGTTCTCCAGAGTTGCAGTCCAACGCAAAAACACTACATCATGCTAGCTCTCTACATTTTAATAAGGTAGTAGCAACAAAATCACTCACAGACTAAGCAGAAAGTGAGGGTCTATGAGTGTGTACAGAAATCTCTGTTTGGAATGGGCAGAGCCTTAGTTTAAACACATGCCCACTAAATGTCATGAGCTGTGAAAATGTCTCCAGTTTTGCCAGCTCCTCTGTCCAACTCCTATCCTAATCAGGGATCGGCGGGATATCTCATTCTTAACATGTCGCAGCTGATTTTGAAGATGATCAAGGGAATTTTCCATAAGTATACGTTTCTCTTACAATAAGGAAAATTATTCAGGTCCATGTCACACATGTGAGATTTTGGTTTGCTTTATCACCAACTAGAGTAGAGCTTTCCAAATTTTTAAATAAAAAAAATGAAATGAACAAAATGTTTCAGTAAAGGTAGAAGTTTTTCCCTGACATTAAGTCCAGTCGTGACCGACTCTGGGGGTGCTCATCTCCATTTCTAAGCCGAAGAACCGGCATTGTCCATAGACACCTCCAAGGTCATGTGACTGGCATGACTGCATGGAGCGCTGTTACCTTCCCGCCGGAGCAGTACCTATTGATCTACTCACATTTGCATGTTTTCGAACTGCTAGGTTGGCAGGAGCTGGGCTAACAGTGGGCGCTCATTCCGCTCTCGGGATTTGAACCTGGGACCTTTTGGTCCACAAGTTCAGCAGCTCAGCGCTTTAACGCACTGTGCCACCAGGTTATGAGAATGTTTCAGTACTCATTGCTAAATTGTGTGGGGGAGGAATAGTTTCTAAAGTGTTTCTAAAATATCATTAGAGGTCGATATCATAACTATAATGATATAGACGGAGACCTGGAGCCACTTATGAGACTTAAATAACTCTTAGTCATAGATCAGTGTTTTGAATCTTAAGTTTTTTGTATGGCCACACCTCCTGTTTCTTAATATTGCTTAATATGTACAAATCTTACAAAATAGATACGACAAATTTCTTATGTAGTTTCCTCTATAGCTTCTCCATGTGGTTCATCACAAACATCATTGTCAACAGATTTTCTTTCCTTAATTAGAAATTTAACCATTTTAGTGGCAATTGCTGCAACTCAGTCAACAAATTGTACAAATTGTAAATGTTCTAACAGTGATTACGATGTACGATCCATGAAAAAAATGGTTCAGTACTCACTCCAAAAGTAGGGGGCGCTGGTGCTTCATTTCTAAAGTCATGTCTGAATTTTGAAGCAAAAATTTCGGAACTTTTTAAAAAAATGGAATATTCCTAATTAATTCGTTAATGGCGGACGTGCATGCGCAATGCCAAAAAACAGCACTGGAGGGGGGAACCTTAGAGGACTCCCCCACCCTCATGTTTGAGCTATCCTCATCAAACTTGGTACAGAGGTAGAACACATTTACCACTGCTAAATAACCAAATTTTAGCATGTTTCCCTTATCCTCTGATTTTTGGTGAATTTTCAAAGCTTTTATAAAAAACATTTTTCAATAATTGCAGAAATCTGTTCCTAGTTTGAAAGTCTTATTTCCTGTTTCATTGGGTTGTCTTCACTTTGAAAGTCCTTGTTCTACTTCAGAAACTTTGTTTTTGTGGCTGAAACTCTGTCAAATTGGTGGACAGCAGACACCCAGCAAACCATAATGTTGTGAATTTGAACCCAAGCAGCCAGAGAATGTAACGTGGCAGGACACACTCCTGACGTTAGAATGGCCCTGGCCCACGTCTTGACTGACTGGGTTACTGGGAGCACAGCGATGGGTCTTGTGGTACTGCACAACCCCACGCGAGCAAACCCACAAACTGGGAAAGCGACCCAGGCAGAGAATGTAACGTAACAGAACACTCCATGCGTGGGATTGCCCACCTGTTGACTGACTGGGATAGATAGATGGGTCTTGTAGTACTGTAACTTCTACTAATTATTTATTTTTAAAATTTTTAAAGAAAAATAAAAGGACCCCCTTTTCTCTTTCCCCTTCCACCCCCTTTTCTTCAATGGCTGGCTGTGGCTGCCCGGTGGACACCTAGGCCAGGCAGGGAGGGACATGCAGCAATGGTGCTGCAAGGTGCTTCAAATGTCGCAGGAGAATAATATCCGCCGCCCACAGAGCAAAGCTAGTAGCCAGGCCCAATCTCCCTTTCCCAACCCACACACCTTTCTTCTTAAAAATAAAACTTTTATTTAGTTAACTTCTAATTATTTATTTTTAAAAATTTAAAAGAAAAATAAAAGGACCCCCTTTCTACCCCCTTTTCTTCAATGGCTAGCTATGGCTGCCCGACGGACTCCAAGGCCAGGCAGGCAGGGACATTCAGCAATGGATCTGCAAAGTGCTCCAAATGTTGCAGGAGAAAAATAGCCACCTGCTACCCAAAGCCAGCCAGCCAGCCAGCCGGACCCAAGCTCCCTCCCTCTCCAACGCCCCAACGCGAATTGCAGCTCTCTTTGAACCCTTCAAAAATCCATAGATAACACCCATAAATTGTACCTCTCCCAATTTTCTTGCAAATGATATTAAAATAGATTTCCTCAAAGAGCATTTTCTGTCAGCAGTACTGGAAACTATTAGCTAAAACAGTTGTAAGTGTAAGACTGGTAGTTACTGGTAGTTACTGGTACAGATAAGTGGGACTCTAGTGTAGTTCTTTCACTGATCTACAGTAGATCAGCAAACAAGCCCGTTGTTTAATAACACCAACAGGTAAGCCAAAATCCCAAATTAAGTTCAAACAAACCATCAAAACTGAAAGGAAAACAAGAGTGAATTTGTGTATGAAAGGATTGTCACCTGGGGGTCCTTTCATGCTACACAGTTACAGTGCAATGATTTAGTTTCTGTGGTTGCCTTCCATGGAATCTTTGATATTTGATCAGAGGCATCAGAGGAAGAGTCTTCTAAAGATTCCTGAACCTAAGGAGTTGGTCTTGGAGGTGCTGTCGATCTCCTCTAAACATATTGTGTTGAGAGATTGTAGCATCCACACTGAGCTCCCACACCAAGCAGGCTTCCTGGACTAGTCTCACTTAACATCTGGCACTATACCTCTAGCAAGTCATACTCCAGATGTGGTTTATGTCAGCCACAATGAGGTGATCTGTGGGTTTGAAAGACCTCCATGCTCCTGGACAGATCATTACCAAACTGCGTTTAGGTTGGATGCCTACCAGAGCTCAGATGAAGTCATGCTTTCTATAATAAGCAGGTTTTGTTATAACAGGTTTTTGGTGAAGTCTGAGAAAGTTACAAGAGGCAGCCCAAGTGCTTCAAAAATATTACATCATTCTGGGTAGTCATAAAACGGACGTTCACAGGAAGACACAGAGAAGAAAGACACAGAGAAGAAATTGATAAGATTATTTTTTGAATCGGGTTTCCACACTTTTAAGGATAGTAGGTTTACCAGGGCGAAGTGGCTTTTGGAGCAGCAGACCAATCCTGGCATCTGGCACTATTTACAATGGGCTGCTGTGAGTTTTCCGGGCTTTATGGCCATGTTCCAGAAGCATTCTCTCCTGACATTTCACCCACATCTATGGCAGGCATCCTCAGAGGTTATGAGATATATCTGAAACAAGGCAAAGGAGGTGTATAGATCTGTGGAAAGTCTAGGGAAAGAAAGAACTCTTGCTGTTCGTGACTAGTGTGAATGTTGCAATAAATCACCTTAATTAGCATTGAAAAGCATTGCAGTTTCAAGGCTTGGCTGATTCTTACCTGGAGGATCCTTTATTGGGAGGTGTTAACTGGTCCTGATTGTTTCATGTCCGGAATTCCTCTGTTTTCAGAGTGTTATTCTTTATTTGCTTTCTTGATTTTAGAGTTTTTAAAATACTGGTAGCCAGATTTGTTCAGCCCTATTACAGCAAATTTCTACATGGAATACTTTTAAAAACAAACCCTAGAAACAACACCAAAAATGCCACTATATGGTTCAGATTTGTGAATGACACCTCCACCATTTGGAGCCATGAAGAAGAATAACTAAACAAGTTCTTGGATCACCTCAACAGCACCCACCCAAACATCCAGTCACCATGGAAAAAGGAAACAAAGGAAAACTACCATTTCTACACGTCCTAGTCATCTGCAAACTCAATCAACAATTGGGCCACATAGTTTACAGAAAACCTACACACACAGATAGATACCTACGTAAAAACTCCAGCCATCACCCAAGTCAAAAAAGAAGCACAATCAAAGCCCTGGCATATCATGTAAAAGGAATCTGTGAAGCACATCTCCTCCAAGGGGAACTGAACCATCTAAACTGGGCTCTACAGGCCAATGGATACTCCACCACAGACATCAGAAGAGCTGTAAGGCCAGGAATAAGCCATGACAGTAAAGACAAAGATCCACCCAGAGGAAGAGAGTTCTTACCATACATCAAGGGAACCACTGACTGCATAGGGAAGCTGATGAAGAAACAACCTACTAACTATCCACTAAGAAAATCCAACAAATGCTACATTCAGCAAAGGACAAGAGGGATCCTCACACCCCCGCAGGAGTCTTATCATATACCATGCAGCTGTGGACAAGTCTACATAGGGACCACCAAACACAGCATTGCCCAAATATGAATCAAAGAACATGAAAGGTAATGCAGACTAACTCAACCCGAGAAGTCAGCTATAGCAGAGCACTTGATGAGCCAACCTGAACACAGCATATTATTTGAGAACACAGAAATGCTGGACCACTCTAACAACCACTATGTCAAACTACACAGAGAAGCCATTGATATCCACAAGCACGTGGACAATTTCAACAGAAAGGAGGAAACCATGAAAATGAACAAAATCGGGCTAACTCTAAAATCAGGACAGTAAATAAAGAACAACACTCTGAAAGCAGGGGAATTCCAGATATGAAACTATCAGGGCCAGCTAACACCTCCCAACAAAGGATTCTCCCAGGCAGGAATCAGCTAGCTCTTGAAGCTACAAGGCTTTTCAATGCTAATCAAGGTGATTCATTGCAACATTCACACTTGCCCCCAATAGCAAGAGTCCTTTCTGAACCTTCCACAGATTTATAAACCTCACTAGCCTAGTTTCCAATATGCCTCACAATCTCTGAGGATGCCTGCCATAGATGTGGGTGAAATGTCAGGAGAGAATGCTTCTGGAACATGGGCATACAGCCCATAAAACTCATGGCAACCCATTGATTCCGCCATGAAAGCCTTTGACAACACAGTGTGTTAAGTATTAATCAACTTGCCTTCTCTCCCAATTGTTTTATAGAACCTGGCTCTCCTGAGTCATTTTTACATTTATGTTTGGCTGTAGGTTCTACAGTTAGCAGTTGACTGCATTTCTTATACATTTTGATTATAAGCCTTGCCTGCAGACATCACAGTCTTAATAAGAAATGGCAGAAAAGAAAAAAAACATATAGAGGAGAGAGGAAATCAAGAATATTGAGACACATGTTCTTACAATTATGAACTACTTATAAAGACCCATTTCTTCTGCAAAACATTCCAAGAGAAGAGGATGAAATGCTTTTCTTTCAGGAGAGCCGATGGAATAGACATCCTTCTCCTGCTCTCCACATCATTATTTACTGCTTGTTTTCCTCCTTGCTTTAAGAATTGCACATTTGAAAAATGGGGGCTGAACTGTATGTTTAGTTAAGGAAGTATACCGCTATGCCTAGTGAGAAGCATACAGGATAGAGTATTCAGATTAACCCTAGGTTTGTTTAATGCTTCAACGGGTCAAAATTTCTCATTAATAATTAGAAAGAAGTCAGGCAGGTTCTGGTACTCCTAGATAGGATGAACTGTCCCTTTCTGGCCCTTGTTAAAGATAACTGAAGACAAATGTCAGAACATCCTGATTTATCACGCTTGCTAGGAGATGCCTGAGCTTGCATTTCCTTCAGTCATCTATAGCTTTTCAAAAAAAGAAGTCACGTGAGTCTCTTGCAACATAAAAAGAAAGAGTGAAGGGGGATGGGGGCAAAACAAAGGCCCCTTTAAGATGTACTGGATTTATTTTAGCATGATATTTTGTGGATATAAACCCTCTTCTTCAAATGCAATACCAATAATATTAAGGATGCAGGCCAGGCGGAGCCCCCGGTGGCCAAGGGGATAAAAGCCTCATAACTTGAAGGTTGGGTTGCTGACCTGAAAGCTGCCAGGTTCGAATCCCACCCGGGGAGAGTGCGGATGAGCTCCCTCTATCAGCTCCAGCTCCATGCAGGGACATGAGAGAAGCCTCCCACAAGGATAGTAAAACATCAAAACATCCAGGCGTCCCCTGGGCAACGTCCTTGCAGACGGCCAATTCTCTCACTCCAGAAGCAACTCTGGTTGCTCCTGACACGAAGAAAAAAAAAAAAAAGGATGCAGGCATAAAGCATATTTATGGGAACTGAATTGAATGGAATAGGATCCAGAATGATGTCAGTCATAACTCTTGACTTAAACTTGAATAAGGTTAGTGTTGATGTGTGAAAGCAATAAATCTGCTTACGAAAAGTCAGCTTTCCTAGTTTCAAAATTGTCTCTGAGAAGATTCCATCTGCGAGATGAGTAGTTGCGAGGACTCATGCATTACCATAATATATATAGTGTACCATGAAGACATTGAGTTTTTTGACCACTGCTAATGGACTGGGATTTGTGAATATAATTCAATTTGACAGTTTCTCATTTTGGCCTTCCTTTATAATTTTTTTGTTTAAAGATTGGACCCTGTAAATCACTTACTATATTTCCAGGAAAGCCTAAAAGCTTTGCAACTTTTAGTTCAGCACATTTTTCAACACTCAGCATTTCTATCTTGGACAAGCCTTTCACTTACTTGCTCATTCCCCAACTGTTCAAATGTCAATTCAGGATTTCAGTTCTCTCATTGTAACTCGATGAGGGAAAAGGAAGTTTGATAGTTGCATAAATACAGCCCTTATATCCATGGAGGATACATTCCTGGACTTTTACAGTAGAAACATGAAAATGCAGGTAATAGTGAATGCTATTGAACCCAATGCCTTTTGGTAAAAACACACTAGAGAATTGTCTGAAAAAATGACATGGTTTCTAGAGATACCTTTTTTTAACATGGGTATGAAATTGCAGGTACTGATTCTATGGATATAGGGGTCATACAGTGTTATCTGAACCAGAGTCCTGCCATTGCTGATGTCAGATTTGTGTCTTACATAGAAACTGTCCTGTTTTGTGTGGAGAAGCATTGTGCATATATCACATTGAAGGAAGAGCAAGAAAAACAGGTTTGCTCCATCTTCCAAGTAACATGCTTCCAAATATTTCAACATGGCTGTTATGTTCCACTACAGATGCATGCAGTGTTGCCCGGATCTTTAGGCACACATATAGTACACACGTTTTTGTTTCTTCTTCTAATGCCATGGTGTTTTTCAACATGCTACAAGGAACAACTGTTTTGCACATGACCACTGTCAATAATACAATTTTGAGACCTCCTGGTGTATGAGATTTCAGGAATACTAATCCCATTTTTTCCAGATGCATTGATGTAGCTCAGATTTTTGTTTGTGGTTGTGTGCCTTCAAATCATTTTCAACTTATGGTAACTCAAAGGAGACCCCAACATGAGTTTTTCCTAGCATATTTTGTTCCAATATGTTTTCCTCTGAGGCTAATGTATTCTTTTCATTAATCTAATCCCTTCTTTCCACCAACCACAGCTTTCTTTTTAAAGGTGAAAATATATTCAGAGAGCTAAACATAGAGTCATATAGAAAATCCTGGAGCAGGAGAATAAGCTCATAAATCATTATAGGAAGTGCTGATCTTTGTTACTGATTAGAATTTCTGTTATAGAAAATGTTGTTCCCCAGTCCCATACATTTCACACTTGTTCGACAAAGACAATTTTAACTTTTTTTGGGGAGCTTGCTTCAAAAATAATGCACAACATTTTCTTAAAATTCCAAATTTTATTCTACATTTTTGCCATTTGCTGAGGACACAGAAGAAGCTTTCCCATTTCTATTCAAATTTAATTAAATCCACTTTCATATATGGTGTTGTTATAGCACTCCTCCAAGATGGCTACTGCTTTTGATATCTGTCAGAAGCAAGGTGCTGTAACTGAGTTCCTGATTTGTGAGAACAAGATAGTGGGGAACATCCACAAGAGACTGACAAAGGTATATGGAGATGACACTGTTGATCACAGTACTGTTAGTCACTGGGCGCACACGTTATCTGGTGAAAAGGGGCATGGAAACATTCAGGATGCTCCACGAAGCGGCAGACCACACATCACACAAACAACTGACAATGTGGAGCATGTGAACAACGTATTAGTCACATAATTATTGAAGAAATGTCACTCCAACTAGGCAACGGGGAAGCAAATATGTGCAGAATATTAAAGCAGTTGCAGTTGAAGAAAGTGGGTTCCAAGGAAGTTGATATACACACACAAGAAAACCTGAAAATCAGTATGCAGCTGGCTCTTAGCTCGGTATGAGAACAATGGAAATGCATTTCTTTCAAGAATTGTGATGGGAGATGAAATATGGTTACACTTTTTGAACCAGAGATGAAGAGACAATCAGTCGAGTGGCATCATGTGAATTATCCAATTAAAAAGAAATTCAAAGCTGCACCTTCAAGCAGGACACATTATGGTAACTGTATTCTGGGATTCAAAAAGAGTCCTCCTAGTAGACATTATGCCTAAAGGGATCACCATTAATTCAGAAGCATATGTGGAAACTCTTATGAAAGTTCAAGTTCTTCTGTATCATGTTTGTCCACACTGGCAGAGAGATGTTTTGCTGTTGCAAGACAATGCCTGGCTACATGTCAGTTGGCAAACCCAGTGTGAGATTGAAAAACTTGGGTGGGCACAGTTGCTTAATAGCTCTGATCTGGCATTGTTCCCTCTGTGGAACAAGATTTGAAGATGACTCCCTTGTGACATCTGCTAAATAGTGGTTCAGGTGAGCCGATCCAGCATTTTTCCATGCAGGCATACAGGTCCTAGTTCCAAAGCAGTTGAAAGGGATGGGGATTATGCGGAAAAGTGACATCTTGATCCTAAAGCATGTATCAATGTACTGTAAAGCAAAGATATAGAACTGATAAAATGTGGAGTTTTTTTTAAATGGTGTGCATTCCTTTTGGAGTGTTTTTTTAAAAGGATTTCTTATTTTTATATAAATGGAGGGAAGGGTAAGAAATCTTTTTTTTTGAGAAATGTTTTTTATTATTTTCAAAATTATTGTAGATAGTGCTACACAAAATTATACAAACATTCAAAGTATTTTTCATTAGTAAAACATGTTTACATTATCCCCCTTCTTTCTCCCCCCACCAGGAACAGTTTACAAATATTGCTGCATTTATTACAATTGTTCGATCATGAGGATAATTTTGTTTTATTCCTTATACAGTAGAGTCTCACTTATCTAAGCCTCACTTATCCAAGTTTCTGGATTATCCAAGCCATTTTTGTAGTCAATGTTTTCAATATATCGTGATATTTTGGTGCTAAATTCGTAAATACAGTAATTACAACATAACATTACTGCGTATTGAACTGCTTTTTCTTTCAAATTTGTTGTAAAACATGATGTTTTGGTGCTTAATTTGTAAAATCATAACCTAATTTGATGTTTAATAGGCTTTTCCTTAATCCCTCCTTATTATCCAACATATTCGCTTATCCAAGCTTCTGCCGGCCCGTTTAGCTTGGATATGTGAGACTCTACTGTATTTATCTTTCCCCTGAAGGAGCCCCGGTGGTGAAGTGTGGTAAAGCACTTTTTATCGAAATCGCAGGTTCACATCCCGGGAGCGGAGTGAGCACCCGCTGCTAGCTCCAGCTTCTGCCAA
Source organism: Anolis carolinensis (assembly GCF_035594765.1). Lineage (NCBI taxonomy): Eukaryota > Metazoa > Chordata > Lepidosauria > Squamata > Anolidae > Anolis > Anolis carolinensis. Next base: position 189,035,332 of record NC_085842.1, read on the forward strand.
CCTAGCAGTTCGAAAACATGCCAATGTGAGTAGATCAATAGGTACCGCTCCGGCAGGAAGGTAACAGTGCTCCATGGAGTCATGCCGGCCACATTACCTTGGAGGTGTCTACAGACAATGCCGGCTCTTCGGCTTAGAAATGGAGATGAGCATCAACCCCCAGAGTCAGACATGACTGGACTTAATGTCAGGGGAAAACCTTTACCTATCTTTCCCCTTAATTCTGTAAATTAAACCTTTCTATTTTGCCTCCCATGACTTTCTGATTTGGCCGCTCCTGTAGTAACTTTTCCTTTTGATAATATAGTCTTGGAGGAGATAGTCCGTTAAATATTTATACCAAGTTTTTGTGTCCCATTTCTTTTGGTTCTTCCAGCCTAAAGTAACTGAGGCTTTAATTGCATCTAACATGTAATTTATTAATCCCTTCCATTCTTTGGTTCCCCATTCACCTCCAGTTTTCTGGAGGAAAAATTGTCCCTTGTTCCAATTTCCTTTTATCCCTAACAGGTCCTTCATTTCCTTCTTAATTATTTTATGGAACTTTTGTATTTTTTCACAATCTCACCGCATGTGGGTGTATGCACTTGTGCCAACATTGTTTTGGCAGGTTCTGGTTATGTGAGCTAATTGCACAGGAGATCCAAACAATTTTGTCTGGATTTTCCGTTGCATTTCTTTTATCTTTAAATGTTTTATTTTAGTAATTGAATGTATCCAATTGTCTATTTCTCTCTCACGGCAACTTTGTTCCAGATTTCTGTCAAGGTATTTTTTTTATAATGTATAGTTTTCCCATGATTATTTTGTGAATGTATCCCATGATTACTTTCTCCTTCTCTACTTTCCATTTTATTATTTTATCAAGATCTGTTTCTGGGATTTCCTTACTCTTCCATTCTGTTAACCTTTTAGATAACCCTCTCTATAATAGCCAATTTCCATGACCGCACTTATCTTTTAGCTCCTCCCATTGCATTGCTGTTTCACTGGGTTTCAGTATGCCCCTGATCTTTGTTATGCCATGTTGTTCCAATTTCTTTAACATACTGTGGTAAAACTGGGATTTTCTATTCTCTATGGATTTCTTTCTTTTTTAGAGGGGGACTGGTTATAGGTAATATAAGTTATTTATAACATACTAGGGCTACTTTGGTTAGCCATGCAACACTGTGTTTGTATTACTTATAAAATAAAAATGTCAGTTCAAAAGCTCTTCTGTATATCAATTAGATAATTGCAGGTGGATCAATTCCATTACCATTTTGTTTGACACTATCCTTATGTGGTCTGTTCCCTGTTGCTAATGGATCATTCTTGCTCGATCCAAGTGAATTATTACTGGTAAAGTGCCCTGAAGCCTCTTAGCTATGATTACCATTAATGTTTCAACAATGAATTGGCACAACTAGTAAAATCTTTTCCAAATTGAAGAATGGCAGAAATATGAAAAGATGGCAGGCATGGATCCCGCTGGCAACTTCTGCAGATGGAAGAAATGACTATAGAACCAGGAAGAAATGATTTTCTACTATCTGCTTCACAGAGTCCCTAAATGACCTCAATATCTGGAGAGATGAAAAGTTTGGAGTAGAGGAGAAGGAGAGAGGAAAGACATAGATTCTATTGTAGGTGGCCACTGGCTCTTCCTCCTAGATATGTTGATGGAGCTTTTCCTGTTATCAGTGGTTTCTGGTTCAATCCTGGACCTAATTGAAATGTTTTCAAATACAAACAAAACTTGTGGGAACCAAAAAAATCAGAATATGCCACTGCATACAGGAAATGTTGAAATGCTAACAAGGGACAGAAAAAAGGCAGAGCTACTCAACATCTTTTTGCCTCAGTCTTCTCTAAAATGTTAACAATGCTTAACTTGGGAGTAATGGAGCAGAGGATGTAGTAGGGAAATGCAGCTCAAAAAGGTAAAGGGGCAGTAAACTACTATCTATCTAAATATTCCAGTATTAAAAGAACTGGAAGAAGTAATTTCTGAACCACTGGCAATCATCTTTGAGAAGTCTCAGTGAACAAGAGATTTCTAGCAGACTGGAAGAAAGCAAATGTAGTCTCCATCTTCAAAAACGAGGAGAAAGAGGACCCAAACAATTACTATCTGGTCAACACTTAGAAAAGAATGCCATATTCACAAATGGCCCCTTTGAAGCACTTTGGGGAATGGGGGCTGCCAAGCTCAAATGTCATGGATGATACAGAAGTTTATTGCAGCCTCTGAGCTTGCAGCTTTCTCCCTTCTCTGTTCCCACTCATTCCAGAAGAGATGGAAACCAAACACCAAAGCCAGTGGGACAGAAGGGGTTGCAGACATAGAACAGGGAGAAGTGTTTGACAGATAGGAGGATGAGGATGGAAAGTTTTTGTTTTCATTTTAACTTAAGCAGCCTGAATGCAGGAGACATGCTGTACTTTGTGGGCCTGCGACTAGGAATAGAGTACAGATCATAGCAGGCTGAAACAAAGCAGTAGGGCCAACTGTTTGCTGACACAAATCCCAGTTTTCAGGAAACAGAGGATATTAATAAAAATGGCAGTACCACTAATAGTAAATGTCATCTCATATTTCAAATAGGGAGGGAAAGGGGAAAACCGAGATCCACCCAGCTATCATTTTGAAGTGGCATGTGGTAGAAGCTTACTGTTGGAAGACAGAGGCTATTCTTGGGCTGTGGGAACTCAGGAGCCATCGAACTCTTGACATAAGGGTAAGACAGCTTCCCTTTATGATAAGCTGCTCTGGGGTTTTTTTCCTCACTCACCAGCTGCCTCCTTTTATTTTTGTTTGTGTTGCAAGAGAGAGAGACAGCACATCAATATCATTCCATGTCCCACCTGCTGTGGCAGAAACCATTGGAAACAGGCTATCCCTTTCCACAGGTAGTTCATATTTGCTAGATCAGTTTGATAGGAAGAGGAAAATAACCCCTATGCATCTGGGAGAAGTAATTAAAAGCTAGTGGGAAGTAGACAGGAAAGTGGTGTTGACCTCTTTCCTCTGTGTGAAAACTGAACAAAGTGTTACTACAGGTTCACCCTGCCAGCTGACTATAGATATAGCCATTTGTGGGCCATAAGAACAATAGGCAGAATAATCAGGATCTGATTTCAGCTTTCAGGTCAGCAACCCAACCTTCAAGTCATGAGGCTTTAGTCCACTACGCCACCAGGGGCTCCTTTGTATTGTATTATATGAGTCTACACTGCCAGATTATCTGGGATAAATAGATAATTTGGGATCAGATCTTGAGACAAAAAGCAGTGTAGATCTGGCATAAGTGCTGCTTCTTGTTTTGGTGACAAACAAGATCTGCTGAAATTGCCATATGAGCAGAGCCATCTCCAGTTTTCACTCGAGTGGGAGTATCCAGTCTGTTGCACGGATTGGCCTACGTCTGGGCTGGCTGTGGGATAGACATTTTGAGTACAGTGAGTTTCTAGACTTCAGAGAAGATGGGCACTCCCTGGAGTCCAAATTACCTGGAGAAACTGACAGAAGCATAAATGTTGGTGTTTGAGGCCTTTAGGAACGAAAGCAGCATCCTGCTACCAAGGGACAGAGATCCTGGGAAATGATTCAGAACAAAACCATCTTGATTTAAAGATGGGGAGGTCTGTCAGCTTCACTGTTAAGCAGCTATTTTGTTCACTTGACAGCTATGCTTGCTCCAGAAACATCTAATTGTGAGGAGTGGGGGGGCACATGTCCAATTAGGAAAAAGTGCATTAAAGTGCACTTTTAGATTTTAAAATCTAAAAGTGAATTAGCAAGGGGAAAGGGACTGTGAGAGTACTTCCACCATATTTACCTCTGCTAACCCAGCATGCCCAGGCTTTAAAAAGTGAGTGAAGAAAAAAAAAGACACTGGGAAGAATGGCAAGAGGTTTAGTGCCCCTAGGACAAATACACACTATTATAGCTCCTATCCCACATTAAAAGGGAGGGGAAATGGCTCTATTTTGCTGTCATTACAATTACACTACTGTTCCCTTCCCTCTAAAAATGCTTCCAGGTCTGTGATCTGAGGAAAATGACAGTACAGCTGTCATCACCCAAGGTGTTCTGGCAGCAACTCCCCTCCTTTGGACGCATCTACATGGAGACTCATAATGATAACATTTGAAAACATTGAAAAAAATATGTTCCTGGGTTGAAAGTTTAATTGTGCGGTACTTCCTTTGAAAGTAGTTGTTATACCCGTGATTATTTTACCATCAAAGTTATTCCAACTCCAAAGATAGCCGGTATTGAGTGTGTTGGTGCAGTCTTGCTAGTAGGGAATCCCTAGCCATTCTTTTAGTTTACTGCACACCTGGGTCTCCAGGAGAGAGTCTGCTTAATTTATTAGATCTTGTGGCGGACTGGGTCCTGAAGTTCCCCAGACTTATTGTTCTGGGCGACTTTAATGTACATGTCGAGGCGCTGTCATCTTCATCAGTGACTAAGGACCTAGTACCAACCTTTGAAGCTTTGGGGCTCTCATTACTCAAGACTCGCCCTACTCATCAGGCTGGTCATACTCTAGACTTGATTTTTAATATCGGAGTACAAACATCTCTATCCGTGGTAATTGATGTTCCCTGGTCTGACCACGCTGTCCTGAAGGCCCGGATTGAGATTCCATCTCCTCCTCTCCATCTTGCCAAACCAATCTTTGCTCAGTCTAGGAGACTCATGGAACCTGCTAGGTTCTTGAATGTCCTTAAGGGCCTGGTAACTGTGTGCGTCACTCTCAATGAGCTAGTCAACAACTGGAATGTCAGTTTGTTGGCTGCCTTGGATGAGATTGCCCCCAGACGCCTCCTTCGCCCTCACCGGAATCGCTCCCCCGGTACACTAATGAGCTACGGATGATGAAGCAAGCACAAAAGCGGCTGGAACGTCGATGGCGACGGAAACCCGACGAGGTGTCACTGTCTGCTTTCAAGGCTTCTCGCAGGTCCTACAAATCAGCCATCAAGAATGCTAAAAAATCTTACAATTCTTCCTTAATAGCCTCTGCTAGATCGCACCCAGCACAAGTATTCAAAATCGTTCATGCTTTGACCAGTCCGGCTCCCTTAGTCCAAAACCCAGCAACCAAGGCTCTCATAGCAGTGGCATTCCAGGAACTACCCCCTACAGTTGATACCTTGAGTGAGCTCAAGACTTTGTGGCTGCATAGTGGGCCTATCTTTGTCCGATTTACTCCGCTTGACAAGGAAGATGTCGCTAAAATCCTGGCTGTTGCAAAACCAACCACCTGTTCCCTTGATTCGTGCCCCTCCTGGCTGGTGAAGAGCTTCCTGGAAGGTCTACTCGATCTGTTGAGTAATATAATCAATGGCTGTCTTGAACAAGGGGTCTTCCCCGACAACCTAAAAGAGGCAAGGATTCGTCCCTTGCTAAAGAAGCCTAGCTTGGATCCCATGACCCTTGCCAACTATCGTCCTGTCTCTAACCTCCCATTCTTGGATAAGATTGTACTGGGACAGTTGCAACAATTTTTGGATGATACAGCCGGCCTGGACCCTTTCCAGTCAGGCTTCCGCCCTGGCCATGGGATGGAGACAGTCCTGGTTGCCATTACAGATGAACTCCGTCGCCAGTCTGATAGCGGCGGATCAGCGCTACTGGTACTTCTCGACCTTACCCCAGCGTTTGACACCGTTGACTACGATCTAATGATTCAACGTCTCACCATGTCCGGAGTTCGCGGTCAGGCCCTCAATTGGTTCAACTCATTTCGCCGAAACTGGAGCCAATGCGTGGAGTATATGGATCAAATCTCTGAAAGATCTTCCCTCCTATGTGGGGTACCCCAAGGTGCAATTCTCTCCCCTCTTCTCTTCAACATCTATGTTAGACCCCTTGTGTGATGAGTCATGGGCCATGTAGTCCCATTCATGGCACTGTAGTCCCAGATGAAGAGGAGAACTTGGGTTTTTCACCGTCTCAGTCAGAATTGGAACCTTCCCAGCCAGATTTGGGAACCTTGCACCTGCAAGAGATTTGTCTTCCAGAAGTCTGTCAAACAAGCCCTGAGCCTAAATCTCCTGTGTTTTCTCGCCACGAGTTTTGTAAACAACAGAGAGGAGTTCAAGCGGCCTCTCGCAGGAGTGCTAGGATAGCTGCTAAGAATTTAGCTGATTAAGCCTGTTTTCCATGAGAAACTTTAAGGAGTCATGCATCTGGACTCAGAGATTAGCTTTCGTTTCTGGTTCCCCAGTGAACTGTTCTTTGGTGGGAAAACTAGACCCTATTTAGGTGTTTTACCCACAAAGGGATCTTGCGGAGTCAATTCGTCAGCTACTGGAGTAAGTTGTGTGTGGACAGCGCGCTCCGTTTCCAAGCCTCGTTCCTGTTTCAAGCCTTGTTCCTGATTCCAAGCCTTCGCTCCCGTTTCCAAGCCTTCGTTCCCGTTTCCAGCCTTGTTTACCTCCACGGACCTTGCCTTGTTTTCCAGGACTCAGCCTTGCCTTGTTTTCCGGATTTTGCCAAGTAATTCCACGGATCTTGTTCTCGCTCCTCGTTCCTTGTTGCCTTGTATCAAGCCTTGTTTCAAGTTATTTCCTAGCCTTGCTCAAGTTCATGGACTAAAGGACCTTGTCATCTCCCCTCACTTTGCCTGGCAAAGTGAGTGTTTCGGTTATTGGATTACAACTTTGGACCTTAATATTTCATATTGGACATTGTTTTCTTGGACTAATTTTGACCTTTCCTGAAAGGTCTACTTCTGGACTATTTCATACACTTGCTTTTATTAACTTTATATATTTCCTTAATAAAGATATTAGATAGATTCTGGCCTCTGTGTATGGTTATTGGTGCTCTGCAGCCTGGGTCGTGACAGTTTGACTCCGCCACCCTAAGCACCAATTAACCTAGGCCAGAATGTCTACCGGAGCCGGACCGGGAGGCCAGCCACTCAGCTACACCATCGACAAGGAGGAAGTGGATCGCATCCGTGATAAGCTCAATGCGCAGGAGGGAGAAATAAAGGGATTGAAGGAACGCGGAATCCGTCTCCCGGCCCTGGCGTTGCCAACCAAGTTTTCTGGAGAAGCTTCTAAGGTTCATGTTTTCCGTCGCCAATGCCAGGCTTATCTAGAGGCCCGCAATGCCGAGTTTCCCCAAGAAGACATCAAAGTGGCGTGGATCTACAGCCTTTTAGACGGGCCAGCGGCCAACTGGGCGACGGCACTGTTCGACCAAGTTTCCCCACACCTAAGATCAGCGCAACACTTCTTGGATCACATTAAGGCGACTTGGGGGATCGAAGACAATTTGGAGGCAGCCGGCCATAAACTCCGGCGCCTCTCTCAGGGGGACAGACCCTTGTCCCAGTACATAGCCGAGTTCCGAGTGCTGGCCCACAGCACCGGATGGAATGATATAGCCCTCAGAGGACAATTTCGGGAGGGTCTCAACATCGAGATGTTGGAGGAAATTTCCAAGGTGGATCCCTCCCACTCTCTTGAAGCACTCATTGATCAATGTTTACGAGCTGAAGTCATGCTTGCCAACAGAAAACAATGGGTCCGAGGCCAGAGCGGTAGAGCTGGGGTGAAACCTCCCGCTCCCACCAGCGTCCAGCCGCGTCCAGTATGGAGACCCCCACCACCAGCCCCATACCCCAGGGGGAGCGAGGAGGTGCCGATGCAGTTGGGCAATGTGCGTCCCAGGTTAGATGCCGCCGAGAAGGCCCGCCGCCAACGCCTAAATCTCTGTTGGTACTGCGGAAACGGGGGCCACTTCGCCAGAGAGTGCCCAGCCAAAGGGAAGCCCGCCGCCCGTCTGGCGGCGGCGTCCTCCACGGAGACGAAGACGTCTGAGGCGGCTGGCGCACAGCCGGCGGGGGAAGCCAGCGACCGGGCGTAGAGAGGCTCGCCAACCCGGTCAAAAAACCCACTCAAGAGCCACCAACCGGGGTCCTATTTCTTCTAGTGGTCACCTTGTGGTCAGCAAAAAAGGGGCCAGTCATGGTCCATGCCATGATAGACTCAGGAGCCACAAACAATTTCATTGATAGAGAGTATGCCGACTCTCTGGGATTACAATACCATGACTTCAAGAATGCCCGTGTGGTGCAAGCCATCGATGGCCGCCCCCTCAAGACGGGTCCCGTAAGCCAGTGGTCGGAACCCACCAGAATGTGGATAAGGGAACATATGGAAGAGATTTCCTTCTTTGTTACCGAGGTTCCCCATTTCCCTGTGATTTTGGGAATTCCATGGCTGACACTTCACGACCCAAGCATCTCCTGGTCCAACAGAGAACTGCAGTTTGCTTCAAAATATTGCCAAAACCATTGCCTTGTAGCCAAGGTCTGCCATGCCACAGACACTGAACCCATTATCACCTTGCCCAAGAAGTACTCAGAATATTGGGATGTATTCAATGAAAAAGAGGCCGAGAGATTACCCCCACATAGACCTTATGACTGTGCCATTGACTTGGTGGAGGGGGCCCCGATCCCGCGAGGACATCTCTACTCCCTGACTGAACCGGAGCAAGAAGCTCTCAGGGAGTTTATAGAGTCAAACCTTCGCAAGGGATTCATCAGACCCTCTCAATCCCCAGCCGCTTCCCCAGTGATGTTTGTGAAAAAGAAATCAGGGGAATTACGCTTGGTGGTGGACTATAGAGCATTGAACAATATCACTAAGCGGAACAGCTATCCCCTGCCCTTAATCTCGGACCTACTAGACCGACTTCGAGGAGCCAAGGTCTACACCAAGCTGGATCTTCGGGGGGCGTATAATCTAGTTCGCATCAGAGAAGGGGACGAGTGGAAGACCGCCTTCCAGACTAAATTCGGATTATTCGAGTCCCGAGTTATGAATTATGGATTATGTGGAGCTCCCGCAACGTTCCAACATTTTGTCAATGACATCTTTCAGGATTATCTAGATCGGTTCTTGATCATCTACCTGGACGATTTTTTGGTGTTTTCTAGATCACAATCAGAACATGAGAACCACGTCAGAATGGTGTTACAACGATTGCGGGATCATGGACTTTATGCCAAGCTGGAAAAATGTGCTTTTGATCTACAAGAGGTAGATTTCCTGGGGTACCGCGTCTCGCCACTAGGGCTCTCCATGGACCCGGCAAAGGTTTCAGCAGTATTGGAATGGCGGGCGCCCACCAACAAGAAAGAGGTGCAACGATTCTTGGGGTTCGCGAACTACTATCGCAAGTTCATTCCAGACTTTGCCCGCTGGTCTGACCCAATCACCAGCTGCATCCGTGGGAAACAGCCCTTCCGCTGGACAGATCAAGCAGAGAAAGGGTTCCAGCAACTAAAGAAATTATTCACGTCCCAGCCAATCCTTCAGCATCCAGATCCTGAAACCCTTTTTGTCGTGCAGGCGGACGCCCTCCGATGTGGCAATTGGGGCTGTACTCCTACAACCGGTGGGAGATCATCTTCATCCTTGTGCCTTTTATTCCCGTCAATTGACCGCACCAGAGAGAAACTACACCATTTGGGAAAAGGAACTATTGGCCATAAAGGCAGCCTTTGAAACTTGGAGACATTGGTTAGAAGGGGCCAAATTTCCCATTGAAGTCCATACTGATCATCGGAATCTAGAGCATCTAAGAACTGCCCGCAAGCTAAATCAGAGGCAACAACGCTGGGCTTTATTCTTTGAACGTTTTAACTTCCAAATTCATTATGTAACCCCAGCCCAGACCAAGCAAGCAGATGCTCTGTCACGGAAACCGGAATACGCTGCAGGGCGCAAGGAGACCTTTGAATCTCAGCTGCTACAACCCGAGAACTTTGCCACGCTCACAGTGGGAAACACCAAATCCACTCCCATTGAATCAACTCCCTCTACTCCAGGGCCCCTTTGTGCTCAGGAAATCAGGGCCAGCCAGCAAGCAGATGCCTGGGCACAGGACCAACTTCGCCAAGGACTACATTTTCCCTTTTCGCTTAAGGATGGGCTACTTTGCTATAGAAATCATGTTTACATCCCCCCAGGACCGGGCAGAGAAAAGGCACTTCGTCTGTGTCATGACTGCAAGCCAGCAGGGCATTTCGGACTATTCAAAACTATGCATTTGATCCTAAGAGATTTCTGGTGGCCCAAGATCCGCAAGGATGTGGAAAAATATGTCAACACCTGCCCAGTATGCCAGCGCTCCAAGACAAGAAGGGAGAAGCCCTCAGGGCTTCTGCATCCCCTCCCTACCCCATCCCACCCATGGGAAATAATCTCTGCGGATTTTATCACTGATCTACCACCTTCCTGTGGATTCACCACAATCCTAGTGGTGGTGGACCTTTTCACCAAGTTAGCCCATTTCATTCCCTGTGAAGGCCTTCCCACGGCCAAAGAGACTGCAGATCTATTCCTCCAACATGTTTTCAGATTGCATGGATTGCCCAAGAGTTTGGTCACAGACCGTGGGTCCCAATTCACCTCTCGTTTCTGGAAAGCACTACAAAAACTATTGGGCATAGACTCTCGTTTATCTTCGGCTCATCATCCCCAAACAGATGGGCAAACTGAGCGCACCAATGCCACTTTGGAACAATACCTTCGCTGTTATGTGAACTACCAGCAGGACAATTGGGCTTCCCTGTTATCGTTGTCAGAGTTTGCCTACAACAATGGGGTCCAGGCTTCTACTAAAGAAACCCCGTTCTTTGCAAACTACGGCTTCCATCCACGTTTCTTTCCTCCTGTCATTGAAACCTCAGAAGTTCCCGCAGCAGAGGACTGGCTGCAGGAACTCACAGCGGTGCAACAACTCTTGCTCCAGCAACTAGACCAAGCCAAGGAGGAATATAAACGTCACGCGGACAAACATCGCCAGCCGGGCCCCGAAATCAAGGTAGGAGACCGGGTTCTTCTGTCCACTCGCTTTTTGCCCTCCCATCGCCCTTGCCGGAAGTTAGATGCCCGTTTCATTGGCCCCTATCCAGTGGTGGCGCAACTTAACCCCGTGACTTTCAAACTCCAACTTCCGCGCTCAATGCGCATTCATCCAGTGTTCCATCGCTCCCTACTCCTTCCGGCGGATGGTGTGCGCCCTGATACAGACCGGCCGGCCCCCCCTCCTGTTTGGGTAGATGGAGAGGAGGAGTTTGAGGTTCAGGACATTTTGGATTCTCGCTTTCACCGCCGCTGCCTACAATATCTCATTGACTGGGTGGGTTTTGGCCCCGAGGAACGCTCTTGGGAAGACGCTTCCACAGTCCATGCTCCTGATCTAACCCGCCGCTTCCATCAGACCTATCCCGCCAAGCCGCGGCCTCGCGCCTCGGGGAGAGAGTCCCAGTTTGAGAGGGGGCTTGAGGAGGGGGATAGTGTGATGAGTCATGGGCCATGTAGTCCCATTCATGGCACTGTAGTCCCAGATGAAGAGGAGAACTTGGGTTTTTCACCGTCTCAGTCAGAATTGGAACCTTCCCAGCCAGATTTGGGAACCTTGCACCTGCAAGAGATTTGTCTTCCAGAAGTCTGTCAAACAAGCCCTGAGCCTAAATCTCCTGTGTTTTCTCGCCACGAGTTTTGTAAACAACAGAGAGGAGTTCAAGCGGCCTCTCGCAGGAGTGCTAGGATAGCTGCTAAGAATTTAGCTGATTAAGCCTGTTTTCCATGAGAAACTTTAAGGAGTCATGCATCTGGACTCAGAGATTAGCTTTCGTTTCTGGTTCCCCAGTGAACTGTTCTTTGGTGGGAAAACTAGACCCTATTTAGGTGTTTTACCCACAAAGGGATCTTGCGGAGTCAATTCGTCAGCTACTGGAGTAAGTTGTGTGTGGACAGCGCGCTCCGTTTCCAAGCCTCGTTCCTGTTTCAAGCCTTGTTCCTGATTCCAAGCCTTCGCTCCCGTTTCCAAGCCTTCGTTCCCGTTTCCAGCCTTGTTTACCTCCACGGACCTTGCCTTGTTTTCCAGGACTCAGCCTTGCCTTGTTTTCCGGATTTTGCCAAGTAATTCCACGGATCTTGTTCTCGCTCCTCGTTCCTTGTTGCCTTGTATCAAGCCTTGTTTCAAGTTATTTCCTAGCCTTGCTCAAGTTCATGGACTAAAGGACCTTGTCATCTCCCCTCACTTTGCCTGGCAAAGTGAGTGTTTCGGTTATTGGATTACAACTTTGGACCTTAATATTTCATATTGGACATTGTTTTCTTGGACTAATTTTGACCTTTCCTGAAAGGTCTACTTCTGGACTATTTCATACACTTGCTTTTATTAACTTTATATATTTCCTTAATAAAGATATTAGATAGATTCTGGCCTCTGTGTATGGTTATTGGTGCTCTGCAGCCTGGGTCGTGACACCTTGCTAGTTTGGCTCGGAGTTTTGGCCTAGATTGCTATCAATATGCGGATGACACCCAACTCCTTCTGAGCTTGAAGCCTGGAGCAATGTCAATACCAGACAATTTCACCCTATGTCTGGAGGCTCTGTCGAACTGGCTACGTGCTAGTAGACTGAAGGTGAACCTGGCGAAGACTGAGATTCTTTGGCATGGCCGCTCGATTGGTCTGACCCATTTGCTACCCACCTTCGATGGTGCTGCCCTATCTCCTTCGCCTACCGTTAAGAGCTTGGGTGTTGTTTTGGATTCGCAGCTGACAATGGAAGCTCAGGTCGCTGCTGCCAGCAAACAGGCCTTTTTCCATCTACGACAAGTGAGGCAATTGGCACCCTATCTATCTGATGAGGCTCTGGCAACAGTCATCCATGCCACGGTCATGTCCAGGCTGGACTATTGCAACGCCCTATATGTTGGCCTTCCGATGTCCACGACACGAAAGTTCCGTATTGTTCAGAATGCGGCAGCCAGGCTACTCACAAGAACACCCATAAAATGCCATATAACACCAGTGCTGCAGCATTTACATTGGTTTCCAACTGATTACCGTGGTCTATATAAGATGCTAGTTCTGACCTTTAAAATTCTTTATGGCCAGGGCCCATCGTACCTTAGGGATCATCTCTCCTTCTCCCATCATCGGAGGTCGCAACGACCATCCCAACGCGACTTACTTTATATACCGGGTCCTAGAGAAGTGCACTTGGAAAGGACCAGACGCAGAGCTTTTTCTATTTCTGCCCCTGTCTTATGGAATGCCTTGCCGCCCTGTATGAGAGCCATGCGTGAGTTAGGGCCTTTTACCCTAGCACTCAAGACCTGTCTCTTTACTAGAGCTTTTGATCTATGTTAATTTTATCAATATTTGTATGTATGTTTTTATCCTTTACAATTTTATCTTGTAAATCGCCTAGAACATCTTGGATGGAGGGTGATTAATAAGTAATTAAATGATGATGATGATACTCCAGAAACTTCGTTTTTGGGGCTGCCACTAACTGTGTTGAATTGGTTGAAACTCTTTGGGATATTCATTGAAAAACTATAGCAAAATGTGCTGCAGTGTGTCCTGCAAAAATAAGGTTTTTGCAGTTTAATAAACTTTCCCCATGTTTTTTATGATAGAACCAATTAGGAAATGACATTTATAACCCAGGAACAAAAACTGTTTAACATAGTGTAATGTGCAATTCCTCTGAGCTTCAGAAGAATGCTGTCAAGGAAATTTTACTGTGTGTCTAGCTATCTAGCATAGTAATCAGAGTATGTGAATTTGGACTTAGGATCTCACAACCCATTGTACCATATTTGTGAAGCAATGCCCTTTTGGAAAGAAGCCACATCTGTAAAACAATATTGAGGGGAAGCTCCAGTTTCACAGGCAAGTGGCAACATGTTTTCAAAAGGCAGGAAGGAATGCGATCTTCATGTGCCCCACTCCCTGGCCTACCATCTGGCATTTTGTGAGCTGAATCATGCACCTGAATTTATGCAACATCAAATAGGTTCTTCCTGCTGCCTTGTTGTCCTTTGCTCAAATGTAAACTATAAGTCTGACAGTCTTGTTCATTTTGAATGGGCAACAGGTGAGCATCCAGGAGCTTTTACAAAATAATATGAAGAACCAAGATACAAGGTATCGCTTTCCAGACTTTGGAGTATAATGCCCACCAAGAGTTTTGATGTTTGTTGTTAATTGCCATCAAAATTTTAGCACTTAGCACAATAAATGAGAAACCTCTAAGACACCCTGTTATCAACAAATCCTGCTCAGGTCTTGCAAACTCGAGGCTGTGGTTTCCTTGATTGACGCTGTCCTTTTGAAATGTAGTCTTTTTTCCCATTGCTTTCTACCTTATCAGATGTAAGTGTTTTTTTCCAGTGAGTCATGTCTTCTCATGATATGAGGAAGCAAATAAGTCCATAGTTTTGTGCCATCTTTGCTTCTTTAACCGAGGCAGTTTCAGAATGCAAATTAAATGCATTGAACTGCATTATATGGCAGTGTAGATTCATATAATTCAGTGCAGTTAGTCTGCATTCTGAAACTGCATTATAGGGCAGGGTAGATGGGGCCTGAGTATGGGCATGAGAAAGACACAGAAGGGATGTCTGAATCAATTTTTACCCTGAATGCAAGACACATTGGAATTTAGGAGTTCTCTTTGTGAATTGTGTACAGCGTTAGTTTGGCTGTTTGCTGGCAGTGCTCATTCATTTTGACTGTGCTTGAAATAAACCCAATGAAACATGCTGTGTGCTTGAAATAAACCCGGTTTTACTAACACAGTATACATTTATGATGCTTGTTCATTCAAAAGAAATCATACCCTTCTCTGCCACAGGAAGGCATTGCCACTTTGGGAAGTGGAGAGTGTATGCATACTGGCTGTGTTATGGGTTGTTTTGAGAAGCTGGACTGTCTCTTTAAATGGACAAAGAACATTAGAATGGGCAAGTCATCTCCTCTGCGGCTACAATTCTCCCTGAGAATAATATGTCATCTGTGAAGTCAGAACACTTGTTAATCTTGCCCAGTACTACCTAATTCTGTCTTCTACAAGCCAGTGCTCTGCCAATGCCATTGGGCTAAACCCCCCATCCTTAACAACTGATAAAACTGGTTGGGGCAAATGGAAATTGCAGTCATTTGTAGGTAATATAGGATTGGAAGGGTGCTCTAATCTAACTTTCCTACTCTGATCTTTGGCTCAGGACCTCATTTGCTTGAACTCGTGAGCTCCTGAGCTATTTCCCCAGGGTCGTCCTGGGGGAGAAGAGAGGTATATAAAATAAATAAACAAACAAATAAATAAAAATTCCATTTTTCTGTGGTCAAAATGACATTTCATTGTGGGTGGTCTCTGGTCTCTGTCTTCTCTTCTTGTTCACTGTCGTCCATCCTTGATGTTCTAGCTGGTCGGGGAAATCCTTAACTCAGAAATGTGAGACATATGCTACTGAAATCATGTTTTCAATAGAAAAAGTGGAGCCCCCAGTGGTACAGTGGGTTAAACCCTTGTGCCAGCAGGACTGATGACTTGAAGGTTGCATTGCTGACCTGAAGTTGATTGTTCGAATCTAACCCGGGGAGAGCGCAGATGAGCTCCCTCTATTAGCTCTAGCTCCATGCGGGGACATGAGAGAAGCCTCTCACAAGGATGGTAAAAACATCAAACATCTGGGCAATGTCTTTGCAGACGGCTAGTTCTCTCACACCAGAAGTGACTTACCATTTCACAAGTCGCTCCTGATACGAAAAAAAATGAGAAAAAGTGATGTTATCATTGCTTAGTTTTCTTTTCTTTTTTTTACAGTCATGTCGGCATTCAATCCAATGGAATGAGGGAGACAGGCTCTTCCCCTGTGATGGAGAAGAATGTGCTTTCATCTGCTTAAACATAGGAAGAGATGTGATGAGAGAAAGTTTATTTCCGTCTTCTTACAATTCAAACTGAGGACTGAATATGACGGTAAGGTGATTCCCTAAGGTGATTCTGACTTGCTTGAGATGAAGTCCTCATTATACATCCATACTTTCCAGCAACCCTTTATAAAGATGCCAAGGATTGACTCTGGGATAAACAATACTTTTACATACTTTTACCTAATGGCAGAAATGTGCATGGCAATTTACAGATTAACAATCAAGCCTCCCTTGAAAAGGATCCAACACATCTTGACTGTTGAGTAAAGCTGCATGTTCTTGCCTGCTGCCTCAATCTTGTATGCTACTTGGCAATGCCATAGTCTCCATGGCAATGTCTAATGCAATATTTTTTTCTTGCATTTAGTTTATTTTATTTTGATAAAAAGTAATAATATAATAATAATAACTTTATTTTTATACCCCGCCCCATCTCCCCGAAGGGACTCGGGGCAGCTTACATGGGGCCAGGCCCGATAAAACAAACAAACAACAGTAACAAAGCAATAAAACAATTATCCCTGTAAAAAACATCATTAAATCAACAATCAACAATCATTAAAATCAACACCCAGGATACAGTGTTAAAAATAGGAGACTAATTCGTAGATCCCAGGCGAAATGCAGAGTGTTACGAAATGGGAAAAGGAAATCTCAAGTTGAATGGACAATAAAGTGCGGTATAAAATGGCAAGACAACAACAATGGGACTGTTATGGAATGGACAATCCAGCAACAACTAAACATCGAAGGCCTTTTGAAAGAGCCAGGTTTTTAAGCTCCTACGGAAGGAGAGGAGGGTAGGGGCCTGCCTGATCTCTCTAGGTAGAGAGTTCCAAAGCCGGGGGGCCATGACGGAGAAGGCCCTCTCTCTCGTCCCCACCAACCGCGACTGCGAGGGTGGTGGGAGCGAGAGAAGGGCCTCCCCCGACGAGCGAAGAGAACGTGTGGGTTCATAGAGGGAGATGCGGTCTCTAAGGTAGGTGGGTCCCAAACCGTTTAGGGCTTTGTAGGTGATAACCTGCACCTTGAATTGGGCCCGGAAAGTAAATGGCATTAAAAGTATAAGCATTAAGAGATGGCCCTCTCCAAGGGCCCTTCCACAAGGCCATATAACCCAGAATATCAAGGCAGAATAACCCACAATAACTGCTTTGATCTGGAATATCTGAGTCTGGAATATCTATATACCAGTTCAAGGCAGATAATGTGGGATTTTATTCAGCTGTGTGGAAGGGGCCCTAGAATTACTCCTGGGGATATCACAATTAGTTGCAGTTCTGCAGCTTCTGCTCATCCAAATACCAATAACTGAGTTCATAAATATTCCCCTTTCTGCTCTATTTTTGGAGATGCATTGCCTCTCTTGGTCTTGGTCTCTTGGTGTAAACTGTTTCACTCGAGGTGCTGAAGGCAGGGTACTTTCCACTGAAAATGCCTCTCTCTTGCCTCTTTTCTAGTACAGTAGAGTCTCACTTATCCAAGCCTTGCTTATCCAAGTTTCTGGATTATCCAAGCCATTTTTGTAGTCAGTGTTTTCAATATATCATGATCTTTTGGTGCTAAATTCGTAAATACAGTAATTACAACATTACTGCTTATTGAGCTGCTTTTTCTGTCAAATTTGTTGTAAAACATGATGTTTTGGTGCTTAATTTGTAAAATCATAACCTAATTTGATGTTTAATAGGCATTTCCTTAATCCCTCCTTATTATCCAAGATATTTGCTTATCCAAGCTTCTGCCGGCCCATTTAGCTTGGATAAGTGAGACTCTACTGTACTATCAATATTTACAAGAAAGACATTTTAAAAGAAATTATTACTAGATGTCCATTCTTCCATTCATATGGTTTGAAAGTACAAGCTTCTTTAACTTCATATAATCCTGACATTTGCTGCTGCTCAATCACATAGTCGTTTCTGACTCTTTGTCACCTCATGGACCAGTTCACCCCAGAGCTCCCTGTCACCCAAGTTCCTTCAAGGTCAAGCCAGTCACTTCAAGGATATCGTCCATCCATCTTGCCCTTGGTCAGCCTCTCTTCCTTTTTCCTTCCATTTTCCCCAGCATCGTGATCTTTTTCAAGCTTTCCTGTCTTCTCATGATGTGGCCAAAATACTTCATCTTTGCCTCTAGTATCCTTCCCTCCAGTGAGCAGTTGGGCATTATTTCCTGGAGGATGGACTGGTTGGATCTTCTTGCGGTCCAAGGCACTCTCAGGATTTTCCTCCACCACCATAGTTCAAAAGCATCTATCTTCCTTCTCTCAGCCTTCCTTATGGTCCAGCTCTTGCAACCATATAATATGGGGAATACCATTGCTTTCACTATGTGGACCTTCACTATTTCATCAAGGTTGGCCATTGCTCTCCTCCCAAGAAGTAAACGTCTCCTGACATTTGAATTTGGCAAAAATGATTTTTAATAGTAAGTGAAAGCAGTTAATTTCTATTAACTGCCATCAAGTTGACTTCATCTTATGATAACTCCGTGAATGATAGGCCTTCAAGTCAGCCTTATCCTCAGATCTTGCAGACTGAGGAACATGGCTTCCTCGATCGAGTCTATTTATCTGGAATATGGTCTTTTTTTCTGTAGACTTTTAAGCATTGTATCTTTTTAGTGAGTCACATCTTCTCATTATACTGCCAAAGTATGACACTCTCAGTTCAGTCATCTTGGCTTCTAAGCAGAGTTATATGTCTTTTTAGCAATTCATAGTAGCTGAAGACGCTTGCCCAGCACCACAGTTCAGATAAAATTATTTTCTTCTTATCAGCACTTTTCACTGATGGCTTTCTCAACTATACACTCTGATGCCTCTAATACCAGAACATTATGGCTGGCACAAGGCCACCTCCGACTTGACGACGTTTACATGACCTAAAGAAGAAGTGCTCTAGAATTTTTAGTATAATGTTTTTATGGATGACCTCAGCGGCTTGAGGCCCAGGGAATTTTAGTGGTACATCTTGTATTTATTAACTTTGTTGTATATGAGTTATATAATGTGTTATTTGTTTATCTGTTTTATTTTTGCTTTTCTGTTATGTTATTTCTGTTTTAACAATTGTTCACTGCTATGAGTCCCACCCATAGGAGAAAAGTGGGATAAAAATTAATTAATTAAATAAATACATAATATATGTAAGTCTAGACAGGACTGAAAGTAAAATATATTTTATAGATTTTTGTAGTAAAAACGCAATGCTTTACTTTTGCAAAACTGTTTTTTTTCTCCCCTCAACATTATTTTTAAAACAATAAGGCTTGTAAAACAGCCATAGACCAACTTCAGTAGCCACAATTACACTGCGCTCTAATCCAGTTTATCAAAGCAGCTAATCCACATTATCTGCTTTGAACTGGATTATATGAGTCTACATTGACCTATAATCCAGTTCAAAGCAGATAATGTGAATTTTATATGGCAGTGTAGAAGGGGCTTATGGGTGGATCTATACTGCCATGTAATACAGATTATCAAATCAGATAATTCAGATTATTTGCTTTGAACTGGTTTATATGAGCCTACACTGCCATATGATCCAGTTCAAATGAGATAATTTGAATTTTATATGGAATGTATATCCAGCCTTTTCGCCTCTATACTCCTGGAGTCTCAACTATATCATTTGCTGCACATTTGGATCCTTTGCACTCATGCTGGATCTACACTAACCTATATCCCAGGATCTGATCCCAATTATCTTTTTAATCCAGATTATCTGGCAGTGTAGACTCATATAATCCAGTTCAAAGCAGATAATCTGGGATGAGATCCTGGGATACAGGGCATGACATGTTGATGTTTTACCATCCTCGTGGGAGGCTTCTCTAATGTCCCCAGATGGGGAGCTGGAGCTCGTCCGCACTCTCCCCAGATTCAAACCGGCAACCTTCAAGTCAGCCACCCAACCTTCCAGTCAGCAGTCCTGCCAGCACAAGGGTTTAACCCACTGTGTCCCCGGGGGCGCCACTCGTGCCCCGACTCTCCAGGTCTGCCTCGCTTCAGTAGAGCTCAAATTAAAAAAAGAATAAATAAGAATAAATAAGAGTCCCTGCCAACTAGATAGGGCTTTAATTAAAAAGGTCTCTTTTAAGTTGTAACAACCCCAGAAATGTGCACTGATGGATCTCCCTTTCTCTCCCTCTCTCTTTCAAGACACACAGATCTCCTCTGTTTAATGAATTTCAGATTGCTGCTCCATCTCTAGTTTTCCTAAAATAGGATCAGTCTTACAGAGAAGCCTTCCTGACTTCAAAATATTATTTCTGCTGCCTCTTGTTTTGTCTGCAAAGTTATTTGTTTATGAGATGTGTATATGCCAGATTTGGAGAGATTTACTGGCTACCTTGAGAAATTCTTCTGTATGCTGCTAGCTAGTCCACTGGGGCATATTCCTATGTAAATGTGTAGCGTTTTCAAACTTTTAAAGCCGTGGAGCCCCAAGAAACTTTTGGACACAGGGGCCACACTGTATTTTCAAACTTGATAGATGGACCGGGTCAGTGCCAGATGGATGGAGGATGTTTGTGTGAACTAATTGAAAAAAACACGAACAAATTCCTGTGCACACTGAACATATCCTGTTTGTAGCATAAAAGAAAGAATGAAAGAACAATACAACATTTAAAATGAAGAACAATTTTAACTAATATAAACTTAACAGTATTTCAGTTGAAGACCTCAGGGGCTATCCAGTCCAACCCCCTTTTGACATAAAGGAAAAGCACAATTGAAGCATCCCCAACAGATGGCCTCCCAGCTTTTGGAATAATAATAATAGTAATAGGAGCAACCCCAGGAGCCATCCAGTCCAACCCCATTCTGCCAAGCAGGAAAAGCACAATCAAAGCACTCCTAACAGATGCCCACCCGGCTAATAATAATAATAATAATTATAATAATAATAGGAGCAACCCCAGGAGCCATCCAGTCCAACCCCATTCTGCCAAGCAGGAAAAGCACATTCAAAGCCCTAAACGGTTCTGGCCCAATATACTTGTCTGAACGTATCTCTTCCTATGAGCCAGGAAGATCCCTAAGGTCATCTGGTGAAGCCCTGCTCTTGGTCCCGCCTGCCTCGCAAGCGCGGCTGGTGGGAACGAGGGACAGGGCCTTCTCGGTGGTGGCTTCCCGGTTGTGGAACACCCTCCCCAGAGATATTAGACAAGCACCAACTCTTTTGGGCTTTAGAAGAGCCCTAAATACATGGCTATGTGCCCAGGCTTTCAATGAATAAACGATAAAGATGATACGGACTGACTCATTGATAAAGCATGAGGTTACCGGATAAACGGATCTGAGCATACGTATTTTAAAAATTTATATACTGTAATTTTATACTGTATTTAATAGTTTTTAACTGATTTTATGTATTGTTGATTGATTTTGTATAGGCATCTAATTGTGCCAATGTTGTAAGCCACCCTGAGTCCCTTTGGGTGAGAAGGGTGAGATATAAATATTGGAAATAAATAAATAAAGCACTCCCAACAGATGATCATTCAGCTAATAATAATAATAATAATAATAATAATAATAATAATAATAATAATAATAGCAACAATTCCACAGGCCATCCAGTCCAACCCAATTCTGCCATGCAGGAAAAGCACAATCAAAGCACTCCCAACAGATGACTACCCAGCCTCTAGTAATAATAACACTAACAACAACACCAATCACAGGGGCCATCCAGTTCTACTCCATTCTGCCATGCAAGGGAGGCGACGGAGGCAGTGGGGCTCCCGAGGCTGCACACTTTGGAGAGGTCAAATAGGCTGTGCACTCAGCACAGATTATCTTTTAATCCCAGATTATCTGGCAGTGTAGACTCATATAATCCAGTTCAAAGCAGATAATCTGGGATGAGATCCTGGGCTGGGATGCCCAGGCCTGGACTCCCAAGGCCAAGGGCACAGTGGGGATGCCCAAGTCGTGAACTTCGATAGCAGGCAGAGCCGGCCCAAGATAATTTTCAAGTGTAAGCGAATAGAAATTTTGGTGCCCCCCCCCCCCCCACACACACACACCAAACCACATGAACGGGCCAGCAGAGCATTGGATAAGCAAAAATGTTGGATAATATGAAGGCGAAGTGTGAATAACTGCAGTTGATCACCTTGATTAGCATAGAATAGCCTTGCTAGACATGGTTATGTTATTGAGCATTATTCCTAGCAGTGCAATAATTGAGGACTTTTTAAGTATTGACCACTGGACTGATTCTGGACTATGATTTTGAACTTATGTGGTTGTAATTGTTGTTTTTAGTAGTTTTTGTTTTAATGTTTGAGTTTAATTGTCATTATATTATTGGAATTTGTATGTCGGCCATCGAATTGTTGCCAGTTGTGAGGCCACCCTGAGTCCTCTTCGGGTGAGAAGGGCGGGACAGAAGTATGGGAAATAAATAAATAAATAAATAAATAGTAAAAAAAGGACAGTAAAAAAGGACAGTAAAAAAGAACACTCAAAAACAGGGGAATTCCAAACATGAAACAATCAGGGCCAGCTAACACCTCTCAACAAAGATATACAAACCCCACTTGCCTAGTTTCCAACACACCTCACAACCTCTGAGGATGCCTGCCTTAGATGTGGCCCTCCTCTGGACACTTTCCAGCATTATTTGGCAGAGAAGGAGAAAGAATTTGGGCCCTTCCACACAGCTCTATAACTCAGGATATCAAGGCAGGATAACCCACATTACCTGCTTTGAACTGGATTGTCTGAGTCCTTACTGCCATATATCCCAGTTCAAAGCACGTAATGTGGGTTATTTGTTTGAAGCCATTCTTCCAAGTTCTAGTCTCCAAGGCAGAAGGCAACAAGCTTGGTCCATCCTCCCTATGACTTCCTCTCACATTATTATACATGGCCGTCAAGTCTCCTCTCAACCTTCTCATCTACATGCAAAACATGCCCAGATCTTTAAACCGCTCCTCATAGGGATTATTCTCCAAAGCCTTGATCATTTCAGTCACTCTCCTCTAGACAGATTCATGTTATCATTTAGTATTACAGTAGAGTCTCACTTATCCAAGCCTCACTTATCCAAGCCTCTGGATTATCCAAGCCATTTTTGTAGTCAATGTTTTCAATATATCATGATATTTTGGTGCTAAATTTGTAAGTACAGTAATTACAACATAACATTACTACGTTTTGAACTACTTTTTCTGTCAAATTTGTTGTATAACATGATGTTTTGGTGCTTAATTTGTAAAATCATAACCTAATTCGATGTTTAATAGGCTTTTCCTTAATCCCTCCTTATTATCCAAGATATTTGCTTATCCAAGGATTAGCTTGGATAAGTGAGACTCTACTGTACTCATTATTTTTCCTGGAAACTTTCCAAGGCCTGAAGATAGGAGGTATGGTGGCACAACGGGTTAAACTCTTGTGCCAGCTGAACTGTTGAACTGAAGGTTGGGTTGCTGACCTAAAGGTTGCCAGTTCGAATCTGCAAGACAGGGTGAGCTCCTGTCTGTCAGCTCTAGCTTGTAGGGACATGAGAGAAGTCTCCCAGTAGGATGGTAACACATCTGGGCATCGCCTGGGCAACATCTCTGTAGATGGCCAATTCTCTGACACCAGAAGCAACTTGCAGTATGTTCTCAAGTCGCTTCTGACAAGGAAAAAAAGCTGATGGTTTGTAGATCAGTCATAAAGAAATTACCATAAATAAATGTCTCTTAAATATTTTGCCAATATCTGCTTATTATTCCTTCTATCCAATAGAGAAAAGTTCCATAATAACCTCAGGCCCATCATGAAAGCTGGGCAAGGTTACCTTCCGTACAATTTACAGAATCTTTCACCTAGCATGAACACAGAACTTTTGGTAGGTAAAGGTAAAGGTTTTCCCTTGACGTGACCGACTCTTGGGGTTGGTGCTCATCTCCATTTCTAAGCCGAAGAGCCGGTGTTGTCCATAGACACCTCCAAGGTCATGTGGCCGGCATGACTGCATGGAGCGCCGTTACCTTCCCGCTGGAGCGGTACCTATTGATCTACTCACACTTGCGTGTTTTTAAACTGCTAGGTTGGCAGAAGCTGGGGCTAACAGTGGGCGCTCATTCCGCTCCCGGGATTTGAACCTGGGACCTTTTGGTCCGCAAGTTCAGCAGCTCAGCACATTAACACACTGCGCCATCAGGGCTCCCACTTTAGGTAGCTCTGCTCAAATGAAATCATCCAAATGAAATCATTACAAAGGAAATCCAGTTAGTTCATCCTTTCATAGACCAAAACAGTTTAATGGAGACACCCAACCCACATAAACTGGATTACTCAGGATGAGGTCAGAAACAACCAGTCAGCTAATCATAGAATCATATGGGACAGCCAGTCCAAAACCCTGCCATACAGGAAAAGCACAATCAAAGCACCCCCAAAAGATGGCCATCCAGCCTCTATTTAAAAACCTTAAAAGGAGAAGCTTCTACTGAACTATGAGGCAGTGAGTTCCACTGCTGAACAGCTCTTACAGTCAGTAAGTTCTTCCTAATGTTCAGTTGGAATCTCCTTTTCTGTAATTTGAACCCACTGCTCCATTGAGTCCTAGTCTCCAAGGCAGCAGAAAACAAGCCTGCTCCCTCTTCCTTAAGACATCCTTTTAGATCAGGGGTCCTCAAACTTTTAAAGCAGAGGGCCGGTCCACGATCCTTCAGACTGTTGAGGGGCCGAATTATCATTTGAAAAAAAAAAACACGAACAAATTCCTATGCACACTGCACATATCTTATTTGTAGTGCAAAACAATAACAATAACAATGAAAGACCAATACAATATTTAAAAATGAAAATAAATTTAACCAACATAAACCTGTCAGGATTTCAATAGGAAGTGTGGGCCTGCTTCTGGCCAATGAGATAGTCAGGTTAATTAGGATTATTGTTGTTGTGTGTCTTCAAGTCATTTCAGACTTTGGGCAAGCCGAAGTCCAAAATTATTTATTTATTCATTTACTACATTTATTTACTACATTTATATCCCACCCTTCTCACCCTGAAGGGAACTCAGAGCAGCTCTATGTACATACAATATATTATATTATTAGCATAGCACAATATTAGCATTATATATTACTATATTGAACTATACCACTATATGTAACATTATATGTAATATATAACATATAATTAATATTATTATATGGTATTATTATTAGTATTATATTGTATAAAATGATAATATTATTATCAATATCATATGTATATACAATATATTATATTATTAAAACTGATATAAAAATATTATATTATAAATGAGGGTGGGGGCCAGGTAAATGACCTTGGAGGGCCGCATCTGGCCCCCGGGCCTTAGTTTGGGGACCCCTGTTTTAGATATTTAAACATGGTGATCATGTCTCCTCTCAACCTTCTCTTCTGCAGGCTAAACAGACCCAGCTCTTTAACCTACTAATCATAGGGAAGGTGGGAGCCCCCAATAGCACAGTGTGCCAGCAGGACTGATGACTTGCCCGTTCGAATCCAACCTGGGGAGAGCACGGATGAGCTCCCTCTATCAGCTCCAGCTCCATGTGGAGCGGTCTGAATCAAGGTAAATCAGGATGGTGGCGATGAGGAGAGCAGCCAGTTAGGGAACATTTAAAAAATGGTAATCAAAGATATGGGAAATAAAGAACATGGACAGACTGACTTTCCTGATGAAGAAGCATAGTGGAAAACCAATCAAAGAAACAGGAATATATAAGAAAAGGACAGACACAGATTGAAGGAACTCCATAACTGAAATAAGAAATAGCCAACCCAGGCAACATAAAAGGGGGGCACAATCTGCCCCCTAATAAAATAAAACAACTACTCCTCTACATCCAGCAACTTGCTCCACAAAGAGACTAGACTCATTGAACCGAAGATCCAATGGAATATACCGATCCTCTCCCCCTCACTCAATCCCCCTCCCCCACCACGAAGTCCATGTTTTTTCTTTTATTTTTAATTGTAAATTTAAAAACATCAATTAAAAATATTCAAAAACAATTTTTTATCATGATTGTATGCATTGCATTGCTGCTGCTGCTGACTGACCTGAAGGTGGGCACTGACTGGGCAGGCAGGCACAAGTGAGATGGTTTTAACAGCAAGATAGAAGCTGCTCTGCTACGATCAGTCAGCCGGGCCCTATCACCTCCTGGCTGGCTGCTCCACGTGGTGGGTGGCTGGAGGCTATGCCTGCACAAAAACAGACAAAATGGCTGATGGGAGTCCTGTGCGCGTGCGCATAGAAGTCCCATCGGCCATTTTGGGCGATGGCATGCCAGTCCTGTGCATGCGCTGCACTCAGGGCCTCCATTGCCGGCGCCAGGACAAAGAAGCCCCATCGGCCATTTTAGGCGATGGCATGCCAGTCCTGTGCCGTTGTGTGCATGCGCTGCATGCAGGGCCTCCATTGCCGGCTCCAGGACAATCTGGACAAACACTGTGACTGGAGCAAAACGAGGGTGCTGCCAAGTACTCCACACAGCGCCCCCCCTCGCCTGCGCCCGACGCCAAGGCGTAATCTACGTACTGCATTGGACCGGGCCTGATAGCAGGGGGGGGGTCTGTGGAACCCCTGACTGTGCTTCACAGAGCTCTAAGGGCTCCACGGAGGACAGTTTGAGAACTGCTGGTGTAGAGAATGGCAGCCTATGCAAATCATTATAAAATGTGATAGGAGTCTATCCATTTATGACTTTCATGTTTCCCCCGACAATGTAGTTCTTAACTAATTTCATCCCATTCACCTCCTGAAGTGTACCAACATGAAGTGTGCCAACAACCTTACTAGAACACAGCCATGCAGTCCAGAAACCACACACCCTAATAATTCCAGCCATGAAGGCTTTCAACAATACAATGTACCAACATGATTCAGTGGTTTGAGTACTAGATTAGGGCTTTGGGAGAATGGGATCAAATTCCTGGTTGGCCATGGAGCCCACTGAGTGACTTTGGGCATGTCAAACTGTCTCTGCCTCAGGACACACAAGAATAACATCTCCTGGAACTAAACATATTGCATATTATTTTTCTTGCACCCTCATAATTATGCAAACAGTGCTCTCATGGAGTAGGTTAGGTTGAGAAACTATGATTGCTCAAGGAGATTCCACCTGAACATCAGGAAGAATTTCCTCACTGTGAGGGCTGTTCGGCAGTGGAACCCTCTCCCCCGGACTGTGGTGGAGGCTCCTTCCTTGGAGGCTTTTAAGCAGAGGCTGGATGACCATCTGTCAGGGGTGCTTTGAATGCGATTTCCTGCTTCTTGGCAGGGGGTTGGACTAGATGGCCCATGAGGTCTCTTCCAACTCTACTATTCTATGATTCTATGATTTATTATTTGCATTTTTTCATGTTTTCTTACATTTAGTACATATATTTCTTGTCTGGCCCCACCCTTTTGACTATTGTATACTGATTGTATCAAGTCACACCTCTCTGCATTTTCTTCCATAGCAGGTTGGACAGTGGGCAAATGAAAATGGACCTTCCCCATCCCCATTTTCTCAGAACATATATAGACTTAATTCATACAGGTTTCAGTGGTAGTGTTTCCAGACTGAAAACTGGAGTGGAGTCCTGTACTCGTAATGGTTGTTAGGCATTTTGACCAGGTACTGCTCATTCCCTGGTTCTATGACAAGCAATAGAACAACCCTAGGAGAATGTGTTTCCAATACCAAACCAAATAAAGTCTCGCTTGACCTCAGGGGGAAAGGATCATATTTTTTCAGCATGTTTTTGCAGACCCTAGCCTTCTGAACCCCCTCTCCACTGAAAATTGGGGAACACAAATAACTTCTGCTCTTGGAATCCACCAAAGGAGTGATATTATCTATATGCATCTATATCTATTTGCAAAGACTAGTGGTTTGTGGAAAGTGTATGCATTATTATGTAATGGGCTTCTATGACCTACTGTTTGTAATCTGTTTCACTGAAATTTAATTCTTCCAGTCCAATTTAATTCTTCAAGTAAGGAATGCATGTTTTTGATTCACTGATTGAATTGTATGTCTCTGCTCTGCAATTGATGTCCTAAAACCAGGATTGTGTGTCCATTTTGTTCACCCAATTCTTACTTTAAAATTCCTGTTTGGAAAGTGACACAGGAGTATGAAAAGACGCTTGAGGCATTTATAAGGATCTTTTTCTCTCTGTTAAGGCACACACTTTGGGGAACATTTAGGTGTCCTTGTGGTTCCTGAGTGAGACTTTACTGTTGTAATTCTGCAGCTTGACACCATCACCCTTGAACCAATGCAGACACTGTGTGTCTGAGCTTAAGCACTCTAACAGCAGTATAATGTTTAGTTTGTGCACAGAAACGTATGATCACTGAACTTCAAAGTTTAGTTGTTTTTGGTAACTTATTTATGACACCTAAACCCTAATTGAAGCTCACACATCTATTTCTTTCCCTGCCTATGCATAATCCCAGCTGTGCTTAACTGATGTGAATCTAACGTAAATTCCTATGTCTCCCCTGTCTATTAAACACCCAGTATTTTTAACATCATTGGGCCAGTCTTCCCAACAAATTCTTATCATATTATATACACCACACATCACATACATATGCAATCAAAGTTAACTTTGACTTCTCTAGTAAATACAAGAATCTTTTCACTGAAGTCCAGAACAGCAAACATTTCTATCTGAAATTAAAAGGGTTTCAAAGTACAAAAGGGACTGGACTACTGTGGTCCAACTGGATTCTCTACAGGGAGAGCTCAAGAACCACAAAATCATTGTTGGAAGAGATGACAAGGACCAACACATTCTGCCGTAGAGGATTACACAATCAAGGCACTCCTGATAAATGGTCATCTATCCTCTGTTATCAACCCCCAAAGAAGGGGACTCCAGTCCACCCCAGGCAGCATCTTTCACTGACAAATTGCTCTAACCGACAGGAAGCTCTTACAAATGTTAAAGTGGATTTTTTTTCCTGAAGTTTAAGTCAATTTCTCTGTGTCCTAGTCTCAGGGACGGTAGGAAACAAGTATTACATCCTTTCAAATATTTAAACATGATTGTCTTAATCTTCTCTTCTCCAGACTAAACATATTGAGCTCCCTAAACCACTCCTCATCACAGAGTTCGGCTTCAGATGTTTTACTATTTTGGTTGCCCTCCTCTACAGTTCATCTGGTCAGTAAATTACCAATCAATAACAGTGACATTGCCTAGCCCACATCTTACCAGTTTTTTTTGCAAGAATGCAAATATAATGCTATATCCAGAGCATACTCTTCATCCACCAAACTTGAACATCTGTTCAAAAAAAGGAAGATACTATTAGTCTGATATGACTTGTTCTTGGCAAACTCATGTTGTCTTTTAGGTTTTTTTTTTTTTTGGTGAAATATAAATTTATATATATATATATATATATATATATATATATATATATATATATATATATACACGTACATACAAATAGAGACATACAATCTTGATATTCCACATTTACATTACCTGTAGTTCTCCCCGATCCCGCCACCTCCCCGTTCTCGCCCATAAACTTATTCTTACATAATGTAAGGGTACAGAGATACTATATATATTTATATCCCCTCTCTCCCTCCCCCCTCCCCCCTGAGAACAGTTTACTACTCTTTACCGTACTAATTATAGTTGTTCAATCATAAGGATAATCTTATTTAATTCCTTGTATTTGTCTTTCCCCTTTATCCTAGAGATAAGGCCCTTCCATTTTGCCTCCCAGGTCATCTTGGTTTGGCCAAACTTATAATAGCTTTTCCTTTCGCTAATATAATCTTGAAGTAGATAATCGGCTAAATATTTATACCACGTTTTTATATCCCATTTTTTTTGGTCCTTCCATCCTAGGGCAACTGAGGCTTTGATTGCATCTAACATATGTTTTATTATTTCCTCCCATTCTTTAAGCTCCCCATTGCCTTCTAATTTTTGAACAAAAAATTGTGTTTTATTCCATTCTATTGTCGTCCCCAATAGCTCTTTCATTTCCTTCTTAATTATATTATAGAATCTTTGAATTTTTTCGCATTCCCACCACATATGGGTATAGGTTCCAATTTTCCCACAATTATGCCAGCATTGTTTTGGGTGGGTTTCGGTTATATAAGCCAATTGTATAGGAGTTCTGTACCATTTTGTAAGTATCTTCAGTTGCATTTCCTTAATCTTTAAATATTTTATTTTATTAATTGATTTTATCCATTTTTCTATTTCTCTCTCATTGCAATTCAAATCCTCCTTCCAGATTTCTATCAGGGTGTATTTTGTGTTATATTGTTTTTCCATAATTATTTTATATATGTATCCCATGATTCCTTTCTCCTTCTCTACTTTCCATTTTATTATTTTATCCAAGTCTGATTCTGGAGTCTCCTTATTCTTCCAATCTGTTATCTTTTTAGACAACCCTCCCCATTGTAGCCAATTGCCCTGTCCACATTTGTCTTTTATCTCCTCCCATTGTATAACTGTTCCGTCGGATTTAAGTAAGTCCTCAATCTTTGTTATTCCATGTTGTTCTAAGTTCTTTATCATATTGCGGTATAGCTGGGGTTTTCTATTTTCTAGGGCTCCTATTGGAAGTTTGTCTATTTTATTTATTGGAAGTTTGTTTTGCCATTTTCTCCAACATTCCATTGTTGAGGTCAATGGGCCTCCTTTTATATTTTTTAGGTCTTTATTGCCGATTTTCCCGATCAAACATGATCCGTATTCCCATCCATTCATTAGTTTCTCTAATCTGACCCATCTTTTGGGCTCACCAATGTCCAATTCAAGTAACCTGGCCAATTGGCAGGCTTCAAAGTAGTTTTGTAGGCAGGGAGCTCCCCAGCCTCCGTTTACTTGTTGCGTAAAGAATACTGTGTTAGCAATTCTATTCTTACTGGCGCCTATTATCCATGTTTTAATCGAATTGTCCCATTTTTTAATTATTTTTGGTGGAATGCTGAAAGGGAGGGTCTGAAATAAGTATAAAAATTTAGGTAATATCATCATTTTGTAAGCCTTCAACCTTGTTGTAATGTTCCAATTCTTTTAGTGAAGAATGCATTCCTTTCTAAGTACTTTCAGATTGTCTGTTCAATGATCTGCTCTAGAATCTTTCCTGGTATTTATTGATGTCAGTCTGATTGGATAGTAATTGTTTGGGTCCATGTTTTCCCCTTTCTGAAAATGGGTAATGATAATATTTGCCCCCCACCAGTCTGCTAGGACTTCTCCTGTTCTCCAGAACTTCTCAAAGATGATTGTTCTGGGATATGTGTTGTTGAAGGCTTTCATGGCCGGAATCACAGGGTTGTTGTGTGTTTTCCATATATGACCATGTTCCAGAAGTATTCTCTCCTGACATTTCACCCACATCTTTGGCAGGCATCCTCAGAGGTTGTAAGGTATATGAGTTCTGGGATAATTTTTGCAAGTTCTTTTAATACCTATGGATTTAATTCATCTGACCTTGGAGACCTTAATTCATTTAGAGTAGCCATATATTCTGGTATTGCCTTTTAATCTATTCTGTGTTTTATTTCCACCATTGCACCATTTGTTTCCTAGATTGAAAACTGCTTTCTTTTTGGAAGAAGCCCAAGGTAAAGGCAGTATTGTGTAGTTTGTCCCTTTTCTCTGTCCTTTTGATGTCGAGCACACAAGCTGTGCTGGTACGGCTGTACCAGAAGCTCCAACTTTATTTTCTTGCTGCTAATGTTTGCAGTCATAGGACAGCCCGCCTGTCAATCATCATTAAGTTTGGTTCCGCCCCTTGTTCAGGGCTCTGGGAGGGAAGGAGCCATTTTTAAGTCAGTCTCACTTAAGGAAGCTAAGCTATAGGACGTAGACCAGCTCGTCCCATAGAAAAGCTTCATATCCCAATAACATCTGGGGATATAGAACATCCGAGAAAACAGAAACAGAAATTCCAGGGGAAAAGGTCCCAAAAGCTCTGGCTGAGAGCTTACAGCCTCTCAGCCTCACAGCTCCTGAGGGAAACAGCCCTAAAGTTTCCAAAGAAACCTCGGAGAGAGAACAGCATCACAGATTCACGGAACCCCAGCTGAAATAGCTGCAAGCCTTGGTTGGTAGGTCTACTCAATGCCCAGACGCATTTAGAATCGGTAGTAGGTCCCACATTAGCTAGGCCCATATGATAAACAGCCTGGGAGAGGTTATAAGGGGATTTTCTGCTTACAGAGAAAATATAGTTATCCCAAGCCAATTGTCTGTCCCCTGAGGACAAGATTGAAAAGCCAACAGTTTATTAAGGAAACCTTGAAGTGTTATTTGACTCCTTGAAGATTTATTATTTGTTCATCAATAAAGACTTCATTATTTCATTAAAGACTCAAAAGGCCATCCTTTTCAGGGAAATCCTCAAAAACCTCTCTTTAGGCTCCCTGGCTTCCCGCTGGACATAAAGTATACATCCTATACAAAGACCTATACAGGCCCAGCGCATGACAGAACACAAGCCCCCACACTCACTTTGCTTTGACACACAGCTGATCACTGCCAGGAGTTCCATAGGCTCATAGGAACCCTGGATTTCCACTCCAGATAGGCTTTGGTGACACAGAAACATTGTATCCACTCTTCAAGGAAGCTGCAGTAGCTGAAACAGTAGCTGAAACCCGCAGGCAGCAGCTGTCAATTAAGGCTCCATTGTCCTTTGCTACATATTAACCAAGAGTAATAAATTGTACCAGTTTCTGCTTTCACTTCAAAGCCTGCAAAAGAGCTCCTTTTGCAGAGTCCTCTCACAACCCAAAAATTAGAAATAAACCCCTTTCCTAGCTGCGGATCTCCACCGGCTTGGCCAAGGCGGTCCAGAACCGCCTCAGGAACAAGAGTGTATGGTTTTTCCAACCACAGATACGGAAACCCACCGAGCCCCCATATCCGCGACTTAACGGATCCACTCCAGACCAATTCCATTTCACTTTGGAACACTTTTAAAACTAAACTGTCTCGCTTTTTGCTGCAACTGCCCCGATTCCCCTCCTGACAGATAAACTGGCTCCCTTTCATGAATGAGTTGCCCTTTTATGAATGAGCATGGGCAACGCGATCAATAGACAGGTCCGGCTTGCAGGGCCCTGGGGCTCTTGCTGGACCGCTTAACAATGGACCCAACATAGGGTCACTCATTAATCCTGTCATCAACATATGATTGCCTTTGTTTCTCCTGCTGCCGTGCCTCCATCTCCCCCTTTGGCCAGCCAAGGAGAGACGTCACAGGCGGGGCTCGTACTCTCATTGGCCGAGGTGTGCGAGCCTCCAGAGCGCTCCTCCCAGCCTCTGACATCAGGAACTCCCCTGGCCAATCAGCGCAAAGCCAGTCGGGTGGGCAAGAGTGGGAAATTCAAAATGCAAAATTATAAAATGTGTATTTTCCTGTATAATGGTATGCCGGTTCTTCTTGCAACTTATTGCAACCATCATCCTGCTCCAGCTGAACCAGAATAAACTTGGTGGCCTTTGCTTCAAACTTGATGAGCCTTTTATTGGGGAATAGGGAAATCTTTGTTTGCTTCTCGCAAGCTCGCCAGGTGTTGTGCAACCCTCCTTCTGGTGTCTTGTGCTGGTCTCCATTTCTAGTGAGACCCTCAAATCTTTGATCTCCTTATCACTTTTGGCATTTCGTCTTCTCTGTGCAAAGGACCTACTATTTCCTTGTTTTTCCTTTTGCTACAGATGTAGCTCAGACAGCCTTTTAATTGTTTTAACTTCTTTAGTAAGCCTGAGCTTGTCCTGTGCTTTACCTTTTCTGACTTTCTCCATACGCCTGCTGGCTATTCATTTGAATTCCTCTTTGGTGATTTCCCCTTTTTCCCCATTTCTTGTTCTTAGCTCATTTGAAAGTTCTTTAGTCATCTTTCCTGGTTTGTTTCGACACTTTCCATTTTATCTTCTGATCACTATCTCGCTTTTAAGAAACCTCCATCCATTATGAATTTGGAGCATAGAAAAGTGAAACCATAACTATCAAATTATTACTAAGTGAATTATATAGTGGTTGAAATTTCCCATTACTACATCTCTCCATTCTAAATGTTTGTTCACCTGTTTCAGAAAGGCTTCATTCAAGCCTCAGTTTAACTTGGAAATCTGTTGTTGACTCCCATAATGGTATGCCTTTTTTTCCTCTCTTTTTTACTTTTCCCCCTGATGCTCTCAACCTGGATTCGAGGATTGAAGTCATGAATCCCTTCACAGGAGTAAACATCCATGACATATAATGCTATTGCTGCTCCTTTGCTGTTTGGTTTAGGTGTAACCTTATGAAACCTCGGAGCATGGTCCAAGAAGCCAAATCTGCTGAGCCAGTTCTCCTTCTCCACTACTCTTCTCTCTTTCTGGCCCATGTCCTTCAACTTGGGGGAGAGGCAAAATGACAACATGCATATCAAGATCCTTCAGCTCCCTATCCAGAGCATTATTATCTACTAGCTTTGCCCGGCCATGCGTTGCTGTGGCTTAAGGGAATAATTTGTTGGCCAGGTGGAATAGCAGTGAATAGCCTTTCAGCTTTAAAGCCTGGCCATTTTCTTCTAATGGGAATCCTTGTTTGGAGAGCTGGAATGCAATGGAACAGGTTTGCTGCTAGGAAGGCTGGGTACTTGCATTCTAGGGGAATGGTTTTTTGGGCTGCTAGAATTGTAACGAATAGCCTCACTGCTTCAAAGCCTGGCTGCTTGCTACCTAGGGGAATCTTTGGTTGGTCAGCTTCAATAGTACAAAAAAAATAGAGGTGGCTTTGGACTCCCAATTGTATCATGAAGCTTGTGCGATGACCTGGATAAAAGATTGGATAACACTAAAGAAAGATAACATCTTAGCACTGGAAAGTTTCGACTTAAGGTGTGGCTGGCACGGATATTTATGGTACAAGAAAAGATTGGTGGAAAAATTTTTGGAAATCATTTTATTAGATCCTCATTAATCAAGGTACAAAGAATTGATGTATACAAAAACACCCCTTTGGGTATCACCTTTAGAAGCAAACCAGAAAAAACATCTGGGCTGGACTAAATGGCCATGTTATAAAGAAATTTTGACAAAAAAGAATGAAGAATATCAATTGAAAACTCAAGACGAAATTAGACAAAAACATGATAAAGTATCCTGGTTTCAGTATGCCCAAATAAAAGAGCAATTTGGGAAAGACAAGCTACTGGACTTTAATGAGATGGAAAATTTTGGAGATGACTTGGTGTAAAACGAAAAGAAAGAAATTACTAAGAATAAATTGCTAGAATGGTCAACAGAATCAGAAATAGTCAAAAACTGTGCTATAAAATAGGCAAAAAATCTGGGATGCCCAATTAAGTTGGCAGAATGGGAAACGATATGGAACAAAAAACTAAAGTATACATATGCCTCAGATTTACAAGAAAATTGGTTTAAAATGTTCCACCGTTGGCATACAACACCAAAAAAAAAATAGGAATAATATACAAAAATACCCAAAACAAATGCTGGAAATGTAAAAAAACTAGAAGGGTCTTATTTTCATGTTTGGTGGACCTGCCCGGAAACAACAATTTTTTGGAAAAGAATTCATGAAGAAACACAAAAATACAGCAAAAATCATTCCCAATGAAACCAGAACTTTACTTACTCGGATTAACAGAGAATACAATAAAATTTAACAAAAATGAAGATATCATTTTCACATATATTTCGACAGCTGCAAGAATAACTTTCGCCGGACACTGGAAACAAGAAGAAATCCCAACAACGGACCTATGGATAGAGAAACTGAATGAAATCTATGACATGGATAAGTTAACCTACTTAATGAAAACAAATACAGGAAATAAAAAATAACCAATAAATGATATTTTGGCTGATTTTTCGCTCTGCAATCCTGTGCCATCCTAAGCACCAGAAGCTTATCCTAGCTCACCACATGTAAATTTCTGCTGGTTATGAAGTGTGCTTCTAGCACCTCAAGAGAGGGTTATTTTGAGTCTTAACAGCTCAATGAATTCCGAAGAAGAAGAAGAAGAAGAAGAAGAAGAAGAAGAAGAAGAAGAAGAAGAAGAAAGACAGACAGACTCTGCTCCAGCATGTGGCCCCCAAATCTCCTCCTCTGCACCCACTCCTTCATCTGCAAGAGAGGCTGCAGGGACAAAATAACCAAAGAGTATAGTTAGGTTTATCAAACAGCCCCAAAGTTATCTCTTCTTTCAGAATGGTTGTAATGAAATACTGGTATACCCATTCCTTGATTCCTAACCCCAGATCATTCACCCCAGAATTGGTTTTAGATTGGGAAGGGCGCTACACAAGGGAAGCACTGTAAAATCAAGGAGTCTTCATTTCCTGAAATTGCTAGGAATCTAGAACCCTTCATTTTCAAGGGCATAACAATGCCCTTGAACATTGAACATAACAATGGCCCCAGCACAGAGGAGGGAATAAAAATTCTCCTCCTAAACCAGGCACTGCATTCTGAGGAGGGACTATCAAAATTACTGCATCATGACCTTTGTTCTTTCCTTTGGGACATTCTTGGTGCATGAGGGATGCATGAGGGAGGGTGGCTTCTGCAATGGTGAGTTTTAGCCCCTCATGGTGGGACAAGCTGCAACACAGGCACTGTACAATTCATTTGGTTCACGTCGGCAACAGGGCAACAGGTCGGCGCCACTGTCGTTTGCAGCGAGGATGGTGTTAGCTTTGGCCTCCCAGTTCTTCCTGCCAAGAAAATCTTTCCGTGACTTAATAAAGAGCCATTGTTTCAGGGAATGCCCACGAACCATTGCTGTGTTCCGGCAGATAATAAGAGGGGTGGTTTGCCTTTCATTACTGTGATGCCCAAAGGGCATGGGAGGACATACATAACTAGGCATTTGTACCAACATCGTGGCTGGAGTTGGGGCTGAGCCTCAGAAGAGAAGACGAGAGGAACATATGGCGTCAATGTGTACAGTTTTTCTGATAAATACTTCTTATGAAATAACACATCTGACCTTCTGTAATAACCTACCATCTCTGGGAACAGGCATCACATCAATAAACAAAAGCCTTCTGACCCAAGGAGACACGATAGGAGAACTGCAAATGTATAAACTTTGGTTTCTCACACAAACTGAGCAGTCAGACTCACAATCCCCTCAGAGACTTTTGGTGATTCATACAGGCTGCTGCTTTTGCCAGTTAGGAAGGGATGTTTTCCCATTTATTCTCTATAATACATGTTTGTGGTTTTCCCCATAATGCCTACAAAAGATATTATACAATAGATAAAACAGCAAGGAGATATCTGCTTTGAACTGGATTATATGGCAGTGTAGACTAATTTTGTGTGTGTGTCTGGAGTGACTTGAGAAACTGCAAGTCACTTCTGATGTGAGAGAATTGGCCATCTGCAATGACATTGTCCAGGGGACGCCTGGATGTTTTTTGATGTTTTACCATCCTTGTGGGAGGTTTCTCTCATGTCCCAGCATGGAGCTGGAGCTGATAGAGGGAGCTCATTCACGCTCTCCCTGGGTTGGATTTGAACAATCCAACCTTCAGTTCAAATCAGATAATGTGGATAATGTGCTTTTATAATCTGGATTATATGGCAATGTAGAAGTGGCCTCCCTCTCAGACA
The DNA here is from genome assembly GCF_035594765.1 of Anolis carolinensis. Classification (NCBI taxonomy): domain Eukaryota; kingdom Metazoa; phylum Chordata; class Lepidosauria; order Squamata; family Anolidae; genus Anolis; species Anolis carolinensis. The sequence goes on from NC_085842.1 coordinate 189,072,733, forward strand.
TGTGCGCGCGCACACAAACACCCTTTCTGTCAGAAAAGAAAAATCCATGGGGGGTGGGGGGATTGCAAAACCAACTTTGGGGAACCACATGCAGCCCCAGGATGCACTGCTTGCCTACTGTTGTTCTGAATCTAAGGCCCCTTTTACACTGCCATATAATCCAGATGATCAAATCACATAATCCACAGTATTTGCAAGCATTACAGCTCTCTGCTTCTAGTTCCTCCCACTGCAAATAACACCTTCAGAGGAAATAATTTCCTAAGGGTTGAAGCTTAAATGAAAAGGGTTAAACCCTTCTCTCCCTCTATACCAACTTGTCCCAATAATTACTATTCTCACCAGTTGATGTTATTTGCCATTTCAAAAACTTGCATGTCAGTGCAAAGGCACATTCTTTGTCATATCTGGTTTGTCCCTTAGGGGAAAACTTCTCTCCTTGAGCTGTCTGTAGCCTCCAAGGTCAACTGAGCACCGAGGGTCCCTCAACTTGCTCTGCGTGCCAAGTCCATTATCAGGAGGGCACAAAGGGATGCATTTCTGGCCAGCTCTGCAGCTGAGGCTCTCACATCTTTTCCCTGGAGATTCTGTCTCATATCTCCAAAGAAGAAGAAACATTTTCTTCTGACTGGCTCTTCATGACGAGGGTGAGACGGTCAGGGACAGTCTTAAAATGACGACAGTATTTAAAGTTTACTTTTTTAATGCAAAAACAACAACAACAACAACAACACAGTCCAAAACTAAAAATACATGTTATTTCTCCATTATATTTCTTTATACCAGATTAAAATAAATGTGGCCCATCGTTGTTATTTCTTTACAAAATAAGAGGCAAAGATTTTTTTTAAAAAAAACAAACAAAACAGTGTGTTGCTAAAGGCTTTCATGGCCAGAATCACTGGGTTGTTGTGAGTTTTCTGGGTTGTATGGCCATATTCCAGAAGCATTATCTCCTGATTATTCACCCACATCTATGGCAGGCATCCTCAGAGGTTGTGGAAACTAAGCAAGGGAGGTTTACAAGAGGGATCTTCTCACCTCTGCAGGGGTCTACTGTATACCATGCAGCTGTGGACAAGTCTACATAGGGACCACCAAACGCAGCAGTATTGCCCAGACACTAATCAAGGAGCATGAAAGGCACTGCAGACTAACACAATCAGAGAAGTCAGCTATAGCAGAGCACTTGATGAACCAACCTGGACACAGCATATTATTTGAGAACAGTGAAGTGCTGGACCACTATAACAACTACCATGTCAGATTACACAGAGAAGCCATTGAAATCAACAAGCATGTGGACAATTTCAACAGAAAGGAGGAAGCCATGAAAATGAACAAAATCTGGCTACTAGCATTAAAAAAAACCCTCTAAAATCAGGACAGTAAATAAAGAACAACACGCAGAAAACAGAGGAATTCCAGACATGAATCAGTCAGGACCAGCTAACACCTCCCAACAAAGGATTCCCCCAGGCAGGAATCAGCCAGGCCTTGAAGCTGGCAAGGCCATTAATGCTAATCAAGGTGATTAATTACAACATTTACACTGGCCTCCAACAAACAAGATTTCTTTCTCCCACCCTGGACCTTCCACAGATATATAAACCTTCTTTCCTTAGTTTCCAACATGCCTCACAGCCTCTGAGGATGCCTGCCATAGATGTGGGTGAAATTTCGGGAGAGAATGCTTCTGGAATATGGCCATACAACCCGGAAAACTCACAGCACACCAAACAAAACAATGTTCTTAACTAGCCTAGAAGAAAGAAGATTCAGCCTAAACATTAGGAAATGAGTATTGTGAAAAGAGCTACTTGACAGGGGGATAGGCTGCCTGGGAGTGTTGTGAAGTCTCCTTGGGAGGGATGTTTTTAAACTGGCTTGTATTCCTGTATGGTGGAAGGATGTAGGCCTGGATGGCAGACTTCGAAGTATATTTCTCTCATCATGGTACTGTTGTCGACCGCGTTTTAGGGGATCGGGCCCTTAAGGAGAGACCCGATCCGGTCCTGAGAGAACGGACCTTGGCGGAGCCAATAGGAAAATATGAGCCGCAATACAACCTGAAGCCGAAATGAAGAAGGTCCGCCAAAGTTGAAGGAAAATCCGCCAAGGAGTCTTTATTGAGCAATTCAGCTGAAGAGGACTCTAGTAGCGATCATTCAGTCTACTAGGGTACCACATAATCAAAATAAAGCCATATTTATACAAAATTTCAATCTGACAGCCCTTTGAATTTCCCGCCCCGCTCCCCCGCCCATCTGATCATTGATAGGCTAGAAGGTTGAATGAGGCGGGCTTTCGTTTCCCGCCTTGCTCTGTTGGCCCAATAGGGAGCTGCTTTTTGTCTCTACTCGAGCCAATCAGGAAGGAGAAGTTATTGAAACAATGAAGTGACAGGGCAGGAAATATCGGATTAATTCCTGCTAGACCGATTTCTAAAGGGATTAATGGCAGCAATCAAGGGTGTCCAGGTTTCTGTCACATATACAGATTTCAGATATGCCTTGGGGTGTCAGAGATGGAAGCAAAGATGGGTGGTGATGAGCCATATTGACAGGCTCTGCAGGGCGCCTTCCTGAGGTGTCCTGGATTTTCCTTTGGGTGAGATATGACAATGTTTGCCTTGGGGCGAATCACCTTTAGGTCAACACTCCGAATTCGGCGACTCAAGCCCTATATTTTCCATGCAATCTGAATTTGATTGGGTTTAGCGGTGGCAGATTATCCTTTTGTTTTTGGGAAGGGAAGCCTGGGTCATAGGAAATGGGATAGGTTCTGGGGTTCAGGTTGAGTTCAAAATATTTCCTATTTGATTTCATGACTTGGCAATTATATGAAATAAAATGAAAAATAAAATAAAGTTGGAATATAAACCCTGCTGGGAAAAATACATATTTTCCGGGGATCCCAAAGAGTACAAATACATATAGGCAGACAGATAGATTTCATGGAAATAAGGGAGAATCCATAAAAGTGAGTTACATTGCCTAAAGGGGAATCATGAATGATATAAACAATTGAAAATATTTGATAAGAACGAAGTTCATAACATCTGGAGAACCCAGCATGGAAATTCATAAAAGTGGAGTTTTAGCAGCATGATTTTACAATTCATGAAGTTGTTATCTCTTGCCTCAGAGTGCAGGGATAATCCACAGTAAACTCCAGTAAAAAGTCTCAATCACCTTCTACTATAAATATATGGAATATAGAACATAAAGTCTTGATTTTTGAACTATCTTTTACAAAGTCCTGGGGGGGGGGGGTCACCTCGATCACAGTACCAGTAGGTATGGATAATTAATTTTAAAACTTTTGCTTGTGAGAACCAGTTTTGTGTAAATAGTTTTGAGTTTTGTCTTAGGAATCTGAGCCCGCATCTACACTGCCACATAGTCCAGTTTCAGAATCCAGATTATCTGCTTTGAACTGGATTATATGGCAGTTTAGACTCATGTAATCCAAAGTAAATAATCTGGACTCAGAAACTGGATTATATGGCAGTCTAGATCCAGCCTGGGAGACCAGGGTTCAAATCCCTACTTGGTCATGAAAAGCCACTGGGTGACCCTGGGCAAGTCACGTTCCCAGCCTCAGAGAAAGGCAATGCCAAACCACCTCTGAACCAATTTGGCCAATGAAACCCTCAGCGGCTTTGCTTGAAGGTCACCATAAATCAGAAACCCCTTGTAGGCACATAGCACACATTGCCTGCCTTATCTGATTACTTCTCTTTTTTACTTTGAACAAAATGACATGCGATTTTATTATCCCCACAAGACTGCTCCAGACCACTTAAGGCACTGCAACAACTTTTACTTGGGCAGGCACTAATGCAGATCCTTGGCCAACTCCTATAGGCCCCTAGCTAGTGTGGCAATTGGGGAATTCATGGGATTGTTGTTCTGACAGTAACTTTTCCAAGCTCTGAGCAAGACAGGCTGCCAGATGGCTGGCTGCAGCCACCTAGATGAACAGATGAGGCCACACATGTCACTCTTAGGGAGAAATTTTCCCATCTGCCTCTCAGCTGGGAGGGAGGGACTTGGCCCAATTTCATTTCCTTATAACTTTTGAGACAACCTTTCACCTTTACAGCAGGGAAGAGATTTCGTGTATTGGTGGAGCGACTGAGAGCAGTATCCTTCCTCCTTCCTTCCCTGCCCCTTTGCCCTTTTTCTTGCCTGCTGCCAGACGCTTTCATGCTGACTGCACAAACAAGGGCTGCCGACCCAGCAGCGTGTGGGTCAATGGGCAAAAACACAGCTGAGTTCTGTAAGGGAGCCCAGGGGCCTTGATTGCTGTGCCGACAGGTCCACCGGGATGCACAAAGGTGTCGCTTCTCTGCCTCCTGCAGCTGGACACAAGTTCACATTGCTGGCTTGTCTGCTCTCCTGCTGAGAAGTATTTTTTAAAATAGTTTTTATTGAAAAAGATTTTAAGTTTAACATTAAAACAAAAATTAAAAAATATCGGGTAGGGGAAGGGGCTGAGGCAAAAGCCAGAAAAGAAAGAGAAAAAAGGGAAGGAAAGAAGAAGAGAGAAAGGAAAAAAGAAAAAAAGAAAAAAGAAGTATTGAGAAGTATTTTTGTAGGTACAGTAGAGTCTCACTTATCCAACATAAACGGGCCGGCAGAATGTTGGATAAGCGAATATGTTGGATAATAAGGAGGCATTAAGGAAAAGCCTATTAAACATCAAATTAGGTTATGATTTTACAAATGAAGCACCAAAACATCATGCTAGACAACAAATTTGACAGAAAAGGTAGTTCAATATGCAGTAATGTTATGTTGTAATTACTATATTTATGAATTTAGCACCAAAATATCACGATATATTGAAAACATTGACTACAAAAATGCGTTGGATAATCCAGAACGTTGGATAAGTGAGTGTTGGATAAGTGAGACTCTACTGTACCATCTAGCAACAGGAAAATGATAAAGAACACATTGAGCCAGATAGAAGAGACTAAAGAAGGCAAAGTTGGCTCAGGGAAGAGAGGACACAAATGGCACCAGTGTACTTCAGTTGTTCATGGAAAAACTGTGTTTGCTAAGACAAATGACTTGTGTATTCATGTACCCATTAACCATACTGCAGATGGGAAAGGGGAGGCATGTTCTGGGCTGCCCAGGGAGCAGCCACACTTCCTGTCTCCTGAAGGCAAATTCCATGCCAGGCGAAGAGGACTGGAGTTTAACCAGAAATAAGTTTCAGCAATTCCAGACAACTAGTTACAGGGTTCTGCAGAAAATGTTTGGATTATTGTCTACTATGCCTGCCGGGTGAGAATCAGGCCTCTAAAATGTTAGAGTAAGCTGAAAATACTTCCCACTTTCCAGCCTGTCCCCTAAAATAAGGCATCAACAGAAAATAAGACCTAGTAGGGGTTTTGCTGAATTGCTAAATATAAGGCCTCCCCCGAAAGTAAGACCTAGCAAAATTTTTGTTTGGAAGCATGCCCGCCAAACAGAACACCAGAGCATGCGGGATTGGTAAATGTACATACCATAGAGTGTTGTACATGGAAATATTGGTAGTAACAAAAAAATTCTTGATAGGATTCACATTTTGTCTGGTTATGCTGGTTTGTGATGACAACTACTGTTCAGTATATAACAAATGTTCATTTTTTTTTTGTTCAACAATAAATGTGAATTCTTCTTCATGGAAAAATAAGACATCCCCTGAAAATAAGACCTAGTGCATCTTTGGGAGCAAAAATTAATATAACACTGTCTTATTTTCGGGGAAACACGGTAGATAGCTTGCTAAGAGCACCTCTGTCTACAAGTCAAAGGGGGATAGAGCTTCTCCATGTAGCTCAGGGCTTAGATGGGGGTGTTTTGATTGGGTGTTGGGGGTGTTTTGATTGGGTGTTGCTGCATGGCAAAATGTGGTTGGACTGGATGGCCCTTGTAGTCTCTTCCAACTCTGTGATTCTGTCTGAAGAATGAAGGGGAAATGGGGATGGGGGTAATGAGACTGACCTTTGCTACAAAAGAAGGGCCAGACTCACCTGGAGCGTCCGTTGCGGGGGTGGGCGCTCCCATGCTTCTGGGGGCCGGAAGGGGCCTTCTCCTTCCCAGAGCCCCCTTTCCTGGTGGGAAAGTTTCCCGCCACGGCTCCCCCCTGGCCTATCAGCGGCCGGGGCCTGCTCTTTCCTGCAGGCCGGGGCCCGGGGCCCGCCGCTGATTGGCCAGGGCAGCCTTTATTAGGCTGCGCTAGAGGTCCTGGAAAGCACTGGGCCTTCGTTCTTTGTCCCATCCCTCCCTCCTGCATGTCTATTTTGATATGTTGTTATGTTTTCTGCTTTGTCACAACTTGGCGGGCTTTTGGCATGGGCTCTGGATCTGGTTTGCCTCCCCCCCCCACTGGATGGCGGGGGGAGTGCACGGTGGTTGCCAGGGATACGGGATTAACTCTGTCCCGGTATTGACCCGGTTGCATCCTGGTTCGGTTTTGGTATTGGTCAGCACCGGGCTAACTGATCCCTGGATCCAGAACCCATGCAGGGCAGCCAACCCATCTGCTGTTTCTGTAATCAATAAACAAGTTGTGGCCATTTTTCCTCCAACCCTGGTCTCGTGTCATTTCTGGTCTTTTAAGCAGGAACAGTGTCGCACATCCCCACGCAATATGAACTGTGCTCTGCTGCAAGAATTTTGTTCTGTTTTTGTTGTAAAAATTGTAAAATGCTCCTCCCTCAGAAAACGAACAAAAAGGTTCTGTCTCGGGTAAGCAATGTTGATGCAATTACTGATTCAAGTTTTTGCACACACGCATACATATATGTATACTAATATATAGAAGTGCTATTGGAAGGGGGAAGGAAGAGACTTGACAGAAGGAGCTGAAGGAGAGGTCTGAAAAACACCAACAAGAATAGAAAATGTGCATAGATTTGGAAAATTAAATTAACACACATTTTGCTCAGTTCTGGAGTCAGACCTCAACACTCAAAATAGAGGGCAACTGGATGTTGCAATACCTAAGAGTGGCCTCCTCCACCAGTGGAAAATATTTCAACTGGCTGTGTTCCCTGTATGGAAAGTTCCTATGAAAACTAGTAATTTTAGACACTGCAGATGACAATACAGTAGAGTGATGCTGACACTTAGAGGCAGACAAACTGTATGACCCTATGGTAGATGATAAAGCACAACATCAGAAGAGGCAGTGTTCCATAGTGGTTTGAGTCTTGGACCATGACTTTGGAGACTGTAAGGTTTGAATGCTCACCTTGCCAAGGAAACCAACTGGGTGACCTTGGGCTAGTCACACAGCCTCAGGCTGGATCTACACTGCCATATAAATTCCATATTATCTGCTTTGAACTGGATTATATGACAGTATAGACTCTTAAAATCTAGTTCAAAGCAGATAATGTGGATTATCTATCTGATAATCTGTATTACATGGCAGTGTAGATGCAGTCTCAGCTACAGAGGAAGACAACAGCACCCACCCCCCTGAATAAATCTTACCAAGAAAACCCTATAGCAGATCACTTTAAACTTGCCATAAATTAGAAAAAAACCTTGAAGGCACACAACAGCACTAACATTCTCTTTAGCTCTTTACTTATATTCTGTATCTTCTTACACTAGGTTGAGGTGACTTCCAGAGACATCATGAAAAGGCAATCAGACAAAGTAGAAGCCTGATATCAAACAAAAGGCCTACATCAATTTCTTTAAAAGCAATATGACAAGGCCAACAATAATGTATCTGCATGGTCCAACTCCTGAAAAGATGCTACACTCACAGGCTAGCATCCTGTTAGTGACATACAAGTATGCCTCTTCCATAGCAGGTGGAAAGGGTGTTTTCTTGCCCTTGTGTTGTGTTCTGAGCCTCTTCCATTCCCTGCTGGAGGCTGCCAAGGTCTGGGTGGGGTTGCTGCTGCTGGTGGTGCTGTTCTTTATGGGCAAGGAAGAGAGGGAGCAGAGAGGCAATTCAGTCAATGACAATGGTGTCCTAGGAGAAAGAAAATATGTGTGAGACCAGCTGGTACTCCTTGACTCACATTGATTCCCTACTTATTCCCCTTTCATTGGTAAGAAGTAGCAGTGGCAGACTCAAGGTAGGTGGGTGCTCTGGATCCTGGGCTTGACAATTGTTTTTCATCTCTTCAGCACTGCTGTTTTCCTCAAGTCTGCCCTTTATGACCTTCAATAAAGCGTGGGACTGCTCTGGCACCATATTGGCAACCAAACTGCTAAGTGATTACATTGGGTCCTCCATATTAACGGAAAAGTGATATGATTTTGTTCTGATGGCTGGCAAAGCTGTCTTATACCAGGTCATAAGGTAGAATTTTCCCCACGCACCTCATGATTGATCTATGCCCCCCCCCCCCCCACGTCTGTCACCTATCTCAGCATTGCATTCAAGGTGGTACATACATGTTAGCTTTTTGTGGGTGTTTCACACATAACAAGCTATGCCATGGAAGGTATCCTTTGTCACAGAACAGACATATTTGAGCCTGGACCTTTAGCAATACAGTACATGATTACTTTAGCTCCATGTAGCCCTTTAAGCAACAATTAAATATTTTTTTTCAAGCTTTACTTATGCAGACAAGAACAAATGGGGTTTTGTTTGCAAATTGAACTGCAGATTACTTTTTCAGGTTTAATTGCCAATTTAGGGTTAAACTATCTAAGTGATTTGATGATGACAATAACTGGCAGTTACTTCAAAGATCCTCTTCCAAACAAGGGTCCTTCAAATGACTTTCACAATTACCTTCAAGGCAGTATTACCTTTTCATGTTTATTCAGTACCAGCCCAACCTGCTTTTCTCTCTAGAAATGCTCCATTGACCAAGTGTCCTGAAACCCTAATCACCCTACCCTCTTCTCCCCCTGAGTCCTTCATGCAAAGCTAAAGCTTTCTTCAGAGGCCTTGCAGGCATGGGCATTGCAAAGAACTTGCGGGAGAAAGCCAGATTTCTCCAGCTACTGGGGGGGGGGGGGGGAATGTGTGTGTGTGTGTGTGTGTGTGTGAGAAAAAAAGGTGGCAGTGATGTTGAGAAGACAAATCTTGCTGGAATGGCAGGTGACACAGGCCCAACTGCCTCAATGACCCATGATAGGGCAAGAGCAATAGTGACCTACACTATGTAACATGCTTTTTGTTCCTGGGTTATACAGTAGAGTCTCACTTATCCAACTCTCACTTATCCAACGTTCTGGATTATCCAACGCATTTTTGTAGTCAATGTTTTCAATATATCGTGATATTTTGGTGCTAAATTCGTAAATACAGTAATTACTACATGACATTACTGTGTATTGAACTACTTTTTCTGTCAAATTTGTTGTAAAACATGATGTTTTGGTGCTTAATTTGTAAAATCATAACCTAATTTGATGTTTAATAGGCTTTTCCTTAATCTCTCCTTATTATCCAACATATTCGCTTATCCAACATTCTGCTGGCCCGTTTATGTTGGATAAGTGAGACTCTACTGTACATGTAATTTCGTAATTGGTTCTATCATCAAAACATGCAAAAAGTTTATTAAACTGACAAAACGTTGTTTTTGCAGGACATTCTGCCGCACAAAAAGTTTGCTATAGTTTTTCAATGAATATTTTACAGAGTCCCAATCAATGCAACATAGTTTGTGGCAGCTACAAAAACAATGTTTCTGTAGTATAACAACTACTTTCAGAGTAAATACTGCACAATTAAACAGGAAATAACACTTTCAAGCTAGGAACTGTAAAAACATCAAATTTTGTTACATAATGTTATCAAAGTAGTTCATTTGAGCAATCTGGGTGATTCAGTTCCTTATCCTAGGGGGACACTGGAGGGAAGGCAACATATATTCCTATTTCCCCTTCCTCTTCTTACAACTTATCATGGGCAGCAGCCCCTCAGTAACACCACCCCACAACCCTAACTATCCTTTAAATTTTTTCTTTGCAAACATTGGCTTCTGGTTTTGCAAAGCATATAGGAAGGGAGTGGACAGCACATGCAAAGCAGAAGGCATCTTTCTCATTTCCCAGCCTAGAGAAAATGACTTCCCACTATAAATTTGGGCTTCCATTTCACATTTTGCTTTGCATGGCTCTGGTCATGCAAAATCTGTACAACACTGGCAGATTTCTAGGCAGATAAGCACAGAAGCCTATCCTTGTATTCATAACAATGATGTCTTAGGGCTGGTTCCAACACATGGCACAGAATTCAACTCCCTTGGTTCTCCAATCCAAGATTGCATTGTGCTTGAAGCAAATACTGTATCTCATTTAAATACACAGAGTGCATGTCAACATTTGTCTAGGTCAGAAGTCATTTTAAAAATGTTTGCAATGACGCACACATAAAGCTGTGTGACCATAAGCAGTTGGATGCAATGCAACGGCATGACTGCTTCTTTGCCTGGCAACCTTGCCAAGTGATTGATTAAATTGGAGAAGCTTTTAAACTTGTAGAAAAGTTAGGACACCAAACCTAGCAATGGAAAGGAAAACCAGAGAATAGGTAAACTTTTCCCCAAGGAACCTTATCATATTGGGATATGAATCCCATATTTTTTTAGGACTGGGTGCATACTGTATTGAGACGGGGTGCATACTCTCCTCTTCACACCTGAATAGTGATCATTACAATTCTTATGCTTTGAAAATATTGCGCTTTGACTCATCACACCACAGAAGGCTGGCTCCTCCCAGTCCATTCAAAACACCCTCTACATCACTCTGTGACAGTGGTTCTCAACCAGTGGGTCCTCAGGTGTTTTGGCCTACAACTCCCAGAAATCCCAGCCAGTTTACCAGCTGTTAGGATTTCTGGGAGTTGAAGGCTAAAACATCTGGGGACCCACAGGTTGAGAACTACTGCTCTATGACTTTTTAAAAAGTATAGTTGCTGATGGGATGCATACAGATTTTCCTATCACACATAAAAACAGTGCTTCAGCATTGGAAGAATCTGTAGTATTTCAGAAAACACGAATATAATTCTGTCTGCAAATAATACATTTCTGCAATGCTCTGCAGACGGATTCCGACGAAATACTGATGGTGGGGCAAATGCCAATGTGATGAGACTTGTTCAAAATCATTCTCAAACAGTTTTAGAAATGTTTGTGTGAAAAGGTCCAAAGAACTGTTTATCCTGCCCCCGCTTCCTTGAGTGAATCTATGCTGTAGAATGAATGCAGCTTGACATTTTAATTGCTCTGGATCAATGCTATAGAATCCTGAGAGTTGTAGTTCCACAAGCTCTTTAGCCTTCTCTGCCAAAGAGGCCTGATGCCTCTGCAAACTACAAATCCCAGGATTCCATACACTGAATCATGGTATTCTAAGTGTTATCAAACAACATAAATGTTTACAGTATAGGTCAGGCATGGGCAAACTTTTTTGTCTTGAGGCCGCATTGCGGACCTGACTGGGAGGGCTGGGCCAGGAGGGACTGGGGCCGGGCACACACTGGGTGAGGAGGGCCTGGGAGAAGGCGGGGCCAGGAGGGGGCAGGGCAGGGTCCAGGTCATCCTCAGATTGTCCTCCCAGCATAAGGATGGGGCTTCTCACCCCATCCTTATGCCAGGTGGAAGGTGGGACACACAGTGACTGCACCAATCCTCCCCCCAAATCCTCGGGCTGTCATCTTGGCATTATGCCAGGAAGAAGGCAAGACATGTGGTGGCTGAGAGTGCTCCAGGGGGCTCTCAGCCACTGCATGCCTTCCTCGAGCCGTCCTCCCGGCGTAACAATGAGGCTGCTCGCACTGTCCTTATGCCGGGAGGAAGGTAAGACACACAGTGGCTGAGAGTGCTCCAGAGGACTCTCAGCCTCTATGTTCCTTCCTCCCCATCTTTTTGCCATAAGAGCAAGGCGGGCCTCTGTGTCCTTCTTCCAAGAGGACAGGGAAAATGAGGAGGGACTGAGGTAAGCACCCAGGGGGCTGCATTCCACCCCGGGCCATAGTTTGCCCATGCTCGGTATAGGTTCTTCCTAGGTGATTCCGAAGTCCTTGAGTAAATCTACACTGAAATAAATGCAGTCTGATACCACTTTCACTGTTATGCTTTACTGCTATGGAATCATGGGGGGAATAGTTTACTTTTCTGATGCCTCATAAAACTACAACGCCCAGGATTGCATAGTACTAGGCCATGGCAATGAAAAGTGGTATCAAATTGCATTAATTTTGCAGTGTAGATGCATCTTAGGAGGGCTATGCTGGGGTTCTAAACTTTAGCCCCCAAATCTACTTAAGGAAACCACAAGCAAATCTTATGGAAAATTCCCCTGACTTGCTGAAAGGAATTACGGAGACCAAATACTCCAAAGGCAATAACCCAAAAAGTAGGATTTAGAGTCTGCACCCACTTTCAATCCTAAGGCTACCTCTTGCAGGATTCTGAGGCTTGTAGTTTAGTGAGTCCTGGGGCCCACTGAACTACACATTCTAGAACTCTGCAGGTTTGAAAGTGGTCTGAGGCAGGCCTGTAGCAAGGGGGGGGGGGGTTAGGGGTTCAACCCCCCCCCCCGAAATTTTTCAGGTTATTAAAAAAAAACTGGTTTACTCATGAATTTTAACTGGTTAACCAAATCCCCATTAAGTCTATGAGACACAAAACAATAAGAGTCCCTCCAGGCACTATCTCAAGCAGATATTGACAGGTTTGTAGCGGGGAGGGGTGTGTGCAAGGGGTTAAACCCCCCCCCCCCGAAATTTTCAACCCCCCCCCCCCCCCGAAATTTTTTTCTGGCTACAGCCCTGGTCTGAGGTAAGTCCTGTCTGATCTTGAAAACTAAAGGGTCAGTGCTAGTTAATATTTGAAAGGGAGATCCTCAATGATTACCAATGGGTGTAGGTTATATTTCAGGTGAAGGAGTTGAGCTCTGCAACAGCTGCTGCCTCTCTGTCCTCTCCTCGCTTCCCCTCCCAGCCAGGATTCTTCCCCACCCTCTGGCTTCAGAAGCAGTCTAACCTTGGAAAAAAGAGGCAGAAAATCTTTTAAAAGCAAGTAGCTTCCTTCTCTTGTGTCTTTTCGTCCTCTTTTCCCAATAGCTGCTCCCTGTTTGCAAGCCTCATGGCACTTCTGAAGCACCTTCCCCTTTTATTTTGCCTCAGAACTTAGATTACCGTACTACTTAATATTTTTTTTATTTCGTGTCAGGAGTAACTTGAGTCGCTTCTGGAGTGACCGTCTGCAAGGACGTTGCCCATGGGACACCCAGATGTTTTGATGTTTTTACCATCCTTGTGGGAGGCTTCTCTCATGTACTTAATACTAAAGCGCACCCTAATTTTGGGAATGTATTTTAGCAAAATAAAAAAGAGCACTAGATTAGAAAATGCAGTGTATTATAATAATCTTTCATATTTACTTTCTAATTGATCATTCAGCATTCCTGACAAGTAATACTCTGGTAATTAACATAATATTCTTTCAGTTGCTGTTATGGCAGTCACATCCAATCAAAACAAAGATACAGACAGAGACCTAAATAGACACAGTTCAATTGTCTATGTCCTGGAGTACATTGAATCTCATGATGCCTTTGAAGACTTCTTGGATATTTCAAATTCTGGGCACTAGAGTATTAACTTGAAATAGCTATGTGAAACGTGTGGACATTAGGCATGTGCGATCCATGAAAAAAATGGTTCAATACTCGTTTCAAAAGTAGGGGGACTGGCGCTTCATTTCTAAAGTCATTTACGAATTTTGAAGCAAAAAAAAAATCAAAACTTTTCAAAAATTCAGAATATTTGTATGTACCTTGTTAATGGCGGATGTACATGCGCATGAAGGAAAACATCGTCAATGGGGAAAATTGAGGGGCCTCTCTCTCCCTCATTTTTTACCAGTGTTAGCTCACCAAATCTAAGAATGTTTGATTTATCCTCCGATTTTTGGTGAATTTTCAAAGTTTTTATAAAAAAACATTTTTAATAATAACAAAAATCTGTTCCTGGTTTGAAAGTGTTATTTCCTGTTTCATTAGGTTGTCTTTACCTTGAAAGTCATTGTTCTACTTCTACTTCATTGTTTTTGTGGCTGAAACTTTGTTAAATTGGTGGAGAGAGACTCAACAAACCATAATGTGCTATTTGTTATGGGACAATGTCCCTTGCACAAAGACAAAGATTTGGCAGTGTAATCAAATTTTGCCATGTTTTTATGACAGAACCAATTAGGAAATGACATTCATCAACCAGGAACAGAAATCCTAGCACACCATCAAATCACTCCTGACAGATGGCCATCAGCCTCTGAATAAGGAAACCTCTTCCTGGTTTGAAAGTGTTATTTCCTGTTTCATTGGGTTTTCTGGGGCTGAGAGTGTGTGACTTGCCCAAGATCACCCAGTGGGTTTCCATGGCTGAGTGGGGAATCAAGCCACAATCGTGATCCAACTTTCAAACCAGTATACTACACTATGATGTCTCAAAATGGCCCAATGCTATATCCAGGAGTGAAATGGGTTCTAAGGCCCCGATGCATCCAGGAGTGAAATGGGCTCTAATGCCCCATGCTATATCTAGGAATGAAATGGGCTCTAATATCCCAATGCTATATCCAGGAGTGAAATGGGCTCTAATGCTCCGATGCTATATTCAGGTTTTTATGGGGCTCTTAAGCCTGATGCTAGCCAGAAGATTGGTTGAAAACGCTTTCTCATATATCTGAAGGTATTCCAAGGATGGACTCCAATGCTTTGAACTGGAAGGTTAATTTGGAGGCCCCAAACCACCAAACCACCTCGGAACCCCGTTCGAAACCCAAAATTGATACGATTTTATTATGATTAACGACGATTCCGATTAATTTGCCCGTGCCTAGTGGATATGTATGTTTTCTGGCATTCATATAATCCAGTTCAAAGCAAATAATGTGGATTATCTGCTTTAAGAAGGAGCCTCAGTCACAGACAAAAATGACGAGGGCTATGTGGGGCCTCTCTCTAATGCAGGGAGTCGCATTTCCAGACTGAAGGAGCGTGCGGCTGTGCAGTGATACAGCAGCACCTGGCTGTGTTTTCCCCGCAGAGCCAGTTACGGTGCTCTCTGTATGGCTGCCGGCTTCTTCCCTCTTGCTCTGTCTCTCTTGTTTCTCAACTTGGCAGGAAGGCTATGGAACGTGATCCCCACAGGAGGGGACTTGCGTAAGAGGCCTGCCCAGCCCATCCCGCAGCCCTCATGTTGAAACAGGAACAGAACGTGCCGTGGGTAGAGCCGCCTTCTGCCTGCTGGCTAGAACATGCAGCCACTCAAGGCAGACAGTGCCATTGGCTTGGCCAACCGGAGGGGCGTGTGCCTTCCCTGCAGAGGGAAAGCCCTGTTCAGGGAAGGAGCTGAATCACTTCCAGATTTGCCTTTTGACTCACCCAGATAACAACATTTCTCAGAGATTTGGGCTAATGGGGCATAAGGATGGGGCAGTGTGGAATTACTAAAAGGATATCTTATGTGCTCTTATCTTCATGAGCAAATGTTATTCTTCTTCCTTTTTTTTCAAAGAAAGGGTTGATCAAATCCAGGCAATACAGGAAAGTATTTCAAGGTCCATCACTGTAAAGCAGGGGTTCTCCCATTTTTTCAGCCGCTGAGCCCTTTTTGAAGCCAGTTTCTCATGGAGCCCCAAGAAATGCTTATAATATAATATAGTATTATATTAATTATCTTTATATATAAAAATACAACCTGCATATGTTTGTGCACGTAGAACTTGAAAAGTAATCAGTCAATCAACTTGAAATTTTGACACAACATGGCATACCAATATATGTGTGTTTTAATGTGCGTGTTTGGGAGAGGGAGAATCACCCTGGGGCCTAAAGCAGGATATACATTTCTTAAATAAATAAAGTCTCAGTATGGTTGGCAGTTTCTCATGTTTAGGATTTCCTGAATAAGGGTGCTTATTTATAACGGTATGTGAGTCTGAGCTTAATTTGGGGGTGGAGCCAATTTAGGATTCTGGCAGATCTATGCTAGTGTTTAGACAAGGTGAGCATGTCCCTGTACAAAATGTTAGACCTCTCACTAGCATTCACTGCCATCACCATACATCCATCTGGGGCATTGAGGTTAGTATGGGACTGCACTCTTCAGTGGAGATTTCTGGACTAGAATTGACTGGGAGACTGGAAAGTAAGAAAGAAAGCTCAAGATTGTATGTAAACAACTTGGCTAAATTGTCACTGCTACTTCTAGGAGTGATTATATTAAATATTTAATTATTTAAAGCTGTACATGGCTATTGTCCAATTTACGTATGGGATTGCCTTCACTGATATACACCCAGGTCCTTTGGGAAACATCTACTTGAGGTGCTAGATTTGTCAGTTCAAGATAATGTCTGAGTTTAAATCAACAGTAAACACTAGTTGCCTATCTAGATTACTTAACGTTTTTAACGTTTTTACTGATTAATTTGAATATGTACTGGTTTTATATGCTCTTTTAACTTATTGTCTGTTTTGTGTTAATTGTTCCCTGCATCGGTCCATAAGGAGAGGCTGGTAGGAAATTAATAAGAATAAGAATAATAAACAAACCTTCTCAGATGGTTGTTGTTCATGTGCATCAAGAATTAGAGGGGAAGGCTTCCTCCATCCTACCAGGGCCTTACTGGTCACAAATATTCATGAAACACAGAATTAAATACAGTAGAGTCTCACTTAAACAAAATCTTTAAACAAAAAAATTATAAAGGAAGACCAAAACGAGAAACTGCCAAATTGAATTACAGTAGAGTCTCACTTATCCAACACTCACTTATCTAACGTTCTGGATTATCCAACGCATTTTTGTAGTCAATGTTTTCAATGTATCATGATATTTTGGTGCTAAATTCATAAATACAGTAATTCCAACATAACATTACTGCGCATTGAACTACTTTTTCTGTCAAATTTGTTGTATACCATGATGTTTTGGTGCTTAATTTGTAAAATTTGTTGATGGCGACAGGGGACAGGGAAAAGGCAGAACTACTTAATGCCTTCTTTGCCTCGGTCTTCTCAGAAAAAGAAAGCCATCTTCAACCTCAGCAACACGGAATGGACGAAGGATTGGGGGAAATCCAACCCCAAATAGGGAAACAAGTTGTCCAGGAACACTTGGCCTCTCTAAACGAATTCAAGTCCCCAGGGCCAGATCAGCTACACCCAAGAGTACTGAAGGAACTAGCGGAAGTTATTTCAGAACCACTGGCAATTATCTTCGAGAGTTCTTGGAGAACGGGAGAAGTCCCAGCAGATTGGAGGAGGGCGAATGTGGTCCCTATCTTCAAGAAGGGAAAAAAGAACGACCCAAACAATTACCGTCCGGTCAGCCTCACATCAATACCAGGCAAAATTCTGGAAAAGATCATTAAGGAAGTGGTCTGCGAACACTTAGAAACAAATGCGGTCATTGCTAATAGTCAACACGGATTTACCAAAAACAAGTCATGCCAGACTAATCTGATCTCTTTTTTCGATAGAGTTACGAGTTGGGTCGATACAGGGAATGCTGTGGATGTAGCGTACCTGGATTTCAGTAAGGCCTTCGACAAAGTCCCCCACGACCTTCTGGCAAACAAACTAGTAAAATGTGGGCTAGACAAAACTACGGTTAGGTGGATCTGTAATTGGCTAAGCGAACGAACCCAAAGGGTGCTCACCAATGCGTCGTCTTCATCATGGAAAGAAGTGACAAGTGGAGTGCCGCAGGGCTCCATCCTGGGCCCGGTTCTGTTCAACATCTTTATTAATGACTTAGACGAAGGGTTAGAAGGCACGATCATCAAGTTTGCAGATGACACAAAACTGGGAGGGATAGCTAACACTCCAGAAGACAGGAGCAGAATTCAAAACGATCTTGACAGACTAGAGAGATGGGCCAAAACTAACAAAATGAAGTTCAACAGGGACAAATGCAAGATACTTCACTTCGGCAGAAAAAATGGAAATCAAAGATACAGAATGGGGGACGCCTGGCTTGACAGCAGTGTGTGCGAAAAAGACCTTGGAGTCCTCGTGGACAACAAGTTAAACATGAGCCAACAATGAGATGCGGCTGCTAAAAAAGCCAATGGGATTCTGGCCTGCATCAATAGGGGAATAGCGTCTAGATCCAGGGAAGTTATGCTCCCCCTCTATTCTGCCTTGGTCAGACCACACCTGGAATACTGTGTCCAATTTTGGGCACCACAGTTGAAGGGAGATGTTGACAAGCTGGAAAGCGTCCAGAGGAGGGCGACTAAAATGATTAAGGGTCTGGAGAACAAGCCCTATGAGGAGCGGCTTAAAGAGCTGGGCATGTTTAGCCTGCAGAAGAGAAGGCTGAGAGGAGACATGATAGCCATGTACAAATATGTGAAAGGAAGTCATAGGGAAGAGGGAGCAAGCTTATTTTCTGCTGCCCTGCAGACTAGGACACGGAACAATGGCTTCAAACTACAGGAAAGGAGATTCCACCTGAACATCAGGAAGAACTTCCTCACTGTGAGAGCTGTTCGACAGTGGAACTCTCTCCCCGGGGCTGTGGTGGAGGCTCCTTCCTTGGAGGCTTTTAAGCAGAGGCTGGATGGCCATCTGTCGGGGGTGCTTTGAATGCGATTTCCTGCTTCTTAGCAGGGGGTTGGACTAGATGGCCCATGTGGTCTCTTCCAACTCTACTATTCTATGATTCTATGATTCTAATTATAACCCAATTTAATGTTTAATAGGCTTTTCTTTAATCCCTCCTTATTATCCAAGATATTTGCTTATCCAAGGTTCTACCGGCCCATTTAGCTTAGATAAGTGAGACTCTACTGTAGACTGTAATTTTGCTACTTTTGTTTTTGTATGGTTCTGAAACATTAGATTATCTTCTGTCTTCTTTATTTGAATTCTGTGTGCTTTTGAGTAACTAGATATTTGAATGGCATACGTGTTGTTGTTGTTGTTGTTTTTATTATTATTATTATTATTATTATTATTATTATTATTATTATTATTATTATTATTATTATTAGAGGCAGCCAGGTTAATAACTGGGACAGCATATAGGCAGCACATAACTCCCATGTTATGTTAACTCCACTGGCTGCCTGTTTGCTACTGGGCAAAATTCAAAGTGCTGGCTTTGGCCTATAAAGCCCTAAACATCCCCGGCCCAGTTTACCTGTCCGAACCCATTTTCCTTTACAAACTACTAAAGACTAAGATCTTCTGGGGAGGTCCTGCTTTTGGTCCCACCCATCACAGGCGGGTTTGGCGGGGACGAGAGACAGGGCCTTCTCAGTGATTGCCCCCCATCTATGGAACTCTCTCCCTGGTGAGATTAGAACAGCCCCCTCCCTCCTGTGCTTTAGAAAGATGGTAAAGACATGGCTGTGGGGCTAAGCCTTTGGGGCAGTGCAATAATGGCAGCAATAGGAAACCTACTCTGCTGACTGGAGCCAGCATGGTGTCCCGAGTTGGTTTAAATAGCTGATTTTATAGTAGATATAAGTGATTTTAATGTTTGTGTATATTTATAATTATTTTATGTCCCAGTATGGAGTACTTGCATATATATGTTGTGCTCCGCCTTGAATTCCCTTTGGGATGAGAAGGGTGAAATATAAATGTTTTAAATAAATAAATACATAATAAATTTAATATGACCAAGTGGAAAAATAAGGTCTATTCTGATTCCTACTTGCTGCTAATCCTCTCATCATAACAGAGGTTTGTGCATTGGCATTACTCTGCCTTGGGTTGAATACATTGCATCCTCCTTTGTCAATTCTTTAATGTGACTCAGGTCTTTAGTTTTAGGATCTAAAATCTGGCAACAGTATTCAAAATACAATTTAGGTATCTTTTTTCCTCAAACAAGACATGTTTACTTAGAGGAGACATTTGAAAAAAAAGACTAATTGAAAAAGTTGCTTTTAAGTATTAAAGCTGAAACAGATGAAAGGTCACATTGGGAATTTTAATTGAAAGGCATGGTATACATATTTATATTTAAAAATAAATAAGCGACTATTGAAGAACATGCATTATCTCTGGGTTGTATGTATAAGCAGAAAGGTCATTAGCAAAAAGGCAGGATTTGTGCCCAGAAATATATACCAGTCTCTTTGTTAAAGGTGTGCTTTTTATTATGAATTTCTTACTTCACTTATCTAGAATAATAAACTCTCTGATGTGTTTGCTTAAGAAGAGAGTATCCGAGATTGCCAAACTGAAGAATGTAGCAGACAAAGGCATTACTGATATGCAAAAGCAAACAGGTGAGTACAAGATGTTCTAACGCAGGATTGCTGTCTGTTGCCAAGGAGGCAAATATGGATATGTATGAATGGAGACTGTGCCTTAGTTGCTGAAGAACGGATCCCTGCCAATGCAGAAACTCATTCAAGGAAATTACTCTATCTAGTTCTGACTGAAATGCTGAAAGTATTTTGCTGCTGCTCCTCCTCCTTCTTTGGGGCAGAACTTTTCATAAAAAACCAAGTTATCAATGAAAGGAAGAATAATTGCTAAATGGTGGCTGCAGTTCTAAGCAATGAATGTGGGCTAATGTTGGTATTTACCAATGTTGTTCTAATTAGATTTTTGTTCAATTCAGGACAACTAATAGTGAACATAAAAGACATGTCTAAATCACAAAGGAACACATTAACTATCCCAGCTCCAAACTGCTTGGGACCAGAAGTGTTCCATATTTTAGATTTTTTTTCAGATGTTGGAATAGTTAATGAGATACCTTAAAGATGGAACCCAAGTCTAAACCAAAATTCATTTATGTTTCATATACACTTTCTAACTGGCAAATAGAGGGAGAAAATCTGGATGCAGTGACAGACTTTATATTTCTAGGTGCGAAGATTACTGCAGACGCAGACTGCAGCCAGGAAATCAAAAGACATTTACTTTTTGGGAGGAGAGCAATGACCAACCTCGATAAAATAGTGAAGAGTAGAGACATCACATTAGCAACGAAGGTCCGCATAGTTAAAGCAATGGTATTCCCTGTAGTAATCTATGAATGTGAGAGCTGGACCATAAGGAAGGCTGAGCAAAGAAAGATAGATGCTTTTGAACTGTGGTGTTGGAGGAAAATTCTGAGAGTACCTTGAACCGCAGAAAGTTCCAACCAGTTCATACTCCAGGAAATAATGCCCAACTGTTCACTGGAGGGAAGGATATTAGAGACAAAGATGAAGTACTTTGGCCACATAATGAGAAGACAAGAAAGTTTGGAGAAGAGAATGATGCTGGGGGAAAATGGAAGGAAAGGGGAAGAGGCAAGGGCAAGATAGATGGATGGTATCCTTGAAATGACTGGCTTGACCTTGAAGGAGCTGGGGGTGGCGATGGCTAACAGGAAGCTCTGGTGTGGGCTGATCCATGAGGTCATGAAGAGTCGGAAGCGACTGAACAAATAAACAACAACATATACTTTATACACATCTATATCTATATATATAATAAAAGTGAGTATGTATCAGCATTTTGATTGGCCTGGCGGGGGGGGGAAGAGGGACCGTGGATGAGGGGACTTACAATATCTTCAGTCACTTCCTGGGACTACTGTGACCCCCACCAATGACTGATCAAGACCAAACTTGGCACATAGAGCCACCATGGCCCACTCTACATCTTGGTGAGGTTTGAAAGAGCTTGGACCTTTCATGATGGGACTTGCAGTATGTTCATTCACTTCCCGAGACCACTGTCACCCCCATCAATGTCTCATCAAGATCAAACTTGACACAGACAACACCCAGGACTCACTCAACACCCAGGTGCAGTTTGGAGGACGATGGACCATGGACGATGGGACTTCCAATACCTTCACTCACTTCCTGAGAGCACTGCGACCCACACAAATGACTGATCAAGACCAAACATGGTACATGGAGCCCCCATGACCTACTCTACATACTGGCTCTGTTTGGAGAGGGATGAACACTGGACGATGGGACTTGTATATGGGAGTTGGAGCTCACCCGCACCCACTGAACCCACCTGACATTGGATATAGGCTACACTTGGAACACAGGCAAACAATGCCTTTCTCAAATGACCCGGGCACCGCCGGGTCTCCAAGCTAGTAACCTATAAAGTATACATAATATTTTAAAAATAATTCTGTGCATGACACAAAGTTGGTGTAATTGCACTATCAAAAATTAAAGGTTTTACTTTCTCAGGCAGCCATATGGACGATTTTGGGGGATTTCAGAATTTCAGATGAATGCCCAACCTATATTAATTCAATCATGAAGTACAGAGGAGGAGGAGCTGTGTGGATTCCCCATCTCTACTATGGTGTTGCATTCCTGATCTTAAAACCACTTGGTTCTCTGTGCAACAAGAAGGGTTGCTGTAGAGCAGTAGTGGAAGTGGAGAATTTGAGTCCAAAGGAGTAGATTTTTATTATTTTAAAGATGCAGAGCCCCTATTCCATGTTGCACCACGGACAGTGACATCACAACTCACTTCAAGCCATATTGCAATAGCTGCACTGGTACTGAAAGTGAATCCTCATTGTACGAATACAATGATAGCTTTTTGATACCACTTCAATGGCCATGGTTACAACCTTTGTAATCTTGGGATTTGTAGTTTGGTGAAGGATATGGAATGTACTGGCCAAGAGCACTAGTCGTCTCACTCCCCAAATTAGTTCCCAAGGTACTCTGAGTGACAGTCTGCACTACAGATGTAACCCTCTTTTTTCAAGATACCTTGGTGCCTTCTAAATAGCCCACAAAATTACAAATCAAATGATTATATAGGAATGAACAATAGCAATGAAAATGCTATCAAACTACTATAATGCTGCAGCATTGGATTCTCACAATGCTAGTGATACAGATTTTAACTGTGTAGTGAAGAATATACTTCTGTGGATGAAGGAATTGCATCTTTGGTCAATATTGATGTAGCATATGTTGGCAAGGGAAGGTAGGGAATTCCAGCCTTGTCATTTTTGATTGGATGAATCCTTACTGCCTGCTGAAGTGCTGTTGAGTTGAGGCACCATTTCACTGTGCTTGGCAAATTTAAAGAACACCAAAACACAAGAAAGGGTAATTAGGTATCTGTATCTCTATGAACATGGTAGACATCCCTGTTCTATTGGGGAGGGCCTTCTCTCTGTCCCACGATCTGCTCAAGTGTGTTTGGTGGGAATATGGGAGAGAGCCTTTTCGGTGGCTGCTCCCAGACTGTGGAACTCCCTCCCAAAAGAGACCAGGATATCCCATATCTGCTGGCATTCCGCAAGCAAGCCAAGACCTTTTTCTGCCAGCAGGCATCCGGGAAAGGGTAAGGGGAAGACTTCTGGAGAGATTGCGGGTGGGAGTTGGGGAGAATATTTAACCATAATTCTAATTGTACAAATATGTTTATTGTATTTTAACTATTTTGTATTCATTAGACAAATATTTAATTGTTTTTTAAGTTTTATATTTGCCATGCTTTTAATTTTATTGGGTTGCGTCATGTTATTGTAAGCTGCCTTGAATCCCCACGGGGAGAAAGGGGGAGTAGAAATAAATATGACGATGATGACGATGATGATGATAACAGGATTTTTTCTACACTTACAGACTGGAGTATGAGGTGCTCTGGGATGAAAATCTTCAGTGTTAAATAACACAAAAACCAACACAAAAATAAATAACAATTGTATAACAACTACTCATTGATGTGTAGAAATAATAGGTATTATGCTGTACACTCTCCTTGCTGATTCCTAGTCGTTTTATCCCTGTCTGGAGGGTATGCCCATGTAACAAGAGGAATCCCTGGGAACCAATTATGTTCCCAGTCCAGGGAAGTGATAGAGCAGGGATCCTCAAACTTTGTAATAAAAAAAGGGGGGGGCCTGCTTCACAGTCCCTCAGACTGTTGGGGGGCCAGACTAGTGTTTGAAAAAAAAGGAACAACTACCTCTGCACACTGCACATATAATCTAATAATAATAATACTTTATTTTTATACCCCACCTCCATCTCCCCAAAGGGACTCGGGGCGGCTTACATGGGGCCAAGCCCGGATAAAAACAGCAAACAAAATAAAAGCATCAAAAATACAAACACAGAAATTAAAAATCAACACTCTAAACATAATAAAAGTATAAAATGATAATAATCATACTAGTGCATGGATTTGGGACCCAAGTAGAGGGGATAAAAATGAACTGGGCAAAGTTCAACGAGTGAATATTGTAACACGAGGTAGTCAATTAAGTACTACTGTCAGTGAGAGAGCAGTTTGGGTTGGGGTGGACCCCATGACTGTAAGCAAACTGACAGAGCAAGATAAAGTGCAATAAATGAGGAAATGGATACAGATCCAAGGTCTATCGTGGGGATGGGGAATTCATTCTCCAAAAGCCTGTTGGAAGAGCCAAGTTTTTAGGCTCTTCCTAAATGCTACCATGGTGGGGGCTTGCCTAATCTCCCTGGGGAGTGAGTTCCAGAGCCGGGGGGCCACCATGGAGAAGGCCCTCTCCCTTGTCCCCACCAACTGCACTTGTGACAGAGGTGGAAGCGAGAGGAGAGCCTCCCCCGACAAACGAAGAAATCGTGCTGGTTCATATTTGTAGTGCATAAAAGCATGAAAGAACGATACAATATTTAAAATGAAGAACAATTTTAACCAGCACAAACTTACCTGTATTTCCATGGGAAGTGGCCTGCTTTTGGCTGATGAGATATACCGGTAGTCAAGTTAATGAGGATTCTTGTTGTCTGCCTTTAAGTCGTTGCACATTTGGGGTGACCCTAAGTCTCAGGTTTAGGGCAGGTGCCAGGTAAATGACCTTGGGGGGCCGCATCTGGCCCTGGGCTTTAGTTTTGGGGATCCCTGAGATAGAGTCACGGAGAGGCAGCCATAACCACATGGCCATCAAATTCTGCCACTCTGCTTCAATTGGTGAACAAACATGATCCAGTCTGAAGGCATGGCCTGGACAAAGAACTTGTTTCCATTATGGTTTTAATAATGTCTTTCCTCTTCTGTAGGGCTGCGTGCAATTATACAGGTTCATATTTGAAAAAGGAGCTGCAAACCCATTTCAAGATTTTTCTTTTTCAGGTTTCCAAAGTGAATTAATGTAGTAAGGCTACCACCACCTGGTGGGATTGAGGCATAACAATGCTTTGCCAGTCAGAACACTGCCAGAATTTGTCAGGACTCTTCTTTTGATCCAATATATGCCAGTAAAAATCTGTGGGTAATATGCTAGCGCAAGCTTGGGAAATAAATCACTTTGGATTGCCAACATGTACATGAGCTTGTGTTACCGAAGGCTTTCAGAGCTGGAATCACTGGGTTGCTGTGAGTTTTCTGGCTGTACATGACCTTGTTTCATGGTGTCCTTTGTTTCTGGAGGTGTTTCCCAGTATTTATTGATGCTGTCTCCTTATGTCAAAGCTAACCTCAAACTACCCTTAACTCTTCTAGTATTTACATTTTTTATTATAACGTTTGGAAGCCACCTTGAATCTTAGACTGGGAAAAAGACAGAATACAAATAAATATGAAACCGTAACAGCAACACATGGGGATTACTTTTAAAGCAGGCACTTTTAAAGCAATCCTATAAGCCATAGCACAGGTATGGCTTGCTTAGTCTGTTTTATAGCCAGATTTATGGGTGATTGTCTCATGCTCCAATTTCAGGCCTGCTTTTGGGCATTTTAGCATCCTAAGCTAAAGACAATAACCACATTCTCCTTTCTTATGCCTGTAGCAGAGGTGTATACCTGTTCCGGCTCATCTGAAAGGTGCAGGTACTGTGTTCCCTCACTTATCATGGGGGTTAGGTTCCAGGACCACCTGCAATAAGTGAAAATCCACGAAGTAGGGACACTATATTTATTTTAATATTTATACATTATTTTAGTAGTTATACACTATTTTAAGTCTTTATCAACCAATCGTGTGTTGATAAATCGCCTCCATCTCCTCCTGTTGCCACTTGGGCTCCTTTTCTCTCCCTTTGGCTTCTCCTTCCTCCCATCCTTAGGCTGTAAATTGTAAATTTTTTATGATTTATAATATTCTTTTAGTTTATTGAAAAACCGCGATACAGGGAATCCACAAAAAGTGAACCACGAAGTAGTGAGGGAACATTGTATATGTTGAGTACCCAGATTACATGTCATCAGCCCATACCTCATGAAGACTTTTGGGCATATATTTGACACCATCATTGCAAGAAGAAGTTCTGTGAATTGCTTGACTACAGCATTACTCAATGGAGCAAAATTATTGTCAGAACACAGGCGCCTTAAAGAGCCACACACACAATTCTTAATCTAACAAAAGGTTTATTGCAACTCAAAAACAGGCTCAGAGACAGTGTCTCTGACCAAAACTCAAAGTTTTAGCCCAAACTGGGCTCAAAAAGAAGAACGGATAAGAATCCGGATTAAATGGATGGATAATCTGGATTAAAACGCAGTCAATGGAATTGGCAGCAAACAGCGCTGTAACAGGCTTCCTGGAAGACAGCGCTGCACACAGAGAGTAAACAAAACCAGTCAAATTCCAAAAACAGCAGAAAAGAAGGTCCAAACTAAGAAGGTCTCCAAAGTGTTTACACAAGCCGCAGTCAAGTCAATCCGGGAGCCAGGAACATCGGAAAGCCTTACTCACGATAGCCAATCCAAAGGTAGTTTCCAAAGTGGGTAACCGGAGCCGAAGTCAAGTCAATCCGAAGCCAGGAAGGGAGAAAGCTGCATCCACGAAAAGCCAATCCAAACGTCGTTACCAAAGGTCGCCAAACAGAGCCAAAGTCGCCAGTCCAAAGGTCCAGGAAGGGAGAAAACACACTTACGATAGTCCACTCCAAATCCAAGAATCACAGGAACCAGGAATGCCAAGCTGTAGAGCCAGGAACCAAAGCCCAAAGGAAAAACAGGCAGCGACAAACCTATGCCATAACAACACTTTGCCTTCTGCAAAGGATCCCCATTTCAGACCCTACTTTTAACTTACACAGCATTATCCGAAGATAAGCTGGCCTCCACCCCATCATCATCCCCCACAGCTGTTCCTGTCGTTACACATGAACCCCGGCCATCATCCCTCCAGTTCCTCCATCTCCTATGAAGACTTAGGTTTCCCCATGACCCGGGTGTATCACCTGTTTGCCAATCCTCCTGTCCCGAAAACCCCACAAATGTATCACTAGAAGTTGGTTCTGCACACAAATCCCTTATTTCTTGTGCCCTAGTCCAGTCCAATGTGCCCTCCACGTTTTCATCACTCTCAGACCCATCATCCCCAGAGAAACCCAAAAACAACCCCTCCTCTGTGGGAGCAGTAAGTATATCCCGGAGCGTCTTCCTTTCCCGTTCCTCATCTGATTCCTGCTCCCGAGTAACCCTCATAGTGCCTCTATTCACATCCATCCCATCTCCTTCTTCACTCATTGATTCCTTGTCACTTGAAAACCCTTCAAACGTGTCTTCATCAGAAGGTGCCATAAGTATCTCTCGGCTCCATTTCCTTTGCTGTTCTTCATCTGGCACCTGCTCAAGATTAACCCTTTTCCTCCTACTAGTACTCCTACTACCGTTTGTAATATTGCCAGCAGACTCAACTACAACAGTTATTTTTAGAGTGTATCGTAATTTTCCTCAGGGTTTGGAAACTGTAGCATTTCAGATATCCAGATGTTGCTGTCCTGTAGGTCCCATCAGGGCTGTAGCCAAGGGGGTGGGGGGGGGGGTGTTAGGAGTTCAACCCCCCCCCCCCAAATCCTTGTTTACTCATGAATTTTAACGGATTAACCAAATCCTCATTAGTGTCCACTGAAGTTTATTGATGAAGTCTGATTTCTAAATTATTTTGCGTTATGGAATGACTCATGATTTGCTAAAAAATTATTTCAACCTTCCCCCCACCCCATTTTTTTCTGGCTATGGCTCTGGGTCCCATTATTCCTTAGCAGCCTAACAACATCTTGAAGGCCTACCCTAACTTGGGAGGCAGTGTTGGTGATTAATGAGTTCTGGCAAGAGAGGTGAGAAAAAGGTGATGTGCAAAGAGGGGAAAAGAGAAAATGCCATTGTTTAATCATGCTATTAAGGTGCAGCAAAATGGAATAAAAAAATTATCATAATATAAGTTGTGCTATTTTTGTTCACTTCCATTCCTCTTCTCTCCCAAATATATCTTTAAAAATTAGAATAAAGGTATGTACAATTGTCCTGTGAACCACTGGGGGGACTCCTTCAGGAGACTAGCAAATAACAATTGGACATTGGACAATGCAGTACAGAAAAATGAATAGCCTTCTCTAAGTCCTTGAGCAAAGAGCCTTTTTGAACTCCACTGCAATTGTATATGTGGTGGAAGAAAAAAGCAACAGTAAATATGGGAGGTTTATGTCTATATGTCTATTATGTCAGTGGGCCCTCAGTTTGGTTTGGTTCCAGGACCCCAGGTGGATATTAAAGTCTGTGGATTCTCAAGTTCCATTATATACCGTAATGCTGTAAAATGGCAGAGAGAGTCTAAGGCTCTGAAATGGCAGCGGCTACAGAATTTTATGCCTACACATCAACATAGTACTCAACATGTTACAAAATCAACAAAATTTCCCAAGCCATGAATGGTTGAATCCAAAAGAGGGACAGCTGTACTCACTTTCCAATTTAGGCCAAAATCTTGGGGGTTTCTTGTGTTATGCAGTTCAGAAAGGGTTTGAGACTGTTGCATATTGCTATTCCTGGGAACACAAATCTGAATACATAATATATGTCACAGACTCCCTTATAGGCTCATAATATGCAAGATTGACAGGGAAACGGGCATGCATTCCCCAATGCATTTCTTAGCGAACTGCTGTACTGCACTGTTCCTTGTGCATGTTCTCAAGTAGAAGGAGGAGAAGTTCTGACAGACCTCCATGAGACATCATCATAGGACAAGGAGAGAAACCCTGCACCTAACCGTGCACAAAGGCCCTTCCACACTGCCACATAAAATCCCGATTATCTGCTTTGATAATCTGGATTATATGGCAGTGTAGAAGGAGCGTAAGGAAAGCAAAGAAGTTACAGAAATGAGGGATCTTAGCAACTGGAACATTTAGTAGCCAAGAATACCTACCTATGAAAAGCCTTTACGTGCACACTCATGTTTGATGCTTCTCTCTAGATGCTCCCAAACTTTTTCAAACACACAAATCCTCCCTGTAATCCTGATATTGCAAATGGGGAGAAGTAAACTGAGCAACCAGAGCACTACAGTTACTAGTTTCTTCGCCTTCAGCTCCCAACCACGCTGCTTATGAGTCTGTAGCCCATAACATTTGTAAAAATGAAATATCGGTGAGCACTGTTTTCACACTCTCCACTCTCAATTAACCAGTATGTACTCTTTCTCTCCTAATGCATTTTAAAGGTGCTGGCTCCAGAGTAAATAGTTGGGCCCAAACAGCCTCGCTTCTGCATTGTCCTCTTTATCATTACTTATCATATGTAGGATAGCCATATGGGGGAGATGAAGGACCAGGACTAGCTGGGATGCTTGCTTTCCCCAGCTCTCTCAGTCGAGGGGAAGGACAGGGTTCTCCAGGAAAACAGACAGTTTGCTTGCCACAACGTCCAGATCATTGGTATTGGCATACTTCAGCAGGTTTGTGCCCTTGATGAAGTAGTGCTTCAGGAAGTGCTGGCTCACACACTTGTGCAGCTTCTGGACCAGCCGCAGGAAGCCTGTGCGGAAGCAGCGCCAGTCTTTGGAGCGAGGGTACTTCTCACAGGTCCAGAAAAGCACCATCTGCAAGAGGCATTCAAGGAAGTGACTACTGAAACACAATAGATTTCCTTCAATTAGCACAAGAAGTGTTTTGAGCCATCGATCCTGATCAAGTGGTAAATTGTTTTCAGATAGTACTGCTTTTCTATAGAGAAACACTAAGCAGAAACACTTTTTTTTGTTTTTTTCTGTGTCAGGAGTGACTTGAAAAACTGAAAGTTGCTTCTGGTGTAAGAGAACTGGCTGTCTGCAAGGACATTACCCTGATGTTTTTACCATCCTTGTGGGAGGTTTCTCTCATATCCCCGCATGGAGCTGGAGCTGATAGAGAGAGCTCATCCGCACTCTCCCAGGGTTTGATTCAAACCGGTAACCTTCAGGTCAGCAACCCAACCTTCAAGTCATCAATTCCACCGGCACAAGAGTTTAACCTACTGTGCCATTGGGGGCTCCACTTTTTTGGTGACACTCACTGCTGTTTTCTGATGGAATAAAAATCCATGTTGAATGACAAAATGCTTGGGATCAAAAGTGTTTGGGATTTTAATTTAAAAAAATATATTTTGGAATAACTGTATCTGCATGTAGGTACATAATGAGATATTTTGGAGATGGGATCCAGTCTAAACACAAATGTTGTTTATGTTTCATATTCACCTTATGTACATAGCCTGAAAGTAATTTTTATAAATATATTTTAGTCATGTTGTGCATGAAACAATGTTTACATACACTGAACCATCAGAAAGCAAAGATGACAAAATCTCGTGAACATCTTTGGACCATTTTAGATAAGGGAGTATTTCAGAATTCTGGATAAGTAATATTCAATCTGTATATAGGAAGCTCTCGCAAGTAAACCATGTTACAATCTCTTGCTTTCTTCTGCTGCAATTTTTGACTGGTTTATTTCCTTTGCATCATGCATTAAATAGCAATATTTTTTCCTGAATAAACAGGTTTTTTTTACTGAGCTGTCATGATCTGCTGATCTCTAGCACTGATTTCACTCTAAAAAGCTCTGGGCTTACTTCCATACAAAAGAAACCAGAGGGTATATAAATCAGCAAATCTGAAAAGCCTCAAATAGCCTTTCTTGCTATAGGTTTTAGGAGAAAAAGTTCTAACAACCTCTGCTTCCTATCTCACTTTTTACAACCCCTATCTCACTTTTTATTACTCAAGACTCAACCCAGTTATTTAGATCACTACCAAAAGGTTACAGCCCTCTAAGAATGATAGAGAATACAACTTTGGGGGGTTAATATTTTTGCTGTCTAAGCACCATTTGGTAGTTTTTCCAAATGAAAAGCCATTGAGTTCTTAACAAGAAGACAGAGGGAGAGGCATACTCCACTTAATCAATTCCACAATAATTGTTTCTAATAGAATGGCACTCTGGATGTCTGGAAATGAACCTTTTCTTCTGAGTTCACAATTGGGCATAGGCTCTTGGTTCTTTTGCATAGCCTTGAATTATGCCATCACAAGGCAAGTGACACTGTCTGGAGGTCTCTACTGTGCACTTCCCAGCATGTATCAGTCTAACCTTTTAACTGATGCAAATTATCAAGTTGCAGAATTGCATAAATTGGCTCAAGGAAAAAAATGTGTTGTTTTTCTAAATGTTGCCTTGAAACCAGTGTTTTAAAACAAAGCACAAGTTGTCTGGCTCAAAATAGATTTTCTTCTTGGGAAAATCTTCTCCATTTTTCTACATATGAATGTCCTCCCCACAAATTCTGGAAATGCAAATAATCTTATGGATTGTCACCTGTCTCCAGGCCAGATATCAATAGCCTTTTTTCCAATGATTAACAAGTAGTCCACTCATCTGGGTTAAACCAGATGAGCAAGCTGCTAAACTTGCTGACCAAAAGGTTGGCAATTCAAATCTGGGAAGCTGGGTGAGCTCCTGTTATTAGCCCCAGATTCTGCCAATCTAGCAGTTCGAAAACATGCAAATGTGAGTAGATCAATAGGTACTGCTCTAGCGGGAAGTTAACGGTGCTCCATGCTGTCATGCCGGCCACATGACCTTGGAGGCATCTATGGACAACACCAGCTCTTTGGCTTAGACAGACATGACTAGACTTAATGTCAGGGGGAATCCTTTATCTTTACTGACTCATCCCTTAGTAAATTCTTCTTTTACTGAGATATGGAGCATCCGGACAAGAGAAAAAAACACCAATCAATCCTTTGGTGGCCACCTTGAATAGTATTGAATAGCCTTGCACCATCCAAGCCTGGCTGTTTCCTACCAAAAGGAATCCTTTCTTGGCCAGCTTGAATACCATTGAATAGCCTTGCAGGTTCAAACCCAGGCTGCATCCTACTCAGAGGAATCCTCCATTGGCCAGCTTGAATAGCACTGAATAGCCATCTACCTTCAAAGACTGGCTGCTTCCTACCTAGGGGGATCATTTGTTGGCCAGCTTGAATAGCATTAAAAATCCTTGCACCATCAAGCCTGGATGCTTCCTACCTAGGGGAATTCTTTGTTGGGCAGCTTGAATATTATTGAATAGCTTTACAACTTCAAACCCAGACTGCTTTTTATGTAGGAGAATCCCCGTTGGCCAGCTTGAATAGTAGTGAACAGCCTTGCAGCTTTAAAGCCTGGCTGCTCCTTACCTAGGTGAATCCTTTGCTGACCAGCTTGAATAGCACTGAATAGTCTTGCAGCTACGAAGCCTGGCGACTTCCTACCATGGGGAATTCTTTCTTGGACAGCTTGAATACCATTGAATAGCCTTGCAGCTTTTAGGATGTTTTTAAGATTTTTTTTTAAAGATGTTTTTAAAATGTTTTTTAAATTGTTGATTTTAGCCGGTTCTTGTAAGCCGCTCCGAGCCCTAGGGGAGTGGCGGCATATAAGTTTGAAAAATAAATAAATAAATAAATAAATAAAACCTGGCTGCTTCAAACCTAGGGGAATTCTCCTTTGGCTAGCTTGAATACCATTAAATAGCCTTGCAGCTTCAAATCCAGGCTGCTTCCTACTTAGGGGAATCCTCCATTGACCAACTTGAATAGTACTGAACAGCCTTGCAGCTTCAAAGCCTGGCTGCTTCCTACCTTGGGAATGGGAAATCCTTTGCTGGCCAGCTTGAATAGTACCGGATAGCCTTGCAGCTTCAAAGCCTGGCTGCTTCCTGCCCAGGGGAATCTTCCGTTGCCCAGCTTGAATACCACTGAATAGCCTTGCAGGTTCAAACCCAGGCTGCATCCTACTCAGAGGAATCCTCCATTGGCCAGCTTGAATAGCACTGAATAGCCATCTACCTTCAAAGACTGGCTGCTTCCTACCTTGGGGGATCATTTGTTGGCCCGCTTGAATAGCACTGAATAGCCTTGCAGATTCAAACCCTGGCTGCTTCCTACCTAGGGGTTTCAAAGTCTGGCTGCTTCCTACCTTGGGGGGTCATTTGTTGGCCAGCTTGAATACCCTTGAATAGCCTTGCTGCTTCAAAGCCTGGCTGCTTCTTCCCAAGGGAATCTTTTGTTGGCCAGCTTGAATAATACTGAATAGCCTTGCAGTATCAAAGCCTAGCTGCTTCCTACCTAGGGGAATCCTATGCTGGCCAGCTTGAATAGCACTGGATAGCCTTTCAGCTACAAAGCCTGGCTGCTTCCTACTAAGGGGAATCCTTCATTGGCCAGCTTGAATACCATTGAATAGCCTTACAGTACCAAAGCCTGGCTCCTTCTTACCTAGGGGAATCCATTGTTAGCTTGAATAGCACTGAATAGCCTTGCAGCATAAAAGCCTGGCTGCTTCCTACTTAGGGAATCCATAGTTAGCCAGCTTGAATAGCACCTACCAAGGGAAAACCTTTGTGAACCACCAGACTATACCACAGCAATGTGTAGCCGGGCACGGCTAGTTATAATATAAAATTCATCCTATGTGAGGAACACTGCTATAACATAAAATATTCAGTACAAAACAAGGGACTTGTTAGAGTAAGAAATCTGGAGGTACTGCCTTCTATTGTGTTACTAACTATAATCTGTGGAATCCATTGTTCCTCTGGAAACTGGATGTTATTTAATGGCATCATGCCATTGCTGATTTAATAAAAGTTTCCATGTAGCTGGTTTTTATGGTTAATTCTATGTTCTCTTACAACTTCCTTATTTTAAGTTGAACAGCTAGAATACTTAACTGATTTATCAGTGAAAGTCAATGTATTGTATCACAGTGATAATGGAGCTGAAAGTAGTAATCCAGTCCAACTTCCTGCCAGGTTAAGAAATTATAGCAAATTATACTTAAGAGGCAGTCATCCAGCAAAAGAAAAAAATGTTCCTGTGTTCGGGATTTTAATTGCAAGGCCAGAAAACTTCATAGAATGGATTATAGATTAACTCAGCAACAGCAGATGATTTCCATTTACTCTCTTTACAGGGAAGGGAAAAGAGGTTTGCACCCAACAAGGAGGAGGGCCCATTTCCTAGAGGCCTAGAAATGTAGAATTTCTCTTTTATTTTAGAGCTGTTGATTGGGATAAGAAACAATTAACCGAGTTAGTTCTCAGGCAGAAGGCCCTTTGTCAAAAGCTGGGCAGGGGAGGGTTTGCATTTCTGGGCTTTTGGTCTAGGGGCTGGCAAGAGAAAAAAAAGCCCAGTGAACAATATCTTTTATAATCTTGCCCTCATTTCTCAAATTTGAAATGTATCTTTCTGTCTCTCTGTATCACCTTGACACACATTTTTCTGTTCCTTTAGACTATACTCATCTTGCTCCTTGCCCATCTTGCTCCTTTTCCCTTGCCATTCATTTCCAACTACCTAACCCATAATCCCTTTGTGCCAGATTTCCTATCCCTTGCGCCGTATCCCAGTTCTAGAGGAATCCCAAAAGCCTTTTTTGCCTGCTGGGCTGCCGAGGAACTTCTGGGATGCCTTTTCTTTGTCCTC
Source organism: Anolis carolinensis (assembly GCF_035594765.1). Classification (NCBI taxonomy): domain Eukaryota; kingdom Metazoa; phylum Chordata; class Lepidosauria; order Squamata; family Anolidae; genus Anolis; species Anolis carolinensis. Next base: position 189,107,415 of record NC_085842.1, read on the forward strand.
CATGGGAAACACAGGGGAGATCGGAGCCCCGTGAAAGCTCCACAGATAATAACCTGCGTTTGTCTCCAGCACAATGGGGATACTGCATCTCGTGTTTCTCCCCCATTGTGAGCCCCACATGTGTCGCCTATCAATTTTATATTTTACTAGCTGTGCCCGGCCACGTGTTGCTGTGGTGAAGTATGGTGGTATGGGAAATAAAGTATTGAGGAACTGGTGGTAGTTAAGGTAAAGGGTAAAGGTTTTCCCCTGACATTAAGTCCATTATAAATGGGTTATATAGCTGTGTGGAAGTACCTTGAGTCTACACTGCCATATAATCCAGTTGAAATCAGATAATCTGTATCTTATAGGCAGTGTGAAAGAGGCCAAAGTAAGGCCTAACTGTGCCTGTCCCCTGGACTGAGTGGGTTGCTAGGAAACCAAGTGGGCGGAGCTTAGCCCTCTAAACTGGCAGCAATTGGATAAAACAATTATTGCTCTCCCTCTAATTAGGACTTTATTTTTCTTTTGTTTTTGTTGTATCAACCTAGAGGCGTGGATGATGGATTGTGTTGTCAAATTTCGAGATTGGGGGGCCTGTAGTTTTGTTGTTTTGTGGGTTGCTGTGATGCCATCGCTCATTTATATATATAGATTATTATTATTTGTCTTTATTATATCTTACCCCTTATAAATGAAGCATGATGACCTTAATATGAACTCTGGCCAGCACGTTACACCAACTAAGCACCATCCGGATGCCTAAGGCTAATGGATTACAAAACATGGATTACTCTCTGCAGAAGAAACAATGGGTTTCCTCTCTGGACCTCGGAGGACACAGATGTCAGGCCATCCAGGAAGGAGCACTTTTGGACATTCTGAACCATTCATCATAAGGGACTCATTTTCCTGCAAAGGAGGACAGGACCCAACAAAAGCCACCTCTTTCTTGGACTCTGAATTACTTAATCCCATCATCAGCCATCACCTCCTCCATTGTTCAGAGACCTGCCAGCCCCTCTTTCATCATTGGACAGAGGGAGAATTTGCATCCAAGTCAGGCAGCGCTCTCTCATTGGCCGAGGCGTGTCAAGCTCCCACCTCTCCAGGGAGTCCCTGCCAATCACAGCAAGACTGGGTCCAGCCAGGGACGGTAGGAATTTGAACTTGAAAAACTGTATCAAAGTGCATGCTTTGGTATGTTATGTATCTAAGTCTATTTTTGGTGAACTCTCGCAGGCTGGCATCACTTTCAGCTGAAATTGAATAAAATTCCTCGGTGGCTTCTGTTTCAACTTGGTGAGTCATATTCTGGAAATTATTGGCTTCTTTTCCCACCAGGCTTAACCCACAGCTTGGATCTCACTATCCAATGCTGCTCTAAATTGCTTGCTAACAAACGTCCAAAATATATCCAGTGCCTTGGACAACTTCAACATAGAAAGGCCACCTAACTACTAATATAATGTGTAAATATTGAAATAAATATAGTGCCCCTACTTCGCGGAATTTCACTTATTGCGGGTGGTCCTGAAACGTAACCCCTGCGATAAGTGAGGGAATAATGTATATGGCTATCATGTCTCAGCCTTCTCTTCTGCAGGCTTAACATGCCCAGTTCTTTGAGCCTCTCCTCATAGGACTTGTTCTCCAGACCTTTGATCATTTTAGTCACCCTCTTCTGGACACATTCCAGCTTGTCAACCTCTCCCCTCAATTGTGGTGCCCAGAATTGGACACAGTGTGATTCCAGGTGTGGTCTGACCAAGACAGAATAGAGGGGTAGTATGACTTTCCTGGATATAGACACTATACTCCTATTTATGCAGGCTAAAATGCCATTAGCTTTTTTTTTGTCGCTACATGACATTGTTGGCTCATGGTTAACTTGTTGTCCATGAGGACTCCAAGATGTTTTTCACACATACTGCTATCGAGCGAGGCATCCCCCATTCTGTATCTTTGCATTTCATGTTTTCTGCCTAATTGGAGTATCTTGCATTTGTCTCTGTATACATGTGGACTATAACCAACTTGCCACCCTACAGACATTACAACCACTAGTTGTTACTGGCAAACAGTGCCCTGTTGTGTTCATCCTTTTCTAACTCAGCTGTGGTTGTTTGCTACACACACCTGCAGGTGAAAAGATGTGATGATCGGCCTGTTTCCTGCACACCAGACATCTTCCTTCATCTGCCTCATGACCCGGAAGCATATCATTCGACAGCCACCATCCTCATCAAGTCCTTGCATCAGGATGTGCTCAGCTCGTGAAAAACTCAGGTGCCAATGGTAATTGGAAGCGGCCAATAGATCAAAACCGAAGGACTGCAGAAAAAGTTGAAATGGTTGAGCAGTGAAGGACTGGGAAGAGGGGACAGAAGTCATCCAGGAGGTAGGTAGCATGCTCTGACACTTGACTAGCCTCCCAGTAGGATTACATTTCTATTCAAGCCACTAAGTACCTCATCACATTGAGGTCAGTATAACAGGTAATAGCGGGGGGATTCACCATGGATCATGGTGAATCCAGCATGGGCCATTTGGAGTCCATTGCACTGCACCATGCATCACCTGCATTGCCCCTTACCTCATCCCACGAGGAACAGTGTCACCACCCAACTTCTGCAAGTCTCCAGTGCTAATGTGCCCACATCTTCCCATCTTTCTTCTTTGTGAGCAAGTGACAATATTTAGTGTGTGTGTGTGTGTGTGTGTGGAGGGGGGGGGATTGTGTTATCAGTGTGACGGGAAGATATTGTTGCACTTTTCTTACTAACAGCTTCCACAAGTCTCCTTATCCTGCCTTAATACTGAAATAGATTAACACAGCAACCTCTTTAAAATGGCTACCATGGATGTTACAATTCACTGTGTCCTCTTACAGCTTAAATTCTTATAGCTTATTCTACTTTTTATCTACATATCCCTTTTAGCAAGATGAGGATGTGAATTTGGCCTACAAGGATCTGCCTCTGCCTGGTACCTTAACACATTGCACTTTTTCCTGGCAAGGCCAGCGTTTGAAGCATCGGGGCCACTTGATTTTCTGGGGCCAACAGGTTGGAATCTCAATAGTCGGAGTCAGCTCAACTTCCACCTGGTAATCAGATGTCTCAACAGCAACACGAACCGCTGAGCTGAAGCCTTCTAAAATGTTGATTTTGTCTGGAAAAGAGACAACAGGTGGTCTTTACTGGTGGTTGAGCTAGAGCACCAACAAAGAAAGTAGAAGGGCCAATGTTGTAACCCACCTCAAGCCGGTAATCATTAATCATTCCTCAAATGATTAATGTAAATCCTTGGCTATATTATCCGGAAATTATAGGAACTACAACACAACATATTTGGACAAAGCTAGTCGGCATGGCTCTTACAGCCCATTCCAACTATCCGATTATATGATTTCTTTCACTTGTGATATGACAAGTTCCACTTTATTTACCAGTCACTAAAGAAATTTTTGGAGATTCCTTGGTGCCTCCAAAGAACTAATGAAACTGGACAGGACACAGAAAGGACCAGGAAGTTGGCACCATGAGATGCAGAGCTAACCTTAAGAATTGGGGCTACAAAGTGGAGTCCATGACATGCGAGTATGGAGAAGAGCAAACCACAGAGCACTTACTGCAATGAAGTCTGAGCACTGCCACATGCACAATGGAGGACTTTCTTATCACTATAGTGGCCAGCTTCTGGTCAAAGGAAATCTAGTATAATGCCAAGTTTTTAACTTTGTGGTTTTTTCTATACATTATAATTGTATTCTTAATTTGCTTCTGACACGATAAATAATAGTGGCAAGACACAGTAATTTTGCTGCATAACTTATTATATGTACCTAGAAGATCTTTCCACATGCCTTGATAATCCCTGAATCCTTGCTAAGGATTCAAATGTCTACCAGCCTCTACTGGAAGCAAGGCAACAGTGCAGAGATCTCTGAGAGGGTCTTGGACAATGCTGTTGTGGATATGAGGAAGTGATTGAAAGGTCTGAAGAAGTGCAAAGAGGCTGTGAGTGTTTGCAATTGACTGTGAGAAAGGGGAGAGTTGCTTTAATAAGATTGTGTCTTTCTACAGAAAACTCACCCATTAGATTGCAAGACACAATTGATCTCTCTACAAGCTCTCGGAAGACAGTCAGGACTTTAGCAGGCACAAGGTCACCCTCAATGTTCACATCTGTCTCGTGCCATTGTTGGAGGCTCTTGGAGAACTGCTCAACTTCCAGCCATTGCTGCAGATCCTCTGGATCCCTGACGGGAGAAATGAGCCTGGCTCCATGTGCTGTGTAGTAACGCCAGTGTCGTTTCTGGCCCTCTTTGTATCCAGACAGGCCAAGCAAGGGGATGGTGATGAGGAACTGGTTGGGTGCTAAGACCTAGACAGCAACAGAAAGGTTGAAACAAAAACATAAATGGGATAAGATAGCATTTGGTGGGGAAATGAAGAACAAGAGCCCAATCCAGATATGTTTCTGGATTGTTTAGATATTTTACAGCAATTTATCAATTATCAGTTTCCCTAAACATGGAGTACATATGGGTTAAGGGTCAGCAAAGTGTGGCCCTCAACGTCCCCATCCTACCCAACTACTTGGACTAGCAAAAAGGAGTAAACTGCCTCTCCTGGGAGCCTCTGTTATGGGTAATCACATTTCAAATAGGTTGCAGAATCTACTGCACTTTTTCACATTTTTACAAACTTTGTGTTTTTCAAAATCAGAAGTGTACACCAACCACATCTGGATTATTGTATTTTTGACAGCATTCAGAGGATCCTGAGGCAGAATATTAGTCTCCAGTTCTGCTCAATTCGTCCACCCCAATAAAGTAGATATCTTGATTGTATGTACTTCATATGAATACTTCTATGCAGATACCTTGAATGTAAGCCAGTATTATTGTGTGTGTGTGTGTGTGTGTGTGTGTAGACATGCACATTACATTAAAGGAAGAAAGTCATCCAAGAGAGTTCAGAATCTATATCTAGGGTCTATATCTATATCCATACTGCCCAAAATGTGAATGGCTATCCAGGAAGATATGGGCCTTTAAAAGTATTTTTAAAACCTGGAATAAACCTGGATAAACAGATTTATTTCAGGTTGAAATGGATTACTCTGGACCATCATTTGGACACCCCAGGCTAATTCATTTCCTATACACAGACTGGTGTAGATGTGGCCTGAATTAGGGACTTCCTCAGTCTTAGTTCCAGGCAATCTCAAGACTGCAGTGGAGTACTCCCCACCCCACATATACAAATCTTGTAGTTTATTAATCATAATGATGCTCCCCAATAATTTTATTTTGTTTTTCAAAAGAACTTATTGCAAACCACCATATGAAGAAGTATGTTAAACCGAAGTTTTCCATACCAGCCTTAAAAAATTCCTAACATATACCTAACATATACCGTATATACCCGAGTATAAGCCTACCCGAATATAAGCCGAGGCACCTTATTTTATCACAAAAAACTAGGATAACCTATTGACTTGAGTATAAGCTGAGGGTGGGAAATGCAGCAGTTATGGGTAAATTTCTTTCTTTTTTTAAAATAAATTTTTATTCAAATTTTCTTTCGTGCACATACATTAAAAGTGGGAAAAAGTGGGAAAAGGGGACAAGTGAAGGTTGGGAAGGGGGAAAAAAGAAGGGAGTAAAAAGAAAGAAAAAAAAGGGGGGGAAGGGGAATATAATTAAAATGCTATTGTATGTCCTTCCGCTTTCTATTCTTTGTGGCTTGAGTTTCTTTTAATCTTCTTCCCTTTTTCATAAACTGGACTAGTTTTATAATAACTGTTCTCGGATTCTCCTTTTGCTTACTTTTCCTTTAGCTTTTTCTTGTATTCTTCATATTTTTCCCAATCGGTTCATTTTATTGTATTTCCTCTGTTTACTTTCATTAAGTATGTTAGTTTGTCCATATCATGTATATCATTCAGTTTCTCCAACCATTGCTGTTTTGTTGGGATGTCTTTTTGTTTCCAGTACTTAGCAAAGGTTATTCTTGCAGCTGTCGCTGCATATGTAAGTATTTTGTCCTCGTTTTGATTCAATTTCATTGTATTCTCCGTCAGTCCAAGTAAATAAATTTCTGGCTTCATTGAAAATGATTTTTGTAGTATTTTTCTGTGTTTCCTCATGTATAGATTTCCAGTACAATTTCGTTTCTGGACACGACCACCAAATGTGGAAGTATGACCCTTCTTGTTTTTTACATTTCCAGCATTTATTTTCTGTGTTTTTGTACATAATTGCTAATTTTTTTTGGAGTGATGTGCCATCGATGAAACATTTTAAGCCAATTTTCTTGTAAGTCTGAAGCATAAGTATACTTTTGTTTTATATTCCAGATTGTTTCCCATTCTGACATCATAATTGGGCGTCGAATATTTTTTGCCCATTTTGTGGCGCATGTTTTCACATATTCTGTCTCCATAGACCATTCTAATAACTTCTTGTATACCTTTGTGATTTCTTTTTTGTCGTTTTGCATTAGGGCATCCCAAAAGTTATCTGTTTCATTAAAGCCTAATATTTTGTCCTTTCCAAATTGTTCTTTCATTTGGGCATATTGAAACCAGGATACTTTATCATATTTTTGTTTCTTCTTGCGATCTTAATTGGTATTGTCCATCCTTTTTTCTTAATATTTCCTTATATTTTGGCCAGTTTGTCCATCCCAAGAATTTTTTCTGGTTAGCCTCTAAGGGTGAAATCCAAAGGGGTATTTTCGTGTAGATCCTTTCCTTGTATTTTTCCCATATTTTTATTAATGAGGACCTAATAAAGTGATTTCCAAAATTTTTCTCCACCAACCTTTTACTATACCAAAGATAGCTATGCCATCCTCTCCTCAGGTCGAAACTTTCCAATGCCAATATGCTATCTTTTTTCAGACTTGCCCAGTCTTTTACCCACACTAAAGCACAAGATTCATAATATAATTTTAAGTTTGGCAGTCCAAATCCGGCTCTTTTCTTTTCATCAGTCATTATTGTATAGTTTATTCTTGACTTTTCCCCCCTCCAAATGAACTTTGTAATTTCCTTTTGCCATTCCAAAAACAGTTTCTTATTTCTTATCACTGGTAGGTTTTGGAATAAATACAACAATTTTGGTAATATGTTCATTTTTATTATCGCTATTCGTCTGAGGATGGAGATTTTCAAATTCTTCCAGTTCTGTAAATCTTTTTTAATTTCATTCCATTTCATTTGGTAATTATTTTTCAGTAAGTGGGCATTTTTCGCTGTCAGCCAGATTCCCAGATATTTTATTTTAGGTACTATTTGGATATTTGTCTCTTTCTCAATCTCTTCTTGTTTTTTCTTTGATATATATTTTTGTCAGAATTTTTGTTTTCTTTTTGTTTAAGTAGAAGCCTGCCACTGAGCCATATTCCTCTATTATATCAAGCCACTTTTGAATCTGATATTTTGGGTTCTCAATAATACAAATAAGATCGTCGGCAAAGGCTCTCAGTTTAAATTCATAGTTTGCTACTTTTGTTCCTTTTAATTGATTGTCCTTTCTAATATTTCCTATTAAGATTTAAATTGCAAATATGAAGATTAGGGGTGATAATGGGCATCCTTGGCGAGTTCCTTTGTTAATTTGTATTTCTTTTGTATATTTACTAAGATTTTTGCTTTTTGTTCTGTGTATATCGCTTTGTTGGCATTGTAAAATTGATAGCCTATATCGATTTCTTTGAATAATAATTTGATGAATGACCAATTTAAGTTGTCGAATGCCTTCTCTGCGTCGATCGAGAGTAATGCTAATTCTTTTTGGTGAAACGTTTCGTAATATTCTATCACATCTACTATGCATCTTACATTTTCTTTCATATACCTTCCCGGAAGAAATCCTTTTTGTTCTGGCCCGATCCATGTAGATAAAAATTCTTTAAATTGATTCGCCTATATATTGGTAAAATTTTTATAGTCCAGATTGAGTAAAGAAATTGGGCGGCAGTTTTTGACCTCCGATTTATCTGTGTCCTCTTTATGAATTGTCCCCTTCTTTCCACGATTCCGGAATGACCTTCTTTTCCAATACTTGATTCATTAAGGTTTTTAGGAATGGAGTTAGCTCATCTTTCATGACTTTGTAAAAGCTTGCCGTGAATCCGTCCAGACCCAGTGCTTTATTGGGTTTTAAATTTTTTATTGCTTTCTTAATTTCTTCTTCTGTGATTTCTTTATTAAGGTACTCTCTTTGCGTTTCCGTAATTTTATCTAATTTTTGTTCTCCTAGGTAATTTGATATTTTTTCCAGATCTTCATCTTTTTGGTTATATAATTGGCTGTAGTACATTCTGAATTCTTCTCTTATTTCTTCATCCCTCGTATGTTCTTTGTCTTTGCCTTTGATCTTTATTATTTGCTGTTGTTTTTTCTTTCTTATCTTTCTTGCCAGCCAGGCCTCTGGTTTGTTTGCGTTTTCAAAATTGTATTGTTTCACAAATTTCAATGACTTTGCTATCCTTTCCAATTCTAAATGGTGTTTGTCCTTTTTTAGGTCATTTAGTTCGTTTTTTAATTTTTGATTTTTGGGTTGTTGTTTGAGCATCCTTTCTTTATTTTCTATTTGCTTGTTGATTTGTTCTATTTTGAAATTTCTTCTTTTGTTAGCTCTGGCTTTCTGTTGTATGAAGTATCCCCTCATTACTGCCTTATATGAGTCCCATACTATTTGTTTTGTTACATCCTCTTTGTCTTTAATAATAAAGAATTCTTTTGTCTGTTTCTTGTTTTCCAGGATCTCATTCTCTGATTTGATGAGATTATCATCTAATCTCCATCTCCTGGAGTTTATTTTGTGATTCATTATTATTTCCAGTGGTCTGTGGTCTGTTTTGTCTCTTACTAATATGTTTATCTTGACCATTTTTGTTATCAATGAGTTTGAGGCCCAGATCATATCGATTCTGGACCATGATTCGTGTCTATTCGAATAATATGTATAGTCCCTTGTATTTGGATTTTTGTTTCTCCACGCATCTTGAAGATCAAACTCTTTCTTCAGGTTTAAGAAGTTTATTGGTAGGTGACCGATTTTTTTCTTTGCTTCTTCTATTTTTCTTTTTGGATTTGTCTATTTTTTGGTCTATCACGCCATTAAAGTCCCCTAGAATTATTATGTGTTCCGTGTCCACTTTTGATATTTGTTCTCTCAAATTACATGCAAATTGTGTTTTTGGCCCATTCGGGGCATATATGTTACAGATAAGGATTTTCTCTTGGTTTATCGTTATCTCCACCGCAATTACCCTTCCCTCCGCATCTTTAAATTTCATTTCTGCTGGGATATTTTCATTTACATATATGACCACCCCTCGTTTCTTTGCCAAATCTGCTGAGAAGAATTCTTTTCCTATTTTATTATTTTTCAAATGGGCCACATGTTTTTGACATACGTGCGTTCCTTGAAGTGCCACAATGTCGTATTTTCCTTTATTAATTTGGTTCAGAATATTTTTCCTTTTTTGGGGGGAATTTAGCCCGTTCACATTATTTGTATATATTTTTAACTGCCGTGTTAAAGCCATCAGAACAAATGCAATTAAGGCCAAGATTGAAAAATCAGCTGATGACCCAAAATGCAGACTCTTCATCTTGGTTATCATCATTTAACGGTTCTTCCTCTTCTTCTTCATCTGTAATGTTTATATCCTGCAGTCCTGCTCCAGCTCCTAATACTGCGTCTTCCGGGGAGTTCTGTCTCAATCTTTTTGATTTTTTCTTTTTTACTGAAGGTGATATTGAGGATACATGGTCCAGATCTTTTTTGAGGGTTTTGTAAAAGGCTTTTGCTTTGTCTACCGATGTTAGCCAGTGTCTTTCGTCTCTGTAGATTACCATTATACCCTCTGTCCTCTCCCATCTAAAATGAATTTTATGTTTTTTTAATTCTTCCATGAGGAAGAAATAATTTCTCCTTTTATTTAGGGTTGTTAAAGGGAATTCCTTTAGTATCACAATTTTTGTCTCTTTGTGATAGATTGGTTTTTTACTATTTTGTATTAATATTTCATCCCTTACTCTCTTTCTTATAAAGTGTACAATCACGTCCCTGGCCACTTTATTTTTCTTTGAGTAGTTTGTCTGTATCCTGTAGCATCTATCTATTTCCGTTTCCAACTTATGTGGTATCATTTGTAATAGGTCTGCAGTCAATTTTAATATTTTTTCTCTTATGTCCTCATTTTCTTCTTCCTGGATGTTTCTGAATCGGAGCTGGAATTCTAGTTCTCTTTGCTCCAGTCTTTCTTGCAATTTTTCTATTTTTAAGTTTTTATTTTCTAAATTTTCCATTTTTTTCTTGATTTTCTCTTGGGATTTTTTAAATTTTTCACTATTTTGTTTTAGTTCTTTTATATCTTCAAATGATTTTCACACTTCTTCCTTTAATTGATCAAGTTTTTGTTTTATTTCTGTTCTCATTTCTGACATTTGTTTGTTGTATTCTTCCAATCTTTTTTGAGTTACGGGTAAATTTCAAAATAAAAATAGATACCAATAAAATTTCATTATTCGAGGCATCAGTAGGTTAATGTTTTTAAATATTTACTGTATTTCAAAGAAAAGCAATAAACTAGCTCTATAAGTGGAAAAATAGGGGCAACAAAACAATATAGTATCAACAATAACCTAATAATAATAATAATAATAATAATAATAATAATAATAATAATAATAATAATTTTGTTCCTTGACAACATTGAAGGAAAAGCTGATAAGGAGAAGACCTAGCTATGGCTCACGAATGGGACCCTAAAGAAGGAGACAGAAGGCTTGATCCTTGCAGCCCAGGAGCAAGCCATCAGAACAAATGCAATTAAGGCCAAGATTGAAAAATCAGCTGATGACCCAAAATGCAGACTCTGCAAGAAAGCTGATGAAACCATTGATCATATCCTCAGCTGCTGTAAGAAAATCACACAGACAGACTACAAACAGAGGCACAACTATGTGGCCCAAATGATTCATTGGAACTTATGCCTCAAGTACCACCTCCCAGCAGCAAAGATCTGGTGGGATCACAAACCTGCAAAAGTATTGGAAAATGAGCACGCAAAGATACTGTGGGACTTCCGAATCCAGATGGACAAAGTTCTGGAACACAACACACCAGACATCACAGTTGTGGAAAAGAAAAAGGTTTGGATCATTGATGTTGCCATCCCAGGTGACAGTCGGATTGACGAAAAACAACAGGAAAAACTCAGCTGCTATCAGGACCTCAAGATTGAACTTCAAAGACTCTGGCAGAAACCAGTGCAGGTGATCAGCACATTGGGTGCCGTGCCAAAGGATCTCAGCCAGTATTTGGAAACAATAGACATTGACAAAATTACGATCTGCCAACTGCAAAAGGCCACCCTGCTGGGATCTGTGCACATCATCCAAAAATACATCACACAGTCCTAGACACTTGGGAAGTGTTCGACTTGTGATTTTGTGATATGAAATCCAGCATATCTATCTTGTTTGCTGTGTCATAATAATAATAATAACAACAACAACACAACAACAACAACAACAACTTCATTTGGATCCCACCCTATCTCCCCATGGGGACTCAGGCCGGCTTCCAACATAGTAACAGGCAAACATTCATATATATATATATATATATATATATATATATATATATATATATATCATATATAACTTTTTATAATACACTATTTTTCAATATTTGAAGAAACCTGTTCCTGGTTTGAAAGTCTTATTTCCTGTTCAATTGGGTTCTTATCACTGTAAAAGTCCCTCTTCTACTTGTGTAGACTTTGGATTAGAAATGCAGCACACGCCAAGCAATGCCTTGACAGGATTGGCAACGTCCTTTGGAAACTATAAATTGCCTTTGAACCTTTTGATCAATGGTGCCACTGGCTGACCTTGTGATTGCAAAAATGAAACTCTGGCTGAGGACTTTGGATTAGAAATGCAGCACACGCCAAGCAATGCCTTGACAGGATTGGCAACGTCCTTTGGAAACTATAAATTGCTGTGGACCCTCTATTGAATCAAATCAATGTCTGACTTTGTGATTGCAGAAATAAAACTCAGCCCAAGGCTTGGGAATAGAAATGGAGCGTGAGGGAAGCAATGCCTTGGCGGGTGCCCCACGTCCTTTGGAAACTATTTCTTCCAATGTACCCTTTAGGTTTGAAAACAATGTGTGTCTTTGTGATTGCTGCAATAACACTCAGCCCGGGGGCTTGAAATTACAAACGGAGCGGGAGGGAAGCAATGCACTTGCAGGAACGCAGACGTCCTTATTTTCAAGCCCCCCCCCCTTTCAGGATTGCAAAGAAGGGCTGATGTGGTGATTGCTAAATTCCAAAAAAGAAAACAGAAAGGCAAAAGGTCTCCCTCAGGAGTAGATGGAAAGCACCCCAAGCTCAGCACTAGCAGGGACGCAGACGTCCTTTGGAAAAAAAAAGTTTCCTAAAGCCAGCCACAGCAAGGACTCTGCCCCAAGCCCCCAGCCAATTTCTCCCCAAAAAAACACAATATCGAACCAGAAACAACAGAAACAATCTACCCCCAGTCACTTAGCCCTCTCTCCCCCAAGCAAGCAAGCAGCTTCCCAGCGTGCGCGAAACACCCTCTCTCCTCGGTATCCCAACCCAGAATGGCGTGGCTCAGTTGGGGAGGGGAGAGATCCTCCATGTGGACGCGGAGGACGCTAGCCCCCACCTTTTTCAGCCATCGTGGAAGTCTCTGATTGGCCAGGGAGCGGTAGCCATGTTAGGCTGTGCTAGGCTCCCATCCATGTTAGGTTGCAGAAACAAAAAAAAATTAAAGAAATTTTTTAAACAAATATTAAAAAAAAATTGGAAGGAAAAAATTTAACGAAAATTTTAAGAAACAATTAGAGAATGGGCCAACGATGGTTCGAATTACATTGCCAGTTGCGCCCAGGGAAAACGTTTCAATACTCGTTTCAAAAAACGAGAACAATCCAAAATAATTACGAAACGAGAAACATAACGAATATTTGGACAACCCTAATAGATACACATATAAAGGTACATAGAGATTGCAAAAGCTTGCAAAAGGTTAATGCCTATATATCTGTAGGAGAGTTTAACAAATATTTCAGGGGAAAATGCTTTCATAAGATTAATAAATATATATTTTTCTTCTTCCTGATTTGCAAGGGTGTCTCTCTTTTCAAAACATTCCCTTGATTAAGAGCGGGAGGCTTTGCAAAAGTAAACACACTGATAAAGGAGGAGAAGAGAGAAATAGATCACATATTGCAAGCAATAGCCTGCAGGCTCCGTTACCGGCCTTGACCTTGACCCAATTATAAGGCGGGGGAGGCTTTTTCAGCTTATAAATAAGGGCTTATCTTCGAGTATATACGGTAATCTGTATTCCTTTCATAATAAGCACTACCAATTACATGCAAATACATCGTGACTTTCCCCAACACTTCTGGAAGTAGGTGATAAATAGTAAGAAAACTGGATTTGAACAGAATGAAAAAGACTGTTGTAGCTGCCTCCAATCTAGGCCAGATCTTAGCAGTTAATAAGTGACACCATTAGGGACCTTATTAAATTGAGGTATGTTTATATCAGTATGCATCCCATATTTTTTTAGGACTGAATGCATACTATACTGAGATGGGATGCATACTCTCCCCATCACACCTGATTATTATTTGTTAGGATGTGTCTGTACCAGCTTACACTGAGTTGGTTCGTCCACCCCCATGACATGACTGTTGGGAGAGGGAGGATGGCTAGGGTCTCTGATAAGGGCCATCTGGACTGGGGGAAACTGGGAATTGTAAAATGCTCTGTGAGAATGGAATGTAGCTGTTTGAAAATAGATAGTGGGAGGGGGATGGGTCAGCTAGGTGATATACACTGCAATTGGTGGGAACTGGTTAGAGCTCTCTTTCTATAGCCTTTGGTAAGAAGGAAATAAAGCTGTATCCAAGGATTTGCCTTGTGAGCATGCTTTTATGCCAAGATCTTCTGGGGTCTGACATTATTATTCTTATAATTTGAAAATACTGTGCTTTGACTCATCACACCATGGAAGGCTGGCTCCTCCCAATCCATTTGACTGCCTCCCTACATTAGAAAAAAATTCTAATATTGCACAGTTACATAGCCTGGAAATCTTGAACGACTGATCTCATGAGATTTTATCTAATGGAATACAGATTGATTTTCTGATCATACGGAAATGCAGCGCCTCAACAATGTATTGGAGTAAAATTTTTAAAACAGTATCCCATGTGCAATTACTTCGTTTCTGCAATATTTTGCAGATAGATTTCAATGGAGTACTGACGGAATGGGGCAAATATCATGTGACAGGATCCATTAGGAACCATGTTCAAAGAGTCTCAGAAATTGAATATATCCCAATGTGATAAGGCCCTAAAAGAAAAGATGGGCAATGACCACAGAAGGAGGAAAGGGAGGTAGTTTTTAAAGAAACATGTAGCGCTCCTGGCTCCTATTTCTGACAAATAGTTTGTAGCTTTTACCAGAGTCAGCATCATGTAGTTACTTGAGTGTTGGACAAAGACTTTGGGAAATCAAAATTCAAATCTCAGCCATGGAAACCTACCTTGGTGACTTGGGCAAGTCATACTCTCCCTGTGTCAGAGGAAGGCAAAGATGAATAAATCTTCTCAATGAAACCCTGCAACAGGTTTGCTTTAGGGTCACCAAACCACTTGAAAGCACACAACAGAAGCAACAAACCCATGGCTTCTTCATAACAGTTCCTTCAACAGTAGATTTCATGAATGCAAGGATGTGCTGGAACAGTTTAATTCTAATCTGCATATTTTGAATAGCATCACTAAACTCTGTGAACCCTGTTTTCACATCATGATTTGCTAGCAACAAAACCCAGAAAATCATTACATGCAAAAGTACAGAGACTACTCCAAGAACAGTGAACACGTTGCACAGCAGTATCACAACTCAGAGGAGTAAGCAAACCAGAAGTACCACATACACAAGGCAACAGCATTCATATAAAACAGGGGTTGTTTTACATTGGTGGAGAGCTGGACTGGATCTCTTCAAACTCTATGATTCTAGCATTCTATGAAAGGGGAAAGCTAAAGGCAGAGTCATACCAAAAATCACAAGAGAGGGAGAAGGAAAAATCATATGTGGTCAATGAGCTACCGACAGAGATAATTTAGGAGCAAAATATACAGGACTGAAGACATATCAAGGTCACTTTACTATAGATAAGAGGAACATGCACTATTTTTTGTTCATTATGTGTAGCCGAAAACAGGTTCTGGAGTACATTTGACTTGAGCAGAAGCAGCAGTTTGCCATTTCTATCCTGCTATACTGTTGGCTATAAAGAATCTGGGCAACAGCCTAAACAGGCTGACCAGCCTCCTCACAGATGGGAAGAACTGACAAAGCTAAACTACACTCTATGCTAAACAAGCAGCATGCAACTTTAGTTAGTCACTATCCAGTTCAGACCCATGATACATAGTTATTGTTGCTATTATTATTATTCTGACTGTTATTTCTTACCTGCCCCTCCCATGGATCGAGGTGGAGAACAACAACAGATTAAAATAATCATACATAATATCAGTTTTAAAATAACATCAGTTAAAACACTCGTTTTAGGATCAATTTAGAAGAACATAACAATATTATAATTACAATCCATTGTTTAAAACTCATAATTTAAAATGCATACACTAAAAATCATTTGGGTGGGCCTGCCTAAAAATGAACTGATCTATAGCATATTCAGATGTTGAGTCCTTTCTGACAGAGATTTCACTGTCTAAGGGTGGCTGATGAACAAGCTTAGTAGGACTTTAAACCGTACAGATTTCCTTGCCTCCACAACTCCAGCTCTCTGTTCTTCATATGTGGGGGCTTAAAAAGAAGGAATGGGTTCCACTGGTGCCAGTGGAAGGAAGATTTAGGAAAAACCCAGGGAGGACGTTTTCAACTTCCTCTACCTTTGCACAGTGAACCTTACCCATAGCAGACCTAGTTATGAGTAAATAAAGAAAGCAGTTTTCAATTGCATGTTATAAATTAAACAGGGCATGCAGTTTACTAAAGTGGTAGGCAAATTAGAAACCATATTTTTGCTTTCAAAAAGATAGGGGTGAATGAGATCTCAGTAAGGACATATAATGGGGTATTGGAGTTGAAAACAGACATGAGGGAACTGGGGCAAAATCCATGCAAGGTGTTTGTACCTGGATGGATGGATGGAAGGGGCGCTTCCCCTGAAGTAGAGCTGACCATTTGGCCAGTAAAGCTGGCTGATCCTGACAGAGGCAAAATGGGAAACGAGACACAACAGAGGCAAAAAAGTTATTAGTGAGCAAGCTAATCAAGCAGCACATTTCTAATTAGAGCGATGCCCAAGAAGATCTTTAACCCAGAGGTACGACTTCTTCAAACTATCCCAAGGCATGAATCAACACACTATACAATCCTGCCAAGTTCTGAATAAAGCTACTTGCTGCTTTGATGTGAACTTTACCTACCATGCCAATCCTTTACATTTCCCATCTTTTCTCTCTGACTCATCTGTCTGCTGGCCAGGTGAGAAAGGAATGGGTCAGTGGAGACGGAAAGCAGGCACATTACTGCATCCTATGTACAGCAATGTCTGAAAATTCAAACTGCATCCCTAAAAGCTCATAACTCTCTTACATTTACCAAAATGTTATTGTAAGGTGGTTCTGATAAGAGGTCATTTCTGGAAATGCAGGATTGGAATTGAAATGTGAGCCAAATCCAGCTGGAAAGTAGAGATACTCCACCATTCTTTAACTTCCAAATAGAACTTACCCAATTAGTGTGCTTTTGGGGGAGTAATGGTATTGGACTTCATTTAGATTTCTCTGCTCCTACAGACAGCCACTCCTGTCTAACACACAATGAGACACTTTCCACATGACATCGCAAACAGCATTGCACAGTTCAGTTACTCAGTGTAAAGTGAATTAAACTTCAATACCAGGAATACAGAGAAGAAAAAATTATGTACAATTGTCTGTCTTGTCAAGTGTATAAACGGCATTGAATATTTGCTGCATATATGTATGTTCTGTGATCCGCCCTGAGTCTCCTTTGGGTTGAGAAGGGCGGAATATAAATACAGTAGAGTGGACCATGCATAGTGGATAGTAAAGCTCATAGATCACACCCTGGGATATAGGATAGCATAGAAGGGGCCTGAGCAAATTTGAGGAGGATAGCTAGCTATAGACATTTGCCACTCAAAATCAGTCCAACTTTGAAAATAGAAGACCTTTCTTACAGTACAGGTACTACACGCTATAGTTGTCAAGACTGGGATTTTCTATAGGCACAAGGCTGGGACTTTCTATAAGCTTAGCATCTGAACATTCTGCACATTGCCATTTCATTGGCACACAAGAACCCCACTGTTACACTTTTTGCAGTCTTTCTATAATTTATTAATAAATCTAAACATTACATCACCTACCCGAACACCAGTTCACATGAAAATGACCTTGAATCCCAGTGTTTCATCTCCCCCCCCCCCCCAGCTCTACTCTCTTATCTCCCTGGAGTTTGGTGCTAATAGAAATTGGTTCCCACTAACTACATTATGCAGCTGCCTACTCTAATTCCTATTGGATAACATGTTATGAGTTATAAATAATATAATAGAACAGCATCTAATAATTACATCTAAAGCAGAAAGTATAACATTGTCAAGGTTTAGCAGATTTAGCAGTCCAAGGCAACACACTTTTTAAATTATGGCAGATCCTAGGCATAGGATCCTGACACAGAGACAGTATAGTGGCATGCATGATCAGGAGTGTTCTTGTACTCATATCCTGCGTGAATGCTTCCCATTTGGAACCAACTGGTCATAAGGGGCTCTTCTTATGTTTATAGCACTTCCATTCCTACAGATCCATTGATGCATGCATCTTTCACATTCTACTGGTCTATGTGTACAAAGTGAACTTTTGAACCTAAACTAAAAAAATATGTTTTTAGCAGAAGCTTTCACAGACTGGATCTACTTTATTAGATGCATGGAGTACATTCCTTCTTTGGCTTCAGGTTCCCCTTTGACTGTTGTGTAAATACACGGTTGTCCTGTTACTCACTAGTACAGTAGAGTCTCACTTATCCAACGTAAACGGGCCGGCAGAACGTTGGATAAGTGAATATGTTGGATAATAAGGATAGATTAAGAAAAAACCTATTAAACATCAAAATAGGTTATGATTTTACAAATTAAGCACCAAAAATCATGTTATACAACAAATTTGACAGAAAAAGTAGTTCATTACACATTAATGCTATGTAGTAATTACTGTATTTACGAATTTAGCACCAAAATATCATAATATATTGAAAACATTGACTAC
This sequence comes from Anolis carolinensis, assembly GCF_035594765.1. Classification (NCBI taxonomy): domain Eukaryota; kingdom Metazoa; phylum Chordata; class Lepidosauria; order Squamata; family Anolidae; genus Anolis; species Anolis carolinensis. Next base: position 189,125,821 of record NC_085842.1, read on the forward strand.
AAAAATGCATTGGATAATCCAGAACGTTGGATAAGTGTTGGATAAGTGAGACTCTACTGTAGTTACAAACTGATTATAGTTTATAATATAAGAACGTAAGGAATAAACAAATAAGGACTGTTTTATAACAATGCATCAAACATTATATTCATGCTTGAATGCTTCCCAAAACAACTGCTAAACTGTGGTCAACACTTTAAATAGATTCAGTATTGTCCCATGTAAGTAAAAAGTCTTAGGAATGCATGATCAGGAAAACAAAGCAACTGATAAGTTCTTCTATAAACTGTGGTCAACACTTTAAATAGATTCAGTATTGTCCCATGCAAGTAAAAAGTCTTAGGGATGCGTGATCAGGAAAACAAAGGTTCCCGGGTGTTTATAATCCTTGTTTCAGGATAAGTATCCCTTCTTCAGGTTTCTTCTGAGGGTTTCTTCATATTTTCGTACTTTGGAAAACATTCAAGCATGAATATAATTTTGGTACATTGTTGTAAAACAGTCCTTATTTGTTTATTCCTTGCGTTCTTGTATGATAAACTATAATCACTTTGTAACTATTATTCTATTCTGTAATACTAGTGAGTAACAGGACAACCTAGTATTTACACTTAATTTATAGATTTCTGTGTACTTTAGTGATCCCCTTTGACTGTTGCCCACAGCCCAGTCCTGCTAATGCCCCATTAAGGCTGCTGCACTGTAATTTTGCAGAAGCAACCAGAGAGATGCACTAACTGGGGACCTCATCCCACCAGCCGGGAGGAAAGTGGAGGAAAGTGGAGGGAACAGTCTTACCCCGTTCCCTCCTGTCCTTCGCAATCTTCTGGGATGGCCAGCCATTCCATGTCCTTTCCATGCTGAGCGCCCCTCCCCCTTGTTTTCTTCCGCTTTCTTCTTGGGGGATTTCAGGCTTCATTTCCAAAAACTCGGGGCTATGTCTGTTTTTATTGTTGCTTTTATTGTTGTTTTTATTGTTTTTATTGTTATTTTAAAGCCAAGTGTATTGTTTTAATCTATTTTTGTAAACCGCTCCGAGCCAAACAGGGAGTAGCGGTATATACGTTTAATAAATAAATAAATAAATAAATAAAATGTGCTGCGGAAACGAAGTCCCACAGAGTCCCACCGGAAGTGCCCTTAGGTCATGTGATGACCTCTGCGGGACTCTTGTGGAGCTCTGTTTACAAAGTGCATGGAAATGGGGCCCTAAATGCATGGGATGAAGTCCTGGACCAGTTCTAACATTCCACCTGTGGCTGTTACCTGATCTGGCCACAGCAACCCCTGCCTGGATTATTGTAACACGCACAAAGCTTCAGGTCGCCCAAAATGTTGCAACTTGATTGTTAATTAGAGTTGGTTACAGGATCCAAGCAACTACCTTGCTACAACAGCTCCATGAGTCCATCAATCTATGGGCACAAATTTAAATACTGGTAAATACTGGTTATGACCCATATAGCCATATCTTTCCATCTGATCCTCCCCAGGTACTGGGCTCCTCAGGAGAGGAGTTCCTGAGCCTATAAGGTATATTCCTTAGATTTTGGAACAACCTTCTAAGGAAGTTAGAACAAACACCTGTGCTGTCCTTCTGTTAGCTGGGAGCAGGCATGTAGCCGGGGGGGGGGGGGGGCACTTGAGGGGCTTCAGCCCCCTCCCAAATTTGCAGGGTGGTCAGCTAGAAGGCCTTACTGGTACTGTTATGTTTATTCATATCATGATCTGATCACCAAGCTCAATATATCCCATATGCATGGGGGCATTGGGATAACGATAACAAAAGGTTTGCTAGGGTAGATCCTCTCTCACTCAGACTCAGCCCCCCCTCCCTCCCCCCCAAATCAAAATCCTGGCTAAGGGCCTGGCTGGGGGAGTCTTCTTTATTCCAACAAGAGTTTTAAAACTGGAGGGTTTAAAAGAGAGGGCTCTTAACAGCATGCTATATTGTTTTAATTGCACTGTGTTGTTGTTTTTTTAAAATTATTTTAGGGCATACACTTGCACAACATTTACTATTCCCACCACCACCACAAGGATTGTTTTCTTTTACATATTGATCTTTTAAGACAATCCTTATAGATTTACATACTATATAACATTTGTATTCTATTTCTTATGTCCTGATCTCTAGACTTATTCATAATATAATTCTTGAACCTGTTCTATCTTTCTTCAACTTCTCGCATTCTATTTTCATTACCTTTTGAATAATTTAATTTCACATCCATAATTTCAAATTCCATTTGATCCACCATGTACTGATACCATTTATTTACTGTCCACTTTGATTTGTCTTTCCATCCCAATACTATCACTACGTGCGCACTCAATTATTGCTTTCTTTATTTCCCTGTAATTTCCCATTCCCTCTCTTTGTACTAAGACTGCCATTTCTTTTGTTATAACCCAATCGATTCCTAATATTTGACTTGACACATTTTGTATAGTCTGCCAGAAGTATTGTACCTGTTTGCATTCCTGCATCATGTGCATAAGCCATCCTTTCTGTTGACATCTATGCCGGCACTGACTGCTCCCCTTTTGATAATAGTACACTAGTTGACAGGGTATACAAAACTACTTATGTAACATTTTCCTCCTAATTTCTTTTGCATTCCTTATTCTCCCTATTGTCTCCACCACTCGTCTCATATTTTGTTCTGTAATTTGTAACTCCATTTCCCTCATACTTTTCAAGTCCCATACTGTACATGCGGAGACCTGTGTTGCTGTTTTTAAATAGACTTTTAAAAATAATTTTGAAATAATTTCCCTAGCTTTAAGGAAAAACAGAATATAAAAAGGTATTAATAGCAATGATGACAATAATGATGTAAAGTATGGTTTTACCCCTGAATGGATCTGAACATTGTCTCAATTACTCACTGAATGCATACACAGGCAAATAACCTCTGCCCTTACCTTCATGTTCTCATTATGAATGCCAGAGTTGGAAATTGCCTGGAAACGGGGATCCTTGTTGCTAATATCTGTGGTTAACCGTTGTATGATTTTTTGCACTTCATCCACAATTCTAGAGACTACTCGGTGCCTCACATCCACCTGCAGATATAACCCAGCAGTTATATTACTTTCTTGCAACAGCTCCAGTCTACATGTTATAGGTAGCATATTTGTGCATACTCTTGGAGTTGGGGCTCAAGTTATAGTTCCAAGGCTGCTCTTTGTCAGCTCCTAGAATTGGTGAAGCCATAATCTGAATATTCCTACTTTGAGGGTTTGAAAACAAAATCCAGTTCCAAGAGACAAAAGGACCATCCTTACCTTATTATGGATGTATTGCTCTATAGCTTCTTCAGTGAGTTGCTTCATGGTAAGAAGTGATCCTCCGTGTTTCTTCAGGGAAAGCCTTCTGATGTTCCTGCAGGGATAACAATCCCAGTATATTCAGCTCTAGCTCAAAAATGCTTCCTTTTCCTGCAAATGGAGAAGAATGAACGGAATTCTTCCTTTGGTCCTACATTTCAACTTTCAACCCCACTTAACATTTCCTATTTTCTCCCCACATTTGTTTGCTTTTCCTCTTGAGCCTTCACATAAGTTAATAGAGACAGTTAGAAAGTTAGATTCTTTAATTTGAAATCAGTGCATTTAAAATCTCAACTACACTTCAAGAATCATAATTTCTTGATTACCACGCATATTGTTTGTTCAGCCCAGAAAGTATGCAAATTATCCAAATTCCTCCCAGTCCTTCTCCCTGCAAGCAGGTGGCTGATTTTTACACACTTTCAGGGTTGCAGTCTGCAGCCAACACTCCTTATCACTTCTTTCTCTCTCCTGCTATATTGACAGTAAATGCCACACCACTTGGGCCTTGCCTGGAGTTGGCTTTGCTTTCTTGACTGTAAACACACACTAAGCTGCCGCTTGTTAGCTGCCAGCTGTCCAAATAAGCCCACATACACAACACAAATTGTTCTGAAAGTGGAAATAATTGATCGGGCCTTTTATCAATCGAACAAGAGCGAGTGGCTTTTTGCAAAAGGTTTGCATCACAATGACAGGGACGTAGGCGGTATATCCCAAACTACACAAGGGCACTTTAAAACAAACAAGCAAACAGCTTTACAATGTGTTCCATTGGCAATCTTTTCCCCATTGTGTTGTTATAATGTCACAAGAGACTGACTGGCAGGGCTTGGTATCCTGGAGAAAAGTGTGTCACTAAAAGCAATTGGGCTTGGTTCTGATACAGATTTATTGTCTCCATCAACTAATCTGGGCAAGAGTTAAGTGACCTTGAAAATGTTCCTTGTTCATGATACAAAGTTTTGTGTTTGTACTCTGTACCTGTAGGGGCCTGGCAGGTTGAAGACTGCTTTAAGGATAAAAATTCACACATTTTGAAATGGTATTGTCATACATTAGTGTGCTGGTTGCTGTTTGCTGTTTGTAGGTGTGTTACGCAAAGGTAATGAAAAACCTCTGCATCTATGTGAAATAAGTAATAAATCATATATTTTAAAATATATAAATGAAAGATTTTAATGAGATAGTTTGCATCTCCATACATTTAGTTATTACAATGTATGTATGTATCCTCATCTCTTATAAGGGGTTGATTTAACATAAGGGTAAAGGTAAAGGTTTTCCCCTGACGTTAAGTCCAGTCGTGACCGACTCTGGGGATTGGTGCTCATCTCCATTTCTAAGCCGAAGAGCCAGCATTGTCCGTAGACACCTCCAAGGTCATGTGGCCGGCATGACTGCATGGAGTGCTGTTACCTTCCTGCCGGAGTGGTACCTATTGATCTACTCACATTTGCATGTTTTCGAACTGCTAGGTTGGCAGGAACTGGGACTAACAGCGGGTGCTCAGTCCGCTCCTGGGATTTGAACCTGGTACCTTTAACATAAAGTTTGCTATTAAACTGAATTACCATGTTGTGAAACAATGAATGTCTTGGTGTGTCACCAAAAATGAAGTGTTTGGAAAGCTCTGGATTAGACCATTGATTCCTTCTTCTCTGCAGCCTATAACGGTGCTGTTGGTGAAGGTTCTGATTTCTTAGGGCATCCCTTTTCCATTCATGGTCACGCAACTAAACCTGTCAAGGATGACCTTGAATAATGCTGCAGATTTTAATTGTTTGATATTGCTAGAAGAGTTGACAGCTACAATCTCTCCCCATGCTTCCAGTCTTTGGCCTCTCTCCCTTTGTCAGACAGCTCTGAGAATCCATAAACGTTTCCTTCGGAATAGTTGTGCATCTGGGGTAGATGGGAACTGGATAAGTCATATCATTGGACCACATACACAACACTCCTTCCTTTTGTAGCTTTTCTTTTTATGTGTGAGTGATGTGCTTACTGGCTTCATTTATTTGGCTATTGCTAAAGAGGCATCCATGGGGCATCTGCCTGAGTTATGTGAATATCTTGGGGAATCAAAGAGAAAAACTCTTTTGGGAGGCAGTGTGTAGAGGTAATTTGGGAAGTCATCTGATAAATTATGTTGACTGATATTGGCTGTAGCTTGGAGACAGTTGCAAAAGTAAACAAGTGGAGAACTGGCAAACATCCAAAACGAAATTGAGGACACGTCGATTCTGGACTAAATGAGGTGTTATTGTTCTGCCTGCCCTAGTGTTCAGCATACTGGAAAGGTCGGGTTAAACATGTAGCACAGGAGTGCATTCCTCGGTGTCTTTTTGTCTCTGCTAAAAGCAGCCATGGGAGTATTGAGTTTGAAATGGGCTGTCACATGCCAATATTTGTGTATTTATTTCCTTTTCAAAAATTATGTTATTATTACTTTACATGAGTATTTTTATCCTGATACAACAAATAATTGCTTCTTTCTTGCAGGCATCACATCTTCATCGACTCATAGAGTTGGAAAAGACCACAAGAGACATCCAATCCAGCTCAACCCCCTTCTGTCATGCATGAATCTACAACCAATGAATCTCTGACAGATGGCTGTCCAGTCTCTGTTTAAAACTCCCAAAGGAGGAGACTCCAAGCAGTGAAATACACTGACTTCATGAGTGGGGAGGTAAAAGGTGGGACAGAAGGAGAGCAAAAATTAAATTAAAGTGAATAGGACATAGAACAATGGATTTAAACTACAGGAAAAAAGATTCCACTAGGAATGGGATTTTGGCCTGCATAAATAGGAGTATAGTGTCTAGATCCAGGGAAGTCATGTTACACCTCTATTCTGCCTTGGTCAGACCACACCTGGAATTACACTGTGTCCAATTCCGGGCACCTTAATTGAAGGGAGATGTTGGCAAGCTGATATGTGTCCAGAGGAGGGCGACTAAAATCACCAAGAATCTGGAGAATAAGCCCTATGAGGTACGGCTTAAAGAGCTGGGCATGATTAGCCTGCACAAGAAAAGGCTGAAAGGAAACATGATAGCCATGTATACATATGTGAGGGGAAGTCATAGGGAGGAGGGTGCAAGCTTGTTTTCTGCTGCTTTTAAGCAGAAGCTGGATGGCCATCTGTCGGGGGTGCTTTGAATGTGGTTTTCCTGCTTCTTGGCAGGGGATTGGACTGGATGGCCCTTGAGGTCTCTTCCAACTCTATGATGCAATGATCCTAATTAGGAAAAACTTCCTGATGGTTAAGCACATGAAAGTTTATCTATCTCAATTACAATAAACATGAAGTGACTTCCAAATGATATATATTAATCTAATTAATATATTTTAATCATTAATATGATTAATATTAATGATTAAAATATATTATATTAATTATATGATTAATATATTAATCATAATTTTAAATAGTATTTTTTCCAAAGCCTCTCTTGATCCAAAGGAGGTAGTATAAGTAGTAAATGGTTTGCAGTCGCATATCTTCTTCTATGTTCCCTCTTGGTACTCTCACAGTTTGTTTTTATTTTTTCTGAAAGAGATCTGGACAATATTCTATTTAATCAGTTTTGTACTGAGATATTTTCTAACATTTTGCATGCTTCACCTATTTCTAGCCTTGCCGCAATTAATATGTTTAAGTGGTTTTAATGTGTATTTATATGTTTATTGATTTTAGTGGTTTTATACTGTTTTATTTGTTTATGTATAATGAGGCACTGAATTTTTTCCTAGACGTATGATGTATGCCGCTCTGAGTCCCCCACGGGGTGAGAAGAGCAGGATAAAAATGAAGCAAATAAATGAATAAATAAACTTAAATGCACTAAGATCTTTACTTGGCAAGTTTTCATTTTCAATTTCAAAAACAAAAACTGCTCCTCTGAAGTGGACTTTTTGGATCTCCTACAATTTAAATACACGCTCACCACATATGATTCAAATCACATATTTTACAACAATAGCTCCAACATAGCTTTGTTGATTTTGTTATTTTAGAAAATAGTAATATAATTTTTGAGTAATTTTCAATGAATTTTCTTTCATTCAGTCACAGTTATATCTGACTGTGATTTTATCGGACTCCTAATTGAATCTCATTGTTTAGATTTAGCAATTTTGCCTTTTTCATTATTTGACATAATTTAAGATTGCCCTTTTGTTTTGTTTAAGTTGCCATTACAATATGCTTCAAATAGAGTTAAAACTTGAGGTGGTGGAGCCATCTGATCAATTTATTATTTTTTAAAAGGAATTTATTTGCAATACATGCAATCATGGTGGATCTGTTGTTTTAGGACTTTTAAGTCCTTCAGATAGGATGGGTTTATCATTCAAAATTAACTCATTTATATGTAATTATTTAATACCTTATATTCTCCCCATTATAATTTTCTCTAATTATAAATGTATAATTGTAAAAAGTTGCCATTTAGTAAACTTTAGCTTACATATTGACAAAGGAAGAGTTTAAAACAAGAAAAAAAGATAAAGCTGTCAATTGTGAGAACTGTAGTTTAGGCCATTCCTTATATTTAGGTTTGACATAGATAAATATTTATTTGTTATTGCATGAGGTTTCTAGTTATAAAAATGCACACGCACACACACGCACACAAATATAGATCGATAGTAATTGATAAAAACAAATTTATTTGTGGCCTTATGTATTGCCTTGGATTTGATATGAATAATGTAATATCATCTGTGGATAAATCTGTCATATGTTCTGTATTTTTAAGTTTTAAATTTTGTATTTGTGATTTCTAAAATCTCCTAATTATTTTTTAGGGCAGAAATGGCCAGCCTTGCAAAGTTCCTCTATGTAGAGGACATTGTGTGACAATAAGATTAACTGATTTTCTCCACTGAAAGACTTTCAGCTGCAAAAAAGAAAATGAGGGATGAAACTTTAAAACAAGTAAATAAGAAAAAGGAATAAAAGCTGCTGAACTCAGTGTCAAACCCCCACAACCCCCTCCCCTCCTGTTGAACTTAGCATGACCTGATTCTTTCTGTTTCTAACAAAGATGACGTAACCATTAAGAGAAGCCAAAAAGTTATCTCATTGCTACTGGTTTTGAAAGTTTTGTTTTCCTTGTATTTTTCCACTCATGGCGTATATTGTTTGTTCTAGGATTCGGGATGGCAAGTCGATTTAAAAGACTGTCACCTTTGTTTTGGCCAGACAAAATAAAAGGCTTGTTTCTTTTCACTCTGTATGGAACTCTTCTCTTTCCTTCCCCTCTGAAGCGCTGAAAGGACCCAGGGACAGATCCCTTACACTATAATTATCTATAGAGAGAAAGATGTCTCGATAGATAGATATGAATCTATATATATATAAATGAGTGATGGCATCATGGCGACCAATAAAACAACAAAACTACAGGCCCCCCAACCTCGAAATTTGACAACACAACCCATCATCCACGCCTCTAGGTTGATACAACAAAAAGAAAAGAAAAATAAAGTCCTAATCAGAGGGAAAGGAATAATTGTTTTTATCCAATTGCTGCGAGTTAGAGGACTAATCTCTGCCCACTTGGTCTCCTAGCAACCAACTCAGCTCAGGGGACAGGCAGACTTAGGCCTCAGGCCTCTTCACAGATTATCTAATTTGCACTGGATTATATGGCAGTGTTGACTCAAGGCCCTTCCACACAGCTATATAACCCATTTATAATCTTATATTATCTGCTTTGCACTGGATTATCTTGACTCCACACTACCATATAATCCACTTCAGTGTGCATTTTATACAGCTGTGAAGAAGGGGCCTCATATAATCCAGTTCTAATTAGATAATATAAGATTATCAATATACAGTAGAGTCTCACTTATCCAACATAAACAGGCTGGCAGGATAAGTGAATATGTTGGATAATAAGAAGGGATTCAGGAAAAGTCGATTAAACATCAAATTAGGTAATCGATATACAAATTAAGCACCAATATATCATATTATAAAACAAATTTGACAGAAAAAGTAGTTCCATGCACAGTAATGCTATGTAGTAATTACAGTAGAGTCTCACTTATCCAACACTCGCTTATCCAACATTCTGGATTATCCAACGCATTTTTGTAGTCAATGTTTTCAATATATCGTGATATTTTGGTGCTAAATTCATAAATACAGTAAGTACTACATAGCATTACTGTGTATTGAACTACTTTTTCTGCCAAATTTGTTGTCTAACATGATGTTTTGGTGCTTCAGTTGTAAAATCATAACCTAATTTATTTATTTATTTATTTGCGACATTTATATACCGCCCTTCTCACCCCGAAGGGGACTCAGGGCGGCTTACAAGTATATATACATACAATATATTATATTATACAACTATATCACAATATTATTAGTAATATTGCATGTAATATAAATATACAATTATAATAGTGAATTATAATAATTATTACATTGTATTACATCATAATATTATTATTAATATTACATGTATATACAATGTATTATAATATTAGTATAGTATAATATTATTATATATCATTATATCATTAAATTGATACAGGAGACATGGTGGAAAGATGTCTTCCCGATGTTTAATAGGCTTTCCCTTAATGCCTCCTTATTATCCAACATATTCGCTTATCCAACATTCTGCTGACCCGTTTATGTTGGATAAATGAGACTCTACTGTACTGTATTTACAAATTTACCACTAAAACATCACAATGAATTTAAAACACTGACTACAAAAACATTGATTACGAAAAGGCAGACTGCGTTGAATAATCCAGAACATTGTATAAGCAAATGTTGGATGGAGGAGATTCTACTTTAATATGAAATAATTACTGGGATAGAATAATGCAGAACAATATAATCTCTAAAACCAGGACAGTAAATAAAGAGCAACACTCTGAAAGCAGGGAAATTGGAAATTCCACAAAGGAAACAATCAGGGCCAGCTAACACCTCCCAAGAAAGGATTCTTCCAGAAAGGAAGCTGAGAAGGGAGTGAAGCAGTGTGTATTACCAAAGTCATTATTATTACTATCATCATCATTGTTATTATTATTGTGTTGCGGTCAACTGTGAAAATGAATAAAATCTGTCTCCAAGTATTCAAAAACACTAAAATCAGAATATATAAAAATTAATGTGGTATAATAAAACAGAACAATACAATATCTAAAATCAGAACACGAATAAAGAACAACACTCTGAAAACGGGAATTCCACGCAGGAAACAATCAGGGCCAGCTAACACCTCCCAACAAAAAATTCACTCAGGGAGGAAACAGTCAGGCTTTAAAGCTGCAAGGCCATTACATCCTAATCATTTTCCCTAATTGCAGCCTTCATACTTGCCTCCAACAGACAAAAAAAATCAGAAATATTGTATATTCACAACCTTTAGGAAATAATATCCCCTGATAGCGCAGCGTGTAAAAGCGCTGAGCTACTGAACTTCTGGACCGAAAGGCCGCAGGTTTGAATTGGGGGACCAGAGTGAGCCCTCACTGCTAGCCCCAGCTTCTGCCAACCTAGAAGTTTGAAAACATGCAAATGTGAGTGCATCAATAGGTACTGCTCCGGCGGGAAGGTAACGCCGCTCCATGCAGTCATCCCACATGACCTTGGAGGAGTCTACAGACAATGCCGGCTCTTCGGCTTAGAAATGGAGATGAGCACCAACCCCCAGAGTCAGACATGACAGGACTTAATGTCAGGGGAAAACGTTTACCCTTTACCTTAACTACCACCAATTCCTCAATACTTTATTTCCCATGCCACCATACTTCGCCACAGCAACGCGTGGCCGGGCACAGCTAGTATAGATATATAGGACTTGCAAATATTACAGGATGGAAATTCATACACAAATATATATAGACATGTCTAGATATATATGAATATAGATATGTAGGACCTGCAAATATTGCAAGGGAAATGTACACACACATATATAGACAGAGAGATGTCTAAATACAGTAAAACCCCGCTCGTCCGAGCCCTGCTCGTCCCAGCCTCCGTGCAATTCGAGCGGGTGAACGGGGTGGGCTCGCTGCTCGCTGGGGTGTGTGTTGCTAGGTAGATAGCAAGCTACCTAGCAACACGCAGGGGGCACCTCCCAAGGGGCGAGCGCCCCCTGCGTGTTGCTAGGTAGCTTGCTATCTACCTAGCAACACGCACGGCTAGCTCCTTCTCCATGCCAGGCGCCGGTGCTGCCGGCCCCTGGTATGACGAAGGAACTGAGGCACGGGAGGGCGGGTGGCCTCTCCGTTGGGACGCAGGCTGGATCCGGAGGAGTTTGCAGCTCCTCCCGATCCCGCCTGCGTCCCAACCAAGAGGCCTCTCCTCCGTTGGGAGGCAGCTTGGATCCGGAGGGGCTGCAATCTCCTCCGGATTCAAGCTGCCTCCCAACGGAGAGGCCTGGTAATCCGAGTCATCCGGGTTGGCCGAGCTGAGGTCCGCCCGTTTAACTCAGACTACCGAGTTTCTACTGTAGATATAAACAGATATATAGGTCTTGAAAATATTGCAGGAGGGAAATGCACATATATAGAGGGAGGATTTGTAAACTTTTGGGGGGAAATGCATATGCAATTATAGATCTATATCTAGCTCTGCATTGTTTATATAGACATTGAATGTTTGCTTGTTACTATTTTGGAAGCCAGCCTGAGTCCGCACAGGGAGATAGGGCGGGATACAAATGAAGTATTATTATTATTATTATTATTATTATTATTATTATTATTATTATTATTATATGACACAGCAAACAAGATAGATATGCTGGATTTCGTATCACAAAATCACAAGTCGAACATTTCCCAAGTGTCTAGGACTGTGTGATGTATTTTCGGATGATGCGCGCAGATCCCAGCAGATGAGGTCTGAAAAGTTCCTATGAAAGAAGAGCACTTTCAAAGGTTACTCCAAGCAGTGCCCTTATATAAAGCAATATCTTGGAGAGAGGGTGGCACAGAGTAGTTTTTATATTCTTATAACTTTAGACTCTGTTTAATTACTGGTTGCTGAATAAGATGTATTTATGTACAGTTTTAGCACTTTAGTCACAATTACTTAAGGCTGTGTGCAGGGCCGGTCGGAGATAAATTTAAATATTAAGCGGGGGTGCTGAAAAGCGCCCCCCGCCGGCCCCGCCTCCTGCGCCCTGGCCCCGCCTCCCACCCAGCGTGCCCTGGCCCCGCCTCCCACGCTGCGTGGGAGGCGGGGCCAGGGCACGCTGGGTGGGAGGCGGGGCCAGGGTTGGCCCCGCCTCCCATGCTGTTCGCCCTGGCCCCGCCTCCCGCGCAGCGTGGGAGGCGCGGCCAGGGTTGGAAAGAGGGAGGCTTCGCCGCCCGGGGAGGGGAGGAGGGGATCCCTCCTCTCCTCCCCGGGCGGCGAAAGAACGAGGCTTCGCCGCCCGGGGAGGGGAGGAGGGGATCCCTCCTCTCCTCCCCGGGCGGAGAAAGAACGAGGCTTCGCCGCCCGGGGAGGGGAGGAGGGGATCCCTCCTCTCCTCCCCGGGCGGAGAAAGAACGAGGCTTCGCCGCCCGGGGAGGGGAGGAGGGGATCCCTCCTCTCCTCCCCGGGCGGAGAAAGAACGAGGCTTCGCCGCCCGGGGAGGGGAGGAGGGGATCCCTCCTCTCCTCCCCGGGCGGAGAAAGAACGAGGCTTCGCCGCCCGGGGAGGGGAGGAGGGGATCCCTCCTCTCCTCCCCGGGCGGAGAAAGAACGAGGCTTCGCCGCCCGGGGAGGGGAGGAGGGGATCCCCTCCTCCCCTTCCCGGGCGGTGAAAGAACGAGGCTTCGCCTCCCGGGGAGGGGAGGAGGGGAATCCCTCCTTCCCTTCCCGGGCGGCGAAAGAGAGAGCCACAAGGCCAGGGCGCACTGGTCGGGCGGCGGGGCACTGTCAGAGCGGTGCCCCGCCTCCCACCCAGCCTGACGGCGCCCCCCGGGACCTGCGCCCGAGGCGGCGGCGTCACGTGGCCTCTATGGTGGGGCCGGCCCTGGCTGTGTGTTATTATTTATTTATTTATTTATTTATGTATTTATTTCAAATATTTCTATCCCGCCCTTCTCACCCGGAGGGACTCAGGGCGGCGTACAATTGGCAACAATTCGATGCCGATACATCATTAAAAACAACAACATATAAAAATATATTACAACCAATTAAATACAGTATAAAATATAAAACATAAAACATATGCTTAAAATCCGTTCGTCCAATATCCTCCAACTTTATCCATATAACAATCTGGGTCGTCTTTATCATTTATTCGTTAAAAGCCTGGGCACAAAGCCATGTTTTTAAGGCTTTTCTAAAACTCAAAAGGGTTGGGGCTTGCCGTATATCTCTGGGGAGGGTGTATTATTATTATTATCTTTATTAATTTATTTATAAGTTTCTCTCCTTCTCCTTCTCCTCCTTCTCCTCCTCCTCCTCCTCCTCCTCCTCCTCCTCCTCCTCCTCCTCCTCCTCCTCCTCCTCCTCCTCCTTCTTCTCTTTACTTATTAAACCTCTACTGGGCATGCTCCCTGGGAAAATAATGAAACAGCTGCTGAATACCCTTAGAAAAGGTAACCTACAGTTGCTGCTTTTAGTGTTTATTTTCACACTTAATGCTTCCTCCCAGAGAGTCTACATTAAATGACATTACATTGCATAAATAGCAATGGAAAGGGGATATGCTTGACCTGAATATTTTCTGGATCTGAGCACTATTTTTTTTCTCTTAATGGTCACATTCGTCCGGGGGTGGGGGGTTGGAAACAGAGAAGCTTAGCATTTGTTGCAACTAATTCACTGTGACAGAGAGACAATGTCATGTTCAAGGCCAAATAATACTGCTTTGTTGTAGCTGGTCCTATTAGATCAATATTTGTCAGCTATATCAACTAACCCTGTTGCTAATTTTTTCACGTTGACAATAAACTTGCCCTATAAATTGTTACTGCTATAATGTCAGCCTCACATACACATCTCCATGAAAGAAGAGATGAAGGGAAGAGGGAGCAAGCTTGTTTTCTGCTGCCCTGCAGACTAGGACACGGAACAATGGCTTCAAACTACAGGAAAGGAGATTCCACTTGAACATCAGGAAGAACTTCCTCACTGTGAGAGCTGTTCGACAGTGGAACTCTCTCCCCGGGGCCGTGGTGGACGCTCCTTCCTTGGAGGCTTTTAAGCAGAGGCTGGATGGCCATCTGTCGGGGGTGCTTTGAATGCGATTTCCTGCTTCTTAGCAGGGGGTTGGACTAGATGGCCCATGTGGTCTCTTCCAACTCTACTATTCTATGATTCTATGATTCTATGATTCTATGAAAGATTTGTGTGTGTACCTTACAACCTCTGAGGATGCCTGCCACAGATGTGGGCGAAACATCAGGAGAAAAAGCTTCTGGAACATGGCCATACAGTATGGCCGAAAGACTCACAGCAACCCAGTGATTCCGGCCAAGAAAGCCTTTGACAATACTCCTTTAAAGACTTCCTGCAAGGCTCTGTACTGATGTTGAAGGATACAGAATTGAACTACAAGAAGAATGATAAGATCAAGTGGGACTACGGACTTAAACATAAAAGGTACAATCTGGCAAATTTAGTCAGTCCTCAGTTTGACTCAGGAATTCACATTGTAGGACAGGGAGATACCTTCCCATTGAGATTTTAGACTGATGAAATAAAATAAGATCCACGACACCATATGTAAAAACAAAAAGAAAGCCTTGCTAGTTCACATAATAAATAATTTCCACAGCAATATATTTGTAAGAATAAACAAAGCACCATGAAGTGTGGGATCCTTTGAATTATCTGAAATTATTCATTAGGCATGACAATATAAAGATTGGAGGATGAAAGAAGACTAGACCTCAGGGCCTGGCCTGATTCTGAACTGTAAATTTTACCCTCCCCTTATACTTAAAGATATGAGCATTCATATGTGAATAGGATTGCCTGGTTGGTTTATATTTCCTTATTGGTATATCACCATCACTTCAAACTAACCAAAACAATTAATTATCATTCATCATTATCATCATAGGCTATCACTTGTATGATTGCCTTCCAAGTATAGAGTCTCATGGTTGGTCCATAAGTGACTGTATAGACCTATTCTGGATCCTCATGCTCTTCTGTAGTGAGAACATCAATTTTCAGATAATTTGTGATCATTAGTATTATGATGATGATCGTATGGGGATAAGAGAGGGCACCAGAACCTGCTTACATAAATTAAAGCACTTTAAAAATATGTCCAGTGTTATTGAACCCAGAACAGACCCCCTCTCTTTTCTATTTGGGATGTCAACATGACCGGTACCTGCAGCAGGGAGTTCCGCTGGCCCTTCCAGATTTTAACAATCATAGGTGGCTGCCATCTTCCAGGCAGCCCCATCAGCGGCTAGCAACCTCAACAGGAATCCTGCTATCCATTTTCCTACTTAAACTAATGAAATAAAGACTGAAATTGAGCTTTCCTATCACTTTTCTTTGTCTCTGTCTTTTTCCCGCCACTACATTCAAACCAGCTGATCTCGTCAGCTGATGAAACCCAGGAAAAGGCTGCACAGACTCCCAACAGGATCAGCGCCCCTCCTCCCCTCCATGATAAACCTTATTAAACACATAAAATCAAATCTTGACTCTCCAGGGAGCCAGGGGCTGCATCCCTTTAAACCGCGGATACGGGGACCCAGTGTTCCCCCCATATCTGTGACCTTGGGTGCCAGGGATCCCTCAGACCCCTCGATACTCCTCACCTTACTGCTGACCCTCTGAAAGCTCTGGCTTCCCTGGCAGCCCTCTTTTTGACCCCACATCCCTCTCTTTCCCTAACTACCTAACCCACAATCCCTTATCTGATACTGAGATCGTGATCCCAACTGTAATGTTTTGACCCAGGTGGGGCTAGGGAACCCTCGGGTCCCCACAGACTCACCGATCCCCTGTGTATGTTCCCCCAGCACCTGTGAGCCTACCAGGACTTCAGGGGACCCTTATGTATATGTATTCCCTCACCCAATATCTCCCACTTTCTGTTAGTTTTCTTCCTCTGTGGGTGACGTGAGGGAGATCGACCCTGACCCATATGTGTATCCCTAACATGTGGAGACCAGGCCTCCAGAATTGGGTACCCCTGCAACCACAGCCCCCTATGTATGTATATGTATAATCTTGTTTATGCATTTGTGCCAATGTATACAAAATATCGGAAGAAGTCACCAACTTTGCCTGGCTTGACAGCAGTGTGTGTGAAAAAGACCTTGGAGTCCTCGTGGACAACAAGTTAAACATGAGCCAACAATGTGATGCGGCAGCTAAAAAAGCCAATGGGATTCTGGCCTGCATAAATAGGGGTATAGCGTCTAGATCCAGGGAAGTCATGCTCCCCCTCTATTCTGCCTTGGTCAGACCACACCTGGAATACTGTGTCCAATTTTGGGCACCGCAGTTGAAGGGAGATGTTGACAAGCTGGAAAGCGTCCAGAGGAGGGCGACTAAAATAAGGGTCTGGAGAACAAGCCCTATGAGGAGCGGCTTAAAGAGCTGGGCATGATTAGCCTGCAAAAGAGAAGGCTGAAAGGAGACATGATAGCCATGTACAAATATGTGAGGGGAAGTCATAGGGAGGAGGGAGCAAGCTTGTTTTCTGCTGCCCTGCAGACTAGGACACGGAACAATGGCTTCAAACTACAATTCCACCTGAACATCAGGAAGAACTTCCTCACTGTGAGAGCTGTTCGACAGTGGAACTCTCTCCCCTGGGCTGTGATGGAGGCTCCTTCTTTGGAGGCTTTTAAGCAGAGGCTGGATGGCCATCTGTCGGGGGTGCTTTGAATGCAATTTCCTGCTTCTTGGCAGGGGGTTGGACTGGATGGCCCATGAGGTCTCTTCCAACTCTACTATTCTATGATTCTAAACTGAGGTCTTGTGATGACCTTTGCCCGCATTTTCCTGTCCTGGGAAGGTCTTCCAACGCCTTGCCAGGCTTCATTTACATGGTTAGATCAACCAGCTACCTCAATGGAACCTATACAGATAAGAGACTCTGGGGATAACAGGAATTGGATGGTCCACCCTTCCCCTTTGTCACTGCTTGGACAATATGTGACATTCACCAATCCGGCATGGAGTTTCCAGTCAAGGGATACAGTGCTACTGTCTTTGGAAAAGTTATTTTTCCCCTTTGTTATTCACAGCCATGAACTCTGCTTTCTGTGGACATGCCCTGGGAGCTTGGTGTTTGGGACACTGGGCTCAATCAAAAACTGTATATTCAAAAGGACAATAAGAGTTTCGGCAGATCCATCAGGGTTATTGTGCCCACACATCAGGGATACTTAATCCCATTGCCAGTCATCATCTCACCCATTGTTTGGAGGCTTGCCAGCCCCTCTCCAGCTATTGAACAGAGGGAAATCTCCATCTGAGGTGGCCAGTAGAGATATTAGAATCAATTTCCAGGCCGCACTGAAAGATACTACACCTCTCTGCTGCTCTCTGACTCCTGTTCTGCAATAACCTATAGCGTCGCCAGGTTCTGTGCGGCAGCAATTTCCATCATACTGACCCCACAGGGCAATCTGTTATAACTGAAAGACTGCAAATGCTCCCTCTATCCCACTCCAGAGCCACTTAGTGGATCGATATTTACTATTAGCTTACCCTGCTAATAGTCTGCTTTTAATTTGTTTTTATTATAACGTGTTTTTAACTTGTTCTTTTATCTGACTTTTATGGGAACTGCGATTCCCCTTTTCGGGCACCTGTGCCCATTTCTATATATTCTGGTCATAGACCGTAATAAATTGCTGATGTGATACAGTCCTTAACAGAGGTGGGAGAAGAGATTGTCTTCTTCTTCTTCTTCTTCTTCTTCTTCTTCTTCTTCTTATTATTATTATTTTATTGTATGACACAGCAAACAAGATAGATATGCTGGATTTCGTTTCACAAAATCACAAGTCGAACACTTCCCAAGTGTCTAGGACTGTGTGATGTATTTTCGGATGATGCATGCAGATCCCAGTAGGGTGGCCTTTTGCAGTTGACAGATCATAATTTTGTCAATGTCTATTGTTTCCAAATGCCAGCTGAGATCTTTTGGCACGGCACTCAGTGTGCCCATCACCACTGGGACCACCTGCACTGGTTTCTGCCAGAGTCTTTGAAGTTCAATCTTGAGGTCCTGATATCAGCTGAGTTTTTCCTGTTGTTTTTCGTCAATGCGACTGTCACCTGGGATGGCAACATCAATGATCCAAACCTTTTTCTTTTCCTCAACTGTGATGTCTGGTGTGTTGTGTTCCAGAACTTTGTCCGTCTGGATTCGGAAGTCCCACAGTATCTTTGCATGCTCATTTTCCAATACTTTTGCAGGTTTGTGATCCCACCAGTTTTTTGCTGCTGGGAGGTGGTACTTCAGGCATAAGTTCCAATGGATCATTTGGGCCACATAGTTGTGCCTCTGTTTGTAGTCTGTCTGTGCGATTTTCTTATAGCAGCTGAGGATATGATCAATGGTTTCATCGGTTTGCTTTCAGAGTCTGCATTTTGGGTCATCAGCTGATTTTTCAATCTTGGCCTTAATTGCATTTGTCCTGCTGGCTTGCTCCTGGACCTTCTGTCTCCTTCTTCAGGGTCCCATTCATGAGCCATAGCCAGGTCTTCTCCTTATCAGCTTTTCCTTCAATTTTGTCAAGGAACTTTCCATGCAATGTTTTGCTGTGTCAGCTGTCAGCTCTAGTTTGTAGTGTGGTTTTTTTTTTCAAAGTAAATTTTTTATTGTGAACATTTATAATGTTGTGATTTACAATGACATGACATCAATATAACAGACAGTGAAAAAACACCTCACAAAAAGAAACAAAACAAAACAACAGAAAAAATAAGTGTAGTGCGGTTTTTGAGCTCGCTCAAGGTATCAACTGTAGGGGGCAGTTCCTGCTGAAGCAAGGTGATTTTATCAGTGAAAAAACTTCTGGAATGCACTGCTGTAAGAGCCGTGGTTGCTGGGTTTTGGACTAAGCGAGCCGGACTGGTCAAAGCACGAACAATTTTGAATAATTGTGCTGGGCTCGATCTAGCAGAGGCTGTTAAGGAGGAATTGTAAGATTTTTTTAGCATCCTTGACGGCTGTTTCATAGGACCTGCGAAAAGCCTTGAAAGCGGACAGTGACACCTCGTCGGGTTTCCGTTGCCACCGACGTTCCAGCCGCTTTCGTGCTTGCTTCATCGTTCGTAGCTCATTAGTGTACCGGGGGAGCGATTCCGGTGAGGGCGAAGGAGGCATCTGCGGGCAATCTCATCCAAGGCAGCCAACAAACTGACATTCCAGTTATTGACTAGCTCATTGAGAGTGACGCACACAGTTCCCAGGCCCTTAAGAGCATTCAAGAACCTAGCAGGTTCCATGAGTCTCCTAGACCGAGCAAAGATTGGTTTGGCAAGATGGAGAGGAGGAGATGGAATCTCAATCCGGGCCTTCAGGACAGCGTGATCAGACCAGGGAACATCAATTACCATGGATAGAGATGTTTGTACTCCGATATTAAATCCTGAGCGCAAGTCATGGCTTTCCAATTCTAATAATTTAACATTCTTAAGTGTGGTCCATTCCTTGGCCCAGGACAAACTACAAGCTTCATAGTAAGCTTAAAAATCAGGGAGCCCAAGCACTCCCCTTTTTTATTGTCTGTTAATATTTTCAGCCTTATTCTTATAAATAATAAAAAAATAAACTTTATTTTTATATCCCGCCCCATTTTATTTTTATATCCCGAAGGGACTTGGGGCGGCTCACAACAGGGACAAGGCCGAAACAACAACACAACATATTTGACAAAAACTTAAAACATTCCAACGATACACAAAATAAAATAATGGACAATACATTAAAATCCAAGCAGATAAAATCAGAGTAATTAAAAGCAAACCAGTGGGGACAGGTTTCATAAAGTGCTGTATCATGGAAATAAGTACCAGTGATAAAGTGCCATACGCTTTTAAAATATAAAAAAGTATTCTAATGACAGCTCTATTGGGCCTATTCATTCAAACGCGCTCTGGAACAACTATGTTTTCAATTCCCGGCGGAAAATGGGCAGGGAAGGAGCTTACCTGATCTCCTTAGGGAGAGAGTTCCAGAGCCGGGGGGCCACTGCCGAGAAGGCCCTCTCCCTCATCCCCACCAGCCACATTTGAGACAAAGGAGGGAGCGAGAGGAGCGCCTCCCCGGATGATCTTAGGGTTCACGTAGGAGAGGAGGCGATCACGGAGATAGGCAGGTCCTGAACCGTTTAAGGCTTTATAGGTAATAACCTGCACCTTGAATTGGGCCCGGAAACTTATCAGTTTTTTATTTTTCCAGATAAATTTTGTGATTTCCCTATTCCATTTATTAAAAAGAAAGTTGTTTCTAATTATTGGGATTGTCTGGAAAAGGAAAAGTATCTGTGGCAAGAATGACATTTTTATAATTGCTATTCGTCCTAGTATCGAAAAGTTTTGATATTTCCATCTTTACAGATCCCTTTTTATTTTCAGCCAGAGTTGTTCATAATTAATTTTTAATAGTTTTGCATTACTCGATGTTAATATCACTCCTAGGTATTTTATTTTGTTTTCTATTTTTATTCCTGTTTTCAGCTGTATCAGTTCTTTTGTGTTCCCATCTATATTTTTTGTTAAGATTTTCGGGTTTTTAAAAAATGTAATTTAAAACCAGCTACTTTTCCAAATGTTTCTATTTTGTCTAGCCAATTATTTATGCTGTCTTTTAGGTTTTCGATGATGCATACTACATTATCGGCATAGAATTATGCTTTCTAATTTTTAACCCTTCAAGACTTTTGTCTTCATTTATTGCTCTTACCAAGGTTTCCATAATCAGGATAAAAAGAAGTGGCAACAAGGGGCATCCTTGTCTCATTCCTCTTTCGACTTGTATTTTGTTCCTATTTTCTTGGCCATTTATTATTAATGTTGCCCCTTGATTCCTGTATATAGCTTCTATTGAATTTATAAATTTGAATCCTATATCCAATTCCTTTAGCAGCAACTTTTGGTAGCTCCAATTAATTTTATCAAAAGTCTTCTCGGCCTCAATAAATAACAATGCTAATTGCTTTTCATTGTGACTCTCATAATATTCGATGCTATCAATCAGAATTCTAATATTGTCTTTAATTTGCCTATGGGGCAAGAAGCCTGTTTGCTCTTTCACCATGAAAGTTTTTAATCTTTCTGCCATGATTATTGTAAAGATTTTGTAATCATGATTAAGCAAAGAAATTGGTCAGTAATTTTTTATTTCTGCCGGGTCCGTATTTTCTTTATGTATTAAAGTAATATTTGCGGTTTCCCATGTTTTTGGAATTGTTCTATTTTCTAATATATTATTTAATGTGTCTTTCAATAACGGTCCTAATTCATCTTTGAAAATTTTGTAAAAGATAGCGGTGAAGCCGTCTGGCCCAGGTGCTTTATTATTTTTTAGTTTGTTAATGGCAATCTCTGTTTCATAAGTTGTTATTGTATTATTTAAAGCTTCTCTTTGTGTGTCTGTCACTCTTGGTAATTTTAAATTGTATAAATATCTGTTCTTCTGGGATTTCCTCTCTCCTGTATAGATCCTTGTAAAATTGTACAAATTGTTCAGCAATTTTATTCTCCTCTGTGTATGTTGTCCCCTCTTGTAGTATTTTAGTTATGTATGTATTCTGTTTTCTTTCCTTTAATTTTCCAGCTAACCATTTCCCTGTCTTCTTTGCATTTTGAAAGTAATTTTGTTTTGTAAATTTCAATTGTGTCTCCAATTTTTCTGTCTGCAATATCTGTAACTGTTTCCTAAG
The DNA here is from genome assembly GCF_035594765.1 of Anolis carolinensis. Classification (NCBI taxonomy): domain Eukaryota; kingdom Metazoa; phylum Chordata; class Lepidosauria; order Squamata; family Anolidae; genus Anolis; species Anolis carolinensis. The sequence goes on from NC_085842.1 coordinate 189,148,023, forward strand.
TATTTCTAAGTCCATTACTGTCTTCTTATTTGATGGATGTTTTTTTTAATAATTCTTCTTTTTGATTCATCTGATCAAGTATTTCTTTCATTTCTTTATTTCTATTTTAATTTATTATATTTTGTTGTATGAGGTGTCCTCTCATAACTGCCTTCATCGCGTCCCATTGTATTTCTTTAGTGATCTCATTTCCTTTATTTATATCTAAATATAATTTTAGTATTGTCCTTTTTTTCTATGTCCTTTTCTTTTTTCAGTAAATTTTTGTTAAGTCTCCATCTAAAGTTGTTTTTAGTCCCTTGTATTGTGCATCCCAGAACACAGTGATCTGAAAGGGTTCTGGGATGTATTTTTTTTTATTCTAATTGTGAGGGCTCTGGTCATCCACATCATGTCTATGCGTGACCATACTTCATGTCTCCCTGAATAGAAAGTGTAGTCTTTCTCATATTCGTTATGATGTCTCCAGGAGTCAATTAAATTTACATTCTCTAGATAATGTATAAATTGATTGGGTAGTTGACTGGATTTGATCTTTTTGTCTTGTTTTAGTGTGCTAATGTTCCTTGATTTATCTTTGTCTATATCAACAACCCCGTTAAAATCTCCCAGCACTATTAATTCATCAAATTCTTGCTTTTCAATAATATTTTTTAAATCTTTCATGAATTTCATCTTAGGGCCATTTGGACAGTAAATGTTACAAATTAGCACTTTTTGATTTTTTAAATTTCCAATATTATACCAATATATCTTCCATCCTCATCTTTGAATGCTTGTTTTGCTGGAATCCCTTCTTTGATGTAAATGACCACTCCTCTTTTTTTGACATCTGCAGCCGCATAATATTCTCTTCCCAGCCGTGTTTGGACTAAATATTTTGTATGTTTTTTGGCGATGTGCGTTTCTTGTAGCGCTACCAAATCGTAATTATTTTGCCTCAAGTAATTAAAGATTCTCTTTCTTTTATTTGGGGAATTAATCCCATTAATATTGTTAGAAAAGATTCTTATATCCTTATTCATGGGTATTATCTTGCATTTCCCACTGGATTAACTCTGGGGGATCATCAGCTGATAATTTTCCGGATAAAATTGTCTCAGTCTTTTAGGATTTCTTTCTTTCTTGGTGTTGCAGGGTTGTTCTTCCTCATCTTCTTCCAATTCATCCACTTCTTCTTCTTCCTCTTTTTCTCCCAGTTTTCTGTTTTTTGTGTTCATTGGTTTTTTATATGGGTGAATCTTATACTTTTTGGAGGGTTGTGTTTTGGATTTTCTTTTTATGTGTTCTGTAAAGAAGGTTTTAGCTTTCTCTTCAGAGTTGAGCCAAGATCTTGTGTCGTTTAGGGTCATGGTAAGTCCTTCGATCTTCTCCCATCAGAATCTGATCTTTCTCTTATTTAACTCTTCAGTTAGGAACAGGTACTTTCTGCATTTAGCAAGGCTTTGTTGTGATACTTCCTTCATGAAGATCACTCTTTTATCTTGGTAGTAAATTGACTTTTTCCGCATGTTCTTTTAGAATTTCATCTCTCATGCATTTTCTTCCAAAAGTTTCTATCATGTCTCTCGTGGTCTTATTTCTTTTTGAGTAGCCTGTTGTGATCTGATAGACTCTATCTAAGTCTTGATCTATTTCCTCTGCATCTCTGTATGTCAACTCGGCAAATACATTCATTATTATTAGTTTAAAATTTTCTCTTGCAGTTTCTTCTAAGTTTCTAATTCTTAGTTGGTACTTGAGTTCCCTGTTTTCAATCATTTCCAGTTGTAGTAGTGATTTTTGATTCAAGTTTTCAAATTTCTCTACCTTATGTTCTAAATTTTCTTGCAATTTGATTATTTTTTTATTTTCCTTTTTGACATTTTCTAGGTCTTCCTTAATTGTTTTCATTTCTGCGTTTAGCTCTTCTTTAAAGTTTTGAATTTCTCCATGTATTGCCTGAAATTGTGTGTCTTGTCTAAGAGCAATTTTTTGCATCTCTAGCAAGATTTCTCTGAACCCTATCTCCTCCGGAAGTGAGTCCCTTTTATTTTGTAGTCTTAGATGTTGTGTAGGTTTTCCTTTGGAGCTCTGCATTGTGGTTTTCTTTTCTGTGCATCTAGTTAACTTACTTTTACGACTAAATTAATATTTTATCAGTTTTTAATATGTTCCAATATAATGTTGTGATTGATGTTCTATTAAATTACCAATCTATATTTAATAGTTAAGAACTGGTGTTTAATGGTTTGTATCTGGTCACAATGATAAGTGCTGACAATAATTTATATGGCTCAATTAGCCCTGGGAACCACTAGAGAAGTATATAATTCTTGTGATAAATTAATTCATATAGTTCCCCTTAGATTTGGTTAATGTCAGCAATAATTGATTATGTTTATATGGTCTTATAGATAGTTATATCTGGTAAATTAATAGCAATTAATAGCAATCTGGTAATTTAGTAGCAATGCTTAGTAGTTATAGTTAATTGATATTGTTCAAAATCTATTAGGAGGGGGCAAAGTAATAATAAAGAGAGATAGAAGGTATTAGATATAATTATTCTGTGTAGCCCAGTTCTATTATTATGTTGCTGTATTAATATATTTGGCACTAGTGAGGTGAGAGATGCTGCTCTGTCCTTTTTACTTTGAACTTCTCTCTATGTCACTTATCCTTCACCTATGAGTTATATTCGATCTCTGGTCGTGCCCTGAAGTCCCCTCCTTCTCGTCGTCCTGTCTCCTTTTGCTGCTAGTTTTCTTCCGTTCATCCAAAATAATCTACTTTTCCTTTCTTTTGCTTTATTAGATTAGTTGAGGTTACCCCCCGTTCCTGTTATGCTCTGTAGCTCTGTGGCTCTATGTTCACTTTTCCTTCTGTTCTCACGTCCCTTACCACACTCCAATCCTTGGCCTTCTGGGCTTCTGGTTTCCTGTCTCTCTAGCTTTCTCTCTCTTTGCTCCTATTGTTTATAGAGACAGGTATCTAGACTAAACAAGAAGTACTCCAAGATCACAATGGTGGTTCTCAGGTAAAGCTATTGGTCTTCAGCTATTGCGGGGCGTGTTTCTTCCTCCCTTTCTCGTACTTTCTCTATCCTCCTCCGTCCTTTCTATTCCTGCTACTTCGCGTCCACCGCTTTTCTTACCTCTTCAGGTTACATTTCAAGTTTTCAGTTCCTCTTAACAGTCCTGTTAAGACCTGGTTTCCTCTGAGGGCAATGTTTCAAATATCTAATTCTTTGAAGTTCTTCTTTTTTAAATAAATGCTGGTGGCAAGTGGCTTTGGGAACCAGCTGGCTCCTATGCCTAGGGATTAAGCTGCCCCTCTGTGCACGCCACTGCCAGGCGTCTTGGGGACGTCTCCTTGAGGGAGGCACCCCTCTTTTACACGATTGGCCGGTCGCGCGATGAGGGTTGCACCTCTCTGGCCTCGATCCACCACAAAGAGGGGGAAAACACCACCCTAGCTTGAATTCTTGGCTATCCCCGCGGAGCTCCTTGGGGACACGCCTGCCACCTTGCAGCCACCAACCGGAAGCCTATTCCATGTTTTTATGAGTGCCATTCTAATCAGATGGTTACTGATTTTTTTTTCTAATTTAATTTTGTCATACCAGATGTACAAGTGCCAGCCAGCACGTAGGTCGAAGCCTTTCACATTTAACATTTTCCTTTTTTAAATTGCATCCAATCTCTGATCCACTTTAGGTTACATGATTCATAATATAATTTTAAATTTGGCATTGCAAAGCCTCCCCTTCTCTTGCCGTCTGTTAAGTTTTTTATTTTAATGCGGGGCTTCTTCCCTTTCCAGATAAAATTACTCAAATCCTTATTCCAAATTGTAAAACTTTTCTGATTTCTCAGTATCGGGAGACACTGAAACAGGTAGAGCATTCTTGGGAGGATGTTCATTTTAATAGTTGATATTCTTCCCCATAGTGAATTTTTTAAATTTTTCCAATTGTCTATTTTCTTTTTTATTTCTTTCAAAATTTTATTCATAATTATTCTTTAATAGTTGGGTATTTTTCGGTGTTATGGTTATTCCTAAGTATTTCATTTTGGAGGTTATCTGAATTCCTAATTGGTCTGTGATTAGATCCTGATTTTTCTTAGAGATGTTCTTTGTCAGAGCTTTAGTTTTGCTTGTATTTATTTTAAATCCTGCCAGGTCACCATATTCCTTAATACAGTAGAGTCTCACTTATCCAAGCTAAACGGGCCGGCAGAAGCTTGGATAAGCGAATATCTTGGATAATAAGGAGGGATTAAGGAAAAGGCTATTAAACATCAAATTAGGTTATGATTTTACAAATTAAGCACCAAAACATCATGTTTTACAAAAAAAATTGTCAGAAAAAGCAGTTCAATACACAGTAATGTTATGTTGTAATTACTGTATTTACGAATTTAGCACCAAAATATCACAATATATTGAAAACATTGACTACAAAAATGGCTTGGATAATCCAGAAACTTGGATAAGCGAGGCTTGGATAAGCGAGACTCTACTGTAGTTGTATTGTTTCTGTTTCTAGCCAGTTTATGATTTTTGCAGTCTGATTTTGATATATAGCTTCTAATGAGTTTTGAAAATAGTATCCCATGTCCAATTCTTGTGCTAACAATGTGAAGAAATCCCAATTTACCCTATCAAATGCTTTTTCTGCATCTATCGTTAAGAATAGTACTTCTCTCTGGTTATTTACTTCATAGTATTCGATTAGATCAAGTACTATACGAACGTTATCTTTAATTTGTCTACTTGGGAGGAATCCTACTTGGTCCGCATTGATCTAATTAAAAAAAAATTGAGTCTTTCTGCCAGGATACTTGAGATCTTATAATCGACATTATTTATATTGATGATGATGATTATTGGAATTCAACCATACACTGCTTAAGTCTGCAGTCCTCAATGTGGCTTTTTTTTAGGATATATGTCCTTTTCTTTTAGGACCTCATGGTCACATTTCTTTTTCCACCTTTTCATTCAGACCTCTCTATAATGTGTGATTGAGAAAATGTAGTATCTAGAGATTTTTCCCCTTTTGTTTGAACCTTAGAAGTAATGGAGTTAGATAGCATTTTAGACCCAATCTTTTCTATCAAGAAATGTAGTTCTTATATTTTTAAATAAACCTTTTGAAACTTTAAGGATTGAACTCTGCAGCTTTGCCTCCTTAGCTCAAGAATTCTTTTACAGCCACAACACTACACATCCTGCTTGCTGTGAGCTAACTGTTCAGTTAAGTATCCTGTTTTGTATTACAGTAGAGTCTCGCTTATCCAACGTAAACGGGCCAGCAGAACGTTGGATAAGCGAATATGTTGGATAATAAGGAGAGATCAAGGAAATGCCTATTAAACATTAAATTAGATTATGATTTTACAAATTAAGCACCAAAACATCATGTTATACAACAAATTTGACAGAAAAAGTAGTTCAATACTCAGTAATGCTATTTTGTAATTACTGTATTTACGAATTTAGCACCAAAATATCACGATGTATTGAAAACATTGACTACAAAAATGCGTTGGATAATCCAGAACGTTGGATAAGTGAGTGTTGGATAAGTGAGACTCTACTGTATTAAATATTCTGCTATTTTGGAGATTTCTCTAACAATTATGACATCAACATCTTATCTTTTTCACATGCTGGAAGTCAATAATGTACATTGGGTTGCCAAACAATGCCACTTATAGATAGGGTCCAAGCTCCAATCCTCTTTGCTACATTAAGGTAACTTCTAGAGTTTCTGTTTTGCAGTTAATTGAAGACAGATAACTCCTTATTTCCAGTATTATTTAACTCCCAGTATAGTTCTAAAAGCTGCTTACCCAGATTCTACAGAAATAGTTCCTGTGACCTGAACACAATAGCCACCCACTAGCCTGGCCCTGACCCTTTGCTCCTATTCAATTCCATTGCATACCTGGTGCTTGTATTGGGATTGAATATGAATCAGCAGTGTGATCCCAGTCTTCCTCTCAATTTTTGCTCGGGCAATTGTGAGTACCTCAAAACACAGCCAAAGCAGGTAGTAGAGGGCAGACCTGCTACCTTGAGGACAAGACCTAAAGGGTCCAGAATGGCAAAGATTTGAAGGAGCCAATCAGACATTGGCTTAAAAGAGCGGAATAAGCAACATTCTCCAGGACAGTTAACAGCTGACCTTGGTCTTTCTTGCCCACAGAGTGCATAACAGTTCGGACCTTCTCATGAGCTGTAGTAGGGCTTAGGATGAATCTAAACCACTGCTTCTTAAACTGTGGGTCCAACCCTAGATGGGATTACCATATCCAGAAGTAAGGATTGCAAAAAAAAAAAAGAAAAGAAAAAGAAAGAAAAAAAGAAAAGAAAGAAACAGTAAAAGGTTTCTGAACGCCACCTAGTGGCTGTTTTAGACATTTACACAAATCTTTGCCACAATCTGCAATATTTACAGTGGACTGCAGAAAATGCTTCAGCTGTAGTTCATACAAGAAAAATCAGCTGTTTAGCAAGCTTTGTAAATCCTAATTTAATATTAAAGATCACACTTATTTTATATACCTTTATACCCAGGGTCGCATGAAACTTTCTTGGGTGGAAAGAGGTTGCAAGTGAAAAAAGTTTAAGAAGCTCTGGTCTAAACTAGGGCTTCCCAAAGTGGGCAATACTGCACTGGAATGATCCAGGGGGGAGGTAATAAACTCAGATGCAATTGGGAGGCATTGAATTTTAATCTATGTATATAAAAGGATAAAAAAAATGGCCTAGGACAAAACAACAAAACTACACATCCCAGAAACACTAAACTTGGCAACACAACTCCTCATCCATGCCTCTACGTTCATACAACAAAAAGAAAAGAAAAATAAAGTCCTAATTAGAGGGAGAGAAATAATTGTTTTAATCCAATTGCTGCTAGTTACAAGGCTAAGCTCTGCCCACTTGGTCTCCTAGCAACATACTCAGCCAAGGAGACAGGCACAGTTAGGCCTCAGGCCTCTTCCCCACTGCCTATAAGATACAGATTATCAGATTTTAACTGGATTATATGGCAGTGTAGACTCAAGGCCCTTCCACATAGCTATATGACCCATTTATAATCTTATATTATCTGCTTTGAACTGGATTATCTTGAGTCCACACTGCCAGATAATTCACCTCAGTGTGCATTTTATACAGCTGTGTAAAGGGGGCCTCATATAATTCAGTTCTAAGCAGATAATATAAGATTATAAATATACAGTAGAGTCTCACTTATCCAACAAAAACAGGCCGGCAGAACGTTGGATAAGTGAATATGTTGGATAATAAGAAGGGATTCAGGAAAAGCCAATTAAACATCCAATTAGGTAATGATTATACAAATTAAGCACCAAACATGTTATACAACAAATTTGACAGAAAAAGTAGTTCAATGTTCAGTAATGCTGTCAGGACCATAATTTCTGGGCCTGCACTCTGGCGCCAGTAATCAAGGACGCTGACATCAAAACTGATAAGGCACCTGCAGCTCTCGACCCTGAAGGGAAACGGCTGTGTGCGGGCGGGAAGAATTCCGTGGGGTTTTCTCTGGGCGGGAATTGTTACTTTGAATGTGGGGGAAGTGTATATAAGGGGATCTTTCTGGGTCGACCAGCAATCTCGGCTTTATATGTGTGTACGGTATTCTTCAGTAAAGTTTTCGGTGATAACGGAGAGTCTCTTGTGTTCATTCGGAGGCGGCTGGAGTGAGCTGACAAATGCTATGTTGTAATTACTGTATTTACAAATTTAGCACCAAAATTTCACAATGAATTTAAAACATTGACTACAAAAACATTGACTACTAAAAGGCAGACTGCATTGGATAATCCAGAACACTGGATAAGCAAATGTTGGATAAGTGAGATTCTACTGTAATATGAAATAATCCAAGCACTCCTGACAGATGGCCATTCAGCCTCTACATAATAATGATGATGAAGATGATGATGATAATAATAATAATAATAATGATAATAATAATAATAGTAGAAGCATAGAATCCAAGAGTTTGGAGAGACGCCTAAGGGCCATCCAGCCCAACCCTTTCTACTATGCAGCAGGACACAATCCAAGCATTCACAACACATGGACAATGTATAAATACAATACAATACTACACAGGGACATAGACCCCCCTCTACCCTCACCACTTTCACAGTACACAAACAACCAAATGCATACTAAACATAAAGACAACCATACAACAGACATTCAATACCACCACTACCTCAACAATGTCTCACCAACACCACCAGACAACGCCACTGCAACGCGTGGCCGGGCACAGCTAGTAATTATAATAAGGGGAAGTGGAAGCAGAAAACTAGAAGAAAATTTGGAAAAAACATGTTCCATCTGTGGTGTAACAGAGTTAAACTCATAGTGATTGCTTTATTTTCCAATTAAACATCCCAAATCAAATTGTAAGCTATCAGTGCTCAAGTCTGCCAACAGGTGTCAGGAAGCTAGTATTAGCAGCCAAGATTGTTACACATTCTTCAAAAGTCCATCATGCCTTGACAGGAATATGTAACAACTTGCTTACAATGCGCTACTGTAAGTAGGCAACATTTATAAAATCTAATTTAGATTGTTTCTGAACTGTATAAGCAGTTAACAATAGTGCAAGTCCAATAAGTATTTTAAAACAAATCATTTGATACCTTCAATCTTTACGGATCACTTTAAAAGCAAATTGTATTATTGTTATTTCAATAAAACAACAATCTACTTGTATTTTATACATTTCCTGACATATCTATCAAATGTTTCTGTGTCTTCTAGTTCTTACTAATAATAAAATTTAGAAGGCTTTTGTTGTTATAATACTATTTGTAGTGTTACAGTCATTTTTATTATAATACTAATGAAAACAGGAATGTAACCCTAAAAAACTGTCAACCATTAAGATTTATTTATATCTATTGACTCATCTGTGTTAACTAGTAAGTAAGTGTTTATTAGTAAGGAATTATTATTGAAATAATGGCAAACTAAAAATGTTAGCTGATTTTAATTGCATATTGATATATTTTAAAATTAATTTGATACATTTAGTTTGACATTTCACAATTAAATATCAAACACATGTATCTAATGCTGAGCAGTTTATTAGTATTTTTTCTTTTGTTGTCTTATGCAAAAACACTGTATACCTGATGTCATGAGTGCTATTCTAATAACTCAAGCATTGCAAAAGAATGTGGTTCCCAAAAGAGAAATTTCACTTTTTCAATAATATATGTAGATTGTTATATATATCTTAACTATTGTCAGTACTTGGAGGGTCTCCATTCTGACTTCAATCAAATTGGAAGATATCCTTAAAACAAACAAACCAGATTGGGCTTTAGTCAAACACAGAAGCATCTCCAGAATTACAATTTTTTTTTTTCGTGTCAGGAGCAACCGGAGTTGCTTCTGGAGTGAGAGAATTGGCCGTCTGCAAGGACGTTGCCCAGGGGACGCCCGGATGTTTTTGATGTTTTTACCATCCTTGTGGGAGGCTTCTCTCATGTCCCCGTATGGAGCTGGAGCTGATAGAGGGAGCTCATCCACACTCTCCCCAGGTGGGATTCGAACCTGGCAGCTTTCAGGTCAGCAACCCAACCTTCAAGTCACTTAGTCCACTACGCCATCTGGGGGCTCCCAGAATTACAATAATAACTGAACTGAAACAAAAGATTAATTGAAATTGAAATTCAAAGATAGTTATCAACAGTTCTGGCTGCAACAGAGATACCCAAACTTTATCCTGGATTATGGGATACAATGCAAGTTTTTAAATGTATTTCCTTCATCATATTTAGTGGAATGTAGATTCATTGCTGTCACAAATCTGTTAATTAGAAAACGAAACCAACAGGAAATAGCTAATCACGATAATTTAAGAATGCTGCTGACAAAAATTGAGAGAACACCAAATTCATCTTTCTCATTTAGTATTTTAAATGTTGTTTATAATTTTTAAAAATATTATTCTTTGTTATTTTAATTTTCTATATGTAATGCAAATGTTATGATGGTCATTATGTTTATGGCCTGCTTTTTCTCTCCACAGAAGAGTTCTTGATAATTTTATATTTTCAAGCTTCGAAATGTCTTATTTACTATATTATAGACATAGGTAGAGATATACAACAGATGAAAGAATGCAAATTAATCACTGCATCTTTCTGTTTGCTGTCTTCAAGATAGATTACCAGGGTTTGTGTATTTTTTTTAATTTGAAAAGGATGAAGTGGGCCAAATAAGTCTGAGAACTTCTGGCCTAAACCATCCCATTTCACATACATAAAATGTATGTATAAACGTACAGAAACACCCCTGTTGGCTTCTGCCTCCCACATCATCAGAATTGTTCTCCTGCAAAACTGTCCAAAAGCAGGACCTGGCCCTGGTGTCCTCTTTAGATTACTTGGCTGACCAAAGAGTGGAGAGGAATTTTCTAGACAGATTAAATATGTGTTGATTGTTTAATTGGTACCATACTTATGCCTATTATCTATTACAACTGGTTTTTTCCCAGACGCTCTATAAGATTTAGCAGATGATGGCTTTGCAGACCAGGACCAGTCCCTCCTTGTGCCAGATTCAACAGATGAACATAAAAAATTAGACAGGCATGACGGTAGATGGCCTTGTTTTTATTGCGAGGTTTCAAATGTGAGAAGAGAGGAAAAGGCACAAAGCAAGTCAAATATACATTACACAAACTATGCAAATCAAAGGCAGTTTGCAGCTTAAAATTCATAAAGTCTTGCCCAATGATGGCAAATGTCAGAAATGCTCAGGCCACACTCCTAAGAATGCTTATTTGAAACAAAAGTCCCACAGAAGCAAATTGGTCCTGAAAGTGTTTATGTGTAAGAATATCACTGTACAGTGTCCAACATTCCTACTACGTTTCTGATTACATAATATTGTTCACTATATGTTCACTGAACAAAGGCTATTTCTGGAGAGCTGATATAATTTCAAAGAGAAATGTGATTGTTCACAGTGTAGATCCTCACAACATTTTCAAGCTCAGTTGTTTTATTTTTATTTTATTTCTCAAAATTGTGTTCAAGCAGATATTGCACTCAAACAATCTAGACTGGCACCCCTCCTTCCAAATAACTATCTCCAAACTATCAAGGTCAAACCACTGACCAACAGCAAGTTCAACCAGGCAAGGAGAAACAAAACAAAAAGGATGATTGACCCAAGACATAAATAGCGGTAGAACTAACGCATTAAAAGAAAATGGAAGGACACAGAAAGAAGTTAAACTTCCTACTGTAGGACAAGGCATTGCACACAAGTGAATATACTAATAACAATTCCTTCTTCCCATGTGTTAGAAAAGTGCATGCCCCATATGGTCCCCCAATTCTGAACTAAAAGCATACGCAGCAGCACCATTAAGTCTAAAACGTTTGCAGAACGAATAAGCTTCACAGACTCCTCGAAACAACCACAATTTATATTTCTATACAGATTATGATTTGGAGTTCCTGTACAGGACACCTAGTAGGTGAAGCAGCAGCAGTCTGAAATGGTTCCCACAAATTTAATTCTGTCCAAAGGGCTAGTAAAGGGAAAGTAAAGGTTTCCTTTGACGTTAAGTCCAGCCGTGTCCGACTCTGGGGGTTGGTGCTCATCTCCATTTCTAAGCCGAACAACCGGCATTGTCCACAGACACCTCCAAGGTCATGTGAGCAGCATGACTGCAAAGGGCTACTTATCGGTATATGATCTCCTAACAGAGATGGTCTCCACAAAGAGAACCTGAAAGTATATCACCAGAGTCTAATGCCCGGTCACTGGCATCAACGCCAGTTACATTAAAACAAACTGGCACTCAAAGTTATAGACTCGCAGTTAAATAGAGGCAGATGGGGTTCAAGGAGAATGTACCGGAAGTCCCTGGCCCGAATATTATTTAGAACTCAAACAGAAGTCAAAATTGACAACATATATGTGCTTCACAGAGACTTCCAATCCAGGGATTGTTCTACAAGTCTTCTCATTACCACCGAAGATAACCCACTGATTACAGAACTATTAGCACTCAGGTCTTGGCTCAAACTGTGGGGCATAAACGTCAGGAGGGTTTGTACAGACCCCCTTGATTCACCCCCTTATAGCCAGCCTGAGACTACACCCTCTAGGCATCACATAAACTAGCAAAAATAGGACACCGAACTACGTAATCAGATTTCCCTCCCCATTGTCAGGAATTTGTTTAATTCCATTGACCCCCGTGTCCTGCCCAGCCTTCAATCTCACCCACAAAGCCTAACTCGATATAGCCCACCTTCTACCCCAGACGACTCCCTCCTGTTATTCTCACAGGAATCATCCCTATACTCTACACAGGACAGGATTCTAGAGGACTCTCTCTTGTCAGAGAGTTGACTAGGGCCCTCAAGTGTTAACCTTGCCCAGCTGATCCCCTTGACTGGGGAGGATCGGAGCAGGGGAAACCCATTGAGGTTCTGTGGAGGAGGAGGAAGGGTGGTCACTCTTATCCCAGAGGGAAAAGCGCAACAAAGTCATTGTGACCCTGGAGAAGGATAGACGTGGTAGCCTTCATGAAAGACCCCCCGGGCTGAAGGTCCTGCTGTTCAATGCCAGATCCGTCAATGGTAAAACATCTATCATCCAGGATTTGATCAGGGATGAAAGGGCAGGTCTGGCTTACATCACCGAGACCTGGTTGGATGAGCTGGCGGGGGGAGTGTAAAATCTCTCCCAGCTTTGTCTTCCTGGTTTTAGGGTCCACCTGCAGGCCAGGCCAGCCAAGACAAGCCAGGGAGGCGGGCAGGAGAGATTGCGGTGGTCTTTCGGCAATTCATCTCCTTGGTCAGGTGCGCTTTTCCGCAATTTTCTGAGTTCGAGTGTGTCCATTTGAAAATGGGAACCCAGGACAGCTTGGGGTTTCCACCCTGCGACTCAGCAGTCTCCCTGTCGGAGCTAGCAGAGGTGATCTTGAGTGTGGCGTTGGTCTCCCAGCGCTTGGTAGTGCTGGGGGATTTTAACATTCACGCAGAGGCCACCCAAACAGGTGCAACCATGGGGCTGTCCCAAGTAATATCGGGGCCCACTCATCAGGCGGGGTATACACTCCACTTAGTTATTGTTGCGGATGGTGGAATGGTTGGAATGGAAGTACAACATATTCTTCCATTGTCATGGTCCGACCACCATCGGATCAGTTTAAGACTAACCATGACCTCTAACCTCTGCAGGGGTGGTGGACTGGTTAAGATGGTCTGTCCCAGAAGGCTTATGTATCCGGACAGTTTCCCGAGATCTCTTGGGGATCTTCCTGTCATGGAAGCTGATGAACCTGTTGACGTCCTGGTGGACCACTACAATAGTGAGATGACCAGGGTGTTAGACACGATTGCCCCCAAACATTCCCTCTCGTTACACAGTTACTTCAGCTCCTTGGTTCACTGAGGAGCTGGCAGTGATGAAGCATACGAGAAGAGTGCCTCTGGAGGAAAACTCGTAGCATCTCCAACCGAGCATGGGCTAGAACCACAATTAAGGCCTACTCCACGGCTTTGCGGGCAGGCAGAAAGGCTTTCACAACTGCCCGCATAGCGTCTGCAACTAACAGATCATCGAAGTTGTCCCGGGTTGTCGGGGAGCTCCTTCACCCTCCTGAGGTGGGGGAGACCTGTGAGAATTCGGCAACTCGGTGCAGCAAGTTTGCGCAGCACTTCACAGAGAAAGTTGCTCAGATACATTCCGACTTGGATACGAGTTTAAATGAAATGCCAGAGGAGGTGACCGAGGCACCTGTCGAATTTTGTGAGATTAATTCCAGCTTGTTCGTCCTGATGACGTGGACGGGATCCTTGGAGCTGGTGAGGGCGACCACTTGTGCTCTGGACCCTTGCCCTTCCTGGCTAGTCAAACTGGCCAGTGGTGGGCTGGTTGATTGATTTATAACTATTATAAACACCTCGTTGGTCCAGGGGAAATTTCCAACAGGCCTCAAACTGGCAATAGTAAGACCAATATTGAAAAAGACTTCCCTTGATTCTTCTGTTCTAAATAACTACAGACCAATCTCTAACCTCCTGTTTTTGGGCAAGGTGCTAGAACAGGTGGTCGCTTCCCAGCTCCAGGGATTCCTAGATGACACCAACTTCCTAGACTAGTCACAGTCTGGTTTCAAACCTGGACACAGTACCAAGACGACTTTGATCACCTTGGTGGATGACCTCCGCAGGGAATTAGATAAGGGGAGTGTGACACTGCTGGTTCTCTTGGACATCTCAGTGGCTTTCAATACCATCGACCATGGTATCCTTCTGGGTTGGCTATCTGGGTCTTGGGGGCGTTGCTTGGTAGTGGCTCCACTCTTTCCTGTAGGGCTGTTCCCAGTTGGTGAAGCTGGGGGACACCTACTCGGACCCCTGGCCATTGACCTGTGGGGTCCCGCAAGGTTCTATTCTGTCCCCCATGCATTTCATGAAACCATTGGGAGAAGTCATCTGGAGTTTTGGAGTTCGGTGCCATCTCTACGCAGATGACACTCACTCTACTACTCCTTTCCACCGAATTCCAATGAAGCCCCTTGGATTCTGGACCAGTGTCTGGCCGCTGTGATGGGCTGGATGAGGGTGAACAAGCTGAAGCTCAATCCTGACAAGACAGAGGTCCTTCAGGTCAGTCAATTCTCAGATCGGGGTATAGGGTGGCAACCTCTGCTTGACGGGGTCACACTCCCCCTGAAAACACAGGTCCGCAGTTTGGGGGTCCTCCTGAACTCAATGTGATGCTTGATGCTCAGGTGTGGCCGGGAGGGCCTTTGCACAATTAAAACTTGTGCGCCAACTGAGACCATACCTCGTGAAGTCGGACTTGGCTACGGTGATCCATGTTCCAGGATGGATTATTGCAATGCACTCTACGTGGGGCTGCTCTTGAAGACGGCCTGGAAACTACAATTAGTCCAACGATCAGCAGCCAGACTGCTAACCAGAGCAACTTACAGGGAGCAGTCAACCCCCGTTTAAGGAGCTCGATTGGCTGCTGTTCATTTTCCGGTCCCAATTCAATGTGTAGGTAATCACCTACAAAGCCCTGAACGGTTCGGGATCCATCTACCTTCGTGACTGCCTTTCCCCCTGTGAGCCTGCGCAATCTTTTCGATCTTCTGGGGAAGCTCTCCTCTCATTCCCACTATCACAGGCTTGGCTTGTTGGAACGAGGGAGAGGGCCTTCCCTATGGTAGCCCCTCGGCTTTGGAATTCCCTCCCTATGGAGATTAGGCTGGCCCCAACCATCTGCCTTTATTAAACAGTTAAAAACATGGTTTTTCCAGTGTGCATTCGAACAACCAATGACAAGACAGACCCCTCTTATTGACATACTGCTTCCTTGCACATTATTTTCCTTCCTACCCATCCTACCCCAAACTGTCTCAAGGCAACTCTTCGACACTTGTCCAGGCACTTTATTAAATGGTCTTGAAACAATGCACTTTCTGACTTGACTGCCCCCATCTTATCCATTAGTGGTAACGTCTATTTTTATTACCTTATCTTTTATCTGGTTACCATGGTGTTATATTGTATTCTGTTTTAAATTTGTTTATTTTATTTGATTGTTGTGTTGATACTGTTTTTAGTTATTTGTACTGGTTTTAACTTGTCATATTCTGTTTCTGTTTTGGGCTTGGCCCCATGTTAGCAACCCCGAGTCCCTTTGGGGAGATAGAGGCGGGATAGAATAATAGAATAATAACAATAATAGTAATTATTATTATTATTATTATTGTGGTGGTGGTGAATTTACTAGGTCTGGTACTTGAGATGAGCTTTAGGGGCTTGGAAGTGCCAATCGCCTCAAAGAAAGACAAAACTTCAAAAGCACCACACCTCTTCTTTTACCTGGGGAAAATCTAACATGAAGAAAAATTTCCAGCTTACAGCAACAACAAAAAGCTGTGAATGGATCGCCTCTTGAAAACCTTTGCTTGATCCAAGTGACTTCAGTGATGAGCTGACTTTCTTGCTTCCTAATTTTTTTTTTGGAGATTTGGTTTCTCCAAATTCCTCAATGAAACAAAGTCTTTCATTACACTGATTTCAGTAAAAAGGATTTCAATTGAGCAAAAAGATCAAGAGAAACTGGCTCATTGTAGGAATGATTCTGGGATTGAAAAGAGAGATGCATGAAGTTAAGGCTGACAGAAAAATTAAATTGACTGCCATGTTACTGTTCTTTGAAATCAAGACCATTCACCTGTGGGCATGGCTTCTCATCCTTTGAAAATGTATTAGCAGAAATAGCAGCAAAATAGCAGTAATGTCTAGTACCTAACCGAGTTTTCCCCTTTAATTGTTCCACATAAAACTTTGAAATATTTGACAAGAACAAACATGGGGAGGGCATTCTAACATTGAGATAACATATAACATGTATATGTTCATAGATATGGTCATCTGAATTAGACAGGAATGCCTAATTATTTATTTTACCAGACAGGCTCAAACACATTTAAGAGGTAAAATTAACATTTCAGATACTGACCTTCAATTCAAGAGCTAGCTTACTTGCAATTCAAAACAAGAAAAAAAATAAAATCCAATTATCCTGATCCCAATTTAGTTACCATAAAGCAATTACAAACTGTACACATTTCTAGATAATAAAAATGTGCCTACTTCTAAACCATTGCATTTATCTTTGGCTAAGTATTATCTTTAAATAAGAAGTAATTTCAGAGACATTAAAGTGCATATGAAGAAAACAACAATTTTTCTGTTTCGGCAAAAGGTTTCCTCATGAGAATGGTTCATAACCACAGCATTGCATGGCGGGACAGCTGTCACGGGAATTTCCTCATAATTGCAAACACAACGGAATAGGCTCTGCAGCAGTTCTGTCGTCCATGTCAACAGAGAGCACAGATCTCTCTCTTTTTCTGTAATGCATTTACGGGCAATACTTCATCTGCACAAGAAGTTTTAAAAAACGCAATTTTAACTCACTGATGACTTATTCTTAAAGCAAAATCAAAATAAAACAACTGTTACTATCAAGAAAAGAAACCAAATATTCATTTTTGTACATTAGCTCTGGGAAATGGGGATATTAATTTTAAATGGTTAGATTAGGATAAGGCACCGCTAAAATGGCTGACAAATAGAATAGAAACTTAACAGTAAAAGAGAACAATGTTACTTGATGTTAATGGCTTCAATGTAGAAGTGTAATTGTTCCTTCTCTGAAATCAGAGAGCTGCCAGAGCACAAACCTCTGTTCTGCTTGATTTTACTGTGCTTCTTCATTAGTGTAACTCTGCTTCTGCTATTTCTTCTTGGTCTCTCCAGCAGTGCATTCTCTTTCCACTGGACTACCTTACTATTGACCTTCAGCCTAATACATGCATTGCCATGCATATAAATAAGGCCAAAAGCACTCAATGGTAGCCTATACCAGTAATTATATGTATTTTTCTATTTTATAGACTTCTACGCTTTTATTTTAGGGTTACATGGGCTTCTTTACATTTCTTTTATACTATACCTGTCAAACAACAAGCCATTTATAAGACTAGTTGTCAGATAAATCTAAAAATTGAGATTTACATTGAATCGGACATTATCTTCACTTCATAGATTCAAAGCAAAACGTCTATAGCACAATTACCTAAACGTTTTGCCCAGATACCTATCGTGGATTTCAGAGGAACCTCTAAGACAGGGGTCCCCAAACTAAGGCCCAGGGACTGGATGCGGCCCTCCAAGGTCATTAATCTGGCCCCTGCCCTCACTTTTAGACTTAAGCTTGCCCAAAGTCTGAAATGACTTGAAGGCACACAACAACAACAATCCTAATTAATTTGACTATCTCATTGGACAGAAGCAGGCCCACTAAAATCCTGATAGGTTTATGTTGGTTAAAATTGTTTTTATTTTTATATATTGTATTGTTCTTTCATGGTTGTTGATATTGTTTTTTTGCACTACAAATGAGACATGTGTAGTGTGCATAGGAATTTGTTTGTATTTTTTTTCCAAATGGTAATTCAGCCCTTCAACAATCTGAAGGATTGTGGACTGGCCCTCTGCTTAAAAAGTTTGAGGACCCCTTACTATACATCTCTTGATGGTATGATAATGGAGCCAGAAATGTATTGCCTCCTTTCTCCAGCTTCATATATCTTCTCCCATTTGAAATATTGGAGAAGAAAAGGAACAAGACATTCTACATTCAAAAGTAGTGCAGAAGGGACAGTACCAAGTGGATTAGAATGCCACTCAAATGCCTTTCTTCTAACAGAAAGAGAACTCTCTGCTACCACAAATAGAAACATATTTTGAAGTAAATGCATTCTGTGTAAATGCGAAACTGTCAGTCTCGATTAAACAGAGTTATGAAGTATGAGAAGTAGCATGACAAGAAAATGCAGAGTACCAGTATTTCAACACAGTAAGTCAAAAGAGATCAGGACTCTTGTCAAGGGCACTAAGTTAACACAAGAATGAAGTTGGACGCACAATTACTGCAACTTTTAAAATCGGAATCTCTCTCTTCTCTGCAGCACACATTAGTTTATGAGTTGGTAAAAAATATGTACTCACAGAGCCAAGTATAAGGAGTGCAAATATCAGATTTGGTCCCTCAACACAAATCACTCCAAGATGAAAATTCTACACTGCATTCAGAGTGTAGAATTTCACAATGTCTGTTCCCATCAAAAAGTGAGTAATGCCCTCACAAATTTTATCAGTATAAAATAAAATCCAAGGATTATCTGAAAAAAAACCCACCCCTATTAATACAACCAAAGATATCTAGCTATACATTGCATCCATTCTGTGTAGCGTTTCACTCACTACAAAATCAAAATGATCAATTTCTTGAAAAGGTCCTTAGTGACAGAGTTGCCCCATTGCCATTATTGAATCAAATCTTCTTTTTTGCCTCAAACAATGACACTGTATTTCTACACTCCACTGATTGGTTTGGTGTTTGTAAATAAAGTTGGTCAATGATTCAAAAAGGACATTAAATTTAGCAGAAGAGTTTTATCCATCATTTGATCATTTGTGTCTCTTCATCAGCATCAAAAAATTCTTCATCCTCACTTTCACTCCCAGCTGAATCTTGGCCGCACTAAAACAAAAATGAGATTCTGAGAAAGATATTCTTTATCAGGTTTAGAATAAAAGTTTTCATATGATTAATCATTGCATTGCATCACTTTTCATCCATTTACATATGGTAGAAGAAGACAAAGGTAACCTTTAATAGTTTTATATCCCAGCCATATGTAGATTACATTAAGCTGTAGCAGCAACTGCAGAACTGAGGTCAATAATTTTTGGAAAAATGTCATTATGTTATTTGTAATTTTAATTGTATTTGGAACAAACACTCATGAGGTTAACTACCTTTACACCAGTGGTTTCTCAACCTGTGGGTCCCCAGATATTTTGGCCTTCAACTTCCAGAAATCCTAACAGCTGGTAAACTGGCTGGGTTGTAGGCCAAAACACCTGGGACCCACAGCTTGAGAACCACTGCTTTACAAGATACTAAAAGCCCCCAATGAACAAAGTAAAGGACTGCATTTCAGTGAGCCCAGCCTAGGAAGACAGGCACTGAACTTACTCAGTGCTAGTGGCATCCCTCACCTACCAAAATCTTCAATAAAATGACAGCGAAAGCTAATTCTACCACTAACTTTTGCTTCCTCTGTTACCAGCATGGAGATCTGAGCAGTCCACCTTGTCCTGATGGTTAAGTGGTAGAGGACCTATTCCATGGTTCCTTTTATCTATACCTACTGTAACAAGAGGCAATCAGAATGTAAACATACCTGTAAGCCTTTCCGTTCCTGAAGTGACATAGCTTCATCACCCAGCCTCTGATATGAACAAACCTGGAGGTCAAATATTGTCTCCAGCAGGGGTCTATTTAGAGTTTCTGGCAGTAACAGACTCAGAAAACCAGCCAACAAGCCTGCCACCCCAAAAACAACATATGGCAGGTACCATTGCAAAGATTTCTGTAAAAAAAAAATCACAAATATCTAATAGCTACAGCAGCTGGGATCCCACAATCTTAGCTGCAGGACTTTTATACACTTAGTCCTTTTCTAGCTGTTTTATATTGGCATATACTTAATGTCAAGGAGAAACCTTTACTTTTTACCTAGCACATGTTGGGTCAGTTACAGACTAGCGAGGTAGTGAACAGTATTACTTAATAGCATGATAGTTCAAATGAACGCTTATCTGATTCACAGGGTTGTTGTATGTCTTTCGGGCTGTGTGGCCATGTTCCAGAAGCATTCTCTCCTGACGTTTCGCCCACATCTATGGCAGGCATCCTCAGAGCTTATCTGATTGTCTCAAGCTTTGCCCCGAGAACACATTAATTGGTCTATGAGTTGGTACAAAATGATGTATTGTATTTTTTAAATTCCAAGATGCACTTTTTTGCTATATAAACATTTCTAAACATGGGGTGTGTTTTAGAATTGCATGTAAATTTATGTATTTTTAATGGTGGTGGTTGTACTGAAATTAGAGTGTGTCTTAAAACTGAAGAAATATCATGTATACAAAATGATTCACTTACAGATGAAAGTGCAAGAAATGCAGGAATAATAGTTTCAAGATTGGCCAGATTGCTAGGGGGATATGATGACATGGATGTAATACAAATGGGGAAAACTAGGAGACCATGCCACCAAAAGAGGGTTTGGAAAACATCTTGAGAAAATGATTACATTGAAGTCCAACATCACCAATTCTCTTAGCAAGCAACGCAAATGTACTGACAGAGGACTCCCCACTTAAAGAATACTCACTGACTCCCTCTTACTCACATCCACACCCAGCTTACACAGCTCTTCCACTGATATGACCAAGTCTGGGACACTGAGTTCCAAAGGGAGCTGATAATAGCCTTATTGCTTAGACCTCAAAGAGTGCTTTGGTCACAAGGGGAAGATTGGACACATGGCCCTCAGGCCTGATACTACACTTCTGGCAAAGCATCTCTTAGTTCTCTTTCACAGAAAATACACAAAGAGTCACTGACTCCGGCTTCTAAATTGGGGGGGGGGGGATAGTACACTCATAGTTCTACACCTGCAGGTGATTCAGTTAAGCATCTACCTCCCTCAGAGGGAAGCTGTTTTCAGATTTCAAGATGACTTCTATGTACAGTCAGATTAAAGTGTTAGGTATATCAGATGCTGCCAATGGGCACCATTTGAGGCACCTGACAGTCCTTAACATTTGATACTGGGAAAAAAATCTTCTTACTAGCATCTGGAATTGGTCTCTGCTAGACTTATCAACAAATGTTTCTGAGCTTCACATGGGGTTCCAAGATACTCATAAAAATGAAAAAAAGTGACTAACTGCAGGTCAATGTTTTGTCCTGTAGTGTGTCCAGCCACCAAAGGGGGCCTTGTCTCTTCTCAGAGTGGGATGGGAAAGAAGGAAAATGGCACAAACCAGAGCTGGAACAAAAGGAGCAATGATCCCACCAACTCGGGAGAACATAGAGCAGGTTCCCATTCCAATATTCCTGTGAAGAAAAAAAGGACAATATAGTCGCAATTAAAGGAATAATTTTCCAACCAATGATTTGGACATAGGACTTCCCAACCATATATATCGTGCAGTGGCCCCGAAGCAAGACCAATGGGCAGCCTTTGGTTACATCAAGTCTCCTGCAGCCACTTCTTAGCATTATAATCTTCAGTCTCAGCAAAGGGTCCTTTATCTTGCCTTATCTGCTTTAGTGGAGAATAAGACACTATATTCTGCATGGCAGAATGGGGTTAGATTGGATGGCCTTTGGAGTCTTTTCCAACTCTGTGATTCTAGGATTTGCGGAAGTAACCTTACAGCGTTCTTGTAGCCCAATCTGATAATGAGGTCCTATCTTTTAAAATAATAATAATAACTTTATTTCTAACTCACCCTCTATTCCCGAAGAGACTCAGGGCAGCTTCCATAAACAAAAACAGCAAATATTCAATGCCTCCAAAGAACGGGGAGGGAAGGATAACTACAAAGACAATAAAATCCATCATAACAATATCTGCCTTACCTTATCACTGTAGGATAGAGTTCAGATGTGTAGATATAAACAATGTTAAATGCTGCACTGATAGTCAGTTTCCCGAGTAAAGACAACGAGCGACTGTTCACAAATGCAAAGACTCCTGTATCTGTAGGGAAAAAAATATAATTCTTGTAAATACTCCCTTGCAATTAAAAATTGCCTCCTTAAATTAGATTGCTCCCATGCTCAACATTATGCCAAGAGGCAGGCCATTTTGGTCCACCCTTCAACAAAAGCAGTTGGAGGGAGTTTACTTGCCCAACAGCCTGCCAGATGAAGCCTAGAGCTGCAAAGATAGCACTAAACGGCAATGGAGCTTTGACTAGAGGAACAAAAACTGTGAAACATATAGTATCATTCCAATAAATGTTCAACTAAGCAAAACACCTCCTGAACAATTCATCTTTGACATTCAAAGACAGTCTTTTAGAAATAGGAAGAAATACGTATTTCATGTTTGGCTGAAATAGGAATAGTTTCATTTTAAAAAACAAACAAGCCAAATGTCATAATGGGACTGATTTTGACTCTGAATGTTTAAGAATATGGAAAGTTTTTAAGGATTATTGAACCTCTAATACTTGTTTAGTTATGGATTTTAATTATTTGTATGTATATTATTATTATTACTAGCTTGGGGACCCGGCGATGCCCGGGTCATTTGAGAATTGTATTACAGTAGAGTCTCACTTATCCAAGCTAAACGGGCCGGCAAAAGCTTGGATAAGCGAATATCTTGGATAATAAGGAGGGATTAAGGAAAAGCCTATTAAACATCAAATTAGGTTATGATTTTACAAATTAAGCACCAAAACATCATGTTATACAACAAATTTGACAGAAAAAGTAGTTCAATACACAGTAATGTTATGTTGTAATTACTGTATTTATGAATTTAGCACCAAAATATCATGATATATTGAAAACATTGACTACAAAAATGGCTTGGATAAGCGAGGCTTGGATAAGTGAGACTCTACTGTATTTGTGTTTTAATGTTATGTATTCTGTTTGGAGTGGGTGAACTACAATTCCCAGAATCGTGTGGTGCTGTACTCTGTGGATGGGGGTGAACTACTGCAATTTCCAGATTCCCTATCTATCAGTAGTCACAGCAGGCAATATTCAGTCTGTGTGCCGTTCAGTCTGTGTGGCAAGTCTAGATTCGTCATTGGCTGGGTTCAATGGTCTTTGGATGGAGGTGAACTACAACTCCCAAAATCAAGGCCCCTTCCCACAAATACCTGCAGTATGTTCAGTAGGTCATGAGGGATGTCTGTGTGAAGTGTGCTCCTAGTGCATTGTCGGTGGGGGTCAGTGTTTATCTGGTTGCAGGTGAACTATAACTCCATTTTCCCCAAACTTGTCCAATATGTTGTATTGGTTATGGGGGCTCTGTGTGCCAAGTGTGATGCTCATTCATTGCAGGTGAACTATAAATCCTAGTACCTACTACTCCTGAACTTCCAGTCCAGTTCCCCTCCAAACCCACCAGTAGTCAAATCTGGGCATATCGGGTCTGCATGGTAAATTTGGCCCAGACCCATCCTTGTTTGGGTTCATAGCATTCTGGGTGTAGGTGAACTACAACTCCTGTATATTCCCCAGTAGGAGTGACAGTGCTCTGACTTGATGCAGGATGAACTACAACTTGCACCATGTGGAGTCAATCCCTAAACTCCTCCAGTAAGTTTAGTTGCAGCTCAGTTCTGCTCTGTTTGTTATGCAGAGAGATTGGAAAGGAAAGGGCAGTGGGCGGGGCCATGCAAATGCCACAGCAATGGAGAACCCTGGGATGCCTGCCTGTGGTGGAAGAAAAAGCAAAATCTAGGAGGAAATTGTCCCCAAATGAAAGCATTCCTTGGGTGGTGGGCTGTAGTGTTTGGGAAGGACATTGGCAGGGTTTGGGCTGCATTTTCATGGTGCTCGCTGTAACGACAATGTCAGTGGAAAAGAGTGACTTGCTAGATTTTTAATCCTGGGAAGTATAGCCTGTTTGTGGAGGCCAGAGGCTGTCTGTGTGAACAGACATCCATGCCACATACAGGTTTTCGCTTTTATTATGGATTTAGATGTGAGCCCTCTTGAGTCCATCCTGGAGAAAGGCGGCAAAGAAATCGCCACAATAAATAAATAAATAACATATTCAAATATAAACTGCACATGAAATATCAAGACCTTGAGAGAACTGAAAAACTACTGGATCAATCCTTGTTATCATAAAATGCTAAGAAAAATTTAAATAACAGAAAAGCCTCAAACGTTCTGGAACCTGCCTATCTTTCCCTATGAACGTGCGTGATCTCAAAGATTTTCCGGAGAGACTCTCCTCTAGTCCCACGCCCATCACAAGCTTGACTGGTGGGGATGAGAGAGGGCCTTCTCGGCAGCGCCCCCCCCAGTTCTGGAACTCTCTCCTCAGGGAAGTCAGGCTGGCACCCACCCTATCTTTTGCAAAGAGCTAAAAACATGGATGTTCCATGTGCCGTTGTGCTTTTGATTAGACTGTTTCCCAGAAAATCTTGGGCTATGATCTCAAATCTTGTCCTTACGATTTACTACTGTTTCCTTCCCAGAGTTATAGTGCTCTACTTTGTATTGCCGTCTATCCCTAATGTTTCCCCTCTGACATTGCGCTTAACCATCTGCCTGGTTCTTACAACTGACTTGCACTAGCCGCCCACCCAAATCCAGAAACTATTTACTATTTCAGGCTACTGGTTGTTGTTTGAAGGCTGTTTTTATATTGTGTCATGTTGTTGGTTGTTTTATATTTTTTTATTATGCTGTTTATGAATTTTAATGTGTTACATCTTAACTATGTTGATTGGGCTTCTCCCCATGCAAGCCACCCTGAGTCCCTTCAGGGAGATGGAGATGGGATACAAAAATAAAGTTATTTTTATTATGTTTTGCTGTATTTGAAATATGCTTATCAAAAAGTACTCTATGCAAAGAATGAATACTATGAACCTTAGAATGAATGGGAAGAATGAGGTCCGAGCCCACAAAGGGCTAACTGGTTAACTCGTTAATCAATGACCCATTCAAGAAGCCAGACTACATAACTCTACTACTTCAGACTTCAAACAAGGGCTCAAATGACCACATATTCCTGCACATGGATGCAGATATGTGTGTGCACACATGTGCAGATAAAGTTTTATTTTTTTATTGTGAGTGAGTACTTCAAGACAGCCTCACTGCCTGGTTTGAGAAAAGCATGTTTTATACATTCATACACAACAGCAAAACCATTTTATTACAGAACTGGAACCGTGAAGGAAACTTTGCAGTTGTAGTAACACAGCATGTAACTACAGAAAG
This sequence comes from Anolis carolinensis, assembly GCF_035594765.1. NCBI lineage: Eukaryota > Metazoa > Chordata > Lepidosauria > Squamata > Anolidae > Anolis > Anolis carolinensis. The sequence goes on from NC_085842.1 coordinate 189,173,472, forward strand.
AAAATGGCAGAGGCTTAGCCAAAGCTGGTATCAGCCAGAAAGGGAACATTTGCATTTCTCTCACACTTCCAAGAAAAGAGCTGAACAGCAGAACAAAAAAAAGATGCTCATGTCATCTGCTACAACTGCAATTGTTTCCTCTATTGAATAAGCTGACTACAAGAATGAAAAAATGGACAGGAAGAATAGCAGATAAAATGAAGTATAACTAAAATGAAAATCTACATATATGAAGCCATTTTGAATGTTTTTAATTTTACTTATGCCTTAAATCTGGTCTCTGTAGAAGGAGTCAATTTATGTATATTCCACTGTAAACAGATACTTGAAGGAAGAATTTACTCCTCGTATCTTAATGGAGACAATAAATCATACATGCAACTCCTGCTGGAAGGGCCACCAGCCATTCCCTCAGTTGTTGGCTACCAAATCACTTCCCACTCTACCAATCTTTCAGGATGAAGCAGTTGCATCAAAGAGTCCTGCTGGCAACTCTCCTACTGCAGTAGACATCACAGCAAAAAAGTAGCCGAAGTGACTCTCCATAGCAAACACTCAGCTCTAAGAGCAAGATATCAGGTCACTAGGAACTATCCTAACCTCTCCTGCTTTGACAAAAGCTGCTGGCCTAGAGGCTGACTGGACCAAATGACTCTAGCTGAAGGGAATGTGGCTGAGTTGGCTATGAAAACTTGCCTTTGCCCCAGTAGAATTTATTTGATCCACCTCCACCAGCAATGCCTTGGTCTGAAGGCAAAGCTGTATTTCTAGCACCAACACAAACCTGAGATTTTATCCTTTATTATTCATAGTGCCCTAACACTGCCAAAAAGAAAGAAAAGAGAAATGTTTAGCCAAAAGACAAACTTAACATTTTCGGCTCCTAGTTTCAATACAAACATACCATGCAACTTTCCATTAATAGCTACAGAATTTACAATGTAATAAAAATAGGTATAATGGCAAAACCATGTGCATTAAATAATTGCAAAAGAAAAATGGATTCTATACATGTTGAGTAGGATTGAAACGTGATATCTATGCCCTAAACATGATGAGCTTTTGTACAAGCACACAACTCTATGGCTACAATAATTCCTGAAAAAGACAACATGTGTGAAGAAGTTTTGAATTTTCTACATCCAAAATTTATAAGGAAGAGCTGCAGACACACTTCCTGGACTTATGGGTCCAACACCAGATGGCATACATGTGTGTGTGTGTGTGTGCGTGTGCTCTCACGGTTCTTGCAAAGTCTTGAATAGAGGAGATCTGTGCACTGCAGAATTCTCAACATGTAGAATACATTTACCTTTCTTTTCTGGAAGAAACATAACAACAATAGAAGCCAGCCCTCCCAGAAACAAAAATGTGGCAAGTGTCCGCTTCCGGCCAAACCTAAAAAGCCAGAAAGAAAAGAAACAATGAAAATGCCTTGTGAGAAGAAAATAAAACAGGCTGTCTTTGCATCATGGGTTATAAGCCAATCTGTCTGTATTCATCACATAATGTCCCCCTCCTTTTTTAGTTTTAGTTTTTAAAAACCTAACACTCCAGGTTCCTAGGCTGACTGGTCCAGAAATTATGAGGTATTCATAAATTTGGCAATAACATATTGAACACAGTACTAAATTGAACCCTCTATGTATTAACAGGCTTTACACTTTTGCTTGCAAACTGCTATAACCAAGGAAGCTTGAACTGCTGAATGTGAATTAACAATAAATTTCAAAAGGAGATTTCAGAATGTAATGAATTAACTTTCATAAGCAAACTTCATTTTCTTTTAAGTTTTAATAAGCACAACTCAAATCACTTTCCTACTACATGTTTTAAATAGGCGCAGTGAATCTATGAAGATCTGGGGCATTCCCAGCACCCTCAATGATCACAGACCTGCCAGCTTTCTTCTTTCAATGGTATTGGAGTCTGTTTCAGATTATTTATTTGTGTCTGTGTCATTTATTTCTGTATGCATACTGAGATATGACACGTGAGACTACATTAACAAGTGACATGTGGCAACCCATACCATACAAGGAAGCTCATTAGTTGTTCTCAAACTGTGGCCTTATAGGTATTCTAATCCTTGGTGCTTAGAAGCCCCAGCAAGGTTGATGACACAGAATCCAGAGTTGAAGCTCAATATACCAATAGAGCCAAAGCTTGAGAACCAGGCCCAGGCTATGGCGCAGGCGGGAGAGCAAGCCAGCTGCAATTAACTGCAATGAATCACTCTGACCAGGAGGTCATGAGTTCGAGGCCCGCTTGGAGCCTATGTTTGTTTGTCTTTGTTCTATGTTAAAAGGCATTGAATGTTTGCCTATATGTGTAATGTGATCCGCCCCGAGTCCCCTTCGGGGTGAGAAGGGCGGAATATAAATGCTGTAAATAAATAAATAATAAATAAACCAATTGATATTATCAGTTGGTGCCACAGTGCCACATAGCACATGATTGATGCCATACAAGGAAACAAGGAGAACAATATTGGCATAAAATTATGGTCAATTTATGTGAACTGATTGTTTTGCATGACATGTGGAGGAGCAGCTGTGGTTCAGTAACATTTGGAAAGCCACAGAATTCCCACCTATGCTTTGGAACATGTTTTTTCGCTGAAGTCTATGAAAAATGTTCTGCTCTTGTATGTGCTCTCTCTTTGCATGGATTTCTGTTATATTGCATGACCAGCTATAAAGCGGCACAGAAAATGTAAATCAAAAGGACATCTAGTGTTGCTCTTTGTTCCAGGAGATCCCAAAGGAAGAAATAATGTCACACCTGCATAATCGAGGATTTTGTTTCCAAAAAGCTAGTAAATTAAAAAAAATAGTGAAATGTGTTAAAGGTGACAGCACATTGTTGGCTAGGAGTAGAATATTATGCACAGAGCAAAACTATCAAAATGTATGAAACCACTTTGGTACAGGGCTTGGAAAATTGCATTTTGTAGCAAATGAATTTGGTGACTTTTGGAAACAAACTCCACAATTAGGCAATATAAATGCCCCTTGCTTAGATGTAATGTCACATAATATGATATATATTATTTAAGGTGTCACTAAATCTTATCATTGTTCCAAGATATAAAAAAAGAGCTCTGGAATTTGGTAAAAAACAGTATTTCTGGAACATGGCCATACAGCCCGGAAAAAAATACAACAACCCTGTGATCCCGGCCATGAAAGCCTTCGACAGCACAACAGTTATTTACTTTGTCATAAATTGCATTCTTTGATCTATGTGCCTGACATGGAGCGTGCAGCCTCCATGTTTTACAGTACTTATTTCTTTTTGAAAATCAAAATCAGTTGCATTCAAATAAAGAAATGCAAACACACCACACATGCAAGAGAAAATGTAGATTTTTGTCTACTCCCTTCCATGCTAGATTTGGTAGCATCCATCACAAAAAAGCTAAAGCTACAATGAGAACAGTTACCAAGTGTCTTACTGGCACTCAACACTCACCATTTCTGGCTGATCAAGTAGATACAGAAGGGGTATGCTGGAATTTCTATTAACCCAGAAAGAGCCAGGTTAGCATAGAGGCTGCCACCTAAATCACCCACATTGAGAGTAAGACCATAATAAACCAAGCTGCATACAAACCTGTGGGTGCAGAAAGAAGAGATGTAACATGAAAAGTGGGCTCTTCTAGTTGCATGCTTACAGAGTAAACATTACCTTAAAAGCAGACAATGGTACTGTATTATGAATTCCAAAAGATGAAATCCATTGCCTCAACTCCTACATGAGAATAATCAATGCATGAAGTTAGAGTGATACAAATAGAATAATCAAATTCTGGCACCTGGTGCCCAAACCATTCTCTCAAGCTATTTTCATGCATAACCTTTTAGAAGGAATGGATTCAGCTCACCATTCACACAGGAACTCTTTGACGATCCCTGTTAATCTAAATGGCAGATGGAAACTGGGCAGACTAGCATAGTCAACAGGCTAAGAGCATATAAAATGCTCATCTTCAATGGCACTTCTTCCCTTTTGTATTTCCCCCTTAACTGCAGTGAGAAGCTGCTCTCCAAATGCCTACTTTGACCACCCTCTCTCCAGATCACTTTACCTCGGTATTTGCTTATTTCATGAAGGTAACAAAAACAAAATGTTCTGATTTGACCTACATACCACAAGTCACATCTTTTTGGATTTTTATGAAACTATAATATTTATTTATTTATTTATTTACAGTATTTATATTCCGCCCTTCTCACCCCAAAGGGGACTCAGGGAGGATCACATTGAACACATATAAGGCAAACATTCAATGCCATAATATAGAACAGAAACAGAGAAGGACGCAGGCACTGGGCTGGCCTCGAACTCATGACCTCTTGGTCAGAGTGATTTGTTGCAGTTGGCTGCTAACCAGCCTACACCACAGCCCGGCCTAGAAACTAAAAACTAAAATAGAAACTAAAATTTGCTCAGTTTTATTCTACCACCTGGGAAACGCAGCGATATGGAGTATTAAAATTTGGTCAAGATTAGTCTCTAGTGGTCAATATAAACATCCTGCTTCCATTATTATTATTCTGAACAGAAGTTCAAAGATGGTTTGAAAGAAACAAGCTATAACCATGTCACAACTGCCGAGGAAGTAAACAGTGTTACCCTGGTGTTATAACACATGATACTGCTTATCTGAGATGTGTCATGAGCATTATTAGTTCTGCAAGATGAACAGAAGAAGAAAAAGCAAAAATTAAGTTATAGCTGGTATGACACCTCCTTCCTTTCTGCTTTCTGGGCAGTCAAGCAGAGCTTTCCCAAATCATGCTCAAATGTTTCTGTCATCCATCCCTTGAGAAAATACCTGGAAGACTGAGATGCCTACACTTGCAACAGGAGCTTCATTCTCATCTGAAGCCATTTTGCTGTATCAAATGCTACAGTGTGACAGCAAGAATGATATTCAGTTTTCTCAAAACCTTCAATCTTGCTGACGCCTGGACTTCTCAGGAGAAATCCTGCTCTCACAAAACCTGAGGCAGGGTTTCTATAGGCTTGCCTCATGTCTACTGGCCAGTCTTAAGATGGGCAGGCATTGGAGAGAATTAACATGCATTTATGTCTGAAAAACATGACAACCTTATATTTAAATAGCAGGGTAAGAGTGGCATTTTCAATCTCAAGGGAGTGTAAGTACCAGATGAACATCATGATCAGTGTACGTCCCAAAAGGATCTTGTATCGGAAAAGGTCAAGGATGCTAGCAGCCACTCTATGGTTCCGTTCTGCTGGCAGCTTAAGTGAAAAAGTGCACTTTGGCTTTCGATTCCTCTTTGCAATGAGGTAGAGGGAATCTTCTGCTTTATTTAGTTGACCTTGTGAATACAACCAACGAGGTGACTCTGGAATGAATCTAAAAGAAGAAAAACAGTTTATTGGTGGTGTTTGGGACATTTTACTATTTAATATTGCTAGTTAAATACAATATATAACATACATATACAAACTGACTTTAATATCTGCTGCTAAATAGGAACAACTGTGTAGTATGAATGCAACTGCTTTACAAAATATTCAAATAAATTTGAATGTGCAAATATTAAACATAAACTTTGAAAAAATAATGTAAACACAAGAAAATGATAGCATTAGGCACTGACACAATTCAACTATATATAATTAAGACATGATCATAGTATAATTAACACCGAATATGCTAAATTAATTGACTATTATTGTTCAAAGTTTTTGTATTTGTGCTCCAAATACTACCTCTCCTCCTTTCCCCCTCTAGTTTATTTTAACTGTCTCCAAATATTAAAGTAATTTTAAATTGTGACAGTTTTAAATTTTTACATCTGTAGCTAACTTAGGCTGCACTACTCATACTTACCTGGAAGCAATCCCTATTGAGTATACTGGAGTCTATGTACCATACCATATACCTACTATCTTCGGCTAAATGGTGGGCAATACAAAAGAATATGGCATTGAAAGGGCTACACATAAAATATTGTATACATACTAACAGTGCAGAGCTAATGTTGCTAATATCCACACTTCTTTTGCCACTAACGCAGACATGAAAGGCTAGTGCAGACCACTGTTCTTTTAAAAAAAAAAAATTTATTAGGGTTTTTTCTTATACATAGATAAAATAAAAGAAAGGGCACGGAAAGATATCTTTAAGTGTTGACCATTGTTCTGATGAGGGCAGAGACTGGCTTAAAGTACTAAAATGACTTTACAAGCTTGTTTTCCTGCCATTTCTTGTTTTTCATTTTTCTCCACTGCTTGAAGTGTTTCCAACATTTAATTTGCATATGAGCTTAGTTAAACACCTTGCTCAAAGGGAACTGGAAAAATACACCTTTCTTTTCTTTATTGTACCCAAGAGCAAATTAATTTCTAAACAGTGTGAAGCAGCTGGAGGATTTGAAACACAATCTTCTTTCATCAGCACACCCACCACCAAGTTTCCATTCCAATTTTAGCACCCTTTGGGCTGGGGTAAGCAGAGAATGAACTTGCTTGTATTTCTCATGCCAACCCTACACTGTGAGTTATGTGAACCCAGTAACTAGTTTTCATTTGGGAGATTTAAATTTCCTCTTTGGTTACTTAAAGGATAAAGGCAAATGTATCAGTTTAAGAGTGATGGCAGCAGCTTTAGTGCTACTAAAATTCTCCTCCCATGCAACCCATTCACATTTTCCTGAGTTCTGAATAAATACCTTGCAGGTTTCAAAAGTAACTCAGGCTCAAAAAGGAAAAGACAGTTGAAGCAGGCATTCATTAGCTGCCACTCACCAGATATGTAAGGGAGGTACAAGATATAGGGCCCAATTCAGTAAGCCAGTGTACAGTACAGACAAAGAATTTGCTGCAAATGTTCTTAAAAGACTGGGTCTATTTTCCTGCTAACAGCTGTCAAGCAGAAACTTATCTGTAAACAGTAGCTTTCAGATTATTTATTCAGCAGAGAAAGGCCACAATGTATACACAACTTAAATTATAGGAGTTTGGGACAAGAAATATGAGTAAGAACAAAACAAGAACGAACCACAAAATGCACAAGGCTAGAAATAATGGGAAATGGAAAAGATAGCAATATTTCCAATGCAGATTTAGGGAGAATAATGGGTAAAAAGTAATAATGATCTCACCCAGGGCCAAGGTCACCCACAGACTGTGCCTACAGAATTCTGCTTGTAAAATTCCAGATGCAGTATTCCCTTTCTACCCAGGAAGATGTTACCAAGAAACCAAGGAAGGGCTACTAAAATGAAAGAGTCCATGGGACCAATGCTATAAGTAGAGAGTAAAACCTTATCCAACCCTTGAGAAACTAGAAACTGAGAGGAAAGAAAGAAGCACTTTTTAAAACAGAGGTGAAAGAAGAAGGAATTATTCAATGCAGCAGTTCTCAACCTGTTAACTAATATTACCAGAACAATTTAAAGATACATAACTTACAGAGAGAGGAGAAAGACTATTGATCCCTCCAGGTTAACCACAACTGCTAGCATTCTCCAGGAGCGAATGAGATATCCTAACAAAGCAAATTGGGCAATTCCCACTGCAAAGAACAGGCCACCAATTGATCCTAACATATAAGACAGAGAAAAATGTTACTATTTAACAACGTCTCTGAACATAAGAACTTTCAAGATCAGTGCTAAGCATGGAAGACTATCCAAACAAAAAACAAAAACAAAAAATTGTACGGCTAATCAATTGGGGAGGGGTGGGGGACAAGACAAATAAAGATAACAATAGCAGCTTTTCTGCTTATTACTTTGAAAACTTTTTTTTGTTTTACTGTTTATATTATAAATTGTTATGGGCAGTGTGTTTTACATAAAGAGTAGTGAAAGACAAAAATTGATATTGCTATATAAAGACATAATAGAATGTTAAATTGATTCCAAGCAAGATCTGAATATGCATGTTTTTGTTCAGGAAAACGAATTGGAGAGAAACACTGACAACAACATAGGTAAAGGTTTTCTTCTGACATTAAGTCTAGTCATGTCTGACTCTGGGGGTTGGTGCTCATCTCCATTTCTAAGCCGAAGAGCTGGCATTGTCTGTAAACACCTCCAAAGTCATGTGGCTGGCATGACTGCATGGAGAGCCGTTACCTTACCTATTGATCTACTCACATTTGCATGTTTTCGAACTGCTAAGTTGGCAGAAGCTGGGGCTAACAGCGGGAACTCACCCTGTTCCCGGATTTGAACCACCAACCTTTCGGTCAACAAGTTCAGCAGCTCAGCAGTTTAACCTGCTGTGCCACTTAGACCATTTATTTAGTGATCATAACTCCTCCTAGTCTTACGATAAAATTACAAGAAATGTAAATGTATTAGCCACATAGCCATGTGCTAGACATTTTTAAAAATCTCTATATTCTGGCAAATTATTTGCCATTCTCTTCCATTCTTGCAAAGGTTTTTGATCTAAAATGTTGACCTGGCAAATTCAGAACTATTTTTGAAATTTTTCTCAGACTTAGAAGCATGGCATTTCCATTTCTAGATGTTGGAGCATTAACTCCAACTACCCAACTTCAGGGGGACAGAGCATGCCAATCTCTATAAGAACATGTCCATATCTATAGAGATGCTTAGTTGAATCTAAAAGTATGCAGAAAAAGAAAAAAAAAACTCAACCTAGATGACAGATTTTTGGAATAAGTCCTCCTCTCCATGTGTACAGTGCATATTTGACTCATCCGGGTATCTTGCCACAAATATCTAATGACAACAGAAGTCAGACTTCTGAAAGCAATTATGTTGGATCCTGGTTTGGAGAAGGCTGAATGGGTGGTAGGAAAAGGAAGATGAACCAGAAGGGGGTGGGATCAGAAACTGAAATGAGAGGGAATTTGAAGAGGGAGCAAATGACCAAATTAATACAGATAGAACAGGAGCAGAAGCAGGGAAGTAGCAGGAAATCAAGCAAAGAAAAAGAAAGAGGTGCAAAGACACAACAGTAAGAGGAGATTCAGGTGTGGAAGTGAGACAGAAGTGTGTGACTGCTGGACAACAAAAACGGGTAAATCAATGCAGCATTTTGTTGGAGATTGCCCTCTTACATTGCACAATAACAGAAATTGGTAGGCTCAATGATTTATTGTAGTTTAAACCAGACTTCTGCCGACCTAAAACCTTTGAGCGGGATGAGAACTGCTGGCATTCTAAGTCAGGAAGTCCATGTTGCGTATGGGTAATGTCCCAACACATCTAGAAGGCACCAAGTTGGCTGTTTTAAGTATTCTGGGATAGATCACAAAGCAACAGTCACGTTTTAAGGTTTTAAAGGGCTTAAATATAGTTCTTACATTTAATATTTTTGCAAGGGAAAGGATATCTTTCCTACTCTCATTAGAGGATTTCTAGGGAAAGTGGTCCCACTCATTTAATTTCTTAGTGAACTAACTGGAGCCCAAATGGCAAAGGGAATCTGCTTCCTCCCAGTAAATATCAAGTTAGCTAATTAGTACTGTTGTTAACTTAACAGACATTTTAAGTCACCTTTTTTTGGGAAAAGTATTAATAAAATTACAACGTCTATTCCATATGAATTTTGCTTGGCATCAGGAGACAGAGGCCAAAACCAGTGGTGATCGTTTTTAATATATAAAAACTGAAGAGCTCAGCTGCTAACATGTGAATCTGCAGAGCTTCATTACTATGTATATAAAGAATTTTAAAAACCCACAACTACTTTATACATTATGTGGTATGTGGTATATCACATATATCATGTACTTTGCAAGCCCATATTTTTGACCCTGTGTAAAAATTGTGGGAAGTCTGGATTCATTAGAACACCTTACAACAGTGTTTCTCAGACTGTGCTACTCCAGGTGTTTTGTACTTTAACTTCCAGAAATCCTAGCCAGCTTACCAGCTGTTATGAATTGTGGGAACAGAAGTCCAAAACATCTGGAGAAGCACAGTTTGAGTAACTCTGCTTTACAATATATATAGTGTCCCAGAGCTGGAAGAGACCAAAAGAAGCATTCAGATCAACACAATTCTACCATGCAGGAGCACACAAACCAAGCACTCCTGACAGATGGCCACCCCAGTTTCTGTTTAAAATTCTCCAGAGAAGGAGACTCCACCACACGCCCGAACAGCATCACATTCTACCAACGAACATCTCTCGCTGTCAAGAAATTGAGGTGAAATCCTTTTCTTAATCTGTGTCTTGGTTTCTGGAGCAGCATAAAACAAGCTATTTCCATCTTCAATATGACATTCTTTCAAGTATTTAAACATGACTATCGTGTCCCCTTAACCTTTTCTCTCGTGTATAGGCATAGAAAAATGTCCTGCACCTGACATACTGTATACCATGGACTAGTGGTTCCCAGTTTCAACTCCCACAATTCCTAACAGCTGGAAAGTTGGCTGGGATTCCTGGGAGTTGAAGTCAAAAACAACTGGAGAATCAAAGGTTGGAAACCATTGTCATAGACCATGGATGTACATAAATGCACTTACTGATTTCATAACAATATGAAAAAGCCCTCAAGCATATAATGAATCCAAATGAATGACAAACAGACATAAGGTAATCAAAATCTATACCTGCCAATGCCCAGTAAGCAGTACCCACACATTCATTCAGCAGGACAAAAGCCACCAGGGACATCCCACCATTCATTACTCCCACTAAGAAGCGTGATACTGCAAAAAACTCATAGGAGGGAGAGAACCCATTAGCAACAGCAAAGATGATGTCAAGGCCAAAACCTGGAAAGCAAAGAAAAAGTTTTCAATTAGAAGTATTCCCAAGAGCTGAGCATGTTTCCAAAGTTAGCCTAATGCTGATACCATGAAACCCTTTAATGGCCCTGAAATCTCTTCCTCAAATAAGCATATATACAAGTCTAATGAAAATATAGTTAACTTGTATGGAAGTTGACAATTCTACAGAATTCCTTGTGTGATTCACTTTGTGGGAAAGGGGGGAAAATACCAGTCTTGTCAAATTGCTAAACAATGCCCACTTTTGAAGCTGGTGACTCCAAATCAAGTTCTATCTCTTTACTTAGCTTTTAGCTGACGAATGGATAGTGAACACCATCAGCCTTAAATAGAGGTAATTTAGTAAGATTGGTGGTTTTAACATTTTAATGCTTTTATTCGAGCAAGGGAAACTATTTTTGATGTTGATGTTATGTATTATTCTTATATGTTTTCAGTAGTTGCAATTGTTCTATTTTAAGGTATGTTAATTTGACCTATGTACTATTGTTTTAACTGTTACTTGCTGTAAGCTGCCCTGAGGCCCTTCTGGGAGAGGGGGCGAGATAATAAAACCTATTATTATTGACACAACGACATAGTCTGACACAGCAAACAAGATAGATATGCTGGATTTCCTATTATTATTTGATTTTAATGTATCTGATGGCAATTTCCAGCAGGGTTGTCTTGCTTTAAGAATGACCAGCAATTGCCAACAACAAAAACAAATAAATAATGAGTCAGGCTGTAGATTGCTGCCATGTTATCCCTACAGGGTTTTCTGGGAAAAGATATACGCCAGAAGCCTTTAGCTCAAAGGAGATCTTTAGCCCAAAGGAGTTATCTCTCCTGTATCTGCAAGTATCTCTTACTGTTTTTTTTTTTTTGGGGGGGGGGGGTATTTTTATTTCTTTGTTATGCTGCCTAGTGCTTACCTACAAGATAGACTTTCTTCCGTCCAAAACGATCTGAGAGTTGACCAAAAGTTATTACTCCAACAAATACACCGCTGAAGAAAAATGAACTGGCAGCACTGATCTTGTATGATGTATTGCCAATTAAAAACCACTAGGGGGAGAAAAAAAATCAGAAGGCAGAGGAATAGGAGCTTTCTCTTAAAGCAAAATATTCATTTTAACAAGACAAAAATTAACTCTTAATCAGAAGCAACCTCTTTCAGTACCCTCTAGTTAACAAACGATATTGAGAACCCCAAAAATAATACTAGACAAATGGTTAGATACTCCAAATATAATATAAAGTCTCACCTTTGTTAAAACATTCTGGCACATTTTCTGTCCTTGCACCACATATAAGTCACTAAAACAGGAATCTGACAGATTTTATTCTACATATCCATCGTTACAGAATTATGAAAAGTTACACAGAATTATATCAATGCTATTTGAAGTGATCAAACAAATTATCATATATTTATCTCTTACAGTATCAAAAATGCCAATCAGTTATGTTTCAGGCAGTGGGAAAAGGCAATAGGAACTGATTCTGGTAGCCAAAAAGTTGGGAAAGGAACACCTCAGGAAGCACAAATTAAAGGCTGGCTGGTACACATGATATCAAATACTGAGTTTTACATGGGTGCAAAGAAAGGCACAAATGGCACAAACACAATTTTATTTGAATGTCTAATTTTGCTTAACCTGCAGCATTAGTAGAAATTTGGGAGATCTTTACAGTGCTTGCTATTTCATATTATTTTAACGGGGTTACTGTACTGTGGGTGGTGGGCTGTCTTTGTATGTGTATATGTTTGTAATGTATATTGTAGGTGTATTACAATTATAAAATTATTAAAAATATTATTTTGGTCAACATAATAAAGGCATTCTAGCTGATCTTCTACACTGCAGGTTTATTCACAGATTTGGTTTAAATGCTCTTTCTAGGTCCTCCAGCACAACTCTGTGGTCAACTTCCACTGGGAGTTGATCACAGTGTCATACAGGGGGACCTAGATATTCCTAGAAAGGTGCTCTTGGGTTTAAAAGTGATTTTTTAAATTTATGATTTTCCCACTTTTAGGGGGGAAGGGGGCTTACCCTCCTAATTCTAGCAAATGTGGATGGCTGATTGTAACTTTGTAAATTTTGTAATGTTTACTGTCCCAAATTCCAGCTACCTATAGGATAAACACAATAATTACTCCCAAATAAAGTACGCCCAATAAATCAATGCGATCTAACATTTAGCAATTTGTGGGTCGCTGTGAGTTTTCCGGGCTGTATAGGGATACAGCCCGGAAAACTCACATCAACTTAGTGATTCTGGTCATAAAAGCCTTCGACAACACATTTAGCAAATTATTCAATGTGTTTTACTCTATTTGTAAGTAAGAACTGATTTAGGCCTATAAGCTTTGTAACTTTAAGGAGGCTAAGTATAACCATGCACAAAATCATTTCGTGAACTTACCTCAGAAGCTATTGATGTAAAATTGCTGCTAAAATGTATGTGTTTTTGAACTTCACTTCCATTGGCTGTCAGAAGCCACTTTCCAAAAGCTCTTTCTCCGTTAATTGACTCATTATTATGACTTTGATTAGCTGACATCCCTTCGAGATCCCAGTTATAAGGCGGGGTTGCTCCCACTACTGCAATGAGGATTGCTTCACTGGCTACAAAGAGCTGAAACAATAAGAAATAGAATCAGTATCAATACCAGAAGCAAGTATTATCTTCAGTCACTCGGGGAACCAATTTCCTTGATCCTATCTTCTCAACAGCACAAGATTCCATTTCCTTGCAACATCTCGGAACCAGCAGGAGTTCAGCAGGAAGAACTGCCCACAGAACAGGTTCCCCTTTGCACTCTTCCACAATCCTGGGCTTGTTTCTTTCCAGTTACAACACATAAGTACAATTCTTTCATATAGTCGAACAGTGATAATAATAATAATAATAATAATAAAACTTTATTTATACCCCGCCACCATCTCCCCAACGGGGACTCGGGGCGGCTTACATGGGGCCATGCCCAGGACAATACAATATAACCATATCATAATACAATTAAATAATACAATAAATAAAATAAACAGTACAACATAAGATCAAAACAGCAGTATAACAAGGGCAGGCCGCATGAACACGAAATTAAAACTCTGGGTGAGAAAGGGATTAGAATAAAAACCTCGGGGGACAGGGACATCAGATAGGGACGTCAGAACAGTCTAGAGGATAAATGTTGGGGGGAGTAGTAAAGGAACATTTACTCTCCGAAAGCACACCGGAAGAGCCATGTTTTTAAATCTTTCCTGAAGGCTAAAAGGGTGGGGGCTTGCCTGATTTCAATGGGCAGTGAGTTCCATAAGCGGGGGGCCACAGCAGAAAAGGCCCTCTCCCTTGTTCCCACAAGGCGGGCCTGAGATATAGGCAGTGGCGACAGGAGGGCCTCCCCTGATGATCGGAGAGATCGGGCAGGTTTATGGTAGGAGATACAGTCACGAAGGTAGGCGGGTCCCAAACCGTTTAGGGCTTTATAAATGATGGTCTGCACCTTGAATTGGGACCGGAAGATGAACGGCAGCCAGTGGAGCTCCTTGAACAAGGGAGTAGATCTCTTCCTGTAACTCGCCCCCGTTATTAATCTGGCAGCCGAGCGTTGGACCAATTGTAACTTCCGGGCCGTCTTCAAGGGAAGCCCCACGTAGAGCGCATTCCAGCAGTCCAGTCTAGAGGTAACTAAGGCATGGACTACCGTGGTCAAGTCAGACTTCACGAGGTATGGTCGCAGTTGGCGCACAAGTTTGAGTAGTGCGAAAGCCCTCCCGGCCACCGCCGACACCTGTGCCTCAAGCGTCAGCGCTGAATCCAGGAGGACCCCCAAACTGCGGACCTGTGATTTCAGGGGGAGTGCAACCCCGTCCAGCACAGGTTGCCACCCAATACCCCGATCCGATGAGCGACTGACCAGGAGGGCCTCTGTCTTGTCAGGATTGATCCTCAGCTTGTTCCTCCTCATCCAGTCCGCCACAGCGGCCAGGCACTGGTTCAGGTTTCCTTGGAGTTAGATGGAAACGAGTAGTGGATTTGTGTGTCATCTGCGTAGAGATGGCAACACCCTCCAAAACTCCGGATGACCTCTCCCAGCGGTTTCATGTAGATGTTGAAAAGCATGGGGGATAAAATAGACCCTTGCGGGACCCCACAGGTCAAAGGCCAGGGGTCCGAGCAGGTGTCCCCCAGCTTCACCATCTGGGAACGGCCCTCCAGGAAGGACCGGAGCCACTGCAGAACCGTGCCACCGAGCCCCATCCCAGAGAGCCTCCCCAGAAGGATACCATGGTCGATGGTATCGAAAGCCGCTGAAATGTCCAGGAGAACAGTAAATTTTGGGGGGGGGGGTGTGTGTGCAGGAATGAAGTACAGGCAATCCCTGAGTTACAAATATCTGACTTACAAACAACTCATAGTTAAGAATGGGGGTGAGACTTACAAACAAATCCAACTCAAGAACAAACCTACAGACCCTATTTTGTTTGTAACTTGGCCTGTATAGCATTAATTGATAGTTGTGGGGAGAACACTTTGGTAGAGAAAACACAGCATTACAGGGGACCAACTTGTTTTCTGTCAGTTTTAAATCACCCAGATACAATCTTGTTCAAAACTTCTACCACATACAACTAAACTCTAGGAAGAGCCATCCATGTGTTTCCTAGCAGGTCATAGAAATGACATTCAGAATGTTGGACCGAAAAGAACACAGAGGACCTCAAATGTAACCCTGCCATTAGAGAACATCACATTCACAATTAACATATTGTACAACAAACATCCTTTTTGCATGTAACTCGAAATGCTATTTAGGTCTGGATTGTACACCACATTCTTCTCTCACTGCCAAATTTAAAGCAAATCACATGACTACAGAGGACCTGTGGTTTGTTCAAACAAGCCAGGGACAAATCATGGCTGACTTGGAAAACAAGGTGAAATCAAATTAGTTGTAAAAGTGAACCAAATGGTTATATAAATGTGAAGAGCATGCAATCCTGAAGTTCACCAGAATTTGTAACATTAAATTCTACTATATCAAACTTCACTAGTTCCACTGTAATGTATTTTAAAATGTGCTCTCTTTCTACCATGAGTTCCCTCAGATTGCCAAGGATACTTCCACAAGACATTTTGGCACTGAATTTGAATATTTACAGCTTCCCCACCAATATGAAATGTATTTATTTATTTATTTATCACATTTGTAGCCCGCCTTTCTCAGTCCCGAAAGGGACTCAAGAAGGCTTACACAGGCACTTGTCCTGTACATATAAGATACATATCCAACATATTAAAATTTTTACAAAATTAAACAATAACATTAAAACCTAACAGTCAATTAAAATCACGCCATCTGAGAGAGCCATAGTCTAAGCCATTCCATGATCGTTGCACAAATATACATGTATTATTGCACTATGCTCTTAACCAAAGGCTTGATCCCAGAGCCAGGACTTCACTTTTCTTCCTGAAGGCTAGGAGGGAGGGGGCCCGATCTGATATGGCTAGGGAGGGAGTTCCACAGCCAAAGGGCCACCACCGAGAAGGCCCTGTCTCTCTGTTTGGTACTTGCGAAGCAAGTGGGACAGAGAGCAGGGTCTTCCCAGATGATCTTAATCTTCGAGGTGAAATAGACCTATCCGTTTTACTTCTACTCAGTCAACCGAAAATGGGACTGGCGGGATTGTCAGAATATTTGACAAGTAATTGCATATTTCAATAGTGTGTCAGAATGCCATTATACCTCAAATACAGTATTTCTTCCACTGTAAGATGCCTTGACTGCAAGACACATCCTAATTTCAGTATCACCACCAACAACAAAAATTCTAAGATGCACTCTAATTTTAGACATGCTTATATAAGTGTGAACTGAAGAAATAAAGTAACGGACTGGCATTTGGGATCATTCATTTCAGTAATTTTTCTTTCTAATCTTCCTTTGCAATTTCCTTGTTCAAGGACAACTTGTAAATCCTTTCCAAAGTGTGTGTCATGACACGTTACTTTGTCATCTACAGTGGTAGGCATGTTGTATGTACCTCATCCATTTCCTTGGCCCTATCTTACGTTGTTTTGCACTATCCCATGTCCGACCCTTTTATAGGCTGGTCACATCCATTTTATAAGTATGGTCACTGGTTTTTGTTGAACATGGTCTGATGGAGCCTTGTTCAACAAACTGTTTTTTTTCTCTTTATTTTAATTGTAGTTTTATGAATTGTTGTATTTCACAATGTTCTTATTTTAATTTAGTTGTGGTTTTGTTTTAATGGATTGTTTGCTTTTATGTTTGTTGGATTTTCTGTCCTATATGTAAGCTGCTCGAGTCCCTTCGGGGAGATGGTGGTGGGGTATAAAAACAAAGTTATTATTATTATCATCACCATCATCATCATCGAATCTATGTGAAGTCAGCAAGAAAACATACAAGCAATCCCTGAGTTACAAGCATTCCACTTACAAATGACTCATAGTTAAGCATGGGGTGGGGGTGAGACAACAGGAAGTAAGAGAAATCTACCCCTTGGAACTGAAATCCACTCCTGAAAGAGTTATTATCATGGGGGAAAGGGGTCTTCACTGAAGCTTTATCACCAATCCTTGTTTCCACAACAAGTTAAAATTTCCAAAATCCAATTAGCACAGGGACAGAAAGTGAGGTAAACTAATCTGTGAACAGGGGCACAGACAGCAAAGGAAACACCACAGGATGTTAACCCTTCCCTATGCTATCCAAAGCTAGAGAGAGAGAGAGAGAGCGAGCGAGCAAGCAGTGGTTCCCAATCTGTGGTCTGTGGCCCACCAGTGGTCCCCAAGAACTAAAATATGGTCCTCACCGTTACTACACCGTTGCAATGAGAGCAACTGGTCTTGTGAAACCCTCTCATAGTGCCAAGTCTAGGGGATGTCAGGAGGGGAGAAGCTGACTACCCATGAAAACAGATGACGACTACCGGGTGACATATGTTCTGTTTCAGAAACTAGAGCTGATGTGGTCTATCAAATGAAATTTTCTGAATCAGCACCCCAAATAACCAAACCGAATCTAAAGTTGACCAAAAACTGATTAATGACCCTTTTGGTACTAATGCTGGAGAGTGGCCCCTGGTCAAAGTGGTCACTGGTCAAAAAAAAAAGGTTGGGAATCACTGATATATAGGGTGGGCTTACACTTTTAAAATGTACCTGTTCTGGCTTACATACAAATTCAACTTAGGTTCTGCAAGTTTGTTCTTGTTGATAAGATATAGGTAAAAGTAAAGGTTTGCCCTGACGCTGAGCCTAGTCGTGTCTGACTCTGGGGGTTAGTGCTCATCTTCATTTCTAAGCCGAATTGCTGGTGTTGTCCGTAGCCACCTCCAAGGTCATGTGGCCAGCATGACTGCATGGAGCGCCGTTACCTTCCCACAGGAGCCGTACCTATTAATCTACTCACATTTGAATGTTTTCAAACTTCTAGGTTGGCAGAAGCTGGAACTAATAGTGGCAGCTCATTCTGCCTTCTGGATTCGAACCACTGACATTTCGGTCAGCACATTAAGCAGCCCAGCGGTTTAACTCGCTGTGTGCCACTGGGGGGGGGGGGGGACTCCTAACTTGGGGATTTATATGTGAATGAAAGGGTTTCATGAAATATGTTGTGTTCCCATAGATTAAGTTATTACAATTTGCGTAGGTGTCTTACAAGGGGTTGGCTTAATCTCCGGCTTGCTTATAGAACCAAATTACTGTGTCACGAAATGATACATGTCTAAACTGTGTGTCACCAACACACTACTGTACACCTCAGAAGGCTCAAACGTCCTTCAACCGGTTTTGAGATACTGCCATTTGCACGTCAGGCTTGAATCCATTCATGCTGTTTTGTGTGGAGGGGCATTGCTGGTATAAGACCTACATCACACTGGAGGAAGAGCAAATAAAAGAGCTTCTAGGGATGAGGCTGATGTTATCCACCATTATAGACTTCTTCCTCTCCCCCCCCCCCCCCGCACACACACACACACTTTCCCCCCTTCCTCCCGCTCTCACCTGGAGCAGCGCCGCCAGTAGGACGCACAACCAGACCTGGAAGGGCCCTATCTGGCCCACCTGGAGGAACGCCTCTTCCACATCCATGGCAACGGCGGTGGCAGGAAAGGCAGGCGCGGCGGCGGCCCTTCCTCGGCTCCTCTTCTTCTTCTTCTTTTTCTTCCTCTTCCTCCTCCTCCCTGCCCCGCGAAGCGCATCCCAGCCTCGCCTGCCCTTCACTAACCCGCGCGGAGTTCGGTCCCGGCTGCGTGGCCTGAGGGAAGGAAAACCAGCAGCAGCAGCGCGCGCGCTCGAAAGGGAACGCGCATGCGTAACAGCCAGGAGGCCGAGGCACCAGTCAACTCCTGGGTATGGGTGGGAGACGCCACTTCCGGGTGACGCCTCTTGGCCCCGCCCCCCACTGGGAGAAACTGACAGCTGCCCATTGGCAACAAGGGAGAAGTTCCCGTTTTCTTTATTGAGGACGACTCCGCCCTTGACCCGCCCTTCTTAAAGGTACAGTCAAACACAGCCTGAAAAAAGAGGCAGGGTGAAAATGGGAGACGCTTTTTCTTTTCGCCTGAGCTTTTTAATGGATTTGAGTTCGCGCTCCATCTAACCCACTCTTGCCTTCTTGTGAAAACAACATCGCTCTATGTTGGTTGTTGTTGGGGCTTTTCGCCCTTGCTCGGCCTCTCTTCCTATTTATTAATTTATTTATTATTACAATATTTACAGTAGAGTCTCACTTATCCAAGCTAAACGGGCCGGCAGAACCTTGGATAAGCGAATATCTTGGATAATAAGGAGGGATTAAGGAAAAGCCTATTAAACATAAATTACGTTATGATTTTACAAATTAAGCACCAAAACATCATGTTATACAACACATTTGACAGAAAAAGTAGTTCAATACACAGTAATGTTATGTTGTAATTACTGTATTTACAAAATTAGCAACAAAATATCACGTTATATTGAAAACATTGACTACAAAAATGCGTTGGATAATCCAGAAACTTGAATAAGCGAGGCTTGGATAAGTGAGACTCTACTGTATATCCCACCCTTCTCACCCAATAGGGGACTCAGGGTGGCTTACAATAAAAAAAAACCATATACAATTGTACAATACATTGTGAATCAATTAAAAAGTTATTAAATAACATCAGACATTCCTAAAAACACTTATAAAATACAGATGGGCATGTTTGAGTCTAAAAGACTGGGTCTGTCAATTGAGTTCCAGCGTACATAATAATAATTAGTGCTGCTAATTGTTATTCGAAAGCCTGGCCCCACAACCAAGTTTTAACTTTCCTACGGAAAGATAAGAGGGATGGAGCCTGCCTGACTTCACTGGGGAGGGTGTTCCATAGGCGGGGAGCCACTACTGAAAAGACCCTGTCTCTCATCCTCACCAGCCACACCTATGAGGCTGACGGGACCACAAGCAGGGCCTCACCTGATGATCTTAAGCTTCAAGGTGGGTAGTAGCGGGGGACATGTTCGCACAGATAAGCTGGGCTGGAACCGTTTAGAGCTTCAATTTTTCCTTCAATTTTCCCCAGCATCGTGATCTTTTCCAAGCTTTCCTGTTTTCTCATGATGTGGCAAAAATACTTCAACTTTGCCTCTAATATCCTTCCCTCCAGTGAGCAGCCGGACATTATTTCCTTGCAGACCGTCAATTCTCTCATACCATAAGCTTTTGAACACGAAAAAAAAACAACGAGAAGTGCCTGCTAACCTTAGGATTGTATGATATTCTTATTCTTATTATTGAGAGGCTGGCTGGCAATCTGTTGGGAGTGCTTGGATTGTATCGTCCAATGGGAGAGTTGGGTTGAACTGGATGGCTTTTAGGGGTCTCTTCTAACTGTTTGATTCTATGATTCGATTTGTATTATTACTGTGCAGATCTTGGATGGCCATCTGTCAGGAGTGCTTGGTTTGTGTCATTCTGCATGGTAGAAGGAAGTTGAATTGGATGATCCTTAGGGGTGTCTCCTAACCCAGGGGTCCCCAAACTAAGGCCCGGGGGCCGGATGCGGCCCTCCAAGGTTATTTACCTGGCCCCCGCCCTCAGTTTTATAATATAATATTTTTATATCAGTTTTAATAATATAATATATTGTATATACATATAATATTGATAATAATCTTATTATTATCTTACAATATAATACTAATAGTAATACCATATAATAATATTAATTATATGGTATATATTACATATTATATAATAGTATAGTGGTATAGTTCAATATAGTAATATATAATGCTAATATTGTGTTATGCTAATAATATAATATATTGTATGTACATACAGCTGCTCTGAGTCCCCTTCGGGGTGAGAAGGGCGGGATATAAATGTAGTAAATAAATGCAGTAAATAAATAATTAATTTTAGACTTAGGCTCAGCCAAAGTTTGACATGACTTGAAGACACACAACAACAACAACAACAATCCTAATTAACTTGACTATCTCACTGGCCAGTAGCAGGCCCACACTTTTCATTGAAATCCTAATAGGTTTATGTTGGTTAAAATTGTTTTCATTTTTAAATATTGTATTCTTTCGTTGTTGTTGTTGTTGCACTACAAATAAGACATGTGCAGTATGCATAGGAATTTGTTTGTATTTTTTTTCAAATGATAATTCGGCCCCTCAACAGTCTGAAGGATTGTGGACCGGCCCTCTGCTCAAAAAGTTTGGGGACCCCTGTCCTAACCTTATGACTGTATGATATTATTATTATTATTATTATTATTATTGAGAGGCTGGCTGGCCATCAGTTGGGCGTGCTTGCATTGTGTCCTCCATGGCAGAATAGGGTTGGACTGGATTACCACAGTAATTATTTCATATTACAGTAGAATCTCACTTATCCAACATTTGCTTATCCAGTGTTCTGGATTATCCAATGCAGTCTGCCTTTTAGTAGTCAATGTTTTTGTAGTCAATGTTTTAAATTCATTGTGAAATTTTGGTGCTAAATTTGTAAATACAGTAATTACAACATAGCATTACTGAGCATTGAACTACTTTTTCTGTCAAATTTGTTGTATAACATGATGTTTGGTGCTTAATTTGTATAATCGTTACCTAATTGGATGTTTAATCAGGTTTTTCTGAATCCCTTCTTATTATCCAACATATTCACTTATCCAACGTTCTGCCAGCCTGTTTTTGTTGGATAAGTGAGACTCTACTGTATATTTATAATCTTATATTATCTGCTTCGAACTGGATTATATGAGGCCCCTTCTACACAGCTGTATAAAATGCACACTGAAGTGAATTATCTGGCAGTGTGGACTCAAGATAATTCAGTTCAAAGCAGATAATATAAGATTATAAATGGGTCATATAGCTGTGTGGAAGGGCCTTGAGTCTACACTGCCATATAATCCAGTTCCAATCAGATAATCTGTATTTTATAGGCAGTGTGGAAGAGGCCTGAGGCCTAACTGTGCCTGTCCCCTTGGCTGAGTAGGTTGCTAAGAGACCAAGTGGGCAGAGTTTAGCCTTCTAACTGGCAGCAATTGGATAAAAAACAATTATTCCTCTCCCTCTAATTAGGACTTTATTTTTATTTTATTTTTGTTGTATGAACGTAGAGGCATGGATGAGGGGTTGTGCTGCCAAGTTTAGTGTTTCTGGGATGTGTAGTTTTGTTGTTTTGTCCTAGGCCGATTTTTTTATCCTTTTATATATATACTAGCTGTGCCCGGCCACGCGTTGCTGTGGCGAAGTCTGGTGGTCTGGGAAATAAAGTATTGAGGAATTGGTGGTAGTTAAGGGCAAGGGTAAAGGTTTCCCCTGACATTAAGTCCAGTCATGTCTGACTCTGGAGGTTGGTGCTCATCTCCATTTCTAAGCCGAAGAGCCGGCGTTGTCCGTAGACTCCTCCAAGGTCATGTGGGATGACTACATGGAGCGGTGTTACCTTCCCGCCAGAGCAGTACCTATTGATGCACTCACATTTGCATGTTTTCGAACTTCTGGGTTGGCAGAAGCTGGAGCTAACAGTGGGGGCTCTCTCCGCTCCCCCAATTCAAACCTGTGGCCTTTGAGTCCAGAAGTTTAGCAGCTCAGCGCTTTAACACGCTGCACCATCAGGGGATATTATTTCCTAAAGGTTGTGAATATACAAAATTTTTGATTGTTTTTGTCTGTTGGAGGCAAGTATGAATGCTGGAATGAGGAAAAATGATTAGCATGTAATGGCCTTGTAGCTTTAAAGCCTGGCTGTTTCCTCCCTGAGTGAATTTTTTGTTGGGAGGTGTTAGCTGGCCCTGATTGTTTCCCGTGTGGAATTCCCTTGTTTTCAGAGAGGTGTTGTTTGCGATATTTTATGTGCTTCTACTGTCTGTGGTCCTGAGAAAACAGAGGAATTGCCAGACTTTGATGATGGGAATACTTTGTTGGGAGGTGTTAGCTGGCCCTGATTGTTTCTTGTCTGGAATTCCCTTGTTTTCAGAGTGGTGTTGTTTGTGATATTTTATGTGCTTCTAGTGTCTGTGGGCGTCAGAAAAGAGGATTTGCCAGACTTTGATGATGGGAATACTTTGTTGGGAGGTGTTAGCTGGCCCTGATTGTTTCTTGTCTGGAATTCCCTTGTTTTCAGAGTGGTGTTGTTTGTGATATTTTATGTGCTTCTAGTGTCTGTGGGCGTCAGAAAAGAGGATTTGCCAGACTTTGATGATGGGAATACTTTGTTGGGAGGTGTTAGCTGGCCCTGATTGTTTCCTGTCTGGAATTCCCTTGTTTTCAGAGTGGTGTTGTTTGTGATATTTTATGTGCTTCTAGTGTCTGTGGGCGTCAGAGAACAGAGGATTTGGCAGACTTTGGTGATGGGTATACTTTGTTGGGAGGTGTTAGCTGGCCCTGATTGTTTCCTGTGTCGAATTTCCCTGTTTTCAGAGTGTTGTTCTTTATTGAGTGTTCTGATTTTAGAGATTATATTGTTGTGCATTATTGTACCACAGTAATTATTTCATCTTACAATAGAATCTCAGTTATCCAACATTTGGTAATGCAATGTTCTGGATTATCCAACGTAGTGTGCGTTTTAGTAGTCAATTTTTTTGTAGTCAGTGTTTTAAATTGTGATACTTTTTCTGTCAAATTTGTTGTATAACATGATGTTTTGGTGGCTAATTTGTATAACGATTACCTAATTTGATGTTTAATTGGGTTTTCCTGAATCTGTTCTTATTATCCAAGAGATTCAGTTATGCAATGTTGTGCAGGGATGTTTATGTTGGATAAGTGAGATTCTACTGTATATTTATAATTTTGTAAGGAAGGCGTTTGCGTCATCCCCGGGCACTGGAAAAGGGTAAATAAATAAGAGAAGAGGAGAAGAAGGCGCTCTGTACCTGCTCAGGGGCCAGGCGGGAGGCGTGGTGGGGTAAGGTCTGCCCTTCTCCTTTGCCCCTCCATCCCGGCCCTCCCTCTCCTACCGAAGGCGGCGCCGGTGTGGTGGTGGGTTGGCAGGCCTGGTAGGCCAGGGAAGAGCGGGCTCCGGTGGAGGCGCAGGCCCGGGGCGTAGCGGCTTCCTCCCCGCCTCGCGCTTCCCGGTGCCGGCCTCCATGTTCTTCCCGCGGAGGAGGATAGGAGGAGGCCTGAGCAGCGGCGAGGAGGAGGAGGGGGAGAACGGGGCCGGGAAGGCGGGCGATGGGGCGCTCATCCGCCGCTGCAGGGCCGAGAGGAAGGAAAAGGGGTGGGAAAGGAACCTCCACACACACAGAGAGAGGCAGGACTCGCTTTCCCAAGCGCCTCAAGCGGAGGTCACATTGTTGGCGCGAAACACCGGGAAGGTACTGAGGGAGGGGGAAAGTAGCCTTTTTTGTTTCCCAGGCGAGATGTGAGGCCAGGGGCGGGCCAGCATAGGCCCTCCGGGTGTTTTGGAGTGGAACTCCCAATTCGAGGATGGGGAGCTCAGCCTCGTGAGGCGGAGATGTGCCTTCTCCTGGCGAGTCTCTGGCTTCGGCGGTGGAGGCGGCGATAGAGGGGGAGGGAGGGGGGACGGTTTTGTGTGTGCACGCGCACGCGGGGGAAGAGTTGGGAGGATTGTGTTTGTGCGCATGCGCACATCGCCTGTTGTGTTTTTTTGGTGTTGTGATTGTGTTTTTTGTTTGTTTGTGTTGTATCTTACTGGAGGCGGGGATGATGGATTGCGTTGCCAATTTTCGAGTTTGGGGGGGCTGTAGATTTGTTGTTTTGTCCATCGCCGTGATGCCATCACTCTTTTATATATATAGATTAGAAAGAAGATGTGGCATCTAATTCTGCCATTGTGTAAGAACTCCCCCTGGTGGAGAAGAGTGGTATATAAATCTATATATATAAAAGAGTGATGGCATCATGGCAATTCACAAAACAACAAAAATACAGGCCCCCCAACCTCAAAATTTGACAACACAACCCATCATCCACGCCTCAAGGTTGATACAACAAAAAGAAAAGAAAAATAAAGTCCTAATTAGAGGGAGAGCAATATTTTTTTTATCCAATTGCTGCCAGTTTAGAGGGCTAATCTCTGCCCACTTGGTTGCCTAGCAACTAAGGGACAGCCAGGTTTCAGTTAGGGGACAGGCAGATTTAGGCCTCACTTAGACTTCTTCCACAGATTATCTAATTTGCACTGGATTATATGGCAGTGTAGACTCAAGGCCCTTCAACACAGCTATATAACCCATTTATAATCTTATATTATCTGCTTTGCACTGGATTATCTTGACTCCACACTACCATATAATCCACTTCAGTGTGCATTTTATACAGCTGTGAAGAAGGAGCCTCATATAATCCAGTTCTGAGCAGATAATATAAGATTATCAATATACAGTAGAGTCTCACTTATCCAACATAAACAGGCCGGCAGGATAAGTGAATATGTTGGATAATAAGAAGGTATTCAGGAAAAGCCAATTAAACATCAAATTAGGAAATCGTTATACAAATTAAGCACCAAAACATCATATTATACAACAAATTTGACAGAAAAAGTAGTTCCATGCGCAGTAATGCTATGTAGTATTTACAGTAGAGTCTCACTTATCCAACACTCGCTTATCCAACGTTCTGGATTATCCAACGCATTTTTGTAGTCAATGCTTTCAATATATCGTGATATTTTGGTGCTAAATTCATAAATACAGTAATTACTATATAGCATTACTGTGTACTGAACTACTTTTTCTGACAAATTTGTTGTCTAACATGATGTTTTGGTGCTTAATTTGTAAAATCATAACTTAATTTGATGTTTAATAGGGTTATCCTTAATTCCTCATTATCCAACATATTCGCTTATCCAACGTTCTGCCGGCCCGTTTATGTTGGATAAGTGAGACTCTACTGTACTGTATTTACAAATTTACCACTAAAATATGACAATGAATTTGAAACACTGACTACAAAAACATTGATTATGAAAAGGCAGACTGCATTGGATAATCCAGAACATTGTATAAGCGAATGTTGGATAAGTGAGATTCTTCTTTAATATGAAATAATTACTGGGATAGAATAATGCAGAACAATATAATCTCTAAAACCAGGACAGTAAATAAACAGGGGAATTCCAGACAGGAAACAATCAGGGCCAGCTAACACCTCCCAACAAAGTATTCCCATCATCAGAGTCTGGCAAATCCTGTTTTCTCAGGGCCACAGACAGTAGAAGCACATAAAATATCGCAAACAACACCACTCTGAAAACAAGGGAATTCCAGACAGGAAACAATCAGGGCCAGCTAACACCTCCCAAAAAAAATTCACTCAGGGAGGAAACAGCCATGCTTTAAAGCTGCAAGGCCATTACATCCTAATCATTTTTCCTAATTGCAGCATTCATACTTGCCTCCAACAAACAAAAAAAACCAATCAGAAATATTGTATATTCACAACCTTTAGGAAATAATATCCCCTGATGGCGCAGCGTGTTAAAGCGTTGAGCTGGTGAACTTCTGGACCGAAAGGCCACAGGTTTGAATTGGGGGAGCGGAGAGAACCCCCACTGTTAGCCCCAGCTTCTGCCAACCCAGAAGTTCGAAAACATGCATATGTGAATGCATCAATAGGTACTGCTCCGGTGGGAAGGTAACGCCGCTCCATGCAGTCATCCCACATGACCTTGGAGGAGTCTATGGACAACGCCGGCTCTTCGGCGTTGTCTGGGGCAAACCTTTACCCTTGACCTTAACTACCACCAATTCCTCAATACTTTATTTCCCAGACCACCAGACTTCGCCACAGCAACGCGTGGCCGGGCACAGCTAGTTAAATATATAAATAGTTCGTGGCAGCCCCAAAAACGGTGTTTCTGGAGTTCCACAACTATTTTCAAAGTACGTCCTGCACAATGAAACAGGAAATCACCCTTTCAAACAAGGAACAGAAAAAATTCCAATTTTATTACATAGTGATCTGGCAGTGTAGATATTCCTTATCTGTTTCTGAACATTAACCAGGCACAACCCATCATTAAAAAGCCCATGCTGCCCTTCCCAATGCATGGCAAGGAGCCTTGCTTTGTGTGGTAGGGGATACAGGGGCAACTGGCTGGCTGGAAGAAACCCGGGGCAGGGCCAAATAGCTCTGTAAATAACTTCTTGTCAACAGGAGCTAAGAGAGAATAAAGAGAAGGAAAACCACATAGGGCATGTCTACACCAATCACTTCATGTGGTTGGAAGGCAGCTTGAGAACACTGTGTCATATGACACGCATTGCAGACATGCACAGCAATGCACACTGAAGGTTTTCATCCAGGATCAACAGAACTCTGAGATAGAGTCTGTAATGGTCATCAGCACACCTAGCCACTGCTTCTTAAACTGTGAAAAAATTGGCAACAGTGAAAGGTTTCTGAAGGCTGCCCATTTACACCAATCTGTTAGCAACATGTGCAGTGTTTGCAGTGAGCTCTGCTTCAGCTATTCTTCATAAAAAAGGGAAATAATAATAATAATAAATTTATTCTTATACCCCGCCCCATCTCCCCGAAGGGACTCGGGGCGGCTTACACGGGGCCTTGTCCAACACAACAATGTACTACAACAAGAAGACAATAAAACAAATATCCCAACAATAAAACATCAGCATCAATAAAACAGTCATAAAAATCAACATACAGAATAAAATGTTAAAAACAGGAGACTAATACACGGATCTGGGCCAAAGTGCAGAATATTTCAAAATGGGAGAGGTAGTTTCACAGCTAAAATAGTCAATAAAGTGCAATATAATAATGGCAAAGCATCATCGATGGAGCTATTGTTGAATGGGCAGATAAATTGAACCTACAAACGATTAATCATCGAAATCATCACAGGAAATCATCCTGTTTAGCAGGCACTGCAAAGGCTGATTTGTTGTCAGTAAATGTTTGGTTTTTATACCTATTTTATATATTTGGAAGTGATTTTTTTTAGAACAGTTAGTAAAATGTTTAAGTTAAATGTTTATTTCCCACACATATCTAAAAGCTATCTGGGAGGAAGACTTTTATGTGAGATTATATATAGCAGTGCTATTTAGAGTTAGTTGCCCATAGACTGGTGTGTGATCCATTAGCTTCCAGTGTGTGATAAGTTTCCAGGAAAGACAGACAGACAGACAGAAAGAAATTAAGAATTGTTGTCAATGCCAAATATGATACTGTTCCTTGGCCAATTTGAAGAAAAAGGGCCAGTTATCCACATCACTGGCCTAAGAAGTACAGGACGAGATCATTATAATTTCTGGTTGTGGTTTCCTTTTCTGAGTACTTATAATGCAATTATTTGTCTTACAAATGTTGTTTACATTTGAATGTAATTGTTTTCAGAATAAACTATATTTTGATGTACAGCACATGACAATTTAATGCCACAGCTATATAAAACATCTCTATATATAAAAGAGTGATGGCATCAGGGCAGCGGACAAAACAACAAAACTACAGGCCCCCCAACCTCGAAATTTGACAACACAACCCATCATCCACAGCTCTAGGTTGATACAACAAAAAGAAGAAAATAATAAAGTACTAATTACAGGGAAAGGAATAATAGTTTTTATCCAATTGCTGCCAGTTTGAAGGCTAAGTTCTGCCCACTTGGTCTCTTAGCAACCTACTCAACCCAGGGGACAGACACAGTTAGGCCTCACTTTTAGGCCTCTTCCACAGAATATTAGATTTTAACTGGATTTAGGCCCTTCCACACAGCTATATAACCCATTTAGAATCTTATATTATCTGCTTTGAACTGGATTATCTTGATTCAACACTGCCATATAATCCACTTCAGTGTGCATTTTATCCAGCTGTGTAGAAGGAGCCTCATGTAATCCAGTTCGAAGCAGATAACATTATCAATATACAGTAGAGTCTCACTTATCCAACATAAACAGACCGGCAGAACGTTGGATAAGTGAATATGTTGGATAATAAGAAGGGATTCAGGAAAAGCCGATTAAACACCAAATTATGTCGTCATTATACAAATTAAGCACCAAAACATCATGTTATACAATAAATTTGACAGAAAAAGTAGTTCCATGCGCAGTAATGCTATGTACCCTATTTCCCCAAAAATAAGACAGGGTCTTATATTAATTTTTGCTCCCAAAGATGCACTAGGTCTTATTTTCAGGGGATGTCTTATTTTTCCTTGAAGAAGAGCTCACATTTATTGTTGAACAACAAAATGAACATTTATTATATACTGTAAAGTAGTTGTCATCACAAACCAGCATAACCAGACAAACTATGAATCCTATCAAGAATTTCTTGTTACTACCATTATTTACATGTACAACAATCTATGGTACCTCTTGCAATTTAGGTTTCACAAGGTTTCCATGCTGATTTCTCTCTATTCTAGTTTCAATGTAGTCATGAATGATGAATAATATAATATACTATAATAATAATATGATAATATAATAATAATATAATTATATACAATATATTAATGAGATAATATAATATAGGATATAATAATAACAGAAAATGATAATAATATGGTATTAATAGGATAATATAATAATGGGATATAATAACAGAATAGCATAATACAGTAGAGTCTCACTTATCCAACATAAACGGGCCGGCAGAATGTTGGATAAGCGAATATGTTGGATAATAAGGAGGCATTAAGGAAAAGACTATTAAACATCAAATTAGGTTATGATTTTACAAATGAAGCACCAAAACATCATGTTAGACAACAAATTGGGCAGAAAAAGCAGTTTAATACGCAGTAATGCTATGTAGTAATTTCTGTATTTATGAATTTAGCACCAAAATATCACGATATATTGAAAACATTGACTACAAAAATGTGTTGGATAATCCAGAACATTGGATAAGCGAGTGTTGGATAAGTGAGACTCTACTGTAATATAATAATAATAGGATAATATAATAGAATAATAGAATGGAATAGAATGATATAAAATATAATAATAGGATAATATAAAATGGAATATAATAATAATAACAGAATATGCTAATAATAATAAAATAATAATATGATAATATAATAGAATAATAGTATAGAATATAATGAAATAAAATATATTAATAGGGTAATATAAAATGGAATTTAATAATAACAGAATAATAATATAATAATATGAAAATATAATAGAATTATAATAGAATAATAATATAATGATATAATAATAATAGAAAAATATAATATAATGATTTAAAATATATTAATAGGATAATATAATAATGGGATATAATAATAGTAACAGAATATGATGATAATAATATGGCAATAGAATAATAGTATAAAATAATCAGTTTCATGGCATAGGATAGGAAGATGAGAGGAGAATCCCAATGCGTCCTGTACCTTTAAGGAGCAAAAGCAGCAGGATGAAAGCCCTCTTACTTCCCTCCCTCCCACCCTCCCTTGCCCTGGCTCCAGGAGCCAATCAGAAGCCTCTGGGAAGCAAGGCAGCATGGCCAGGAGGGAGACGGAAGGAAGGAAGAAACGGCAGCGCAGTAGCAGCCACGGAAGGTTTTTCAAGCCTCGGCTGGGGGACAGGCAAGGCAAGGCAAGGCAAGGCAGGGAGGGAGGGAGGCACAGAAAGCAAGCACTTTCCCTCCCTCCCTCCCTCCCTCCCTCCCTCCCTCCGGTGTGTGTAGGAGTGCTGGTTCTGCCCGGCAGCCATGCTTCCCAATGGAACTCTGCTGCAGCTTAGTTGCTAGGTCTTACTTTCAGGGGAGGCCTTATATTTGGCAATCCCCCCAAACCCCTGCTAGGTCTTATTCTTTGGGGAGGTCTTATTTTCGGGGAAACACGGTAGTAATTACAGTAGAGTCTCACTTATCCAACACTCGCTTATCCAACATTCTGGATTATCCAACGCATTTTTGTAGTCAATGTTTTCAATATAACGTGATATTTTGTTGCTAATTTTGTAAATACAGTAATTACAACATAACATTACTGTGTATTGAACTACTTTTTCTGTCAAATGTGTTGTATAACATGATGTTTTGGTGCTTAATTTGTAAAATCATAACCTATTTTGATGTTTAATAGGCTTTTTCTTAATCTCTCCTTATTATCCAACATATTCGCTT
The DNA here is from genome assembly GCF_035594765.1 of Anolis carolinensis. Lineage (NCBI taxonomy): Eukaryota > Metazoa > Chordata > Lepidosauria > Squamata > Anolidae > Anolis > Anolis carolinensis. Next base: position 189,204,851 of record NC_085842.1, read on the forward strand.
ATCCAACGTTCTGCCGGCCCGTTTATGTTGGATAAGTGAGACTCTTCTATACTGTATTTACAAATTTACCACCAAAATATCACAATGAATTTAAAACACTTACTACAAAAACATTAATAATAATAATAATAATAATAATAATAATAATAATAATAATAATAATAATAATTTTATTCTTATATCCCGCCCCATCTCCCCGAAGGGACTTGGGGCGGCTTACATGGGGCCATGCCCGGGTACGACAATACAAGTCAAATAAAAATATTAAACAAATCACCAAACAATAAAACTACAACATGATTAAAAACAGTCATAGAAAATCAATATACAAAATAATATTAAAATCACGATGTGGGTCAAAAGGTCCAGGCCAAGGTGCAAAGCAATGTCGAATTATCAGGGAGGGATAATTACACAGCAGGAGTAATACTTAAAGTGCTGAGTGAATCCTAAAACATTGAGTACTAAAAGGCAGACTGCGTTGGATAATCCAGAACATTGAATAAGCGAATGTTGGATAAGTGAGATTCTACTGTAATATGAAATAATTACTGTGATAGAATAATACAGAACAATATAATCTCTAAAACCAGGACAGTAAATAAAGAACAACACTCTGAAAGCAGGGAAATTGGAAATTCCACAAAGGAAACAATCAGGGCCAGCTAACATCTCCCAAGAAAGGATTCTTCCAGAAAGGAAGCTGAGAAGGGAGTGAAGTAGTGTATATTACCAAAGTCATTATTATTACTATTATTATTATTATTATTATTATTATTATTATTGTGTTGCTGTGAACCATGAAAATGAATACAGTCTGGTTCCAAGTATTCAAAAACAGTGAAATCAGAATATATAAAAATTACTGTGGTATAATAAAACAGAACAATACAATCTCTAAAATCAGAACACTAAATAAAGAACAACAGTCTGAAAACAGGGGAATTCCACACAGGAAACAATCAGGGCCAGCTAACACCTCCCAACAAAGTATTCCCATCACCAAAGTCTGGCAAATCCTCTGTTTTCTGAGGGCCATAGACAGTAGAAGCACATAAAATATCACAAACACCACAACTCTGGAAACAAGGGAATTCCAGACAGGAAACAATCAGAGCCAGCTAACACCTTCCAACAAAAAAATCACTCAGGGAGGAAGCAGCCAGGCTTTAAAGCTGCAAGGCCATTACATGCTAATCATTTTCCCTAATTGCAGCATTCATACTTCAGAAATATTGTATATTCACAACCTTTAGAAAATAATATCCCCTGATTGCGCAGCGTGTTAAAGCGCTGAGCTGCTGAACTTCTGGACCGAAAGGCCACAGGTTTGAATTGGGGGGGCGGAGAGAGCCCCCACAGTTAGCCCCAGCTTCTGCCAACGCAGAAGTTCAAAAACATGCAAATCGGAGTAGATGAATAGGTACTGCTCCGGCGGGAAGGTAATGGTGCTCCATGCAGTCATGCTGGCCCATGACCTTGGAGGAGTCTACGGACAACGCCAGCTCTTCAGCTTAGAAATGGAGATGAGCATCAACCCCCAGAGTCAGACACGGCTGGACTTGATGTCAGGGGAAAACCTTTTCCCTTTACCTTAACTACCACCAGTTCTTCAATACTTTATTTCCCATACCACCATACTTCGCCACAGCAACGCGTAGCCGGGCACAGCTAGTGTTTTATAATCCTAAAGTAAGAAAGTAACTTCCAGTCTGTAACAGTACTGATAAAACACTTTTTCATTTCCGCCTCCCCAAAAGAATTTATTATTTTTTTCATTACGGCTTCAGACAATTCTTGAAATTATATATCTGTACTCTTTTTTTTTTTTGAACCTATGTTTCAGTTTCGAACATGGTAAAAAATTAATTTGTTTGGAAGCATGGTAAGATCTTTATGTGACTCTGACAAATACAACACTTGATGTAGTCTTTAGATGTTCATAGTGCTTAACATATACTGTCTTGGTATTGTTGTTGAGTGATTTCAACTCCATTAAAACTGTGGATTCAGGCTCCTAGCGTATCTAGATTCCCAGAAGGCCAAATCAGACAGAGACAGGTAAAAGTCAAAAGTAGAGGTTTATTCGCAATGGCCAAAAAGAGGATGTCAGTGGAGAAAGCACTCCAAAGTGCTGCCATACTGCAATTGCAAATACAGATCATTTTTATTTTATTTGACAGCTATTCAAGAAACTGGTGCCTGCTCCTGATTGGCTCAAGAGCTGTCTGACTAGGATCCACATTTTGGTTGACTCTGGACTCCATCGGATGTCTTTGCTGATTGGTTCTTCATATGGTGGGAAATTCATTGGAGCATTTGAAGTGTCAGTCTGTTTAATAGTCCACCCCTGAAAGGGATGTGATTCCAAAGTAATGCAATGTGGCAATGTGTAATTAGTCCTTGATGGGTTTAATGGGTTAACTGTCATCAACACAATAAGGTTAGTCCAATGTACACAATAGACACTTGGGGATGACCATCTCAGTAGGTGAAACTGGTTTGAGACATGGGTGCTGGATCTTTCCCAAAAATAGCCGTGATCTTTATCAATGGGAGCAGGAAACTAATCTGGGAGAGCTCTGATATACATTCATTGAGTGACTTGCCTCACATCTCCCAGTTTTTTGTCTGGGGATTATAGAAATTAAAGTAAGGGGTTTGAGGTGCGACCAGGTAATTCATAACAAAGGTATGGGTGAGGTATGGGTGCATGACCTCTGGGTCTGGCTGAGCAGCAGCTTCAATTTCATATTTTTCTATATTTCATTATACATTTCATAACTTGGGGTACGATTTCACAATATCACAGTCCTTACACAATGTTCAAGGTACATTATCATTGTTATTACAAACTGGAAGGGAGTTGAAAAAAAGTGTTCTGGCTTAAGCCACGTAGTGAGTTCATTTATGCCAAAGATTTCCTGATTAAGAAATTAGTCTCTTGGCCACTATTAGTACATATAAACTTTTAAGCAACAATCCTATCCATATTTTAGAAGTGTGCTGCAGTAAATTCAGTGGCATATAGTAGTCTTGCACAAGACTGCACATTTGTCTTCAATCTAATACACTTGAAAAAGTCACCTGAATAAGTCTGTTTGAGGAGAGGTGATAACATCAAAATAAAATGCAGTCTACTCCCAAATTCTTGTCTGCTGTTTCTGTTTAAATATTTGAAAGGCTGTCATAAGGAAGAGGAAACAGGCTTGTTTTCTGCTGCCCTAGAGACTAGGACTCGGAGCAATGGGTTCAAATTGCAGAAAAGGATATTCCACCTGAACATTACGATAAACTTCCTGACCATAAGAGCTGCACAGCAGTGGAACTCTCTGGTTTGGAATGTGGTAGGGGATACTTCTTTGGAAGCCTTTAAAAAGAGGCTAGAGGGCCATCTGTTGCGGCTGCTTTGATTGTGTTTTTCCTGTATGGCAGAATGGGGTTGGACTGCATGGCACCTATGGTCTCTTTCAATTCGGTGATTCTATGATCTCTGTCTTCTGCTGTTAGCTGTGCTACCCATCTTAGCAACTACAGCACTACCCTTTTGAGCAAACTCTATCTTTAATATTTTACTCAACATATTTCAGTCCATTCTAGTATAATTTCCCCAATCTTTCTTTTTCTGTTCTTTGTTGCAGAATATCTGTATGGCATAAAAACGTCTGGATGAAAGTGTTAAAGCCTGTCAAATGCAATCTTTGCTATCCAGTGTTACGAGGACTTCAAACTGGATGCAGATAAGCTATCATAACAGCAAAAAACATTTGATTTTTTCCCCACATTTCTGATCAAGTCATGTATAAGAAGCAGTCGTGAGTATGTCAAGGAATTCACCCTTCACATCTATATCTATATCTATATATGTAATAAAAGTCAGTGTTTGTATGTATGTATGTTTGTATGTATGTATGTTTGTTTGTATGTATGTGTGCGAGTATGTGGCAGCTTTCTGATTGGCCGCCACTTACACAGACAACTATGACTGCCACGAATGACAGATCTGGACCAAACTTGACACACTTAATCTGCATGACACACTTTACACCCTGGTGCCGTTTGCGGGACAATGGGCCATGGGTGATGGGTTGCTACGGCTCCCACAGGCCACTGCAACGCCCACCAGTGACGGAACTGGACCTAACTTGGCACACAGAACCCCCATTAACCCCTTTCTCTCCTGAAGCAGATTGGGGGAGGATGGACCAAGTAGTTTCACTCACTTCTTGCTCTGGGAGTTGTAGTTCACCCTTATACAGACAGCACTGAACCCAGCCGACTTCGAATCTGGACCAAACTTGGCACACAAGTTTCTCAAATGACCTGGGCACTGCTGGGTCCCCAAGCTAGTTTAGAATAATTTCCACTATGAGATGATTGCCAGGTCAGATAATTCACCTCATAACAGGTTTGTTTTTTAAAAAACAAACAAACAAACAAACCAGAATTAATACTGGCCTTGTTGAAAAATCTACTATAATTTGGAGTAGCATCACAATGGGAAAATTTTGGTGTTCAGCAAAGAAACCCTCCAACCCACATATGATTACTAGGGGATATGGTAGATATAACTTTAAAACACAATTTTTGTCATATCAATTTTTGTTGTGCCATCAAGATTCCGTAAGAGCTGGAGCTTTTTTATAAGACTGGGGAGCTGTTTCAACCCCAACAGCCAGACAGATGTTTAATTTTTGCTCATGCATCACCCTTGTTTCTCCCACTTTGAACTGATCTCACACCTTCCAAATTCACTCAATATTGTAGGCTGTTTCCTCTGGTGAACTACATTTCATATCCTAGCTACCAGTTACTATCTTAGGACCACCCACTGGCTTCATATGGGGCAGGAGAGCAGCCATCCGCTGGATTTTGAGAGCGAAGTGAACCTGCATGCTTCAATAATATTAACATGCCCCACTTCTGACTCTGTCATAAATTTGCTGCAGGATATAAAATCAGTGTCTGACATTCTAAAAGGATCTGGCATTTCTAACTGGTTCATTGGGCTCAGCACCTGAGGCTCAGAAAAAGCAAGAGTTTCAGTGCCTGCATCCCCAGCGCTTTTGATGACTGCATTTATTAACCTGAATTGTGTTGATGAGGCAAAAGATGCTTTAGGAGAGAAGAGAGAAGCAGAGGTGTGAAGAAAGGCAGCTGAGTTCCCTTGAGCCTGTAACTAACACACTCAGCCTGGACTTTTGGTGATTGCAGGGGCAAGGCGACCGAAAGTAATAACAGTAATAATAATCATCATCATGTGGCAAAAGAGTAATTATGGGCTACGTCTTATGCACAGAAGGGACAAAACATCACTTATGGATGTGGTATGATCATGCTTCTAACCATATGGCCACACACAGAAGGATGGCACAATTTCTGGAGCCCTCCCTTGGATAATAGTTTGAGATAGTGTGTCTCTTTTGTATAATCACAGCAGCAGGGTTTCTGACCTTCTTACTTACTTACTTTACTTACTTACTTAGGCAATCCCTCGTAGTTCGAGGATGATGGTCCTCCATTTCTTAGAAGATGCCTGTGCATGATTTTTTTTTTTAATGTGTGGAGGTCGGTGCACGGCCGGTCAATACACAGTCTTCACAGATTGAGGTCCCAGCAGTGGTGTGATTAACACAACAAGAGTGGCTTCTCAGTCTGTTGCAGCCTTCTTCCGCCTTCACAGCCATTGTAACATGTACCATGTTATCCTCTGCCTGCTCCGCCATTGAGGTCTTTGGGTCTTCGGATTGTTCTTGGGTCTGGATCCTCTCCTGTGGCCACTCCTGGGAGTGTGTGACTCCTGTGGTTGTGCCCACAGGTTCAAGTGCTAAGGGATACAAGGCCAAAGCAGACCAAAAATCAAGACAGGGGCATGGTACAGAACAAGAGACATCCGAATGTTCCCCCTGTGCTGCAAGATTTGTGCAGAGGTGGTACATCAGCAGCGATAAACAGCCCTTCCCATTTGATTGCAGTCTGAGTGTGCATTCTTGTATCAAGTGTTTTGAGCATGGCTTTGCAACAGCTGCTCCAACAACAAAAAAATATATAGTCAGTCCAGGGTTGGGGGGGTACGGAGTACAGTTAAGCAGCAATGTGGGAAGAGCTGCAAGGGCTATGAATCCAGCTACATCTCAGGCAAAACTCCTTAACTTGGGCATCAGCTGTGTGGTACATTTTATTCCCCTTAAGAAGAGGGAGCACCATGATTGATGCTGTTTGTACCAGCTGGTCCCAGCTACTGCTCACTCTCTCCTCCTTCTCTGCCTTGCTGATCTGGGAGGGACATCAGAGGAGCATGGCATGGCAGCACTGCATAGACGGGCTGGGCCAGTTCCCAAGGGTGGTCCATTTTCTGCAGCTCTTTCTGACATTCACATGTGGGTGGTAATTTGCAGCTGTGTCACACAGACTCAGGCCGCATCGACTCTGCCATATAATGCAGTTTGAAACTGGTCAATGTATAATATAATGGAGTTCAATGCAATTAAACTGCACTATATGAGTCTATACTGATCATTCATAGTGGATGATCCAAGGGGATGGTAGTCACCTGGAGTGCAATTTTTATTTTAATATCACCCTTCATTATCTTAATTTTTTGTTTGTAATGTGAATGTTACTATGGCTTATTTTAATAAAAAATACAATTTAATGCTTCAAGATGTCTTATTTACAACACCTTTCTTTACCATGGGTAGTATGTAGGCAAAAATATAAATAAAAGAATGGACAGTTGTCACTGCATCTTTCTGTTTGTTTGCTTAAAGAAGGTAGATTTGCAAAGGGGCTCTAAATATTTTTTTTTCCTGAAAGGAGGGTGGAAGGCAAATAAGTTTAGAAAGCTCCTCATTAAATGTGGTTAAGGAAAGAGCATTGTCTCTTCATTTCATCTTGATCTAGAAACAGCCAGTTTAGCATATTAAGATGTGTCTTAATTTGTGATCAGGAAAGTATTTTCTGTATATATGTGTGTGTGTGTTTGAATGGTACGAGGAACAGCAGCTGGTACTTAATGGATAATGATATTGTTACCCCAATCTCTTAAAAGGTGTAGCTTTAGAGACACGGCCAGCAAACTAACCAGTAGACATGTGCAAAAAAAATTGGAAAAGTCGTTTATCGTAATAAATTAGTTTATTGTATGACTATTGAACTGAGTTCCGAGGTGGTTTGGCGCTTCTGAATTAACCTTCCAATTCGAAGCGTTGGTGCCCATTCTCGAAATACCTTCAGATAACCTTTGGATATATGAGAAAGTGTTTTAATTCAACCAACTGTTGCTATTCAGGAGAGAAATCCCCTTCCCCTGGAGTGGTTGGTTTCTATGGGGCTCTTAAACCGGCTTGTAGAAGCGACTTGTAGAAGTGGAGGGAAGCCTGGATTTGCTGGCTTGCAGAAGAGGGAGCCTGGATGTGCCTTGCAAACCACATCCTCTTCCCGCGCTTAAACCGGTTTACAGAAATGGAGGGAAGCCTGGATTTGCCGGCGTGCAGAAGAGCGAGCCTGGATCTGCCTTGCAAACCAATTCCTCTTCCCGCGCTTAAAGCTTAAACCAGTTTACAGAAGTGGAGGGAAGCCTGGATTTGCAATGCCCTCACCAGGATCTCCCTTGCAATGTGCTGGCAAAACCCCAAACTAGAATTCTCCACCCAGGTTGGTGTGTGACTGACTTTCCACTTCAGGGGGAGAAGAAAACTGGAAATGGGCAGGGAAAGTAAACTATCACCCTGCTAAGGATTTTCCACAACTCCTCCCTATTATTTTAAATTACCCTGATATTATTATTATTATTATTATTATTATTATTATTATTATTATTATTATTATTATTTGAAACACAACAAGATGAGTCCACAGCAGACACTCTGCTGGCTGTTGTATTGGATCACATGTCGGACACTTCCCAAGTGTCTAGGACTGTGTGATGTATCGGTGAATAATGTGTGCAGATCCCAATAAGGTGGCCTTCTGCAGCTGGCAGGTGGTAATTTTGTCAGCACCAATTGTGTTTAAGTGCAAGCCAAAGTCTTTAGGCACTGCACCCAGTGTACCAATCACCACTGGGACCACCTTGATTGGCTTGTGCCAGAGTCTTTGCAATTCGATCTTTAAGTCCTCATATCGTGTTAGCTTTTCCAGTTGTTTTTCTTCAATCTTGCTGTCCCCTGGGATTGCAACATCGACAATCCATGCTTTGTAAGGTCAATAGTATTGTGCTCCAAAACTCTGTCTGTCTGAATTCGGAAGTCCCAGAGTAGCTTGACATGTTCATTCTGTGTAACTTTTTCCAGCTTGTGATCCCACCAGTTGTTTGTCGCAGGCATTTGGTATTTGTGGCACAAGTTCCAATGAATCATCTGAGCAATGGTGTTATGCCTCTGCTTGTAGTCTGTCTGTGCGATCTTCTTGCAGCAGCTGAGGATGTGATCTATTGTTTCATCTGCTTCCTTGCAGAGTCTACATTTGGGATCTGTCGTCAACTTTTCAATTTTGGCTTTGATGGCGTTGGTTCTAATGGCTTGTTCTTGGGCTGCCAGAATCAGGCCCTCCGTCTCCTTTTTCAAAGTTCCATTTGTGAGCCACAGCCATGTATTTTCTTTGTCAATTTGGCTCTCGATTTTTCCCAGGAACTGTCCATGGAGAGCCTTCTTTTGCTAGTTTTCTCTTCTGCTCTGGATTGTGTTCTTGCGGTATTCACTCTTGGTCTTTTGCACTTGAAGCAGTTTACTACTGTTGACTTCCCTCAATGCTGGTTCTTGACTGCCTTTCACATAATCTGCCAGGGCATGTTTCTCTTCCTCCACCATTTGTTTCACTTGCAGAAGCCCTCTGCCTTCTGATTTTCTGGGCAGGAAAAGTCTGTCGACATCACTACGCAGGTGTAATGAGTAGTGGATTGTCATCAGTTTTGTTTTTCTGTCCAGCTAATCTAGCTCTGCTTGTGTCTAGTTCACAAATCCAGCAGTGTATCTAATGACAGAGATGGCCCAGGTGTTGATAGCCTTGATTGTATTTCCGCCATTTAATTTGCTCTTCAAAATCTTTCTGACTCTTTGGATATATTCGTTGCTGACCACATTTTTCACATGCCCATGATTGATATTGTCCAACTGTAGTATGCCCAGATATTTATAGGCTTCAGGCTCATTGCATTTTGTGGTTTGTCCATTTGGCATCTCTATGCCCTCGCTGTGAGTAATTTTTCCTTTCTTTAATGCCACTGTGGCACATTTGTCTAGGCCGAACTCCATACTGATGTCAGTGCTGAAGATTCAGACTGTGTTGGTCAGTGATTGGATTTCTGTTTCTGATTTTCTGTAAAGCTTTAGATCATCCATGTACAGCAAGTGGGCAATTTTTGGTGAATTTCTTGCTGTTTGGTAGCCCAGGTTTGTTTTCTGTAGAATTACTGACAGAGGGACCATTGCAATGATGAACAGCAGTGGTGATAGTGAGTCACCCTGGAAAATTCCTCTCTTGATATTAATAGTTCCATGGCTTTCATTGCCCACGAACAACTCAGTTTTCAATTGTTTCATTGCATTTTTGGTGAACTTTCTAATTTTTTTCACAAACACCGATGACATCTAGACATTTGCTAATCCAGCAATGTAGCAGTGAGTCAAATGCTTTTTTGCAATCAATCCAAGTTGTATAGAGATTTGTCTTGCAGCTTTTGCAATTCTCCAGTATCATTTTGCCAACCAAAAGCTGATCTTTCGTGCCCCTACTTCTTCTTTTATTACCTTTTTGTTCTACTGGCAAGATGTTATTTTCCTCCAAGTAATCTTGGATTTGATCAGCTATTATGCCTGTCAGCACTTTGAACATTGTAGGCAGACATGTTATTGGCCTATAGTTTCCTGGTATTGTCCTTTTTGCTGGATCTTTCTGTATCAAATATGTCTTCCCAGTTGTTATCCATTTGCTGATGTTTCTAGTTTACAGCATCTCATTGAATTGTTCGGCCATTTTCGAGTACAGGCTACTCAGATATTTAAGCCAAAATCCATGTAGTTGATCATTGCCAGGTGATGTCCAGTTCTTGACTTTCTTCACTCTTTCAGTGATCATTTCTGTTGTTATTTCCAAGGTTCTCATTTTGTTCTTTGAAAAAAATATTTTCAAAGTCTTTTATCCACTCAGCTTTTTTGTTGTAACCTTTTTCTGTTTCCCACAGATCTTTCCAGAATGCATTTGTAGCTGGTTTTTCTGGTTTTTCATTTTTCACAGCCATCTGCTGATTCAGACTCTGGTAGAACCGTCTTTGATCAGATTGGAAGAGTTGATTTTGTTTGTATTGGATTACTCTAGCTTCATATCGCTCAATTTTTCTGGCTGTTGCCGTGATTTGTTGTTTCACAATTTCAAGAGTTTCTTCAATTTTTCTTGTGTTCAGCCAATATTTTTTAATCAGGTAATTCTTTATTTTGACATTCTTCAGTTTTTGCTCCTTCATGTTTTTTAGATTGCTTGCATCTGAATGTAACTCCAGCCTTATTTTCCATTTTGGTTTTCCAATCATTTTTCTTGCGGGTTTCAGTTGTTGTATCCCCAGTTCTTGTGTTACAATCACTGCTGTGCTGTATGCAAGCTGATTGGTTTCTTCCATTGTTGTTATCTCAACAGTTGCGAGTGTAGCATTCACATCATTCATTAGAAGTGCCAGATGTTTTCTTGGTACTGTCTTCAATATTGGCAGTCTTTGCCTTCCTTCCTTTCCTGCCTGCCATTAACGAATTAATTTTGAATATTCTGAATATTCGTTAAGTTTTTAAAAAATTGGGTCAAAATTCGGAAGTAGTTCCAGAAACAAAGCGCCAGCGCGCCCTACTTTAAAAGCGGGTATTGAACAATTTTTTTTCATGGATCACACATTCCTACTAACCAGGTGTTTCTTACTCTCAGAAAGAAAGCTTTCTTAAAAAAAAAAACCTAAAACACAGTAGAAAAATACAAAGAACTGGAACTCCCAGTGATGCCTCCAAAATGGAAAGACCCCAAGCAGTGACAGTATATTTGCTTCTATAGTTTCACAGAGCTGTGCCACCTTTTTGGGGCATCACTCAATCATTTTGTCAGGTTCAGTTGGTTAAAAGACAATCAGGCAATTTCACATCATGTTTCATATCCTCTGCCCTGCACCCTCATTTTGTCTAATTCTTATCAGTAGGAACTCTTCATCCCAAGCCCACCAAGTACAAGGCTAGTGCTGACGCCAACAAGGCAGGGGAGGGTCTGTTATGGATAACTTTTCAATATCTTAAAGCATAGGTTCTTTTTATTGCAATTTCAGTCTGAGAGGTATGGCAGAACTTTTACAGAACAACATTTAGACACACAGACATATAGATTCTATGCAACTGCATTGGAGTTACAAACAACCTACTACATTGGCTAAGAAACAAAGGGGGGGGGGTTACAATTTCACTCAGCATTCACACACATCTATATGCATCCATCCTCATGCATACAAAGATTACCATATCTTTTCTCCCTCCTTGGAGAAGCACCTGCTTAGGCCAGACCCAGCTTCCACTGCTGCCTGCCAACACATATTTCCAAAACTTCAAAAATCCAAAAAGAACATCTCCAAAACACACTCCTTTCTCTTCCCATGAGAAAAGGGGGACCAAAAGTGACCAGAATCCTGTTTTCCCATAGCAGATCTGACACATACACTCTCTCTCTCCTTCCCAGTGGAGCAGAGAATAGTGGGTGAACACCATCTCTGTGTGTCACACTTTCTGGACTGTCATAAGGTAACTTATATAGCAATATTTTGCTGATGTTGTCCCAAAGTTGTAAATGAATGATAGACGTCTTCCATCCTAAGACAGCTCCACTGGCTGCCGATATGCTGCCGAACCCAATTTAAAGTGCTGGTTTTGACCTACAAAGCCCTAAACGGTTCTGGTCCAATTTACCTGTCTGAACGCATCTCCTCCTATCAGCCCACGAGAACCTTAAGATCATCTGGGGAGGCCCTGCTCTCGATCCCACCTGCCTCACAAGCGCTGTGGAACTCCCTCCCCAGTGACATCTGGCAGGTGCCATTCCTTCTGGGGTTTAGAAAGAAGTTGAAGACCTGGCTATCTGCGCAAGCGTTTAATGAATGAACTCAGCGTTGTCATGGATTGGCAGAGCATCGGATAATACTGAGTGTCAGAAAAGCGGAAGTCGGATAAGCAGAATTCTACTGTAGCAGCTCGCAATTTTCCTGCCACAAGAGAGACTCCATCCACCTCTGACATCACAGGGAGTCCCCAGCCAATGACAGCTCAGAACCTAGCTCGACCATTCTTGAACCAATCAGAGGAGGAAGTGGGTCTTCTGAATGACTGGCAAAGGAGATAAAATGCTTTGCACTGTATTATATGTTATGTCAGTTATTTTGGTGATTACGCTGTTCTAGTAATCCCAAACTTGGCCACATTTTTCTGGCTTTCAAAATAGCATGGTATGCTGGGCAACAAACCTACACTGCTCCCTTGTAGCAGACAGCTGAGTTCAGTAACAAGATGACAGAGGATTAATTGGGACTGCCAACCACACAACCCTCCCTCTTTTCTGGTCAGGTTTTCTACAAAGAAGGAGGCATGAATGTATTCTTGTGTGCTATTCTTCATTCTGTTGACTCCCAGGAAGCGCCCCAGGCCTACTAATCGCAGTAGCTCCAAGGTGTGAATCTAAATACCATGATACAGTTTGCCAACCTAGATTTGAGCCTATAACTTTCTAGAGTCTCCAACATTAACAACTAAATATAAAGGCATCTTGTTCTGGATAGAAAACAAGCTAATGCATGCCAGAAGGAATATTCCTGGTATATATGAAAAGATGTCATTGTAAATCAGTTTCGCTTTTCAAAATATTTACAAGTTGGCATAGACCATAGAAGACAGATGCATAGGTCTAAAAAAAGAGGAGCTAAATCCCAAATATGGTACACTGAGCAAATGTGACCAGGGATTTTGGCCATTTCAGATCAGGGCAGATGGAAAGTTAACAGAAAACGGTTAGTCCAGAAGTACGACGGCCATTGAACTATGAGGAATGAGTGAAAATATGTTTTTGGCTTTCTAAATAAGGCTTGGACCTGGGCAAGGCCAGCTGATGGGCTAAGTGAAGGACAGCACTGGGTGCCAAGCAGGTGTTGGTTATGGAGATTGGCAGGGAGCTGCTGCTGGAGCCCAGAACCACCTGAGCTTTTAACAAGACAGGACCCCAGCCAGAAGGAAGGGCTACAAAGAAATGTCTGGATAAGAGAAGGGAAAGGGTGGAAGGAATTTCTTGGGAGCCAAAGGGAACCTGGAATGACATGGAATGACATGGAATGAAAATCCTCAGCTCTAGGGCATGTAGAGTTATTGGGCTACCATTTATGGAAGTAAAAGACGACCCAATCAGATCATATATACTGAGTGTATATCATATCATGTATACTGAGTGACAACACTGAATGCGAACCATAAAATAGCACTACACTGAACATAATAGCACCAATTTCCATTTCTTGAGGCACCCCAGTATCACGCAAGCTAGAGCAATGGCTGACAAAAGCCTAGTTGCCCACACTGTACAAACCCAGACAATAGGGTTTACCTTTAACCTTTACCTACCACTGTATACCCACCAACATTTGTTGGGTTATCTAAGCAATCATGCAAGCATTTTCAATGTGGGATGGTTTATGTAGTTAGTTATGTCTGTTGCTTAGTAACCTGAGCCAAGCTGCATTCCAGAGTTGATGACACCATTTAGGGGGTTTTGCATATGAAATGGGAAATGGGAGTATCCTTTCTGAGGACACACAGGAAGTGATGTACAGATGCCTCTTCCTGTCTCTTCCTCTTCGCTCCTGACCATGCCATGCTGATGTTCCTGTCTGTTAAGAGATATGTAGTTTCCTGAACTGTTTTTCTTTGGAACTAAGATGTTTTTGCCTGTATGACCATCATCATACAAGATTGTGAGTAAACATATTTTTGCTATTTTATTTGATGTCTCTGATGTTTATTTTATGCGCATGACTTTTAAAAGGGAAAGGGAGGCTGGATATTTTGTCTTATTGTTTAATTTCTTTTTACCTCTGCTCACATAAACCCCTAGTCTTCTGCGTTTTTACTGCTCTGCACTAATATTTAACCATATTGGGATCATAATCTTAACAGGTTATGAAAATATATTCCTATTAACATTTCACAGATGAAATCTTGCCAAGCAACCTCAGAAAGTGGTCAAGATGTTGCTATACTCGCAAACACACATACATACACAATTTAGGATTACCATCACGACCTGGATAGATGACCTACGAAGCTCCCCTCCCAGGCAACACTCTGGAATTCCCCAAAGGACACTACCAAGTCTTCTTTCCTAAGCCTTTCCCATTCAGCCACTAAGTATGCATAAGCATTTCACTTCCCCTTGGCTTGCACCTTCACAGTAAACAAGATAATGGCAATCAGTCAGCTCTCTTGCCTCACAAACGACCCAGGACTGACTAAGCCAGTGGTTCTCTTACCTGCTGTTAGGATTTCTGGGAGTTGAAGGCCAAAACATCTGGAGGTCCACAGGTTGAGAACCACTGGACTATGCCATAAGCTCATTAAGCCATCTTCTCACCATTTTATCTGAATCTTGGGACCCATCAAGGACCTAGCCACTCATTATCCCCATCTTGGTACGTACCTTTAAGGTCTTACATGGTCTGGGGCCGATGTACCCGAGGGGCTGCCTCACCCCCTACCAACCCCAGAGATCCCTCCATTCTGAGGACCAAGACCTATTGGAAGTTCCTAGTTTTAAGACCTTACACCTAACAGCAACTAGATGCAGAGCCTTTACAGCAGTGGCGCCATCACTTTGGAACACCCTGCCACCTGAAGTTTGTGCCTTGCGGGAGATATCAGCCTTCCGCAGGGCATGTAAGACACACCTGTTTCGGCAGGCTTTGGATTTCTGTTATTGCTGTTTTTAAATTGTTTTAGATTTTAGTCTGTTTTGGAAGCCGCTCCGAGCCCTAGGGGAGTGGTGGCATAAAAGTTCAAAGAATAAATAAATAAGGTGATTAACAACATTCACACTGGACTCTCTCACCCTGGACTTTCACAGATATATATTAACCTCTTTGCTTAGTTTTCTCCATACCTCACACCCTCTGAGGATGCCTGCCATAGATGTGGGTGAAACGTCAGGAGAGAATACTTCTGGAACATGGCCAATCATATCTGTTTGTTATGTTACTAAATGTATGTAATTCTTAATACCCATTCTTGTACTTGGAAAACACACTAGATTTGTTAACTGCCTCCAGTGTCCACTCTGACCAGAGCTGAATAAACTGATTTCTGTTCCTGCCTCTAACTCCTGTTTGTTTCATTGGACCAATTGGGAGCTGTAGCACACCGGGAGGACCCAAAATTTCAGGCAATAATGCCAAAAGTTATTTGTGAAGAGGAACACAGAAGTTAGGAGAAGCTATCTCAGTTTGCTTTTGACTGAGTGTAAGAATGTGGGGGACTAATAGAGGTGTGCAAAATTTCAGATTAGATTAGAATTCGTATCTGGTTCATTAAATATTGATATAAGAAGGTGAGTTCTGAGGCATGCAAAAAGGTTAGGGGATTTAGAATTTGAATCACTTACCCATTTTTATTTTTATTTTTGGAAATGTTCTGTAACGTTCGGATGTCTCCCAAGTTCAGTTTAATTTGGTAAAGCTGCTTTTAAAATCTTAAAATCTCATTTGTGGCCGCATCTTCACTGGTGCTGCCATAAAGGAGGCGCTGTGGGTGTGACTAATCACAGCCATCTTAACTACAGTTTCAGGCCCCCAATGGTAGAGATTGCAATAGGCCTGCCTTAAACTACATTTCCCAGTATGCCTTGGGAAGAGAATGCGCCAATCAGAAGAGGAGAGAGAAAATTCTGCTTCCCCTTGAACAGTTAGTTTTTCTGAAAACTTTTTAAAATTCCCTTACATTGGTAGATATATTAGTATTTCTAAAAAATGAGTGGGGAATGATCCCCTGTTATCTTGTGTCATTGGACAGAAAATTCAAGAACTAGGTCTTGTAGGTTTTTTAAATGTTGTTTTTAAAAACTTTAAAAATTTGCCAAAAATCCATGGATAAATAAAACGTTCTGAAATTTGGTGGGCTAACACTGTCACAAATTTCATCAGGATATTGAAAAAATAATGGAGAGAGAAACCCCTGGATTTTCCCCACTGCCAGTGCTATTTTCCCTGTTGCGCATGCACATCCGCCATTAACACACTTGTGAAGATTTGGAAGTTTTGTAAAGTTTTGAACTTTTTACCTCCAAAATTCAGAAAGAACTTTAGAAACGAAGTGCTAGTGCCCCCTACTTTTGAACATAGTTTAGAACCATTTTTTTTTGGGGGGGGGGGGGGAAATCGCACATGCCTATCCCCTAATCCTAAGAGATGAAAAACCAGCTCTGAATCAAGGCTTGTTGATGAATGTCAGCTAGTTATTGTGAGATTCTGGAAGGGTGGAACTGGGAAAATAAAAGTAAAAGGTGTTGAGCAGAGAGGTGGGAGGGAGATAAAAGTTTGTTGGATTTGTCTGTGAGTGGCAACAATAAAGGACTATTGTGAGTACTTTAGGAGCTTGCTGGCTTCTGCTTGAAGACCATTATCTTGTGTTTACCTTACCCACAGCAGAGAAAAAGCTTTTAGAACATGCATTCCCAAATTTATGCCTTACCTCTGCCAATGGAAGAGGAAAAAACACCTGCTGGGAAGGAAAAGGTTTCATCTCTTCTACTCCTCTACCCAACTGCTGCTGAAGTGATTGAGTGAAAACCACTTTTGCATTTTGAGCTCAGTGTGTTGCAATTGAGTTAGCTAGAAGAAAACAGGGAAAGTGGAGGAGGAGAAAGAAACTGAGAAATTTTAAAATATGGTAGGATTAATTGGCATTCTTCCTGCCAAACTAGGGCAGTTGGTGGTCATGTCACTCTACCCCATAACATCCCTCCATACAGAAAACTAGTATCATATGTCTCTCTTTTTAATATATTAGTTTTCTATGTGCAAAACTAACAGACCCTTCTATTTAATGTTAATACATATCAGTCCACAGAGATGTATAGGGGAAGGCCATTGATGTGTCATATATGGCAGGCAAGTCTTAGCGCTAGAATTCCTTGGGGATTCTGCCAAAATTGAAGAATGCCTTCCCATTGGAACTTAGCAGAGGTGTGTTAAATCCCATCGTTTATTAAATATAAAGATATTTATTCATGCTAGCATCTAGGAAACAAACTGATGTTTTAACTAATTTATGCAATTTTATTGCAGCTGATCCTTAATATTAGGTCTTATTTTTAATTTAATGTGAAATTTCATTTTATTCTTTCCAGAGAAGTTGCCTGTCATGTTAATCTATTGAAATAAACACAGTAAAGAGGAGTCACTGTAATTCTTTTTTATACACAACATATAAGATTGTTCATGGTTTTCACAGTTTTAGTGGGTACAATACTACACCTGTATCTGTGGGACATACGTTCCAAGACTCCTTGTGGATATATGAAACCATGGATAATAGCAAACTCTATATTTTGATACTTGGGCCAGAATCATACCATAGAAAACACTGGGGAATCTAAAGAAGTTTACAAATACTTTAGAGCGAGAGATGCTTTTTGCAACATGGGTAGGTAGAACTGTGGATACTGAATCCGTAAATAAGGGGGTTGTACTGTGTCTCTATGTGTTTTCCAACTTAGTATATCGTATGCATTTGATAAAGTGGACTCTGATCTGAAAAGCTTATGCCATAATAAATGTATTGGTTTATACACACACACACACACACACACACACACACACACACTAGCTGTGTCCTGCCATGCGATGCTGTGGCAATTTGCGGTGGTGTTGGAAATAAAGTATTGTAGAATTGGCGGTAATTAGTATATGTGAGTTAGTAAAGTATGTGATTATGTAATATTTTTGGTTGTTAGTTGTTTTGTGTGTTGGAGGGAAGTGTGAAGGTCGTAGTTTTGTAGTATGTTTTGGATGTAGTGGGGTTTTAGCGTGAAATTTTGGGTGCTTTCTCCCCGGGGAAATGTTTTGTTGGGATGGTGTTAGCTGGTCGTGATTGTTTGATGTTTGGAATTGTCCTCTTGTTAGAGTGGGTAATAATATTCAGTTTTGTGGAAGGGACCATAGATTGTTGTGGTAGGTAAATGACAGTATTTGGTTTGAGTTGGGTTATTTGAATTTAGAGTGGCGTATAATGTAGTTTAATGGGTATTTTATTGAACTGTTGAAGGGAGTCTAGGTATTTTGCCGGGAATATATTATGTGCGTGGTTTGAGAGTAGTGTATTAACGTTTGGTGTGAGGACCTTTCATTATTAGTGTATTATTATTAGTAGTAGTAGTATTAGTATTTTGTGGTGAGGCGAAGGATTGTCCGATTCGCCTTTGTATTGGTTGTATATTATTATTATTATTATTATTATTATTATTATTATTATTATGAGTGGTATTGTTATTTTTGTCATTCTTGTTTTTTGTTGTTTGGAAAGATAGATATACAGATGAAATCTGGCCAAGCAACTTCAGAAAGTGGCCGTGACGCTAAAAAGCCATATATATATATATATATATACACACACACACACACACACATACACACACACACACACACACACATATATACACACATATACATATGCACACACACACACATTATCTATACACATAATAAAAGTGAGCACATCCCAGTGTTCCTTTCCCTGTCTATTTGCATGACTCCGCCCACTGCCTCTCCCTTAACCCTTTCCTATCCTTTCCTATGGCACACAGCAAACAGGAATTGATCAGCAACTGAACATACTAAAGAGAGAGGTTTGGGGACAATTCGCCATGATTCGTAGGAGTTGTAGGGACTGAGATATATAATTCACCTGCAATCTAAGAGCCCTCTGAACCCCACTAACATGACTGGACTTAACATCAGGGGAAACCTTTACCTTTACCTTATAACTCCCAAAGTTAAAGGTTAGTCACCCCTAAAAGATCACCAGTATTCTCAGTTGGCCATATTGAATTTGTGTGCAAAGTTTGGGTCAGATCCCTCATCTGCTGGATTCAGTATTTTCTGAATATGGGTGAACTATAACTCCTGAATGTCAAGTTCAATCATCCCCAAACCCTGCCAGTATGGACCTGTAACTAACTTGGCACTCAGACCCAACATGGCCAAATTTGCATACTGGCAGGGTTTGGGGATGATAGCCAATTCCATCTCTTTAAGCAGCAACAGCAATCTGATATTTTGATTTATTTATAAAATTTAATGTGAACTGGATTTTGGCCCCCAAACAGTTCCTATGACAATTTGTTGTTTTAAATTTTTAACTCAAAATCTTTTTTTTTCAAATGATAACATTACCATAATATATTAAGAAAATCCCATCTTTTTTAAAAAAAAAACACAGTCATGGAATGAAATCATGCCAATAATCTCTCCTGTGACCACACAGATGGTATTGACTGTGCCAGATCCACTGCTAGTTTTGTAGTGCAGATGCTGGCCAGATATGGCACTCAGGGCTGATTGGGTGTGATGGATGACCATCAGATAACATACTGTTGGAGTCCAACCAGTCTTGCTGCTTTGCCCATCTTTCCTCTACCGCCCCATCCACTGCCACTGGAGTAAGGATCTGAGCAGCATTCAGTCATCTAGCAAATCTTTAGTTTTGAAATGTCATGGTTCCAGGTGTACAGGCAACAACTTATCTTTCTTTCTGGTGGCGAGTGATTATTCCTCTCACTAAGAATTTCTCAAATTACTGCCACACATTGAGCATGTAATACTGATACTATGGGACCTGTTGAATGTCCAGAGATCCTGTCCCAATTAACTATTCCATTACCTATCCCACCCAGTTTTCCATTCCCTTCATGCCGGCAGTCAATATTCCTTGGCTACTGAGAACACACAGTGAACAATCTTCATTAGGGACTTCATCACATTGAAGCAGGGAAGTGTTTGGCAGAGTAGAGCTCAGTAAGACTCCGTGTTGAAAGGAAACAGATGATTTCCCTACCTTCATCACACTGTTAAATATATCAGTTGTACACAGTATTCTTTCAGTTGTTTTGCCATCACATTGTAGAGATTTGGCCCTGCCCACCATGTTCTTTGTTGAAAAAAACCTTTGAAATGTCAGCTGTTACGTGTCTTCAATTCCCTGAGTTTTCAGTCTAGCCTCTCTCCCCGCTGCCCCACTGGGGAAGGAAGCAAGGAGGGAGGGAAAGCGGTGATGCACTCTCCGTCTCTTTCGGCTGCCTCACAGAGAAGGGTGTAGACCTTGGGAAACTATAACTTGGAAGTAGAACCAAATATACATCAGGCCAAATCAAGAAGAACTGAGATCTGAAATTGTGAAGATTGATAAAGTCAAAGGAAAAGGAAAATATAAAGAACTGAACGATTGATCAATTAAATAATATCTGAATGAAGGAAAGTACTAAAGAAAAAAAAATCATGGAGTAAAGTTAGAATGGTGGCCTGCCCTAAAAGTAATGAGAATTTTTTTTTAAAAAAAAAATTGAACATACATGCAATCACAGTCTACCCTTTCAAAATAGGCTCTGTGATTGAATAGAACGAATCCAGCATTGCTACCATTCTTCATGCCAGTGGAGGAAGTCTTCACTTGAGATGTTCAAAGCCCTTATCACAACTACCTAGGCATTTTCAACTGTCCCAAAGTGATATCCTTTGAGGGTGTGTGTGCATGATTCCTATCCAGAAGAGCCTTCTTACAAGCCACGTCGTTCTCTGTTCTTGAAGGTGAAGGACTCCTCCATGCTGTTCGTCCTCAAAACTCTCCCTTTCATCCTTAAACACCTTTTCAGACTTGGGCTGAAAACTTGGCCACCTCCTGCCTCAACCCGCACTTTCCTTTCCTGGCCCTTCTGCACTGCACAAAAAAGATTGTAAACTTCATGTGGAGTCTATTGCTATCATTTGATTCTGAGGACAGAGACACATGATAGATTCACTGCAACAGTTAACACACCCTTCACCAGCCTGCAGCTGTTTTGTGTGATCCACTGAGTCCTTATTTAAGAATTACTCTATGAAAAGGTGTTTTTGAAAAATGAAATGCTGTTTGCAGGAAGAACAACAGTAGTAGCGGTAACAATCTTCAGTCAAGCAATCCTTGCAATAATGAAAAGAGTAGAGGGACTGGTTAGTATGCAAATGAATATCTTAATTCTCTCAATCAGCTACTATATTTAAAGAGGTTTTAACTACAGTTGGCTCTTTGTGTTTGTGGATTTGATTTTTGCAGCTTTATTAATCATGAATTTGATTACAATGTTCTCGCTAGTAAACTCTAGGTCCTCTGGCGCAATTCTATGGTCAGCATCCACCAAGAGTTGGCCAAGGTGTTGCACTGGAGGACGTTGATATTCCTAGAAAGAATTCTCTCAGGTAAAAATGATGAGCAATTTTTATGTGAAGTTTTTCACTTTTAATGGAGATCTTATGCCCTTAACCTCAGCAATTGTGGAGGGCTGTCTATAGTTTATGAAGCAACCTTCAGTGACATCAAAAGTGCATCTACACCACAGAAACAGTGCCGTTTGACACCAGATTTCAATTGCAATGGCTCAATGTTATGAAATTGAGGGTATTATCATTTTACAAGGTATTTAGCCAACTCTGCCAAGGAGTACTGGTGCCTTAGTAAACTACAAATCCCAGAATTCCATATCATTGAGCCATGGCAGTAAAGGTGGTATAAAACTACATTCATTCTACAGTGTAGGTGCACCGTGAAACATAGGTGCATAGATATTTATTGTTATAGTACAGCCTGAGGCTGATGGGTTAGAGAGAATTGTGCGATTTCCTATGAGATTTCCTGGAGCACAAAGTGAAGAATATTCAAGTCAGAGAAATGATGGTTCTCTCTGAGAAAAACCTGACTCAGAAAGTGCAGGGCCTTAAGGTCAGTTAGAGAAGCCAGAAACTGCAACATTAGATAAGAAGTCGGGCGAAGAGCAAATTGATATGGAAGGCTCCCAGGGAAAAACACCTGGAGCTACAGAGGTCAACAAAAGTCTTTGTGTATAGATTAGAGCAGAAAATAGGCAGCTCTGATCAGAGTGTTTACATGGGAAAATTGAGGAGAGAATTTGTGGGAAAAGAAATGACTTCATGGGTGTCTATTAACTGGCAAGTTGTTTACCTAAGAGTTAGTTCCGGCAACATAATGTTCAAGGGAGAAGCTAGGCTTAAGTTAATAATAATAATAATAATAATAATAATAACTATTATTAAAAACTTTATTTATACCCAGCTCCATCTCCTGAAGGACTTGGGCGGCTTACACTGGGACAAAATCACAGTATAATAACACATCTTACAAAAGTTAAAATAACTTAAAACATAGACCAGGGGTCCCTAAACTTTTTAAACAGAGGGCCAGTTCACGGTCCCACAGACCATTGGAGGGCCGGACAATAGTTTTTTAAAAATACTATGAACAAATTCCTATGCAGTGCACACTGCACATATCTTATTTTGAAGTAAAAAAAACAAAAACAGGAATAAATACAGCCTCAATGTTAATCATAATCATAATAAAAATAATAAAGAGGGTTGGAAGAGACCCCTTGGGCCATTTAGTCCAACCTCTTCTGCCTTTGTGTACCAAAATCATAGCAAAGCACCCCTGACAGATGGCCACCCAGCCTCAATGTTAATAAATAATAATAATAATAATAATAATAATAATAATAATAATAATAATAATGGAGCAGGTTGGAAGAGACCCCTTGGGCCATTTAGTTCAACCCTCTTCTGCCATAATACTATTATTACTACTACTACTACTACTAATAATAATAATAATAATAATAATAATAATAATAATAATAATAATAATAATAGAGTTCCAGTTATCTGTATCTCCCTGCCTCTGCTTCCCCCTCCTCTGCACCTCCTCCTGGGGCAGCCCAAGGAAGGGAGCACACTGCTGAGCTGGAGAGAGCTCAAGAGAGGGAGGAGCACTTTTCTCTCCCTCTTCCTTAGGCTGCCCTCCACTAAGGGCTGATTAGAAATACGCTCCCCGGTTTCTCTAAGCCAGGCCTTTGGCAATACCCTCCGGATTTCTCCCAGGGTCTGAGGCCTTAGTGGGTAGAAGAAACTCTTTTCCCCCGCTAAGGCCTCGAGCCCTGGAAGAAACCCGGAGTGTATTACTAATCAGCATTGGCAATATACTCCGGATTTCTCCCAGGGTTCGAGGCCTTAGTGGGGGGAAGAAACTCCTCCAAGACTTGTGCAGGGAGAGGGAGAAGCCTGGAGAGGCTCAGTCTCGTGCAGCAGAAAGGTGGCGGGAAAGGCAGGGTTCCAAGGCTTGGGCAGGGAGAGGGGGGAGCCAGGAGAGGCTCAAAGGCTCGTGCAGCAGAAAAGTGGCGGGAAAAATGGAAAGGCAAGGCTCCAAGGCTTGTGTAGGGAGCGGGATAAGGCAGGAAAGGCGATAAAGCTGCGGGGGCCGGATAAATTGTTCTTGGGGGGCTGCATGCGGCCCGCGGCCCGTAGTTTGGGGACCCTTGACATAGACAGTAATCCCAATCTGTAGTCAAGCACCATAGGCCATGGGCCATTTTAAGGGGAATGGAAATCTGAAAATGCATATTCTTTGGTGACTAGGGATGGGAACGACTAAAGGTAATAAAGTCAAGCTTTGATTTTGGATTTAAGTATCCTGGAAGTTTTCTATGTTCTTGTTTTATATTCTTGCACAAGTTTTACTAAGTATACCTTTGCTTGTGGACTTTTGGATTATACATCTTCTTTCCTTATTCCTGTTTTTTTCATATATTTTATGTGTTTTTACAAAAACTTTTCTTATACTTTGGACTCTTGTGTGGTGCTATGGTCATAGAGATTTCCAGGGGTGCAACATTTAGGCTCTAGCAGCTGGAAAATACCTGTTTCTTAAGAAAAGGAGGGAGGAGATTGTAAAGTTCTGAAAGAAAATGAGGATGAGAGAGACTGTAATTTTTCAACTGAAACTAAAACTGACAGAAACCAATTTTACTTTTCAGTTTTTCTTTTGGCAAGAGGTACAAAATCTAATAGGGAGATCTTCTTCCAAGTCCAAATTAAAAGTGATTCAGCAAGATAGACACAATACATCTGTAGTCTTAACTATATTTGACTATGTATATTTCTGGAAATGTGGCAATTCAAAGGATTGCTCCAAAGGATCAAATCAGATACAAGCAGGTTGAAGGCAAGGATCAGAGATCAAAAGTGGATGTTGGAGAGTCTACACTCTCAAATCAGACATCAAGGCAATGGATACATACAGAGACATTTATAGAGACTTTATTTATTTATTTACAGTATTTATATTCCGCCCTTTTCACCCCGAAGGGGACTCAGGGTTGATCACATTATACACACATAGGGCAAACATAAACACATCAAACAGAGACCAAGACAGACAGACGCAGAGGCAATTTAACCTTCTCCTGAGGGGATGTTCAATTCTGGCCACAGGGGGGAGCAGCTGCTTCATCATCCACTCTGATGGCACTTCCTCATTCCAAGTCGTAAATTAGTTAAACTTGCCTCCCCACTTTTATAAGTGGTACCTTATTTCCTACTTGATAGATGCAAATAAACTGTGTTTCTGGGGGGAAAGGTCAGGCGGACTGTGTTTCTGGGGTAAAAGTCATCCTTAGTTGTCAGCCAGTGAAACCCTTCATGGCATCTTTCTTGGCCACAGATTTTGAGTTTTTTGGGGGTTTGAATAACTGACTCAAGTCATTAGGCAATTCCCCCCCCCCCCCCAGATGCTGTTGAACCAAAAATTCCATTATCCTTCACTACTAAGTTACCTAAGGCTGTTAGGAGTTACATTCTAACAGCATCTAGGGACACACTTCGTTCCAATTCCAATGTTCCACAAGATGAAAGCTTTGTTCCAATTCCAATGTTCCACAAGATGAAAACCAGGACACATGTTGACAAGCAACAGCACAATGTGGTCCAGATATCAAAAGCTTATTAATGAGGAATATGCCAGGAGAAGCTTCAACTGTTTGCTTTTGCCTGAGCCTTTTGGGAAAGGCAAGGGAAAGCCTTGAGAACCACCGCTCCTCTCCCCATTGCTGAGCAGCATGTTAACCATTGCATTCGGACCTCTATTTGCAGCAATTAAAATAAGCTGAGGTTAAAGGGGAAGGGAGACAAAATGGGGTTGTTTGAAATGCAGCGTAAAAGTTGGTATGACAAAGGATTAATTGAGACTGTCCCTGCCAAATGGAGACAATTGAAGGGTATATTGTTCTAGAGGTCAATTAAGAAAAAACTGGTGATCAAAACAGGCACCCCAAATCTGTAAATCAGGAGCCATAGCAGCTATGGGAGGCAAGGGTACATACAAAGGAGTACACATGCAAATCCATATATACCCTAGTGGTAAACAAAGGCACCTTTACTCTTCAGTCCTCGTCTCTATCATACAGGAAAAGAACAGTAGTATAAGTGGCTCCATTGGAGTGGTGGTTGATGCTTTGCATGAAAGTGTAAAGTCTAGTGGGTTTGCAAATGCCTCCTTGTCAATAATTTTGCATAACTGGTGTTAAGGCTTGCCATTTGGATTTATGATAGGGTGAATATGGTCTCAGCAACAAAGGTAGGTGGGGAGCAGATAAAGGCCCCCCAATCTATGTTTGCAAATGCATTCTGACATGCAGTATATGCAGCTGAACAATGCTTTCAAAGAGAGAAGAGGAACTGGGTCCAGTACTCTTGTTCTTGATGAACATACTATTACACACACTTAATACAGTGCAGCAGTTAGCTCAAGGAAATTTTACTCCGCATTGCTCCATTAGAGCATTCACTTAATTTTTACATCTTTGAATTTATTTTATTTTAGTCTGCATCATATCAGCAACAATGGAAGGTAATTTGTAAACACATAACACACACACACATATATATAGGCACATATATAACATATATACACCTCTTCAGGTGTATTTTTCAAAAAGAGGATATGAGTCAATAAGATATTGGATAACTATTTCCTTGAATCTTGTTTTTGGGAGTTCCATCCATCTTTTTTTTTTTTGCAAATCCAGATCAGGGTGGGTTGGGTTTTTTTTTTTTCCTGAGCACCGTTTCTGCTGCTATTTGCTACAAGTGGCACACAAAACAGGCTCCTAAAATCATAAAACTGGAAAATGGAAAAGCAGAGCCAATTTTTTCTCTTTGCTGACCAGGGACTTTTCTGTCCTCAGCTGATTACATGGAGAAATGTTTCATTGAACATAAAACCAGGCCTGGCCCAACATGGGATGCCCACCACGCCCCCGCGTTTGGCGCCATGTTGCGGGGGCGCTATCGAGCCCCACGGGAGGCGGGCCCACATCTGGCCCCGCCTCCCGTGGGGCTCGATAGCGCCCCCGCAACATGGCGCCCAAAGCGGGGGCGTGGTTGGTGCCCTGGCCCCGCCTCCCACGCGGCACTCCCTGGCCCCGCCCCCCGAACAGCGCGAGAGACGAGGCCAGGGAGCGCAGTGCGGGAGGCGGGGCCAGGGAGTGCAGCGCGGGAGGTGGGGCCAAGTTTGGCCCCACCTCCCGCGCCGCGCACCCTGGCCCAGCCACCCTGGGGTAGCCAAGCTGTGACAGAGGCCTTCCAGGCTGCAGCAAAGCCTTTGCTGTGGCCTGGAGAGACTCCCGCCGCAGCCCGGTTGGGCCAGGGTGCGTGGTGCAGGAGGCGGGGCCAGACGTGGCCACGCCTCCCGCACCGCGGGGGGGCGGAATTTTTTTCCCCGCATATGTTTTAAAATGACCTCGGGCCGGTTCTGCATAAAACCACTTGCTTTCAGTTGGGTCTCCCCAAACCTGCCACACTGGGGAACACTCGGAACCATATTTTATTTACTTATTTACTAATTTAAGATATTTTTACCCCGCCTTTCTCTGCAAGCAGACTCATTGAGGCTTACAACACATAAAACATACAATACTGAAGTTGAAACAGTTAAAATCAAATGTTCGATATAACCATTACCACATCCCCAATATAAAAACTATGTCTATATTCATGAATAAGCCTAGAAATATCAGTCAGAAAATAACACACACCCAAAAAATTGGTTGATTTATCCATGTTTCAATGTAAGCCCTGTGCCTTCACTCTGATAAAAAAGAACCACCCCTTCTCTGAGTAGAATCGTGAAAGGCAAGATTTTAGCCCGTCCTGAGAAAACCTAAAAGAAACACCAGCCCTTTCTACTCTCTCTGCTGTGGTGCAACTTCTCGACTTTTTGAATGCCTGATTAGGGAAATGTTAGTGCCAGTGACCAAGAGCAGCACTCCTTGAGACAGTCTTGCTGCTTTCCTCTATCTGTGAAATCATCATCATAGGCTATCACTCATGACCAAGTATGGCTGTTTTCCAAGGATAGAGTTTTGACGGTAAGCCTATAAGTATATCTGAAAAATATGCACCTTGATAAAGGTTCAAAGCATAGAACACAATATGTATATTAGAGCATCATATACATAATAATGTTAACAATAATACAAATAATACAACTGATAACCAAATTCAGTCAGCTGTAGTGGCACACAGTCATAACTTACAGAGTAGTAACTTACAGAGTATAAAGATTTATAGACTGCAATCATCCAGATTTAAATGCTACACAGCAGTTTTCAGTATAGAACATATATCAACAAGACTCCAACTAAAATTTGGTAGCGACACAGTATGTGTACATTCAGTCTTTCCAAAATGTAATATGCTGTGAAACTAAATATATCAGTATACAAATCAATTGGCTCAAACCTGGGTTGGAGTCAAAACAAATCAAAGTCTCTGTAGTCTTGAAGCAGTTCTATAGGACTCCTCAGGTTGTAAATGCAGTCAATTAGCCGTAGTTTCAGTTTGTTGACAATAAATTCAGTTTTTCAGAGATAAGCTTCCAAATAGGGGGACAGATGTTGCAGTCATTTACAGTTCCCAGCCAGGAAGCCTGGTCAAATAGATGTTATTTTAAAGTGGCTGGCTGTGAGCCGAAGTAAGCCATTTACATAAGCCATTTACTACTGGTTCCCAGGTTTACTCCAGTTTCAGTTAACCCTTCATCTGGTAAGCGACAATGTTTTGAATATCTGTATTGTTGGCTCAGCTTCAAGTTTTCTTAAAAAGATAAAAGGAAAATGGTCTAATATAGTGCTCTTTATAAGATATCACATATGATTGTATAGACCTGGTGAAAATATCAACAAATGCTATATTTATCATACTGTTTACTCCCAGGCATAATAGTCCCAATTGTCTACTCACATGTTCGCAGTGTCTACGTGCTGATTGTGGATTCTATAGTGTGAGCAGCCATTAGTGGTCTTCTGACAGTTTAAATATATGATTACAGGAAACAGCTGAGGTCAAGTCTGTCATTCAAACCATGAGGTGTGATTGTTCTCAATTTGTGAATCCAAAAAGTTTCCCTTTTGAGGAGACCAGTTCTGATGTCAGCATTGTCAGTAGTATGTAACTTCTCTCGAGCAAAAAATCTAAAGCTGTTAAAGGGGTGAGATTTATCATGAAAATGCGTATATAAAGTGGAATCTAAACTTTCTCTTTTGATTTTGGACCAATGTTCCTGTATCCTAATTCTCAAGGATCTAGTAGTCATCCCAATATAAAGTAAATCACAAGGGTATCAAATTCCGTATATTACATTTTCTGTTGAACATGTAATAAAGTCTTTCAATTTAATCTTAATATTTGATGATGGATGAACAAACAGTTTAATGTCGGACATGAGACAACAGACATCACAGTGGCCGCCCCTGAAACTTCCTGTTGTGATACTTCTGGATTCTATATATTTTTTAAAAAATCAGAATGGATAAGGATATCCTTTAAGTTTTGTGATCTTTTGTGTGCTATGATGGGTATATCTTTGTAACCTGGGATTTTCCGTATGAGGTGCCAATGTTTGTAAATAATACTGCGGATGTGTGGGGGAAGTGTTAATGGACAAATTATCCTATTTTTTGTTGTTTTGGTTTGTATGTTAATAAAGAACTCCTATCAATTTGTAAGGACTTCTGAAAGGCCTGTTTTAGTATCTTGGCTGTATAGCCTCTAGCTTTAAGTTTGCTGCTAAGTGAACTGGCTGCTGAAAGATAATGAGAAGGCTTTCTATTGTTCTTCTTAATTCTGAGAAATTGAGAGTAAGGTAAATTGAATTTGAGTGAGTGATGGTGGTAGTTATTATAATGCAAAATAGAGTTTTTGTCAGTTGGTTTTGAGTAATTGGTTACATATAGGCCCCTATCATCCATCTTGATGTATAGAAACATCTAAGAAATTTATGTCTGTTAATTTAATAGTTTTGGAAAATTTAATATTGGGGTGTATGGTGTTGATCCAGGAACTAAATTGTTCAGCTGTATGCAAATTAGAAAAAAAACGTAAATACAGTAGAGTCTCACTTATCCAACATAAACGGGCCGGCAGAATGTTGGATAAGCGAATATGTTGGATAATAAGGAGAGATTAAGGAAAAGCCTATTAAACATCAAATTAGGTTATGATTTTACAAATGAAGCACCAAAACATCATGTTAGACAACAAATTTGGCAGAAAAAGTAGTTCAATACGCAGTAATACTATGTAATAATTACTGTATTTATGAATTTAGCACCAAAATATCACGATATATTGAAAACATTGACTACAAAAATGCGTTGGATAATCCAGAACGTTGGATAAGCGAGTGTTGGATAAGTGATACTCTACTGTATATCATCTATAAATCTCCCACAATAGATCATATCATTCAAAAAAGGATTCATGTCTTGATTATAAATGTAATCAATTTCTAGTTGTGAGACAAACAGATTTGCTATGGAAGGGGCTGTTGGACTTCCCATGGCAACCCCACTGGTCTGCAAATAAAATTGTGTATCAAATCTAAATTATTTTCCAAAATTATATCCAGTAGATCCATGAGGAAATGTGTTGGTGGTGCTTGTGATTCTCTGGAATCTAGGAGATCTTTTATGATAGTTCTTGCCTCATTTAAAGTGATATTAGTATATAAAGAAACAATGTCCAGGGTCATGAGAGTAGACTGTCTTGGAAGATGTAAGGATTCAATGATGTTAATAAAATGAGTAGTGTCTTTGATGTGTGCTTGAGTTTTAGAGACAAAGGGCTGAAGGAAAAAAATCTAAATATTTGGCTAGTGGTTCTAAGATTGAATACATGCCTGATATAATAGATTTACCCGGAGGGGGTATGATGCCTTTGTGTATTTTTGGTAAGATATAAAAAACAGGAATTCTGGGATATGGGTTTTGTAAAAAATTGAACGTCTGCATGGTGATGTAGTTTAGAGCTAATCTTTCCGCACACACTGTTTTGATTAAGGATCTAATTTTGTTGGTTGGATCAGATGATATCGGCTTGTAGTAGGAGCGATCTGTCAAAGGTTTGTTGACTTCTGTGATATAGTCAGATATATTTAGTAGTATTATAGCTCCTCCTTTATCTGCAGGCTTCCAAATAAATTCTGGCATGGTTGATAAATAAAATATCTAGTTCTGATCTAGACATATTAGAATGTCGTATATTGTTGGTACTCGATAAAGCTTCAATGTCCCTAGTAACTACTTTTTCAAAGGCCTTAATCATTATATTGCCTTAATCATTATATTATATTACTATTTGGTTTGAAAGGATCTTGTTGAGTATAGACAGTTGTGTTTCTGAAAAAATGTTTCAGTCTAATTGTTATGGTTGAGCCTTCTGGCTCCGATACTGGGAGACGTGGTCGTAAGACTCCTCGGGAGTCAGACTCTCTTGAGGAGCGAGAAAGGAAGCGGCTGCAGGACTTATTTGCAGAACCAACTGATGAAGACTCCTTTGAGGGTTTTACCGAGGGAATGGAGGAAGAGATGGTTAGCTCAGAGGAGGATGACATGGAATGGACTCGTGTGAGGGAGGATTTGGGTGCCACCGGCAATGATAGTATGGGAGGCGACTGGGGGGTTTCAGGATTAGACCCGTGGACGAGCTGGAGGGATGGAACGGGATCCACAGCTGGGGATGCTGTGGGGCGTAGTCAAAGGTGTTTTAGCTCTGATGAGGAGGATGATGATGAGGCACCTGGAATTAGGGTAACAGCTGACAGCGATGAGGAGTTGTAAACTGGCATAAAATGGGGTTTAGAATCCAGGGCTAATTGCGTTGGGCAAGGTAATCTGGACGAACGCTTGGGCTCTTGTTGGGAATTTCCTGAAGATGGGTGTGATTCGTTTGCTGAATACGTAAGTTACCAAGGACACTGGGCATAGACGGCGGGAGGAACTGTGTGGGCTTTTCCTGTGCAACTTGTGTTTAATCTTGATAGCTTGGACCTCCGTCGTCTTTTTGACGGACACTAATTGCCTACTTTGGACTGACTGACTGACTGACTGACTACGACCTCGGACTATCCTTCCTGTGGCTATCGTTGGAACTGGTGAACTAAAGACATCTGTACCTGGCTTTCGACCTTCGGACCGGATTGGGATCTCGCTGACCGCTGCTGCCCTGATTGATGTGTTTGAACCCGGAGTTTGCTTGCTGCTCGGAGGAGTAACTTCTTAGTTACTCAATCAAAGCTTTTGGTAGCAGAGAAGTATCTGCTGCCAGTTATTTGTGTTTCTTTGAACCTTTGTTTACCAGCTTTTGTTTGTTTAAAGTGCCAGGCTGAAGTAAGCATTTTTGGTTTAACCCGGATTAAACTCCAGTTTAATCCGGTTTATCTTTTGAACGTTTTTTAGTATCTTTTCACTTTGAAGGCCAATGTTTGCCTAGCCCTTTGTCTTTTACGGGCATTTTTGGTTCTGTAACTTCAATAAACTGTGTTGAATCTTATCTGGTGGCGTTCTGTCTGTGACAGATTGCCCAACGCCAGAAAAAAGTTTTCTAGCTAGGTAATTACGTCAAGAAGACGATGGAGGAGCTTAAGGCTCGTTTTGACCAGCTGCAGGCTGCATTTTACGCTGCACAAGCAGCACAGCCAGCTAAAGGACATGTTATGACTCCCGAACGTTTCGATGGGACTCGAAACAAACTGCCAACTTTTTTGGCACAAATTGAACTTTATTTTTCCCAGATTAGTGCACAAGCTTTTCCTACGGACACCAGTAAGGTGGCATTTATTTTGAGTTTATTGACCGGTCCTGCGGGACAATGGGCCACTAATTTGATTTTGGGAAACGACCCAGTCAAGGACAATTTAAATGATTTCAAAAAATTATTATCTGACACTTTTGGGGATCCCCTCCGTATGGAAAATGCTAGCTGGGCTCTTTATCGGTTAAAACAGGGAAAGGGGTCTGTTTTGGACTATTTAAACAAGTTTAACTCTTATCGTCATCAACTAGATTGGGGGGAGAACGCGTTTATGCTTTTGTTTATTGCTGGCTTAAATGACTACCTCCAGGATGAATTGGCACGTTTAGAACCGGCAGAAAACTGGGACGCTTTGGTAGCTAAAGTGTTACGTTTGGACGCCCAGTTCGAATCTCGCAAACAGTCTAGGGCAATGTATGCGCCATCTGCATCTGCGCCTAGGGCACCTGTGACAAAAGGGGAGGAACCTATGGAACTCGGGGTGTTTAGAAAACTGTCTATGGCAGAAAAAGACCGTAGGAGACAATTGGGATTGTGTTTGTATTGCGGGAATGCTGGGCATTTTGCCAGGAATTGTAATGTTAAGCCTTCTCAGCTTTCGGGAAAAGGCCAGCCCTAGTGCGACGTGAGTCCAATGCATTAGGGCTTCTAAAGCAGTCACTTGAGGGGAAGAAACATGTCTTTGTACCCATTTCTTTATCTGTTGGGGGGAAAGAACTTGCTTCTACTTTGGCACTGCTGGACTCAGGGGCTACGGTCTCATATGTGGATGTTGGGTTTGCAAGGAAGCATGGGCTTCCTACAGTATGTAAAGCATGTGATATATGGGTGGAAGGAGCGGATGGGAAACTCCTGGAGTCTGGGGTGGTTAATCGTGAGACCTCAGAAATAACGTGGGAGGTACAAGGAGTAACGGGAAAGTTTGTGTGGGACATTACACGGTTACCAAGATACAATGTAATCCTGGGAATGGATTGGTTAACTTTAGTAAATCCTCAAGTGGATTGGGTGAAGCGTACTATAGCTTTTAAGAGGCAGGAATGTTTTGCTCTAAATCCTTCTCAGCTTGACATGGAGGGAGTGCCTGCTGAATATAGGGAATTTCAAGACGTGTTTTGTAAGAAGGAAGCGGATAAGTTGCCGCCTCATAGACCATACGATTGTGCCATTAGACTAGTAGAAGGCGCTAAGTTGCCAGCAGGAAGGTTGTACGCTTTAACGGTACCAGAAAGACAAGCCTTGAGGGAATTCCTTGACGAGAACCTAGCTAAAGGGTTTATTCGCCCATCTAGCTCTCCAACTGCTGCACCTGTGTTCTTTGTAGCTAAAAAGACAGGAGAGCTCAGGTTAGTTTGTGATTACCGGGTTCTTAACAAGCACACCATTCGTGATAGGTATCCGCTACCTTTGATTTCGGAATTACTATCAAGAGTGCAAGGGGCTAAGATCTTTACCAAGCTCGACCTGCGGGGGGCGTATAACTTGATTAGAGTACGGGAAGGTGATGAATGGAAGACGGCATTTAACACGTGTTTCGGATGCCACGAGTTCCGTGTAATGCCTTTCGGACTTTGTAATGCGCCTGCGGTCTTCCAAAGATTCATAAACGATGTATTTAGAGACTTAATTGATCAATTTGTAGTGGTTTATTTGGACGATATATTAATTTTCTCTAAGGATGAAAGAGAACACCAGCAGCATGTTAAGCAGGTACTACACCGTCTACGGTGCATTTTTGGTTTAACCCGGATTAAACTCCAGTTTAATCCGGTTTATCTTTTGAACGTTTTTTAGTATCTTTTCACTTTGAAGGTCAATGTTTGCCTAGCCCTTTGTCTTTTACGGGCATTTTTGGTTCTGTAACTTCAATAAACTGTGTTGAATCTTATCTGGTGGCGTTCTGTCTGTGACACTAATTGTTCTAAATAGTTTAAAGATCTCAATTTTAGTTTTAAATAAATTGAAACGTGGGGTGGGTACAAAATTTAAACCTTTATTGACTACTACAATTTCCTGTATGGATAATGGGTAACTAGAAAGATTTACTACTAAGGACCGCTTTTCTTGTGTTGGTCCTTCTGAAAAAGGGTCGATCTAGTACGTCTATTCCTTTGGATCTATGAGGGAGTGTGGGGGGATGAAGTCGAACTATCAGTATTTCTCCCAGACTCATCTTCTGTAGTAAGGGATTGGCGTAGGTTTGTCACTGCCTGTTTTTTCTGTTGGGCTTTGGGTCCTGGCTCTACAGCTTGGCGTTCCTGGTTCCTGTGATTCTTGGATTTGGACTGGACTATCGTGAGTGTGCTTTCTCCCTTCCTGGACCTTTGGACTGGCGACTTCGGCTCTGTTTGATGACCTTTGGTAACGACGTTTGGATTGGCTTATCATGGATGCAGCTTTCTCCCTTCCTAGCTTCGGATTGACTTGACTTCGGCTCCGGTTACCCACTTTGGAAACTACCTTTGGATTGGCTATCGTAAGTGCGGCTTTCCCCTGTTCCTGGCTCCCGGATTGACTCGACTGCGGCTTGTGTAAACATTTTGGAGACAACGTTAGTTTGGACCTTCTTTTCTGCTGTTTTTGGAACTTTGACTTGTTTGTTTACTCTCTGTGTGCAGCGCTGTCTTCCAGGAAACCTGTTACAGCGCTGTTTGCTGCCAATTCCATTGACTGTGTTTTAATCCGGATTATCCATCCATTTAATCCGGATTCTTTTCTGTTCTTCTTTTTGAGCCCAGTTCAGGCTAAAGCTTTGAGTTTTGGTCAGCAACACTGCAGTTAAGTGTCTCTGAGCCTGTTTTTGAGTTGCAATAAACCTTTTGTTAGATTAAGAATTGTGTGTGTGGCTCTTTAAGGCGCCTGTGTTCCGACTCACCTATTTTGGATCCATATAATCGTTTACATTGAGAACATAGATTTCTAGACAAAGACAGTCACAACAATGGTTTGCTGGACATACCTTCCTCTTGGCATATTTCTTCCTTTTGCTCTGTATTTGTGCTCTTCAAAATCCATAGCACTATTGGTAATAGCGGACTTCCAGTTAGAGCGCTCGAGAGCCAGGACTTCTCAGTTTTCTGTGTTTATTCCACATTTTTAGGTTAACTTTAAAGATTTCTGCTTTCGTCGACATAATCCACGATCACCAGAAAGCATTACTTAGTGTGGCTTCACAATTGTTGAAATATGTGAAGATAAAAGAACCAGAATCCAGAATCCTGTGTTTTCTAAGGCATCTGGGTTTATCTGATTTCTGGGGACTAGACTTAAGTATCTCTAACAAGTTTGAGTGATTTTTAAAAATCCTTAATCTTAGCGTGTTTTTAGTTATCAAGATGAATGCATACTAATTTTATGGTGGCAACAATTTCCCACTAACTAGTCATTTATCTCTATGTGTATGTACCTGTGCATACATGTGCACATGTATTTAGGAGCCTCTTCAGTGAGACAGATATATATTTTCTTTTTAGGGACAAAGAAATAATAAAATATCCATTCCTTTGTCTTTGTGAAAGATGCCTAGGGGGAATGCCAGACAGAGAAATCTCTTCTCTTTTGTGCTCAGGTGCCAGAACTGGCTATAAGGCTACCCTGACATCATTAGCCTTCAGTGAATCTCGATATATATTTGCTTATTCATATCTAGGAGGAGGGAATCCAGAAGCGTGTTTAGTTCCTTTATTAACGTCTTTATGAATGCAATTAGGTCTTTATTCACGCTCCTTTGTTTATTGATTCCATTATAAGGTAGATGATTCTTGCTTGCTTCTCCCAGGAGAGGTAAAGACATCAGGCAGCATTTTGTCTGTCTCCATGGTTGAGCACTGACAAACTCAATTTGCAAGCGGCAGGGTGAACTGCTGCAGTGTGTCCACTGGGGCTATGACATGGACAAATGGCCTCATACTCACCTACCTTGGGTAAACACACCTGCAAGCAACTGGAAGGCGGGCAGAGTCAAACAGCAAATTGATATGAACACTAAGTTACAGTTTGGGGAAAAAATACTAAACATGGATATAGTTTGTGCACCACATACATAATTCTCTTTTGCTCAAAGTATTGGGGACTCCGTTTTCAACTGGACAAAATAATCTCATAAAATATTATTTCTCTTTATTTCTTTGTCTATAGTTAAAGTCATAACTATCTGTTTTAGACCAATAAGTGGTATAAGCAAAATTTGTTCAACTCAATTGATCATGAGACTAATGTTGTAGATATCCATGAGAGCAGTACGTGAAAAGGACATTCTGATCTATTATACCTTTTTGAGAGTTCCAAAGAAAACACTCATTTTTTTTCTGTTTTATTAGGGGGTTTTATTAGGCAAGTTGCCCCTGGGGCATGAGTGCAATAACGCCTTTTCACAATTGATATATAGAATCATACTAGATCAGAGACCTCACATATCGGAGAAGTAATTGAAGTCAGTGGAAATAACTCCATCTAGTGATAGCAGTTTCTCCAGTTTCTCTATGCACTATTTTATATTAATATTTTCATTTATCTCTAAACCTATTCAGCTTTAGCAGCCTTTCCTGACTTCCTTCACATCACATAGCCCCATTCTTCATCTTTTTTCAGAGTTCAACAGCCCCAGGCATTCTGATATTTCATCTCAAGGGAAGTGTTCTAATCTTTTGATAATGTTCATTAATCTGTGATGCAGCCATTTCTAGGTACTATGATTAAAACTGTATTCCAAATATGATTGCCCCACAGAAGTGTATAAAAACATGATTCTATTGATAGTTTTATTTTCAATTTATTTTCTAATGTAGAACTTTCCCTTTTTATAGTAGCTACAGATTAACATTTGAATAGTGCTGTCTACTGCAACCCACCATAGATGCCATCAAGACGTGTGTAAAGCAGTAATTTTTTGTCCCAGTGTTCACCACTTGCACTAACCTTATTTACCAGTTTTATGGTTGTTCCTTCATTCATGAAGGGCGGGAACTTACTGCAACAGGGTCATGTTCTGTTCAGCAAGCAAGTTGACATATACATAGCACTGAAGGGTCTCTCCCTTACTGTCCTTCTGATTCTACCACTGTTCTCTTAATAATAATTTGATTTCTTTCCTTCATGCCAAGGGGTTGGACTAGATGGCCTGTGTGACCTCGACCAACTCTATTATTCTATTATTCTATATTTATTTGCAGAAAGTAGAGGATGCCCCATCTCCCTATTGCTAAACTATCGTATATCCTTAATGCACATTTGTAATCCACTCTGATTGCATGCTGCTTTGTCCTGTTATCAGTAATACTATCAAGTTAAAAAATACAGTACAGTGAAACCTCTACTTAAGAGTATCCCAACTTAAGATTATTTTGAGTTAAGAACTGCCACTTAGCCCAGATTTTGCTTTGACATAAGATCAGCATTTTGAGCTAAGAGCTAGCACCAGAGGGAGCATTAGCACTGGAGTACAAAACTTTGGGGCTTCAAGACAGCAGCCTCCCTGCTTTGTGCTCTTGTTCGCTTTGGGAATTTGCTGCCTGCTTTGCTCTTGTCTGCTTTGAGGAACTTTGGGTTAATTGAATTTGTGTGGTTTTTATTCCTGGTACTAGTTTGGGTACCTGGCAATGCCTAGTTTATTGTAAAAGGGTCTTGTTTGTTTTTGGATGTTAGGTAATATCAGTTTGGTCATGTGTTACACTATTTCTTAGGGGAAAAAACCTCAGTCTTTCCTGATGTTTTTATGAATACTCCCATTAGAAAATGCATAAGGATGTGGATAAACTGGAATTCCCAAAAATCTTGGGTCAATCCTCCCAAAACTCTGCCAGTATTCATAGTTGGCCATGTTGGGTCTGTGTGCCAAATGTGGCCCAGATCCATCATCAGCTGGGTTCAGTGTTCTCTGAATATGGGTGAACTATAACTCTCCGATGCCAAGGTCAATCACACCAAGTTGGCAGCATTAGATCTGTGTGCCAAATTTGGTCCAGATCCATCATTGGTGGGGTTCAGAGGGCTCACAGAATACAGATGAACTATAACTCCCAGTGTTAAAGGTCAATCAGCCACAAAGTCCACCAGTATTCCCAGTTGGCCATGTTGAATGTGTGTGCCAAGTTTGGTCCAGATCCATCATCAGGTGAGTTTAGTGTTCTCTGAATACGGGTGAACTACTCCTGGATGTCAAGGTCAAGTTGGCCATGTTGGGTCTGTGTGCCAATTTAGTTCCAGGTCTATTGTTGGTGGGATACAGAGTGCTCTTAGATTGCAGGTGAACTATACGTCCCGGTCCATACAACTCCTATGAATCAAGGTGAATTCTCCCCAAACCTTTCCAATATGTTCAGTTGCTGATCAATTGTTTGCTGTGTGTCATAGGAAAGGGTTAAGGGAGAGGCAGTGGGTGGGGTCATGCAAATGGAGAGAGAAAAGAACACTGGGATGTGCTCGCTGTAACCTGCAATATCCTTGGAGAGAGTGACTTGGTGGTTCCTCAGCACTGGGAACTATAGCCTGTTTATGGAGGTTGGAGACTGTCTGTGTGAACAGACACCCATGCCACATACCCACTTTTATTATGTGTATAGATAGACAGATGTTCGGCTTGATGAAGAGAAAGCGGGGGAAGAGCAAGAAAGGGAGGGAGGCTGGAATGTGTACATTATGAAGAAAAGGATGCTTCTGTCTCTTCACTTTGTGCTTTGGGCTTCCTTGCTACAATATTGTGCTTCTACCATTTTAAAGTTGGTCTTTCTTTTTTATTGTTCTATATGAACGAATGTGCATTTGTACATAATTTGTTATTTATAAAGTACATTTTCTTATGTAGAAATACGTAACAAAAATGGGGGGAGGGTTTTGGGGGCTGGAATGGATTAATAGCATTTCAATGCATTGCAATAGGAAAATTCACTTTGAGATAAAAACATTTTGAGTTAGGAGCTTAGTCATGGAATGAATTAAACTCTTTAGTCAAGGTATCACTGTATTATTTTAATATACCAAACCAGGACAGCAGTTAGGCTGTTAGATGTCAGTTGAATTAAAGGAATTCTAAAGGAGGATAAAAAGGTTGCAGAAATACTGAATGAATATCTGGCACAAATACATGAACTGATATTTTAGGAGAAAAGCATGACAACTTCAGTCCAAAAGTCATGAGAGAAGTTCTACAACTTACTATTTGCAAATAGATAAGCCACCATGGGCTGTCGGGGTTATGGTGACTGACACAATCAAAAACATGGATAAAAGGTGCCGTGGTGTGTGTTGTGAGTGTTTGTTGTAAAAAACAAGGAAAGGTAATCCTATGATTTCAGAATAGATTCGAGAAACTAGTTCTCTGTACAACTTACTGCTATAAGATATAGTGACTGCCAGCTTGGACAGCTTTAAAGCAACTTAGATCAATTCATAGAGCATAGCGTGATCAATACGCATAGCTTGGACAAGTATATATCATCCCAAATATGAGGGGCAATATGTCACGACTTAACAGTTTCTGAGGAACTGTGTTTGGCCCCCATCTGAACACAGAACATTCTGATCTGATCCAGAATGGCTCTTTCCTTTTGCCCTCAAGCATGTCACCTAGATACTGCAGAGCATATTGTATATTGTCACCAAACTGTGTCTTCCATTTGTTTCCCAGTAATGTCTAATAAAAAGGCAATATCTGTTTGTTCTGTATTGATGACAGTATTGGGCTGTTTTCAGGTGGGCAGAGAAACAGAGAAAATAATGATGTCCAGCCATGTGTTTCTTTTAGCAGATGTTACTGGAGGGGCTTGGTGGCAGGTTGCACTTTGAATACAGATTGGTGGTAGACACACATTTCCTGTAAGGCATAAATAGTCCTTGAATTAGACCAGTGATCTGAAATGAAAGAGCAAAGGTAAGGTTTGGAGCTGAAGAGCGGGGGAAATGGACGATCAGGCTTTTAAAATATATATATAAAAGAGAAAGATCCCAAGATTTCTTACAAGCGGATCTCCCGTGCAGAAATTTTATTCTGGGGGGAAGCTAGTAAAGATACCAAGAGCAGGAATAACAAAGGGAAAGTGGGATGTGTCAAACAATAAGAAGGAACAGAAGGCTGGGAGGAAAATGTCTAGCCAGCCCTTATTGGCTTTTAGCTTCTTCCCTAAAATTTAACTCCTCCTGCTGAAAATTATGAGGAGGCTACAGCCTTGACATTTTAAATGCAACTGTTGTAAGCAGATCCAGTGTCAGCTGTAGACGGAGATGGAAGGCTTTCTTGTTATACCTCTGAGGATATCAGGATACACCAATTAACAGAGGAATGATCTGCCTCTGTGCCGGGTTTCTGTCTTGCCCCCGGGCCCCCTATGATGGGGAGGGGATGCTAAGGTGGGGCTGAACCAAGCCAAACCTTGCTCTTGATTGTCCGACTTCCATACAATTTTGTATATCTCAGTAAAGGGCAGTACATGCAGTTTTAAAGCTATGTGCTTGCCCCTCTCTAGTTAAACCAAGCTCATTCTATCTTAGTATAAAGGAATTATGAAGAATTCACAGGAACCTTCAATGAACTGGGCAAGGGAAGATGTTTTTATTCTTAAAGCTCTCTGTACCTCCTGTTTCCATCTGTGCAGAAAGGCCATGTTACACCTCCTGGAGCATTAAGAATGCAAAATACAAACATGGCTGTATATGTTTTTCCCACTGACTTGAGGTGTCTGTTATCAAGAAGAAAGGAAGATATAAATGGAAAATCTGATGGGAGAGGCTTGTCTTGTCTTTATGCCTCTTTTTTTCCTCTCCGGGAACTGTCTGACAGCCCCAGGGCTGGAGCTTGTGTCTCTCTTCCAACTAGTCTGTCACCCTGGTAACCATGGAGACCATGACGATCGATTAGATGCCATCTGATCTCAACCTCATAAAAAAAAACACCCTACATGCACAAACGAAACAGGCAGCAGATGGCAGCCAGGCCACTAGGCCTGTCTCCAGAGACAAAGTGAGGGAGCGAAGCACGGATGGGAGGGGAATGTGGTGATGGGGTGGAGAATACGAAGCTGTGGAGAGCAAACAAACAAAGGACAGAAAGGATGGATGAAAGCAACTATGAAGACATATTAGAGTAGGATAACATATAAAATGTCCTTTACCTAAGAAGCAGAGCAAAAGCTCAGGGCAATGAAGAACTTAGGTTGATGAGTACAGCAAGAGCAGAGAAACAAGCTTTGTTGCCTCTGTTACATCACCCCCATCTTGTTGGGTGCTGCTATTCCATGTAGTTAACTTGTTAGATTCAGACCTCATATTTATCAAAAGCCCTCAGAAAAGTGCTGTGATGAGTTTGATAAATACTTTGTGGAGAAAATTGATCAGATTCATTCTGACTTCAGTGCCATATTTGAAGGTAGTATCTAGGGAACTAACAGAGACATTGACTTGTCCAGTTTTGATGGATGAGCTTCAAGTTGTTCAAGATATGGACAAGTTGCTTGGAGAGGTGAGGCCAATCCCATATCTGTTCAACCTATTTCCATCCCGGCTAATTAAAGCTTCCAAGGTGGACTGGCCAGTTGGGTGGTAGAGGTCGTAAATGCTTCTTTGAAAGAGAGCTAAGTTCCAACCTCTCAAAACAAAAAAGAGGAAGCAGTTGTATCATCATCGGATCCCAACTTCCTAGATAACTATTGGCCAGTCTGTAAATCTCCCCTTTTTCTAAGGCCCCGTCTACACTGGCATATAATGCATTTTAAATTCTCTCTATATAAAAATGTAATATGCTGTTTTACTATGGAGTAAACCACAAAACCACTGAACCAAATCACAACAAATTTGGCCACAAAAGACATAGTCATCCAGTCTATGTCTTTCAAATTAAAAAAAACTAGAAAAATAAGATCCAAATTAGAGGAAGAGGAAGAACTGTTTTTTCCCATTGCTGCCAGTTAGAAGGGTAGGCTCCGCCCACTTCATCTCCTAGCAACCCACTCAGCCAGGGCCTCTTCACTCAGGCTTCTTCCACATTGCTTATAAAATATAGATTATCTGATTTGAATTGGATTATATGGCAGTGTAGACTCAAGGCCCTTCCACACACCTATATAATCCAGAATGCCAAGGCATGATAATCCATAGTTTTGAATTGGATTATCTTGAGTCCACGCTGCCATATAATCCACTTCAGTGTGGATTTTATACAGCTGTGTAGAAAGAGCCTCATATAATCCAGTTCTAAGCAGATAATATAAGATTATAAATATATATAATAATTGTTGTGGTATAATAATACAGAACAATATAATCTCTAAAATCAGGACAACGAATAAAGAGCAACACTCTGAAAGCAAGAATTCCAGAAAGGAAACAATCAGGGCCATCTAACACCTCCCAACAAAAGATTTGCCCAGGCAGGCTTTGAAACTGTAAGGCCATTAAATGCTAATCAATTACAGCATTCCTACTTGCAGCACCAAGACTATTCATTCCTATTCAACCTGGCCAACCAAGAATTCCACAAGGTAAAAAGCGACCAGACTTGCAAGCAACAAGGCTACTTCATCCCATTCAACCTGGCCAACGAAGGATGCCCCTATGTAGAAAGCGGCCAGGCTTTGAAGCAGCGAGACTATTCAGTGCAACTCTAGCAGCCCAAAAAATTATTTCCCTAGAATGCAAGTACCCAGCCCTCCAAACAGGAAGCCTATACCATTGTAGTTCAGCTCACCAAACAAGAATTCGCATAAGAAGAAAACAGCCAGGCTTTGAGGCTGCAAGGCTATTCACTGCTATTCCACCTGGCCAACAAATGATTCCCATAAACCGCAGCAACACGTGGCCGGGCACAGCTAGTCTATATATATAAAATGATAAAGTTGTTTGCGCAGTGACTATAACAACAAAACTAAACATCCTAGAAATATGAAATTTGGCAACACAATGCAAAAGGCTTGCCTCCAGGTTACAACAACACAACCACACCACAAAACCACAATCCAGACCCACAAAACTCACAACAACGCATCATGCGATAACAACACAACTAAACGCCCCAGAAATACAAAACTTGGCAACACAATGCAAAAGCCTTGCCTCCCAGTTGTAACAACACAACCACACCACAAAACCACACAGGACCCACAAAACTTGCAACAACGCATCGTGACTATAACAACACAACTAAATGCCCCAGAAATACGAAACTTGGCAACGCAACGCAAAAGCCTTCCCTCCAGGTTGTAACAACACAACCACACCACAAAACCACAATCCGGACCCATAAAACTCACAACAACGCATTGTGACTATAACAACACAACTAAACGCCCCAGAAATACGAAACTTGGCACACAACTAAACGCCCCAGAAATATAAAACTTAACAACACAACGCAAAAGCCTTGCCTCCCGGTTGTAACAATACAACCACACCACAAAACCACAATCCGGACCAACAAAACTCACAACAATGCATCGTGACTATAACAACACAACTAAACGTCCCATAAATACAAAACTTGGCACACAACTAAACGCCCCAGAAATATAAAACTTGACAACACAACGCAAAAACCTTGCCTCCCGGTTGTAACAACACAACCACACCACAAAACCACAATCCGGACCCACAAAACTCAACAATGCATCGTGACTATAACAACACAACTAAACGCCCCAGAAATACGAAACTAGACAACACAACACAAAAGACTTTTCTCCCGGTTGTAACAACACAACTACACCACAAAACCACAATCCGGACCCACAAAACTCACAACAACGCATCGTGACTATAACAGAACTAAACGCCCCAGAAATACAAAATTTGACAACACAATGCAAAAGCCTTGCCTGCCAGTTGTAAGAACACAACCACAACACAAAAC
This sequence comes from Anolis carolinensis, assembly GCF_035594765.1. Lineage (NCBI taxonomy): Eukaryota > Metazoa > Chordata > Lepidosauria > Squamata > Anolidae > Anolis > Anolis carolinensis. Next base: position 189,248,920 of record NC_085842.1, read on the forward strand.
CATGATCCGGACCCACAAAACTCACAAGAAAGCATCATCGCTATAACAACACAACTAAACGCCCCAGAAATACGAAACTTGGCAACACAACACAAAAGCATTCCCTCCCGATTGTAACAACACAACCACACCACAAAACCACAATCCGGACCCACAAAACTCTCAACAATGCATCATGACTATAACAGCACAACTGAATGCCCCAGAAATACAAAACTTGGCAACACAACACAAAAGCCTTGCCTCTCAGTTGTAACAACACAACCACACCACAAAACCACAATCTGGACCCACAAAACTCACAACAACGCATTGTGACTATAACAAATACAAAATCTGACAACACAACTCATCCACCTCCCCAATCCCTACATTCACACTTGGCCTCCAAAAAAACAATTACAATAATAACAATGACAACAACAACAACAACAATAAGAATCAGCACCATCACAGGCAAGAAACAGCCAGGCACTGAGGCTGAGAGGCCAGTCAGTGCTATACTGGGCCTCCAAAAAACAATACAGTAGCATCTAACTTATCCAACGTTCATGACCATTACAACAACAATAATAATAAACACCTACACAGGCAAAACAAAAAAAAAGACAATTGTACCACAATAAAAATATAAACCGCACTTAGCAGAATCAGACTTTACAATTAACAACAATCCAAAGACAACAGGGATCTCAAGCAATTATCAATCAACACAAAAATTGAAGAAGGTAACAGACTTCAAATACTACTACTAATGTGCGTATAAAGAAGGTGGAGGTCACAGCATAAATACAACCTAATGTAGACTGACCAACACCACCAGACTAAGCCACAGCAACGCGTGGCCGGGCACAGCTAGTTGCTTTATATATGGTTAGTGTAAACCATTTTTACTAGTTAAACTGCATTATATGTCTATACTGAAACTGCATTGTATATCAGTGCAGTTAGGGTCTAAGGTCTAAAGAGAGTAGTGGAAGCACAAGGTTTTCTTGAATGATGCTGATTGTATACCTAAACCATCTAAAGTCAGGCCTGTTTATGGCACAGAACTAGCTTTGTTCGCCTTGGTCACTGATATACACTAGGAGTTGGACAAGAGGTGAGTATACATTGGTCTTTCATGATATTTTGGTTGATCCTTCTTGGTCACTTGGTCATATAGGACTTAGGGCCATTGCTTTGCAATGGTTTTGGACTGTTTGGGCTGAAAATTCCCAGAGGGTGCTGGGAAAAACTGTTGTTCAGCCTTTCTGCCATTTGTGGAATTCCTCATGGATCAATACTGTATGCTTTTCAGTGTATACATGAAGCTACTGGTAGAGGTCATTTGGAGATTTCTGGTTGGATATCATCAGCATGCTTCTTTACAACTGATGCCAAGGAAGCTCAGGTAGTGCTGAATCATCTGAATGCACTAAAGGACTAGATGCAAGTGAACAAGCTAGAGCTTCATTCAGACATGATGGAAGTGCTGCTAGTCAGTAGGAAACAGAGGCAGTTCAACCACCAGGCCAACTAGGCAGTTGCCTGTGGCGTCATCTTGTTGGGGGTGCCATCGAGGCAACTCCTGTCTCCTGCGGCCTGCCTCCGCAAGGTATTGAACTGCTTTTTCTGTTGATTTGTTGTAAAACATGATGTTTTAGTGCTTAATTTGTAAAATCTTAATGTAATTTGATGTTTAATAGGCTTTTCCTTAATCCCTTCTTATTATCAAACATTTTCGCTTATCCAACGCTTTTATTTTTCAGTGATTGGTTTGGGGGGCGCCAAAATTCTGTTCGCCTACACTTGAAAAATACCTAGGGCCGGCTTTGGTAGGAAAACTTTGGAATGGGATCCTAGTCTGTTAATTTCCTTCCAAGCTCAATTCAGGGTGCTGGTATTGACCTACAAAGCACTACACAACTTGCAGTCAAGATTTCTAAAAGACCACCTCCTTTCATATGAACCTGCCAGAAATGTGAGATTTTAGCAGAGGATTACGAGTGTCCCAATAGCTTGTGAAGAACGTTCTCTGTATTTAGATATTCTTCATGCCAAAACCAATCTTGGGACTTATGTTCTGGATCAGGACCACAGAAGCATGGAAAGGTTAAAGCCCTCAGAAGCATCCTGATCTAGATGGATAGGGGCTTGGCCACTAGATGGCCTTTAAAAACCATTTAGACAAATGCTAATTGTGCAAATGGTGTCACATTTAGTTTGATCCTCAGCCTTCAGCCTGCAGGAGGAAAAAAGCTTACTATAGAGCTCACAATCCATCATGTGCCAGGAGATTTTATGCTAAGTGCTTAACAAAATCTGACAGCTTTTTAGATTAATCATATTCCTTATCTTTATTCTGGTGGATTCAACAATTTGAAAAATAACAGCCCAGCAAGCGTTTGAGTTGAAAAATTCCATCATGAAAAGGAAGAGGCATTTGACACCACAAAAGGGGTAAGGGTTGAGTAAATCACACAATTGATTTTTCTTGCAAACTGGTTTAGCCTCATCCCTATCCTGGGTGAAAGGTGAACAGCTGAACAAAATGTAGTGAATGTGCTTCTGTAGTTTATCCCACTTCTTAATTGATGTGGACATTGCCAGCAATAAATAGCAGTAGACATTATATCTTTTAATTGCTGGAAATTAGAGCACTAACATTATGGCAATTAACCTAAACCAGTGGATGGTGCAGGGACAAGGAAATAGATAGGCCCTGCTGCTTTCCTCTCATTCTTTATAGAGAAAGCAGGCGTTGAGCTGTGTTTTGGACAGCCTGTGGGATTTTTCTATTACTCTGTATCCCAGACTATTGAAGAAACTTGCTGACAAACTGGCTGAACTACTGGCCATCATTTTTGAGAGAGCTTGTACTATAGGTGAGATCAGAAGATGGGAGGCCACAAAAACTAAATGTCCAGATATAGGATGGAACATACCTGACTCAGTGAAAAGGATCATAGGATTTTTTATTGATATTGAGCCAGCAGTATGATAATGTAGCAAAGAAGGCAAATGTTATATTAATTTGCATTAGTGGAAGCACTGTTTCCAAGTCAAGGGAAATAATATTTTTTAGTTTATGCTGGTCAGACCTCATCCAGAGTACTTATATTCTGTTACGGATGCCTGATCCTAGGAAGGATATCGACAAGTTGAAGTGAGTTCAGAGAAGGGCAGTGGAGTTGATAAAAGGCATTAACAAGAAATAATGAAGGAGAAAAGCATGTTCAACTTAGTGAAGAGGATGTTGCAGGGTGACATGATTATACTCTTTAAATCCCTTGTGAGCTTCCACAAAAAGCTGGATTTAGGCTAATTATTTGAAATTACAGGACGGTAGATTTTGATTGAACATTAGAAGGAATATCATGACAGTGAGAGCAGTTCGGCAATAGAACAAGAAGAGTTTCCATCTCCTGCCATGCTGCCGCTCCCTGAAGTTTTCTGGGAGTGGCAGCATGGCAACTGGATGAGTGTCTCGAGAGCTCTCAGACACCAGCCTCCTAAAAGCGACCCGGTGGAGTGAATAAGCTCACCCATCTCAAGCAGATTGAGGCTGGAGAATTGGCAGAGCCCAACGAGACCCCTACCAATGATCCAAAGAGCCGGACCCCCCTCAAGGAGGCCGGCCAAAAGATCTGGACGAGGGGCAATGGGCAGCGGGACGCGAGGACGTAAGCACGGACGGGTAAACACCCTGTTCCCATTTACAGCAGCCTGGCCGCTCTCTTCATAGAGACGGCAAAGACGAAACGAAAGAAATGCAAGTACATAGTAAATGTACAGAAAAGAAAGAAATCATTGTATGGTGAATGAGCTTGAGAAAAAGAAAAGGGCAAGGAAGAAAACTGAGGCAAATTTAAGAGGGGGGAGGGAGAAAAAATCCCACCTCCTCAACTAAAGAAGGCAACTAGTTGGAAAGAAATATTCAACGAAGTTTTAAGGAATATTTATAATTACATAATCTTTTAGTATTGGAAAATTAGGAGCAACTGTAGCGGGGCAAGGAGAAAAAGAAAGAAAAAGAAAGAAACCGAAGCCCTTAAAGCCCTTAAAGATAAGATCTGACCTTGGAGAGAAATTGTTTTGTCTAGCGGAGAACCACGCCACACAAAGAAGCGCTTGGCTCAACCTGACCGGAAGTGAAGCCAGAGGAATTAGTGAGACCACCACAAACAGGAGGAACAAAAAGGGAGAACATAAACCATAAAGTTCGAAAGCAGCCTAGAGAGGTGGAAGAAACTAAAGGAGAGACAAGCCACAGGAAATAGTGGGAAAGAGGACCAAAATGGATCAAATAGAGAAGGAAGGACAAAATACAAACAACAAGGAAAGAGGACGCGAGGGAAACCACAGCAGCGAAGGAGAAGGTAGCAAGGGAGGCCGTGATGCAAGATTAGAAGACAGACACAGACAAACGAGGACGAGAAGCAGTCGGGGAGGATAAACAGGACAAGGACGAAAAGCAGACGAACTGGCAGACCAGGACGAGAAGCAGACGAACCGGCAGACCAGGATGAGAAGCAGACAAGGCCGGGAGAGAAAATAAAAGGAGGGTGAAGCCAGAAGGGTCTGTAGCAAACAAAGGACACGAAGAGACTGTAAGGGGCAAAAAGGGATAAGAGATTGTTCAGTGATAACCCCCCACCCCCACCCCCTAGAGACCTATTGGCATCAAAGACTGGTTATAGACTTATCAAATTATAAAGAAAGACCCCAACAGTGATTAATGAGTGTCTGGAAATAAGATATAGGGCGCTGGGAAAAATATATCAACTATAAATTAATAATATACAAAGTCTAAGGAGCAAGAAATATTTGAGCATAATTAATTGAATAATCAATGCTGGGACGGGAAATCAATTAAGGGGATCAAGTCAAGCAGTGAACTGTCTATTTGTTTATTTATCTATCTAATTGAATTGACTATTTGTTTAATTGTTTCAAATGCTTTTGCATTCTAACTTAACTACTTAAGTAATTAATCACTCTATTATTTGGAAAAAATAATTGTTAGGCAATATTTACTAAGAAATCAACTAAGTGGTTAAGTGTTTAATTAACTCATTATTTGAAGATTAACCATCTGATCGTTAATCATTTAACTGATAACTACTAATTAATTGACTGTTAATTTTACTGGCTAACCAATCAATTCCAGTTACCTATGATCAACCCTAATTTCTATATTGGGACTAAACATATAACCAAGAGGCACTATAAAGACAAGGGAAAACTAGAAATGTACACACAGAAAACAAGAATGGAGAAAGAAAAAAAGAAAGTACCAGGGAGGAAAAACTCTCTCCCAGAGGAACCTAACTTAAGAGATATTATGAGGGAACTCCTGAGGATAGGGGAAAACCAGAAGACGTTTCAGGAACAACTGGCAAATATGAAAAAGGACCTCTTAGAAGACCTCACGGAAATGAAAAACGAAATGAGTGAACTTCAATTAAGCATCAAAGAGATTAAGGAAGACAAACAAAAAATGGAAAAGACTCAAGACAAATTTGAAAGGAAATTGGAATGACTGGAGGCAAAACATGCAAAATTAGAAGAAAGACAGAAAAAAATTGAGCGGAAAGAATTAGAATTCCAAATAAGAATAAGGAATATGCCAGAAGAACCAAAAGAAGACTTAAAATTGATTGTGACCCAAGTCCTAGCAGACCTGGTCCAAACAACTGATGAAGAGATGGAGGAAAATATTGATAAAACCTTCAGAATCACAACAAATTTCTCCAGGAGAAATCAAGTAGCAAGAGACACTATAGTGCAACTCTCTAAGAGAAAATGCAGAGAAGAAGTCCTGAAATGTAGCAGTAAAAATACCATTAAAAGGAAGAAATTAGTTATACTGAAATAATTCCCAACGAGCACCCTACAAAAAAGGAAGAAATACCACTTTCTCACTGAAGAGCTGAAAAAGAGACAGATCCACTTCAGGTGGGAGAGAAAAGAAGGGATCATGACGACTTATAGACATGAAAGATACTGGATTACTTCTGAAGAAAAGGCAAAAGAATTTTATAAGAGATTAATGAGAGAGACTAAAACACCGGAAAAGACAGAACAGGAAAACGAAGAGAGAGAAAAAGAGCTAGAGAAATATCCCCTAAAATGATGGAGACGGCAATTACCGTATTTTTCGCTTTATAAGACGCACCAGATGATAAGACGCACCTAGTTTTCAGAGGAGGAAAATGGGGAAAAATAATTTGAACTAAAAGATGACCTTTATGATTTATGATACAAGAAATATCCAAATTTTGGCTTTCGCAGGTTACTGAGCAACATTACATAAATAAATGTATGAACCAAATTTAAGTACTGGAATCATGTCAGAAAACTGCCTGTAATTTTACTACAGTAGAGTCTCACTTATCCAACACTCGCTTATCCAACGTTCTGGATTATCCAACACATTTTTGTAGTCAATGTTTTCAATACATCGTGATATTTTGGTGCTAAATTCGTAAATACAGTAATTACTACATAGCATTACTGCGTATTGAACTACTTTTTCTGTAAAATTTGTTGTTAAACATGATGTTTTGGTGCTTAATTTGTAAAATCATAACCTAATTTGATGTGTAATAGTATTTTCCTTAATCCCTCCTTATTATCCAACATATTCGCTTATCCAACGTTCTGCTGGCCCGTTTATGTTGGATAAGTGAGACTCTACTGTATTTCAATTTTCACTGGCTGTTTAAAATCCTGCCTTTTAAGTAATTAGTTGGGGCAACGGCTCTCTCTCCTCATTGGCTCGCCTCAGAGCACACGAACTTCAACTCCCAGAAGCCTCGGCTGCGCTCTGCAATGATGAGGGCTTCTGGGAAATGAAGTCTCGCAGCCGGCAAGGCGGAAGAGAAGCCAGGCCAGGGAAGATGGCGGCGCCCTTGGCGGAGGAGCTGGAGCGGCTCCTGAACCCGCTTCCCGGCGCCTCACAGGACCCCGAAGACGACCCTCAGGATGGTGCGGACCTGGGGGAGAACCCGGAGGGAAAATGTAATGGGAGGCAGGCCTTAAAGCCGGCTTGAGCGCAGGGCTCGTGGGTCATGTTGCGTTTATAAGACTCACTGACTTTTCCCCTCGATTTGGGGGGGGGGGGAAGTGCGTCTTATAAAGCAAAAAATACGGTAAATTGTTGCCCCTAGATCTGGGGACCTTGGATAAAGAGAATAAAAACCAGGACTAAATTATGGAACTGAGATGATACTCAAATAATATTAATGGCCTGAATTCCTCTAATAAAAGTATAATAGTATTCAATTACCTAAAGAAGTCCAAATTTGATGTTGCGGCCCTTCAAGAGACACATATTTCCCAAAGACATATAACTCTCCTAATTAATAAATGTATTGGAGATGAATTCATCTCTTCGGCTAGTAATCTATGTAAATCCTAAATTGAAACCTGAATTCGCTTTTAAAGATGAAGAGGGAAGGATGATTGGCGTGAAAATAAAAATCAACAATAAAATAGTATTACTCTGCAATATTTATGCCCCGAATGGGGCAAAAATGACATTTATCAAAAAATTAGAGGAAAAAATTACACAACATGATTTTGATGAACTAATCATTATGGGAGACTTCAATGGAGTACTAGACCCCAAATTAGATAAGAATGAGAATATAAAATTGAAAAGAACAAACAAAACAAGGAAACTGCCAGTAATTTTTTTTGAAAATTCTACAAAATTGGGAACTAAAAGATGCATGGAGAATGCACCATGCAAATGTGAAAGATTACGCCTTTTTTTCAAATCATCATAGCTCATGGTCCAGAATTGATATGGCCTGGATGCCACCCTCACTGATTACTAAATTATCAAAAATTAAAAATTTTCCCAGAAACAATTTGGATTATTGCCCATTAGAATTTACAATAAATAAAACACAAAAAATAAATGGAGACTTAATGGTAATCTACTAAAATCTGAGACAGACATTGAGAAAAACAAAAAAAATAAAGGAATATTTTACCCGGAATGATTCCGATGACGTATCATCACAAAATATTTGGGATGCTAGCAAAGCCTACATGCGGGGTCACTTTATACAGCAAAGTGCCCAAAAAATAAATGGAGAAAAGAAGATCTACAAAAAATAATAGAAGAAATCAGACAGGGAGAAAAGAAACTAAAAGAAAATCCAGGGAATAAGATTATAAAATTTAAATTAGAGACATTGGCTAAACAAAAAACTTTTTAGAGGTCAAAGAATTAGAGAAACAGCTAAGATTTATAAAGCAACAACAATTTCAGAATACCAATAAGCCTGGCAAGTGGTTAGCTTGGAAGATCAGGAAAAAAAGACAGGCCCAATTTGTATCTGAAATACAATCAGAGGGGAAAAAATATACTAATGAATCAGAAATAGCCAACCAATTTAACAAATTCTATAGTAAACTATACACCAAGGATCAAATAAGAAAGGAAGATATATCAATATTCTTAGGCAAACAAAAATTAGAGAAGATAACAGACCACCAAAGGGAATTACTGAATAAAGAAATTTCTGAAAATGAAATTAAAAGAATGATTAGGGAAATAGATTGTAATAAAGTGCCAGGTCCAGATGGACTAACTGGAATATATTATAAGGTATTCATAGAGGAAGTAACACCACATCTTAAAAAGATAATGAATGAGTGTCAGGCTCACTTCAAAGGACCAGTCTGAACGCAGATCAAAGATAGCTGCTCTCAAATCCAATCTTTATTGAAGAATACATGACTTTGGAAAAGTCGAGAATGACCTAATGTTTACATACATTCAATTTTATCACTTCTGATGCAACGTAATACCACACGCAAATATCATCATCAAATCCCACCCTCTGGATCACATTACTACCATTCCCACACACTATATCAATTATAATTGTTTATACTTTCAACCCTGAGTTCCCAGGCTCATTTTATCTTCTCCCGCCAGGTGCTTGCAGGGTTATTTATGTTATGTTATGAAGCCAGATTCAGGGCTTGGAAATTCAGCCCTGGGATTTGGCTCCATGACATGGCGCCCTCGTTTTCTTCGTCCTCCTCTTCGGTTCTTCTTTCATCATAATCCTGAAACAAATCAAACAATAACTCTATGTGTCCATTTTGTCCAAAGTCCCCATGTATTTTTTCAGCAAGCTGCGATGGAATACTGGGTGTATTTTCCCTAAACTTTTTGGCAATGCCAACTGGAAAGTTACTTCATTGATAACACCCTGTATTCTGAATGGTCCAATATATTTGGGGCCCAATTTTCTCGAAGGTAGCCCCAATTTGATGTTTTGGGTACTTAACCACACTAGATCTCCTTTATCCAGTTTATCGCCTTCCACCCTCTTTCTGTCTGCGAACGCTTTATACTTTTTGTGTGCTTCCTTTAAGGATGCAGTCACTTGACTCCAGCATTCTAGCATTTGCGTTTTCCATTTCCCTGCCTCTGTTTCCTCATTCTCTGTCCATCTTGGCAACTGGGGCAAAGGCTGTATTTCATACCCGTAAACCACTTCAAAGGGGGTTTTATTTGTTGCTGAATGTATAGTCGAATTAAAAGCTAGTTCTGCAAAAGCCAACCACCTAGACCAGTCATTTTGTCTCATGTTAGAGTACATTCGAAGGAACTGCCCAAGTGTCTGCTGAGTACGTTCTACCGCCCCGTTTGTCATGGGGTGAAAAGCAGAACTTAGACTCCTTTCTGCTCCTAGCATTTCCAAGAATTTTTCCCAAAATTTTGCTGTGAATTGTACTCCTCTGTCACTGACCACTCTACTGGGACATCCATGCAGTTTGTAAATGTGGTTTATGTACAATTCAGCTAGTTTCTCGGCTGATGGTAGTTTCGTCAGTGCTATAAAGTGGGCCTGTTTAGAAAACAGGTCTAATACTGTCCAAATATAACGATGTCCTTTGCTAACCGGTAGTTCCCCCACAAAGTCCATAGCTACACATTCCCAAGGTCTGGTAGGTTCTGCTACTGTTTGTAATAATCCCATTGGCTTCCCTCCTCTCGATTTATTTCTGGCACAATCATCACATTGAACAACATGATTCTTTATGTCCTTCCTCATCCCTGGCCACCAGCAATGTTTTGCTATTGCCTTTGTTGTTTTTGTAATTCCTGTATGACCAGCGCTCTGGTTATTGTGAAAACGATGCAAAATTTTAATCCTTAATGTTGCTGGGATATACAGTTTCTTGTTCACAAACCAAAATCCCCCCTTCTGCTCCCCTTTTCTGCGTTGGATGCGATCCACTGATCTCCTTCATAAGACTGTTTCAGTTCGTTTCCCCAATTATCTTCCCCGTCGAGTTCAACAATAGCAGTGTTCTCCTTTTGGGTTTGCGCTCTTGTCCTGACAGCTAAGCCCCATTGTTTATCAGAGAATATTGTTCCCTCTTTTGCTGTGGTTATGCCTCCGTGTTGAGGCATGCGTGAAAGAGCATCTGCCAAGACATTCTGCTTCCCTTGAAAAAACTTTAATTGGAAATCGAACCTGCTGAAGTATTGCGCCCATCTAATTTGTTTGGGGGACAATTTTCGAGGAGACTTTAAATACTGGAGGTTCTTATGGTCAGACCAAATTTCAAATGGGATTCCGCTTCCTTCGAGGAAGTGTCGCCAGCATTCTAAGGCTTTTAATATGGCTAATGCCTCTTTTTCCCATATTGGCCAACATTTTTCAGTTTCGCTGAACTTCCGGGACAAATATCCGCAGGGTTTTAAGTTCCCATTTTGATCTTTTTGCAATAGTACTGCCCCATACGCACAGTCTGAGGCATCGCAATGGATTATGAAAGGGCTCCTGATATCGGGGTGTTTTAGGATGGGTCCTTCTGTGAAGCATTCTTTTAGGGTTTCAAATGCCTTTTGGCATTCTGGCGTCCAACCCAGTTTGGCGCCAGGAGCTTTTACTTTTGCTGTCTCCCCTTTCCCTTTTGTTTTTAAAAGTTCAGTAAGGGGTGCGGTTATTTGCGCGAAGCCTTTTATGAAGGATCTATAAAAATTTGCAAACCCCAGAAATGATTGCAATTGCCTCCTTGTTTGAGGCACTCCCCATTCTTTCACATCTGATACTTTAGCTGGATCCATAGCTAACCCTTCTGGAGATATCCGATACCCCAGAAAGTCAATTTGAGTTTTATTAAATTCACATTTGGACAGTTTTGCGTACAGCTTTGCTTCTCTTAGTCTCTGCAAAACTTCCCGGACCAATTTTACGTGCTTTTCCTTATCTTCGCTCACAATCAAGATATCATCAAGAAATATGAATACCCCTCTGTACAACAATGGGTGTAGTATTTCATTTATAAGCTGCATAAAGCAACCGCCTCCATTTTTTAATCCGAAAGGCAAAATTTTATATTCAAAATGGCCGAATGCGCAGGAAAATGCAGTTTTCCAAGTATCCTCCGGTTTGATTCTTAATTTATGATATGCTTCAATTAAATCCAGTTTAGTAAATATGCTCCCTTTCTTCAATACGGTAATTAAATCCTTTACTAAGGGCATAGGGTATTTATTGTCCTTAGTAATTGCATTTAAATTTCGATAATCAATGCACAATCTTAGGGAGTTGTCTTTCTTTCTCCTAAATAACACTGGGGCCCCGAGAGGAGAATTGGATGGCTTAATGAAGCCTCGCGCCAGGTTTTTATCAATATATTTCCTCAATTCCTCCTTCTCCTGCACAGACATGGGATACACTTTTGGTTTTGGTAAGTTTGCTCCTGGGGTTATTTCAATTTCTACTTCTATATTCCTTTTGGGAGGTAATTTACTGGCCTCTTTCTGATTGAAAACATCCACAAAGTCTCTGTATTCAGGTGGCAATAGCTGTGGGTCTATTTCATCTGCTTCATCTCCCTCGTCCTCCTCTTCTGCAATTTTGCTTATCTCCCATTGCGTCTGCTGTTCTTTAAATGCTAGGCTCTTTCCTCTCCAATCTACTTCAGGATTTGCCTGTTCGAGCCATGGTATCCCTAATATTACGTGGTATGTGGCAATAGGGGCTATCACAAAGGATATTCTTCCTTCCCATTTGCCTATTTTACATGGGACCCCCCGTATTTCCTTTGTAGATACTTCCCCAGCAGCGACTGATCCATCTAGCTGCGAAAATGCAATTGGGGAGTCAAGCGCCATCTGCTGGCATTTCAGCGCTCCTGCTAATTCCGGAGTTATAATGTTTCTAGAACAACCACAATCCACAAATGCCTTGCAGGTGGCCCGATTCTCTAGCCCCGAGAGGCAGATTGGCACTACTATCATGCGTTTGTCCCGACTCACCAGTTTTTCTGAAGATTCTGGGGCTTGCACCTCCTCTTCCGCACGCCTCCCGGTTGCTGGCTTGGGCTTTGGGGGTTTTGGCGGCTCCCCCTTCCGGGCCCAGCATTCTGCTGCTCGATGGCCCGTCTTCCCACATACAAAGCATCCCGGTTTAGGTTTGTTGTCGTCTCCTCTGGAGGGAATCCCCGGCCTCCCTCCGGGTCTTTCCTGCTTCCTCGTTTCTCCTCGACCTCTCGCCACCGGTCTTTGCTGGCCGCCGCTGCTCCTGAAGCGCTTTACTTGGGCCAGGGTGGATTCAACGCGCCCCGGTTTTCCAGTGCGGCGAGGAAGCGGGGCACTGACAAACCGGTTCAGAGACCGGCTAGAGCAATTGAGGGCTCGAGACCAGCTGAAAGGAATAAAGCAGAGGGACAAAACAGTGCCCGAGTACGCAGAGGAATTCCTCCACCTCGCGGAAAGGGTACCAGAGTGGTCTGAAGTGACCAAAGTGGAATTATTTAAAGAGGGACTACGCCCCGAGATTTTCAGCTGGGCAGCGCACAGAGATGACCCCGAAACGCTCCAGGGATGGATTCAACTAGCGGGGCGCGTTGAATCCACCCTGGCCCAAGTAAAGCGACTTAAATGTCAGGCTCACTTCAAAGGACCAGTCTGAACGCAGATCAAAGATAGCTGCTCTCAAATCCAATCTTTATTGAAGAATACATGACTTTGGAAAAGTCGAGAATGACCTAATGTTTACATACATTCAATTTTATCACTTCTGATGCAACGTAATACCACACGCAAATATCATCATCAAATCCCACCCTCTGGATCACATTACTACCATTCCCACACACTATATCAATTATAATTGTTTATACTTTCAACCCTGAGTTCCCAGGCTCATTTTATCTTCTCCCGCCAGGTGCTTGCAGGGTTATTTATGTTATGTTATGAAGCCAGATTCAGGGCTTGGAAATTCAGCCCTGGGATTTGGCTCCATGACAAATGAGATTTTGGAGAACCAAGAAATGCCAGCTACATGGAGATCAGCGATAATAACAATGACATATAAAGAAGGCCACGACCCCCAAAATGTGAAAAATTATAGACCGATATCATTATTGAACCAAGATTACAAAATTTTTATGGGGATATTGGCAGAAAGGATGAAAGAATTCCTGAAGGCGTGGATTAAGGAGGATCAAGTAGGATTCTTGCCAGGGAGACAATTGAAAGACAATGTAAGGAAAATTATAAATATAATAGAATATTATGAAAAAACAAATAAAGATGAAATAGCCTTATTGGCAATTGACATGGAGAAAGTTTTTGATAGCCTAAATTGGGATTTTTAAAAATTATTAATTAAAGAATTAGACATGGGTTTTAAATTTGATAATGTGATTAATAGAATATACGATAAACAAGAAGCAAAAATTAAGATAAATACCCTGGATTCAAAACCTATCAAAATCACGAAAGGAACCAGGCAGGGCTGCCCGCTCTCCCTGCTGTTATTTATTTTCGCACTAGTAATACTACTGAAGATCCAGAGCTGAAAGCAGCAAATAGATAAATAGATAAAACTATGCTATTAACGCAAAATATGACTAAGGATAGACAAGACAAATTGGCAGATATATCAGGCATCCAAATTAGAAAGATGATTAGTTACTTAGGGATAACAACTATGACCAAAAATGGAAAGAAATAAAAAAAGATCTAGATAATTGGAACAAACTCAAAATTTCACTACTGGGAAGAGTAGCAGTAATTAAAATGTCAGTCTTGCCAAAAATGCTATTTCTTTTCCAAAATATTCCGCTAATTAGAAACATAACGAAATTCAAAACCTGGAACAAGGATATAAATAAATTCATCTGGGTAAATAAGAAACCCAGAATAAGAAAAACTCATATGATAGACAAGAAAAGAAGAGGTGGTCTGGCCCTCACTGACCTACAGTGATGCCTGCGGTCTAATGTGGGCTCGAGAGTGGACAACACTCCAGAAAACTAGACTACTAACAATAGAGGGGTTAGACCTTAGAGCAGGCTAGCACGCATATGCGTGGTACGGGAATGAAAAACAGAAAAGAACTTCGGGGACCACTTTATCCGTTCTGCAATAATAAAAATATGAGGAAAATATAAGGGAAACCTATTCCCAAAAATCCCACTATGGGTTTCACCTTTCGAGGCCTCACACAGAAGAGAAATGGGAGGGACAGGTTGGCCAAAATACAAAGATATATTACGAAGGGAAAAGGGAATATATACATTAAAAACCCAAGAAGAGATAAATCAAAAATTTTACAATATAGGGTGGCTCCAATATCTACAATTGAAGGACTACTTCAATACAGATAAGAAGATAGGATTTGAGGATAAGGAATCATTCTGGGATAAAATAATGCAATCAGAAAACAAGGTAATAACCAAAATATATAAAAAATTACTAGAGTGGGCGACAGAAGAGGAAATAATAAAGGAATGCATGATCAAATGGGCAAGAAACATAGGGAACATTATAAGAATTGAGGAGTGAGAAAAGGCATGGAATTGCAGATTTAAATCTACGTACTCAGCGTACCTTAAAGAAAATTGGATTTTTTTTAACCGATGGTATTTGACCCCCCCCCCCCCAAAAAAAAAAATTATCAAAGTATAACAAAAGAATCTCTAATAAATGCTGGAAGTGCGGAGACCAGGAAGGTACGTTCTTCCATTGCTGGTGGACGTGCGATACAGCCAGGAATTTTTAGAAGGAAATTCACCAGAGAATACAAAAGATGTTACAAATTAAAATCAACTTAGACCCAAAATATTTTCTGTTTGGATTATATGATACAGAAAAGGACAAAAACAAAGAGGTTTTATTTAATTATTTAATAACGGCGGTGAGAATGATATATGCAAAAATCTGGAGGGAAAAAAGTAGACCAGAGATAAAAATGTGGTACAACAAAATTTTAGAGATTATGAATATGGATAAACTAACTTATTATCACAAAACCAAGGTAGACCAAAAAACCAAACAAATTGGGAACAAATTAAAAATTATCTAAAAAAAGAAAATTGCAAAATAATCATATGATAATTAAGAATGACTGCTTAAAAAAATTGCCTCAGACTAAGCTGCGCAGGTGGCTGAAACAATTTTTAAGAAAAACAAGATAGGAGATGGAAACATAATTAAAGAACATTATCCACAACATCATACAATAGATGGAAGTCATTTTTATCATTATTATCATTATTTTCTTCCTTCTCTTATTTTTTTTTCTTCTTTTTTTCTTTTCCTCTCTTTTTCCGGGAGCAGCTTACACGTTTTCTGTCGGGTGTAGGGTAAATATACCTTTCTTTCCCCACCCCAATCCCATCCCAAACAGTGTTTGTCCCATCCTTTTCCCTGTCCCTTCCTACTTTCTTTCTGTGTAATCTCGGAGATGGATTTATATTTTATGGGGGGGGGGGGTTGTTGTTGTTGTGTCAATTGTTTTTTAAAAATAAAAATATATATTTGGGTGGGGGAAAGAGTTTCCATCTCCTGATGCTTTCAAAAAGAGGCTGGACAGCTCCTTGCTGGCGGTGTTTTTGCTGGAGGCCTGATTGGCCATAGATCTACTTCCAAATCATTGGTTTGGTTATTCTCTTTTCTAGATCTGTGTGTAGATTGTTCAGCTTAGGTTTTGCTTCCTTTCTCTTGTTTATGAGACCACCACTCCCTTTTGCTTTTTCTCTTAACTAGAAAGAGATAGGCAGTACATGGAATTTCTATAGTGATTGCCCAAGCACACTAACACAGAGAGAAAGCTCTTTATGAACTTGTGTACCACGTTTACAAAAACTGCACTACATTTTAATGGATTTTTTGAAACAATAAATGTAAACTGTACCTTTTTACTTTCTTAAAAGTATTTGGAGTAGTTGCTTCTGTTTTATAGTGATTAACTCATAGCTTTAGTCGGTTGTGCTGTTAACACAAATGCAGGCAAGTCCTCAAGTTACAAACATAAGATAAATTCACTCTGAAAAGAGTTATCATGGGAAAAAGATGTCTCCACTGAAGGTTTATCACCAATCCTTGTTTCCACAACAAGCAATTTTTTCAAAATCAGATTATCACAAAGACAGAAAGTGAAGTGAAATCCTCTGAATAGGGCAGCAAAACAAACACCAAAGAAGTGTTAACCCTTCCCTATGCCAGCCAAAGCTATCTATCTATCTATCTATCTATCTATCTATCTATCTATCTATCTATCTATCTATCTATCTATCTATCTGGCTGGAGTTCCACTTTTAAAATGTACCTGTTCCGACCTACACACAAATTCAACTTAAGAACAAACCTATCTTGTTTGTAACCTGCCTGTAGCAAACTTTTACTTACAAGGCTGTGATAGAACTCATACACAGTTACAATAATTTGGTGTTGTATGAGATTATCTTGATTACTATTTTCAAATTTACACATTAATGATCAGCTATTGTGATAATCCCTTGGTGAACGGAAACAGGCATAAAGGAAAGGGTGATGAAAAGGTCTTATCCTTGGAAATGGAGTGAGGAGTGGCCCAAACACTGGGCAAATTATTAAGAGTGTTTGCAAACACTGGTTCTTGACAAGAACATCTGGAATGCAGATATCGCTGTGGCAGACATATTGAAGAAACAGCTGCTGGCTTCTTTTTCAAACTTTCCTTTAAGAATTGCTAACAAATGTAATTACTTTGTTCCACTCAAGTGGATGTTCTGTTACTACTAAATTAGCACTTCTTTTAAGAGTATGCAAAAGTATTTCCAGACTATATGGGATCACTTTAGTAGTTCTTATAGGAATGTGTATTACCATTAGGGGCCATTTCTTTGGCAGAAGCAGAGGATTAAACTAGTCCATGGGAGATGATGGGATCTCTGAGACATCCCATGGACAGATTTGAAGGTGTAATAGACGCACTACTTAAACCTCCTGAGACAAATTTCTGTCTTTTCTGCATTTATAGCAACCAGTGTGATAAGTGTAGTTTTTCTAAGGTTCTCCTGCATCTCTCCTTCACTCAGTTTCAGGTTAAACAAGGAAGGCTGGAAATTTAATTAAAAAATTATACCCTGGCCTTTGCCCCCTCTTGAAGATAGATTATATAACTTTGTAGACTATGAACAAACCTCAAGAAAAACTAACATTTTGTTTTGCCATTGCAATTACCTGTCTGGACAACAACAATGGTGAGGCCTTCAATTTGCAACTGTTAAAACAAACATCCTTAAAATTCAAAGTTTACAAAAGTTGATAAAGATACATATTCCAGGCATGAATTTCCTCTCAAGACTGCAGTGAAAATACAAAATATGCACAATACAGTGGACGCTTATCCTGAATTCCCAAATCCAAAATACTCCAGAATCCAAAACTGTCTCAATGGGCATCTAAGACAGCAACATCTTTCCTCTCTGGTGGTTAAATGTACACAAAAATTGCTTCACACACAAAATAAATGAATTTTGTGTTTAGAGGTGAGTCCCATCTCCAAGATTTCTCATAATGTATGTACATATAAATACAGGTATTCTGGCATCTGAAATATAGAGATATCACATTGGCAATGAAAGTCCGCATAGTCAAAGCAATGCTATTCCCTATAGTAATTTATGGTTGTGAGAGCAAAATTGAAGTATTTTGGCCACATCATGAGAAGACAGGAAAGCTTGGAAAAGATCACGATGCTGGGGAAAATGGAAGGAAAAAGGAATAGAGGCCGACCAAGGGCAAGATCCTTGAAGTGACTGGCTTGACCTTGAAGGAACTGGGGGCGGTGACAGCCGATTGGGCTCTAGCATGAGGCCATGAAGAGTCGGAAACAATTATGCGATTGAGCAGTAGCATTTGAAAAAAAATCTGAAATCCAAAACACTCCTCGTCCCAAGCATTTTGGATAGTGGATACACAACCCACATGCCTAGTAAATTGGTGAAAAGGGCTAGAAAGGATACATAGAAGGGTAAGCCATGATGAAAAGATAGGAAAATAGCTAAGTCCTATTTCATGAGCCTTTAATAGTTTAAGCATATGTATGAGAATGATCTGACAGATATTATTTACCTAGATTTCTACACAGATTTTATTAAAATCGCATGCCTGAGATTGCTTGGTTGCCTTAGCAGTCATAGAATAAAAGATGACCTCTTACAGATTTAAACTGGGTAATTAAAAAAAAAACCACAAGCAGAGGAGGTTGGTGAAGGGGCTTACTGGTATTCTGCCACCAGGTCCCCTTACCCCATCCCCTGGAGATATATCCCATCTCTTCTTAAGCCATGGGAGGGGCAAGGTAGCAACAAGCCCTTTGCTAACCCACTCTGGCAGGCAGGCATCCTATGTGCTGCCTGCCTGCCAGAGTAGGTTGGCAAAGCAGGTCACTGCAACTGTGGGTTTGAAGGAGGTGGGGGATCAGTGAGCCAACCAACTTTGGAAGCCTATGTACTGGCTGGCTGCCAGTGTTGGTTAGCAAAGAAGACAGCTGTTCCTCCTTCTCCCCCAAAGCTTGAAGGGGTGGTGGAGCCACAGCAATGGCCTGCCAACCACCTCCGGAAATCCACAGCAAAGTTCCAGAAGTAAATGGTAAATGAGATCACTCTGTGCACATTCACACAGCCCTAGGCCTTGGGTGGTGATTGGAAGCAGCTATGGCGATCCCTGGGGTTCCCCCCTCTCAAAATTCAAGGCCGTGGTGTCAATGTACACAAGGCGGCCTCAGGCTTCATGAAGAGGAGTGGCCAACCCATGAATCCCAAAAACATGAAATAGGGGTATGCAAAATGGCAGAAATCCATTCTGTTTTAGTTCTGTTTCAAAATTTGGGTCCCGTCCCCGTCCCCCAGTTCTGTTTTTGGGAAGATTCTTCCTGCAATGGAAATGGAACTCTGGATCCCAAGTTACAAATTTGAACGCCCCCCCCCTCCTAATCTCTAGGAATCTTCCTGAAAACAAAAACAAAAAAAAGGGGGGGGGGGAATTCAAAACGAAAATCTAACAGATTTCTGCTGTTTCACACACTCCTAACATGAATATGTGGGCCAAACGTGTTCTACTATTCATGCATGTCTGGGAATTCTGGAGACCATGCCTTTTGTAGGCAGACACACACCCTTACAGTAAGATTGGCTAGAGCAGAAGATGAGTCTTTCCCAGCACAATCTTTATCTCATAATTTCCTCCTTCCCACCACTCCCTACCCTGGATAATTTCTTGGTTTTGGATCTGCAATCTGTAGTAAACTAATCACACAGTTCTTTATCTTTTTTCTCTACTTATTTGGACTCAAGTGCTCTGTAAAACACAGAACACAACCACCATATTCATAATATTTTATTTCTATGCAAATCTATACCCTTTTGACATACGATATTACTTCTCTTGCTTTTCTGTTGCATATATTGTTTTTGAAGGCATTATATGCTTCAATTGTGGCACTGCAATCATGGGAGACAGTTCACCAAGTCTCAACTATACCTATCAAGTCATATTTATTTTCCCATATTAGAAGTTCACATGCATCTTGGGTGTAGCCTTCTAATGTTTCTCTTGTTATTTTATTATAGGATTTGCTTATCCCCCTTCTCCACATTTCTCCTGCAGCATCTACACTCCATATTTTAATAAATAATGTCTGCACCTACCTTTAGGCTTCTGTCTGCAGTTGCAGGGTTTTTTTTTCTAATACTGCCACTGTTTACAATTTATTTTAATAAATGAATCTCATGTTTCAGTTGTGCCTTTCTGTTGTCTAGATTTTACAGATTTTTTTTCTGAAATACTTTTTATTATGTCCTGACTATGTGTGTTGGATATAAATATGAAAACAATAATAAAATACATCTAATTCAGGCATTCAGACCCAACTCAAAATATATCCCTTTCCCAATTATTTTATGCTTCTTTTTTATTTCATTGAAGATTCCAGAGCAATCTCAGAATGTGATATAAACCCACTTGCCACATTCCCCAGGAACTCCTTACTTTGTCCAAATACATTTAAAAATGCTTGCCAGACATCTTCAGCAGTCAACAAACATAAACAAGTATTTTTAAATTAGACAATTCCAAGTATTGGTAGTAAATACAGCCTAATCCTGGCAGTTTTTCATCCCTTAGGCATGTTTCTGTCTTTAACTACCACCTGAACCATCATAATCATATCTTTTGATTTGAATAGCACTAATGTTCTCGGTTGCTTTTGCTCTGCATAGCCAGTTCAGTTGAATCCTATCAAATGGCCAAGAACTTTCCTGGACTTTCTTTTCATTCTCCAAAATCAGCCTATGTTTGGTCCCAATCTAGCTCCAGTGACAGAACCAAGGAGTACTTAGAACTCTTTGGCTGGCATGCAGTTAGTGGCACATGCACCCATAATTTATTAATCTTACATCTGGTAATGCCTATTTGTGGTTGAACAGAGGCTGTGTTCCCTTTCTGCCCTTGGTAGCAAGCAAAGGCCTTTCCTTCCAGAACGTACATATAGTTCTTGGTGGAAAATATGGTGTTGGACTTTTGTGGAAGCATCTAGATATAATCTTGCTTCACATATGGCTATGGGGACATAACCAGATGTTTCTGTGATCCCCTTGCTCTTCATTAACCTTGGAATGGCCATGGAGTGGAATTTAAATGGCTGTATGGTCGAGACAGGGAGTGGTAAATGATTCCATATAACATTAGTTTCACATTGGTACACTGATGCCCCATCTACACTGACATATGATCCAGATTGTCAAGGCAGATAACCCATATTATCTTCTTTGAACTGATTTTTATGAGTCTACACTGCCATATAATCCAGTTTCAAAGCAGATAATCTGAATCTAAAAATATGGCAGTTTAGAAGGGGTCTAGACCATGTTAAATTGCAGCCATGGTTTTCTACAATCGTCCTATTTCAATCACTTGATTGAGTCAATCACATTGTTTATAAATCTATGCAGCAGATAGAGGGGCTAGTGAGCTGCTGTACCAAGCAAGCTGTTCTTCATCTTTGGTAATTCATGTGTTAAAGGCATGAGCTGTACAATGTCCATTCATTTGGACTAACAATCCGTGCTTTTGCTAATTTACCCATATATGAAGTAGTTCTCCTCCATTTTGTTGGGCAACAATGTGTAAATATGTTGTGTAACAGTGCTGTGAGTCCTGCCTTCCTCGTTTGTGTATGCATATGTATGTGCTTGGGACTAAGAACAGATGGCAGAAAGTCCTCTGCCAAAGAAATGAAGGAGCATATGTCTGAAGTAACATATGCTACTACTGACAATAGCTAAGTAGAGCTGCTATAGTGAGCAGCACCCATGAATGAGTAGGCATTGTTAGTAGTCAGAGCATGCTATTAAGAAATCTTTGAGCTACTGAAAAACATAGCCAAACTTTCTCCAACATGTAAAAGTCTCCCTAATGTACTTCCCAGTACTCGTATTGCATTTGAGGCTGGATTCTACCATACTGAAGAATGGGACAGTTGTCAGTGCCTTTAAAGATCCCATTGCATTCCAGCATTGAACATATCAGTGAAAGACCTACTGATACATTGAGGATAATAAACAATAAGAAAAAGAGGCCCACTAGTGAGATGTTAGGCTATCGTGGAGATCCCTCCTTGCCCTAACATTGCTGACACAACTATGTAGGAGAAACAAGTTACAAACCAGAAGGGAAAACTTTCATATCAGAAGTACTAACAATAGTTCAAAAGCACCTGCACTTTTCTCAAAAATGTCGTGACAGGTGGATGCTGTCTACAACTATTATTACAACTGTCTTGACTTCTTGACTTAATTTTCTTTCTTAATTTAAATGACAACCACAAAGTGTAAACCTAAACTCCACTAAAATAAATATCATAAATCTGGACTGCAAAATTGCCTGGGAAGAAATGAATGGGCTTCTAAGCATTGGCCCACACTGATATCTCTGATGCCATTTTCTAGGAAAGATCATGAAGTTTTTTCATTATCAGGAAAATGGAAGGGTTCATTGCCTTGGTTTCTTTGAAACTTGCTTCAGCTTTCTATCTGCTTGATGTCCTAATCCCCATCACACTGTTTAGGGTTCATCTACACTGTAGAATTATTGCTTAATAATTTATTTATTTATTTATTTCGTGTCAAAAGCATTGCATACAAATACATTTAAAAATGATGAAAAAAAATAGAGGAAATCACAAACAACTAAATAGTTTTAGACCAGAAACGGCCAACAGCAACCGCATTGTCCGTAGCTTTAAACAACTCCTCCTCCGTGCATGAGGCAGGACATTGTGGGCAAGCATACATATGCTGAGTTGTTTGTTCTGCTCCACAGTCACACAAGGTGGAGGATTCCTCCAGGTAGTGCCACCTTGCCAAGTTGTCTTTAGATCTGCCCACTCCACTTCTGAGTCTGTTCAGGGACTTCCAAGTTGCCCATTCTTTGTCTTTGGGGGACACGGAAAGAGCTTCCTCGAAGATTGAGTAAATTCAGTCGGGTGGATGAATGGATGAATACCAAAGGTCTTTATCAAGACCATTGCTGACGATTATGTCTATTAATATAGAAGGTTTGTCACTTGCTAATGAAGAACTATTAGCCAAAATGTCTGAGGACATTTCGTGTGACATCCTATGTATACAGGAAACACACAGAGACATCACAATGAGAAGACCGAAAATTCTTGGAATGCAACTGGCAGTGGAACGACCTCACAGACAATATGGCAGTGCCATTTTTGTACGATCTGGTGTAGCAATCTCTGCAACTTCTCTCACAGAAGAGAACAATATTGCTTAATAATAATTAATGCTTAATAGATAATACATAATTAATTAATGTTTGATACCACTTTAGGGGGCCCTGGTGGCACAGTGTGTTAAAGTGCTGAGCTGCTGAACTTGAGGACCAAAAGGTTCCGGGTTCAAATCCCGGGAGCGGAATGAGCACCCGCTGTTAGCCCCAGCTTCTGCCAACCTAGCAGTTCGAAAACATGCAAATGTGAGTAGATCAATAGGTACCACTCCGGTGGGAAGGTAACGGCGCTCCATGCAGTCATGCCAGCCACATGACCTTGGAGGTGTCTATGGACAACGCCGGCTCTTCGGCTCAGAAATGGAGATGAGCACCAACCCCCAGAGTCGGTCATGATTGGACTTAACGTTAGGGGAAAACCTTTACCTTTACCAACCATTTTAACTGCCATGCTATATACCCCTAGGAGTTGGAGTTTGGTGAGGCCCCAGCATTCTTTGGCAGAGTAGGCTAGAGATCTTGCAAAACTACAATTCCCAGGATTCCATAGGATGAAGCCATGGGAATTCAGTGTAATTCTGCTGATAGCAGAGGTAGTGAAATTGAAAAGAAATTGCACTTTTCGCATTGTGGTTGTGTATCATGTAATGTGCATTGTGCAATGGCATCAAATCACTGACATATGTTGTGCAATCTGGCTGTTCTGCAGGAGGGTTGCAGAGTGCTGCCGTGGCATATGTTTGCATGGGGGGTATTCACACCATGCTAAAGGGAGTTGGAATGAGGCCATAATAAAAAGTGTTTCAAAGTGTTACCAGAGTTGCATTTCCCCTCAGACTCTGAACTTTCCTCAAGATTTATTTACAGGATAATGCAAGCCAATTATCCATTTAATTATAGGATTAATCAATATTACATCTATCCATACAACAGGCTTGGATAACAACAGGAATAAATTATAAGTGCTTTCCAAAAAAAAAGATAATTTTATTCATATTAGAAAAAAGCACAAAAACATGAGCTTGGGGAAAGTTTATTCTTTGGGTATAAAATTTAAAAGGATGTCATTGTTATTACAAGAAACACTATGGCAGAATTTTTGAGATGAAAACGTTTAGCTTGTGCTCTGAAAAAGTATTATTTACAGTTGTTAAAATAATATCTTGAATGTTAACACTTATACAATTTGACATTGTTCTCTAAAAAGCTGACAAAAGCAACTGATGGATTTATAGAAGGATAACATCTGGGGAGTGGTGATTTCAATGGAGCAATGAATTCAAAGTTAAAGAGTGGAAATGCATATATAGTAAAATGCAGATATTGCCTAAGAAATGTGCCAATGATTTAAAAACATGTGCTGAAAGGGTTATCCCCCTCATATCTTCATAGTCTTCCTCTAGATGAATATATTAATTTTTACTGTTTCAAAAGTATCAGATAAAATGGAAAGAACATAGACAGATTGGTTTATTTCTTTATGTTGACCATTTTCCTTTCATTTGGATTTGGAACACTTTCAATACTTGGGGGAAATGATATATAAATGTTAGATAAGCAATTACTTAAATAAGTATCTTGTTTTTGAAATTATGAAGGAGACAGTTTCAAAGTAATTGCACAACTGACTCAGCCTAGGCAGTTATTGAGACCATCTCTATAGACCTCTGAGTGTGTAGTTTCTCGCTGTGATTCTAGAATTCTTTTTCAGTCACAGAGAACACCTTTCATTCATCTATATTAAACAATAAAAAAATTGTTTTCTATATCCTGGGCAATAGTGCTATCTCTACTTTTTTAGAGATCCGTTGGCAGATCATTAATTCCCCACTGTAAAGTGTGACCTCCCTATGCAAGAGAGAGCACGTGTTGTGGCTGGACGTGCCAGCTGTAATGTCTCCCATCCAAATTAACTGTGGTTTTACTAACAAATAATATCTTGGGTGCAACATGGTCCATTCATAAAATTATTATATTCTGTATACAGGCAGTCCCCTGAGTTATAAACATCCGACTTGCGAACGACTCCTAGTTAAGAATAGGGTGAAACAACAGGAAGGGAGACAAAGCTACTCTTCAGAAGGGAAATTTAATCCTGAAAGAGTTATTCTCATGGGAGAAAGAAAGGGCTCTCCACTGAATCTTTATCACCAATCCTTGTTTCCACAACAAGCAAACATTCCCAGAATCCAATTCTCACGGGGACAGAAAGTAAGGTGAAATTCTCTGAACAGAGCACAGGCATTAAAACAAACACCACAGGGATGTAAAGCCTTCCCCATGTTATCCAAAGATAGATAGATGACTAGAATTACACTTTAAAAATATGCCTGTTCCTACTTACAAACAAAATCAATTTAAGAACAAACGTACAGAATCTATCTTGTTCGTAACTTGGGGACTGCCTGTACTACATTTGTGAAATATTCAGGCAACCATACATTTGGTAGGTACACTTGCTATTTTTTTAAAAAACTTGTGACCATTATTTATCCCCCCCCCCCACTCCCCTTCCATATATTCTGTTACCTGATCACAGTTCGCTTTCAAAACAAAACTGTTCAGAGAAACTTTGTTGGGACACAGACTGGAGGTCTAGCCATTTCAAAACTCCCAGCAGTGTGCACTTCAGTTGTGACAATGATGTGCCAGCAGAATATATTGATCTTGCAAGAGCGTCAGGTTGTTTTCCCCCGCAAGCGATCTCCGTGTAAAGCTGCTGAAAATCTATTGAAGACCAATGTTTGCAACCTTAAGATGTTGAGGAGGCAAACCCTTCAGGTTTCTGCTGAGGCTGGATAATGAGAGCGGAGGGAACAACTTTTGGATGGAGAACCCCGAGACTCTTTTCCCTCGTTTTTTTTTCGTGTCAGGAGCAACTTGAGTCGCTTCTGGAGTGAGAGAATTGGCCGTCTGCAAGGACGTTACCCAGGGGACGGCCAGATGTTTTTGATGTTTTTACCATCCTTGTGGGAGGCTTCTCTCATGTCCCCGCATGGAGCTGGAGCTGATAGAGGGAGCTCATCCGCACTCTCCCCGGGTGGGATTCGAACCTGGCAGCTTTCAGGTCAGCAACCCAATCTTCAAGTCACTTAGTCCACTACACCATCTGGGGGCTCTTTTTCCCTCGTGATAACCGCTCTTCCAGGAGTGGATTTCCCTTCCGAGGGGTAGATTTCCTCTCACTTCCTGCTGTCTTAACTGTGAGTCAGTTGTAAGGGGGATGTTTGTAACTTGGGGACTGCCTGGATACAGAACCTCATAATTTTTTAATTGATATTTTCCACAGTGCCCATTGGGGAGTGGAAGGAGGGGTAAAACTTATTCAAGTTATTGTTAAAACATCATAATGTTATCAATGAACCAAGTGGCACCCAAGAGATGATTTGTTAGTAAAACCCACCGTTGATTTGGAACCGGAGGAGTCGTTTGGAAGAGGGATGTTTGGAACTCGGGGACACAGATGCCTGTCTGTGGGAGGATTCCGAAATCGAAAAGAGAAAGAACGGGCAGCAAACCCAACGCGGAGCCTTAGCAGAGCCTCGTCTCTCCAGTGAGAAGGGGTTCTGCGGTCCCTGAGGGCTCGTGGGCCCGTGCTCTGGAAACCCGAGAAACAGTCTGGACGCCTGGCTCTGTAGTGGAGCGAGAAAAAGGGAAGGGGAGGGAAGGAAGGCAGAAGCGGACCCCACCCCGTGCCCTTTCCCCCCTCCCTCCTCCTTTCGCCTTGATAGCGAGGTGGACCAGTGGGTGGGCTCTGGATGGAGCAGAAGGGCAGCATTAAAAGCAGCAGCAGCATCAGGAGTGGAAAGGGAAAGCCCCCCCCTCCCCCGAAGAACGAATCAGAGTGATCGGCTTCGAGACCCGAGACGGCAGCAGCGTTTCCTCCTCCTCCTCCTCCACCACCACCACCTCCTCCTTTTCCCGGAGGAGAGGAGCCCCGCCGCCGCCTTCTTCCTCCTCCTCCCCCTTTCCCTCTTCCTCCTCCTCCTCCTCGGCCTCTCTTTTGTTATTGGATGCGCGTCCTCCTCGCCTCCATCCCTCCCTCCGGAGCCCCTCCGTGGACCGTCCCGCGCGCTCTTTGGTGGCTCTTCCGCGGCGAGAACATGAGCAGCAGTGTCGGCATCCGCGCTCCCTCCTGTCTCCTTCTCCCTGCTCTGTCTCCGCTATGAACACGATCCGGATCGACTTCTAGCGCGCTGCTCCATCCCCTTCCAATCCCCGGATTTCTCTGTGCGGCGCCTCCCCTTCACCCCCTCCCTCTCCCCCCAAACCAAAAAACAGCAGCAGGTTCGGCGTAGACCCCGATGCCTCCCTCCTGGAATGTCCTTTGAGGCGTCAAAGGGGCCGGAAGCGTTGCAAGCGAGGCTGCGGCGGTGGCGGCGACGGCGGCTCTGACAAGGTAAATATGTTCAGTCTAAGACTTATTTTTTCCCTCCAAAATGGGGTGCGTCTTAGAATGGCAGGTGTGCCTTTTGGTTGTTGTTGTTGTTGGTGGTGGCATGGCAATTAGGGCGCCTCATTTACAATCGATGGGGTCTTACAATGGAAGGGAGATGAAGGTGACGGCGTCAAGGGCCCACGGGACTCGTTGCGAAGGGATGGAAAGGGCGCCTCGGTTGCTTCCTGGGGAGAGAACTTTCCCCCCACTTGCCTCCCCGTCCCAAGCGCTGGGCTTCGATCGGAACCCGAAGTGAAAGGTCACGCTGTTGACAGGCGGCTCCCGTCTCTTGAGGCCCCCAGGAAGGAAAGGGGAGGGGTGACTGACGGCGGGAGAGGCCCCCGCCCCACCGAGCCTCGCCTTTCCCGGAGGCTCCACCAGGAACCCACGGGACCCGGCACCTAAGCTACTCCTGCGGTTTTAAACCTGCATCTCTCCCATCTCTATATCCGTTATCTCTCATCTCTCATCTATCTGCCTGTGCGTCTGTGTATCTATCCCAGGCATGGGCAAACTATGAGCCCCCGCTGGCGTAGTGGGTTAAAACCTTGTGACTTGAAGGTTGGGTTGCAGACCTGAAGGTTGCCAGGTTGGAATCCCACCTGGGGAGAGCGCGGATGAGCTCCGTCTATCTATGCGGGGACATGAGAAAAGCCTCCCACAAGGATGGTAAAAACATCCGGGCGTCCCCTGGGTAACGTCCTTGCAGGCGGCCAATTCTCTCACACCAGAAATGACTTGCAGTTTCTCAAGTCGCTCCTGACAAACACACACAAATGGGCAAAATTGGGCCCTCCAGGTGTTTTGGACTCCAACTCCCACAATTCCTAAGCAGCTTACCACCTGGGTTGTTGTAAGTTTTCCGGGCTGTTTGGCTGTGTTCCAGAAGTAATCTCTCCTGACGTTTCTCCCAAATCTATGGCAGGCATCCCCAGAGGTTGAAGGGTCTGTTGGAAACTAAGTAAGTGAGATTTATGTATCTGGCATTCCCCTGCTTTTTGAGTCTCGGCCTTTATTTACTGTTCTGATTTTAGAGGTTTTTAATACTGGTAGCCAGATGTTCCTTTTCGTGGTTTCCTCCTTTCTGTTGAAATTGTCGACATGTTTGTGGATTTCAGTGGCTTCTCTGGGTAGTCTTGACAAGGTAGTTGTTAGAGTGATCCAGCATTTCTGTGTTCTCAAATAATATGCTGTGTCCTGACAAGAATCAATCGGATTCCAGACAAGAATAAATCAGGGCCAGCTAGCACCTCCCAACAAATGATTCCCCCAGGCAGCTACCAGCCAGGCCTTGAAACTGCGGGCCATTAAAATGCTAATGAAAGTGACAAATTGCAGCATTCGTATCTCGAGCAGACCAGTGTTCTTTCCCCCACCTTGGACATTCCACAGATATATAAACCCCACTTGCCTAGTTTCCAATAGACCCCTCAATCTGTGAAGATGCCTGCCATAGATGTGGGCGAAACGTCAGGAGAGAATGCTTCTGGAACATGACCATACAGCCCGGAAAACTCACAACAACCCAGTGTTTCCGGCTGTTAGGAATTGTAGGAGTTGGAGTCCAAAACACCTGGAAGGCCCAAGTTTCCCCTTGCCTGATCTATCCTTTCTCTTATCTATTTCTTTATCATCTTTCTCATCTACCTCTATCTAGTACTCTATCATCTCTCTCATCTACTTCTATCATCTCTCTCTTTATCTATATTTCGCCTTTCTATCACCCATGCCTGATCTAGAATCTATCTACCTACCTATCACCTCTCTCATCTCTGTTTATCCAGTGCTCTCTCTGTCTCAATCAGTTCAACTATTTCTCTATCGCCTCTTTCATCTCTATCTGTAATAGTTCTCTCTCATCTATCACTCTATCTAATTTAATAATAAATAATAATAAAACTTTTATTTGTACCCTGCCACCATATCTGATAGGGACTCGGGGCAGCTTACAAAATAGCACACAAAGATGCCATACGTAAAATATATAATACATAAAATAAAATACATCAACATGAAAACAATAATAACATTACATAAACCAGGTATAAAACAACCTCTATTAAAAGAGCGTTAGTTTAAAGATTCATGTAATCTACTTTCTAGCACACACATATATCGTATTCACTCATCCATGTATCTATCTCCTCTTTCTATCACCTCTCTCATCTCTGTCTATCTTCTCCTTCTATCAATCTATCCATCAAATTTTTCCATCACCTCGCATATATCCACTGATTTAATCTTTCCATCACCCCTCTCTCATCTTTATAATATTTCTCTCTTTCACCTATCAGTCTATCTAGTCTATCTACTTTCTAATACACCCCCATATATATCTCTCATCTATCTATCTTTCTATCTATCTATCTAGTATTTCTATCACTCTTTCTCTTTCTAGTCTTTCTATCACCTTTCTCTCATCTCTATCACATTCTCTCTCACACACACACACACCTATCAATCTATCTAATCTATCTACTTTCTAACACACACACATATCTCATCCACTCATGCATTTGTCTATCTAATCTAATTACCAGTGGCACAATGGGATAGACCCTTGTGCTGGCAGGGCTGCTGGCTGGAAGGTTGGGTTGCTGACCTAAAGGTTGCTGGTTGGAATCCGGGGAAAGATGAGCTCCCTCTATCAGCTCCAGCTCTGTGCGGGGACATGAGAGAAGCCTCCCACGAGGATAGTAAAAATATCAAACATCCACCAGAAGCGACCTGCAATTTCTCAAGTCGCTCCTGACACCAACCACCCCTCGCATCTTTCTCTCTATCTAGTCTTTGTCACCTCTCTCTCTTCTATCTATCTAATCCATCTAACTGATCTATCTAGTCTAACTCCTCCCTCATCTTTCTATCATATTTTATTTTAATATTTTCTCTCTTTCTCTTACCTATCAGTCTATCTACTTTCTCACACTTATATCCTTCTGTCTGTCTACCTAGCTATTATCTATCACAGATCTCCCATTTCTGTGTGTCTGTAATATTTTTCCCTCTTTCTCTCACCTATCAAGCTATCTAATCTATCTACTTTCTCACACTTCTCTCTAATCTAATCTATCTCTGTGATCTTCCTATCACCTCCCTGCCGCTGTCCCACAAAGAGCCTCTCCTTCTTCGCCCCCCCCCGCCCCGCCCCAACCTGAGCCATTTCTCTG
The DNA here is from genome assembly GCF_035594765.1 of Anolis carolinensis. Classification (NCBI taxonomy): domain Eukaryota; kingdom Metazoa; phylum Chordata; class Lepidosauria; order Squamata; family Anolidae; genus Anolis; species Anolis carolinensis. The sequence goes on from NC_085842.1 coordinate 189,279,572, forward strand.
AAGAGCGTTTAGAACAACGGAAGCTCGTTTGTTTACATGGCCGCGGCCTCCTCCTCCTCCTCGTCCTCCTCCTCTTCCATAATATCGCATTCGGGTCCCTTTCCCCGCCCCGCCACTTTTTGTTCGGATTTCGACAGTAGAAAGGCGGAACGATATTTGGCAAGCCATGTCCCTCGTTCGGTTTCGCAGGAACCCGCCGGTTGTGGCTGTCGGAGCAGCGTAGATCCAGCCTCTGCGCAGCGGGCCCTGAATTCGTCCCAGATTTGAGCCCCAGGTTTAAAGGAACCCTCTTTGGTTCTGAAGCCGGCTTCCCCTTAAGAGACGGAGGAAATGCCACCTAAACATTAGGAAGACCTTCCTGGTGCTCCAGAGTCTTCTTCTCTGGAGGCTTTTAAGCAGAGACTGGATGGCCATCTGTCCAGGGTGCTTCGCTTGTACTTTTCCTACATGGCAGGGAATTGGACCAAATAGCCCTAATTGGGGTCTTTCTTTTTCAGCTCTAGGGTTCTGTGATGCTATGAAAATAGGACTCTCCGTATTTCGTGCCCCATTTCGTTCAGTGGCAGACTGGGTCTAAAAAATATTGTGGGGCACACTACAATCATTTAATTTGTATAAGAAACTAGCGATGCCCAGGTTAGGACATTTGTAACACTGTATTAGAAACAGCCATTGTTTGTTTGGGGGTTTTATGAATGGTCCCATTTTTTTTTCCGTGTCAGGAGCGACTTGAGAAACTGCAAGTCGCTTCTGGTGTGAGAGAATTGGCCGTCTGCAAGGACGTTGCACAGGGGACGCCCGGATGTTTTGATGTTTTATCATCCTTATGGGAGGCTTCTCTCATGTCCCCCGCATGGAGCTGGAGCTGATAGAGGGAGCTCATCCGCGCCCTCCCCAGGTGGGATTCGAACCTGGCAGCTTTCAGATCAGCAACCCAACCTTCAAGTCACAAGGCTTTAATCCACTACGCCATCGGGGGCTCCAATGGTCCCATTAGGAAAAAAAACCACATATGTGTAAGGGGTAAACGACCACTCCCATCATCCCAGGTCCATGTCCCTCAAATCCCACCAGGACTTGGTCATGATGTCTATGCATGCCAAATGTGGTCCACATCCCTCATGTTGGTGAACTTCGCAGTGCTCTTTGATTGTGAATTAATTGCTACGACCATCATCCCGGGTCCATCTCCCCCAATCCCTAACAGTACTTCAAAGACCTCGTCACACTGAGCTTGGATCCACTTTAAATCCACTTTATGGAGGGGGCTTTAAACAGCTCAGCCAGAGGGGTCTTGGGCCTCACCAAATTACAAACCGCAGAATTCTGCAGGAGGCAGATTTAGAGTGAATCCATGCGCTAGTGTGAGGAGGCAGCAACTTATCAGTTTATTGTACTAGCCCAAGGCCATGACAAAAAGGTACAGGTGCATGGTTCATAGAATAGTACCCTCAAAGCAAACAGGAAGCAAAAAATAACAAACATAGGCGAGCTCTGAACAAACCTCTGAGGATGCCTGCTATAGATGCAGGTGAAACGTCAGGGGGTCCAGATCCATTGTTGGTGGGGTTTCTCAGTGGTCTCTGGATGTGGGGGAACTGCAACTCCCATCATGCTGAGTCATTCTCTCCACCCCCCAACCCCTCACAAACCACTATGTTTTGATGGTCATGAGGGGTATGTGTGCCAAATTTGGTCCAGATCCCTTGGCGGAATTCACAGTGCTCTCTGGAAGTGGTAACCATATTGGAAAATACATATAAGCAAACAAACGTACACACAAACATTTTTTTCACTTTAATCATAGACATAGATATGAGATTTGAAAAATCACAATAAAAAGTACAATTGTGAAATAAATGCGTATATATACCCCACTTCCGTGGGATAAGAACAGACGTTGGGGATGATGATGATGATGATGGAGAGCATGGTGGGTCTGAACTTGGGAGGTTGGGGTGGGATTTAGGGAGATGATGAGATTTACATGTAATTTTGACTAATTAATAATAGATCTGTTTATTGATTAGTCTACTGACCATATCATCAAAATGCAATTATTAATATTTATTATTAATATTATTAATGTTAATATTATGAGTGTAAAAGGTAAAGGTTTCCCCTGACGTTAAGTCCAGTCATGTCTGACTCTGGGGATTGGTGCTCATCTCCATTTCTAAGCCGAAGAGCCGGCGTTGTTCATAGACACCTCCAAGGTCATGTGGCCGGCATGACTACATGGAGCGCCGTTACCTTCCCGCCGGAGCGGTACCTATTGATCTACTCACATTTGAATGTTTTCAAACTGCTAGGTTGGCAGAAGCTGGGACTAATAGTGGGAGCTCATTCTGCCTTCTGGATTCGAACCACTGACATTTCGGTCAGCAGGTTCAGCAGCCCAGCGGTTTAACTCGCTGTGTGCCACTGGGGGGGGGGGGGGCTCCTAACTTGGGGATTTATTTGTGAATGAAACACTGGCATGTTTTCGAACTGGAGCTAACAGCGGGCGCTCACTCCGCTCCCAGGGTTTGAACCTGCGACCTTTCGGTCTGCAAGTTCAGCAGCTCAGTGCTTTAACACACTTCGCCACCGGGGCTCCTATTATGAGTGTATGATTATATAATTATTTAGTGTTATTAATTATTGTATTTCTTCCCCTCCTCTCCTTGTGGCTGGACACAAGGTAAAATACAGCTAAACGCACACACCATTAGGAAACATTGTATAAAATGAAGATATTAGAACGTATTTCGTTGGAAGACATATATTAAAATATACAGAACAAGGATTAAAACCCAGTCAACACAAGATGTGAGCTTGAAATTCATAGTTAAAACTGACTAGGTCGGCCTGCCAAAAGAGACAGGTCCTCAGTTGTGTTTTATATTCCGACATCTCATAATAACGGTATTCACTGTATTGATAAAATAATAGTATTTCTTGTGTTTTCACTTTACATCCGTGACAAAAATATTGCTTATCTCTGTGTGTGTTTGCCTTTGTTTTTACACATTTATCCGGTTGCGTCAGGTTCTAGTTAGTCCCTATGGCGGGGTGGGGGCTGCATCAGCCTTATGGTTGCCTTCAAGGGACCGTTTGTAATTGTAAGGCTGTTAAATGGAACTATAAGGTTGCCCTGGCATCGAATGCCTCGCGGGAATGAAGACGGGGTGAAAAGAAAGCTGAATAATAACCACAGCAACGACAGTAGCCAGGACGCATTTCGGTGTCTCTAAAACTGTAGCCCTGTTTCTGGGTGTATTTGGCCCAGGTTGTATTTCTGTGTGTATTGAAAAAATGCACCGGTTTTTGAAGATATATACAACATATGGCACCCACCAGCCCCCGTCTGCTCGCCCACAGGAAACCATGATCATAACCATATCGAAGAAATGCAGTTTCCTGAATCAATGTCCCCAAATAACCCCACGAACACGCCAAGAATGTTGGGTCTCCTTTGTGGAGAGAAAAAAGCGGGGTGTAAATAAACATAATACAGTAGAGTCTCACTTATCCACTCGCTTATCCAACGTTCTGGATTATCCAACGCATTTTTGTAGTCAATGTTTTCAATATATTGTGATATTTTGGTGCTAAATTTGTAAATACAGTAATTACTACATAGCATTACTGCATATTGAACTACTTTTTCTGTAAAATTTGTTGTGTAACATGATGTTCTGGTGCTTAATTTGTAAAATCATAACCTAATTTGATGTTTAATAGGCTTTTCCTTAATGTCTCCTTATTATCCAACATATTCGCTTATCCAACGTTCTGTTGGCCCGTTTACGTTGGATAAGCGAGACTCTACTGTAATAGTAATAACAATAGTAATAATGGGTTGTTGTGTATTTTCCAGGGTGTATGGCCACGTTCCAGAAGCATTCTCTCCTGACTCACATCCTAGGCAGGCATCCTAAGTCGTTGTGAGGTAAATGGGAAAACTAAGAAAGGAAGGTTTATATATCTGTGGAAGGACCAGGGTGGGAGAAAGAACTCTTGTCTGTTGGAGGGAGGTGTGAATGTTGCAATTAACCACCTTGATTAGCATTAATCACCTTGATTAGTTCTTTTCCCCACTCTGAACTTTCCACAGATATATAAACCTTCCTTGCTTAGATTTCCAACAGACGCACCTGCCATAGATGTGGGTGAAAACGTCAGGAGAGAATGCCTCTGGAACATGGCCATACAGCCCGGAAAATGCACAACAACCCGTGATTCCGGCCATGAAAGCCTTCGTCAACAAAATAACAACAATAATGTAATAATTTGGGGGGGGGGGGGGGGGCTGGGCTGCCGTAATGGATGTGTTTGCTGCTCTTGAGAGACGGCTGTGCCCAGCATGGTCGTGGAGAGAAAAAGCGAGGTATAAATAAACATGTGTTGTCGAAAGCTTTCATGGCCGGAATCACTGGGTTGTTGTGAATTTTCCGGGCTGTATGGCCATGTTCCAGAAGCATTCTCTCCTGACGTTTCAGGACATGATGATGATGATGATGATAACTTTGTTTTGTGTGGCTGCTGTAACGCACGGATTTGCTCCTCGTCTAGTTCCCTGCTGGTCTTAGGGCGCTTTGGGGTCCATAGAGCCCCGCCCCCTTTCCGCCTCCAAAGAGGGAGGGGCTGCGTGAGAGGCGAGGCCACGCCCCTTCCTGCCCTTCCTGACCCAAGAGGGGGCTTCCGGGTTGCCTCCTACTTTGCAGATGGTCTTGGGGCGCTTTGGGGGCCCTTGGAGCCCCGCCCCTTTTCCCTCCAATGGGAGGCGGGGCTCAGCGGGAGGTCACGCCCCCTCACACTCCCTGACTCAAGAGTGGCTGATTGATGGATTGATTGACGGGTTGCCTCCTCCTCCCTTGCAGATGATGCTGAGCCCGGACCAGGCCCTGGACTCGGACCACCCCTCCTCGGCGCCCTCCGATCCGGAGTCGCTGGAGGCCAAGGGCCTGCGGAGCTGCTGCGCCTCGGACTTGGAGGCGCTCGACGAGGGCGAGGGCCCCGGCGGCGGAGGAGGAGGTCGCCCGGGCCCCCAACACCCGCCAGCGCCGCCCCTGCAGGCGCTGAGCCGCGAGGAGAAGCGTCGTCGCCGCCGGGCCACGGCCAAGTACCGCTCGGCCCACGCCACGCGCGAGCGCATCCGCGTAGAAGCCTTCAATCTGGCCTTCGCCGAGCTGCGCAAGCTGCTGCCCACGCTCCCGCCGGACAAAAAGCTTTCCAAGATTGAGATCCTGCGCCTGGCCATCTGCTACATCTCCTATCTCAACCACGTGCTCGACGTCTAGGGTCCCCGAGGGGCGGCGCGCGCCGAAGGAGGGGGCGGGGCTTCCCTCCCGGGCTCAGAGACGGAGACTGCGTGGCTTTAAGCTCGTGCCTTAAAGGGCCCCCTTGATCCGGGCCCTTCGAAAGAGATGGGGGGGGGGCTCGAAAAGGAGCGTGATGTAGGCTGGTGGGGCAGCCCACAAACAGACTGTCAGGTGCCCCTTTTTATTCTAGATCAGGGCTTCTTAAACTTTCCCACTTGGGACCCCTTTCGGCCTGAGACATGTTTAGGGTATGTACAGGCTGTTAGGAATTGTCGGAGTTGAAGTAGAAAACCCCCGGAGGGCCGAAGTTTGCCTATGCCTGCTATATAAAAAAATAGGTATAAAAACCCAACATTTCCTGATCACAAAACCAGGCTTGCTAAACATGTTGATCTTCCTTTTTATGAAGTACAGCTGAAGCCGCTTCTGCAGAGTCCACTGCAAATACAGGGTATCCCAAAAATGTATACAGTGTTCCCTCACTACTTTGCGGTTCACTTTTCATGGATTCGCGGTTTTGCGGTTTTCCAATAAACTCTAAAAGACGTTATAAATAATAAAAAATTACAATTGACAGCCTAAGGAAGGGAGGAAGGAGAAGCCAAAGGGAGAGAAAAGGAGCCCAAGCGGCAGCGGGAGGAGGGGGCGGCCATTTATCAACACACAATTGGTTGATAAAGACCTAAAATTGTGTATAACTACTAAAATAATGTATAAATATTAAAATTAATATAGTGTCCCTACTTTGTGGATTTTCACTTATTGCTGGTGGTCCTAGAACCTAACCCCTGCAATAAGTGAGGGAACACTGTACACACTTTATACCAGTGGTGCTCAACCTGTTAGTCCCCAGGTGTTTAAGTCTACACCTCCCAGAAATCCCAGCCAGTTTACCAGCTGTTAGGATTTCTAGGAGTTGAAGTCGAAAACATCTGGGGACCCACAGGTTGAGAAACCACTCCTTTAGAAGCTGCAGTTTCACAAGTCACTACTGACACACACAAAAAAGCTGATAGCTCATTAGATGTTTTCCCTCTCTCTGTTAAACCCACTGGAATTAATAATGGAAGTCAGACTAAGCTTTGAACAAAGGAAATTTTTTTAAAATGCTACTGGAAGTGTTCTAAAGCAGTTGAAGTGCAAAGACAACTGGGGTTTCAAAGAGATCCACCACTTACCATGAATCAAATTAGAGATAAGTTTGAGTCTGATAGAACTGTTCAGAATGGCACACTTTCCCACAAAGATTGTGTGGAGTGATGAGGCTACATTCAAATTAAATGGTTCAATTAACCACCACAATTACACTATTGTGGACTTGATGTTACTGTGGAACATCATGTTAATTTACCAGGAGTTAGAGTGGTCCAGCTTATCATCAAGATGATTAATTGGATCATTCATACACACACACAAACACTTTTTATTTAATTTTCACACTTTTATACCATAAAAGTGGGGGAAAGGCCAAGGAAAGTATAATAAGTTGATTATGGAGTTTTGTTAGTAAGTTAGGTCTATCCATAAGTCTAATGTACTTCCAAGAATTAGGAAGGGGAGGGTATTATTATACATACAATAGAGTCTTACTTATCCAAGCTTTGCTTATCCAAGCTTCTGGATTATCCAAGCCATTTTTGTAGTCAATGTTTTCAATATATCGTGATATTTTGGTGCTAAATTCATAAATACAGTAATTACAACATAATATTATTGGTATTGAACTACTTTTTCTGTCAAATTTGTTGTATAACATGATGTTTTGGTGCTGAATTTGTAAAATCATAACCTAATTTGATGTTTAATAGGCTTTTCCTTAATCCCTCCTTATTATCCAAAATATTAGCTTATCCAAGCTTCTGCCGGCCCGTTTAGCTTGGATAAGTGAGACTCTACTGAACTTCTATTTTTAAAGCAGTACCATTTACAATGTCTTTTGCTTAAGAAAACAAAAAAAATGTTTGTTTTTTTATTCCATTTGTCTTTCTCGTTGATCTTTTTCTTATCTTCTCCTCTGGGCCTATACCATTAATATTTCTTAAAGTTATTTTGCCACTTTACTTATATATTAAATTTTCTATTTTTCTTACTTTTAATAATAACATTTCATTTGTATTTCTTAGAGCCAATTTCATTTGTTAATGTGTTAGTAATGCTTGTATAAATACTTTTTAGGTTGGTCCATTGTGTAGACTTCTTTTATATCTGGTTCCCAACCTTTTTTTGATCAGGATCCACTTGACCAGGTACCACTTCAACCACAGTTCACTTTGAGCAGGGACTACTTTGACCAGGGACCACTCTCCAACATTAATACCAAAAGGGTTATAAATCAGTTTTTGGTCAACTTTAGATTTGGTTTGGTTATTTGGGGTGCTGATTCAGAAAATTGCATTGGATAGACCACATCAGCTCTAGTTTCTGATACACAACATATGCCATCCAGTAGTCGCCATCTGCTCTCCCACAGAAAACCATATTTAATAATCTAGAGCTGATGTGATCCATCCAATGCAATGGTCAGCTCTGCAGAAGTGAGTGGAAATAAAATAAAGAGGAAGGAGGTTTGTGGACCGGATTTTTATCCTCACAGGCCACTGCTGGGCTGCAGCCCACAGGCTGAGAACTACTGTTTTATAGCAACCTCTCTCTCTCTCTCTCTCTCCTCTCCCTCTCCCCCCCCCCCCCCCCCCTCTCTCTCTCTCTCTCTCTCTCTCTCTCTCTCTCTCTCTCTCTCTCTATATATATATATATATATATATATATATATATACACACACACCTATATATACCATTCTTGTTTGACGCTACTGTGGCTGATGTATAATTTGTGCCATTCTGAACAGTTCCATTGGATTCAAATTTATCCCTAATTCAACTAATGGTAAGTGATATTGGTGGATCTCTTTGAAACTTCCTGTCTTTGCACTTCACACTTCCAGTAGCACTTTAAAATGAATTTCTTTTGTTCAAAGCTAGTCTGACTTCCTTTTTTAATTCCAATGGGTTTAACCTGGGGGGGAAAAAACCATAATTTTGCTATTAGCTTTTGTGTGTATACATTTTTGGGATACCCTGTAGATCTGTGTAAATGTCTCAAATAGCCACGATGGCATTCAAAACATTTCCTGGGACCCCAACCTTGAGTTAAGGGGATCCCATTTGGGGTCAGGATCCACAGTTTTAAGAAGCCTTGCTCTATATTCCCCCCCCCCCCCCAAAAAAACAAAACAAAACACAAAAACACAAAATGAACGTTCAAATCTCATTCCCTTGTGACCTTAAATGTGTGATCCAGGAGTGCAGTTCAAAAAATGACACTATTTATTTTGTAAGTTAAGTTAGAAGAAGTAGACTATTTTCTCCTTGAGGCTATTTTTAACATTTCCAAGAGTGGTGAAGATTTCTTTGCATTTTGAAAGACTTTGATGCCAACTGTTTTTTTTCTATAGTCGAGTGTTTACATTTTCTTCTGTGAAACGATGGTCTTGAATTTGGAAGTGTGTTTTGTGGGGGAACCAGGTGGCGAGTTTCATTTGGCTCTGGTTTGTACTGCGCCACTTCCCTGTTTTTAAGCGTATTTTATATCTTCCGATTTTTTGTCCTTGATAAGCTTTCTTTATTTTGTGTGTTGGAATCAGACGATTTAGCACTTCACTTGGAAGATTTTTTTAATATATATATTATATAGATATATATATATTAAAAGGTGTATTGTTCTTCTGATCTGTAATACTGTCTTAAGAAGAATTTTGCTATTTATAAAGGAAGTAGTTTTGGTTTGTCTGTCTGTCTCTCTGTGAGCGTACATGTATGTCTGTGTGTGTGTGTTTTCTAGAAATGCGTTCCTTTTTCTTCTCAAAGAAAAACTGGACTACTTTCCTTTATGACGACCAAAAAGAAAAAAAATTACAACCATAAATTTTTTTGCTGTGAATCTCTTAAAACAAGAAGTGTGTTTTAGGGAAAGGAAGAAAAAAAGAACACATCTGTTATCCAAAGATTTTTAGTCTTTTTCAGGGTTTTCAGTGTGTGTGTGTGTGTGTGTGTATGTATGTGTTGCTTTACATAAGGCAATATTTTGTAGTGAAAATAGAGAAATCTGGTTTCTGCCAGAAGCATTTTTTCATATCTCTCATGAATGGTGCACTGTTTTGCATATAAATAAAAGTATCAAAACCTGTGTTCCTGTTTATTTTGTTTATTTTTTTCCACATTAAAAAATGGGAAGCAGGGGAAAAGGAAGGAAGAGGGGATTATCATATACCCTGATATTTCCAGGGTACACTTAGCATATATACTCGAGAATAAGCTGGCCCTAATATAAGCCGAGGCACCTGATTTTAACCACAAAAAAGTGGGGAAACTTATTGACTCGAGTATAAGCCGAGGGTGGAAAATGCAGCAGCTACTGGTAAATTTCAAAATGAGAATAGATCCCAATGAAATTATATTGAGGCATCAGTAGGTTAAAGGTTTTTCAGTATTTACTGTATTTCAAAGAAAAACAGTAAACTAGCTCTGTAAGTGGAAAAGTAGGGTCAACAAAAACAATATGGTGTTAACAATAACAATAATAATAATAATAATAATAATAATAATAATAATAATAATTTATTTCGTGTCAAAAGCATTGCATAATAAATAAGTTTAAAAATGATAAAATAAAGGAATCACGAACAGCTGAATAGTTTTGGACCAAAAGCGGGCAACAGCAATCACATTGTCTGTAGCTTTAAACAACTTCTCCTCCATGCATGAAGCAGGGCATTGTGGCCAAGCATACATATGAGAAGTTGTTTGTTCAGCTCCACAGTCACACAAGGTGGACGATTCCTCCAGGTAGTGCCATCTTACCAGGTTGTCTTTTGATCTGCCCACTCCGCTTCTCAGTCTGTTTAGGGACTTCCAAATTGCCCATTCTTGGTTTGCCCCTGGAGGCAGACCCTCATGGGGGGCCATCCAGTTGGGATTGCCTGGTTTAGCTGCCCTTGCTGTTGTTGGGGGAACATCAAGCAGAGTGGTGGTTCTCATGAAGTTTTTCCTTGATTTGAGTCTACTAGGAGGGGTAAATCTGTGTTGACTGTTAGTGATGACCGCATTTGTTTCTAAGTGTTTGCAGACCACTTCCTTAATGATCTTTTCCAGAATCTTGCCTGGTATCGACGTGAGGCTGACTGGACGGTAATTGTTTGGATCGTTCTTTTTTCCCTTTTTGAAGATAGGGACCAAATTTGCCCTCCTCCAATCTGCTGGGACTTCTCCCGTTCCCCAAGAGCTCTCAAAGATGATTACTAGTGGTTCTGAAATAACTTCTACTAGTTCCTTCAATACTCTTGGGTGTAGTTGATCTGGCCCTGGGGACTTGAATTCATTTAGAGTGGCCAGGTGTTCCTGGACAACTTGTTTCCCTATTTGGGGTTGGATTTCCCCTAATCCTTTGTCCATTCCATGTTGCTCAGGTTGAAGATGGCTTTCTTTTTGTGAGAAGACCGAGGCAAAGAAGGCGTTAAGTAGTTCTGCCTTTTCCCTGTCCCCGGTCACCATCACCCCATCTTCTCCTCGCAGAGGCCCTATCGCCTCAGTGTTCTTCCCTTTTCTACCGACATAAGCAAAAAAGCCTTTTTTGTTGTTTCTCATGTCCCTGGCAAGCCTGAGCTCATTTTGTGCTTTAGCCTTGCAAACCTTTTCCCTACAGGAGTTGGCTATTTGTTTGAATCCTTCTTTGGTGATTTCTCCCCTTTTCCACTTCTTGTGCATGTCTCTTTTGAGTTTTAGCCCTGTTAGAAGTTATTTGGACATCCATTCTGGCTTCTTTGCACTTGTCTTATTTTTTTCTTTGTTGGAACTGTTTGCATTTGCGCCTTGAGTATTTCACTTTTGAAAAACTCCCATCCATCCTTAACTCCCTTCTCTTTTAGTATTGGGATCTATGGAATGCCACTCAGTATTTCCTTCATTTTTTGGAAGTCAGCTCTCTTAAAGTCTAGAATGCGGGTTTGACTTGTCTTAGTTTCAGCCTTCCTTTGTATGGCGAACTGCAGGAGCACATGGTCCCTTGCCCCTAAGGATCCGACCACTTCAACTGCATTGATCAGATCTTCCACATTTGTTAAGATGAGATCGAGAGTAGCCGATCCCCTTCTTGCCTCTTCTACCTTCTGGATCATAAAATTGTCTGCAAGGCAAGCGAAGAATTTGTTGGACTTTGTACTCTTGGCTGAGTTTGTTTTCCAGCAGATATCGGGATAGTTGAAATCGCCCATGACTACTATGTCTCTTCTTTGTGCCTGTTTGGTCAACTGTTAACAGAAGGCTTCATCAAGTCTTTCATCCTGGTTCGGAGGTCTGTAGTAGATACCCACAACAAGATGTTTTTGAGTCCCAGTTCCTTTGATTCTGATCCAGATGCTCTCAAGCTGGTTTCCCAGATTGCAGTCTTGCATTTCTTCTGCAACGTAACTGCTTTTGACATATAAAGCTACTCCCCCTCCTCTCCCCTTTGTTCTATTTCTGTGAAAGAGGTTATAGCGCTCAATGGCTACATTCCAGTGATGGGAGTCATCCCACCAGGTTTCAGTGATGCCTATTACATTTTACGTGTGGTGCTGTGCTAAAAGTTGGAGTTCGTCTTGCTTATTCCCCATGCTCTGTGCATTAATGTAAAGACATGTAAGCCCCTGTGACCTTACTCTGAGTTGTTTATTTGGGATTATTGTGCTCTCGGTAACTGGTCCTTGCTATGTTTGTGCAGCCCTCCATTTAGTCTTTTAGTGGTTCCCTGTGGTTGTGGGTAAAATACTGTTCACAAGACTGTTGTTCCCCTCCTCCAGCGGATCTAGTTTAAAGTGTGCCTGATGAAGTTTGTGAGTCTGTGTACAAAAATGTGTTTTCCTACTTGTGTGAGATGCACCTCATCACTTGCCAGTAGGCCATTCTCCTGGAAGAATAGGCCATGGTCGACGAAGCCAAAATGCTCCTCCTGACACCATTTTCTGAGCCAGTTATTGACCTGTACTATTTTTCTGGCCCTAGTAGAGCCATGTCCTACAACAGGGAGGCGGGATGAAAAGATCACATGTACATTACACAGTTTTAGTTTTGTTCTGAGTATTTCCCCCTGAAATGCTTGCAAATCCTCTAAATGGGCATTTGCCTCTTGCAATATTTGCAACCCCTATATATCTATATTTATATCTACCTAGACATGTCTATATATGTTTGTGTGTGTATTTCCCCCTGTAATATTTTCAAGCCCTATCTATCTATATTCATAGATATCTGTCATCTCTCTAATTATATCTATATAGGATTTTCAGAGACTAGCAAACATCTGAGGGGAAAATTCCTATATAAATATAATATATACATATAGATACAGATATACAGGTAGATGGAAATCTCTAGATACCTATATGTATATAGGATTTGCAAAGACCTGCAAACATATGAGGGGGAAATTCATATATAAAATTAATGTATATAGATAGGTAGATAGATACAGATACAGGTGCATAGGGATTGCAAAGGCTTGCAGGGGGAAATGCCTATGCTTTTATAAGATTAATGGATATATATTTCCTGAATTGCAAGGGCTTCTCTACCTCTCCTTTCCTTTTTCAAAACATTCCCTTGGTTAAGAGCAAGGGAGGTTTTGGAAAAGTAAACACAGTGATAAGGGAGGGGGAGATGGGGGAGAAATATATCATATAGCAAGCAATGGCCTCCAGACTCCACTGCCGGCTTGACCTTGACCCCATTATAAGGTGAGGGAGGCTTTTTTAAAAAAAGGGCTGAAAAACTCAGCTTATCTTCGAATATATATAGTAGTCAAATACATCTATAGAAGCTTATATTAAAACATCATTAAAGTACAGCCATACAAGCATTTTCTAGGTGCATTTCAAGTATTTCTAGGCATGAAGATGACTGCAGACACAGACTGCAGCCAGGAAATCAGAAGACGTTTACTTCTTGGGAGGAGAGCAATGACCAATCTTGATAAATAGTGTAGAGTAGAGACATCACACTGGCAACGAAGGTTTGCATAGTTAAAGCAATGGTATTCCCCATATAATAATATACCAATGAACTACAATCATTTATGGAAAAATATGAGCAAACAAATCATTTCATGGGGAAAGAAATTTCGAGATATCTCCTCAAGGCAAAAAATTTACAAGATGAAGATCTTGCCCAAGTTCTTATTCTTGTTCCAAACCCTCCTGGTGAATATTTATTTATTTATTTACAGTATTTATATTCCACCCTTCTCACCCCGAAGGGGACTCAGGGCGGATTACAATGAACACATATATGGCAAACATTCAGTGCCAACAGGCAAACAACATATATAGACAGACACAGAGGCATTTAACATTTTTTTCCAGCTTCACGATTCCGGCCACAGGGGGAGCTGTTGCTTCACTGTCCAGTAGTGGGTGTACTTCCTCATTCCATTCCTCATGTTTTGCTGGCAGTTTTATGATGTTGTAAATTAGTTAAATTAGCCTCCCGCATAAAGCGTACCTAAATTTCCCTAATTGACAGATGCAACTGTCTTTCGGGGCTACATAGGTCAACAGCAAGCCGGGTTATTTAATGGTTGGGGGCTTAACCCAACCCAGGCTTCTAACTCATGACCTCTCGGTCAGTAGTGATTTATTGCAGCTGGTTACTAGCCAGCTGCGCCACAGCCTGGCCCCTATCAATTTGTTGAAGAAATGGGATAACTCTTTCAAAAAATGGGTAGTGGGAGGAAACAAAAACAGAATTGCTAATTTCTTATATTATAGTAAACAAGAATTGGGTGGATGGGGGGCTCCCTCATTGGGAATATACTATGAGGCAAGTCAACTAGCGAGGTTACTAGAATTCAAATTGGAAGGGTCAAAAAATGAGTGCAAATAGAAAAGGAAGCAAATAATTGGCAAAAGGGAACGTCAATGGGAGAGAGAATAGATAGAAAAGACCTAAAGAACATAAAAGCAGGCCCTTGCTTAACAATGTTGTCAATCTGGAAAACATGGCAAACTAAATTACAAATAAATAAAATTGACCCTTTCCCATTAGAAACATTGGAAAATAAGGACAAGACATTTAGGAATATAATTAAGGCACTGAAGGAAAATGTCATTAAAAGGATTGGGGACCTTATGGACCCCAATGGAGAAATATTAAAGTGAGATAAAATAAAAGATAAATGTGGCCAAGGGAACTGGATAGCATGGTTAGGTTTGTCCAGTAAAGCCCAGGCCATGAAAAGAAGAGAAACAGGTGAAACCCCCCTGGATAGAATAATTAGAAGGAAATTAGAAATAGATAAAGGAATGACTGGGCTATGGTATGATGAACTAATTACCTTAACTTATAATACGAAAGAAACGCTCACAGAGATCTGGAAACAGGAAAAAAACTTTACTGAGAAACTAATTGGGTCTTGGATCGATAATATTCATAAAATTAATCATATAAGGATCAAAGAAACACAAAGGAAAATAATCTCAAAATGGTATAGAACCCCCCTTCAATTAGCTCATATAACGGGAAGTACCTCGAACAAATGTTGGCATAAATGTGGGGGAATAGATTCATTCTCCCACATGTGGTGGGACTGTAGAAAAATTCAAATCTTTTATAGCAAAATAAGAAAAGAAATGGAAGAAATAATAGGGAAAGAATTAATATGGGACAAAGCCAGATTTATGTCCCTCACAATAAAGGTAAGGGACGATAACAATAATTGGACTGAGATTCTAAAATATATGACAGCCGCAATACAAGCCACAATAGCCCAAGGATGGAGGGATGAGACAAAATGGGACGTAGAAACTTGGTGGTCTTATATATCAGAATATATAATCAATGATTTCATTAATCAAAGGAAAAAAATATACAAATAGTCTAAAAGAACCTGACTGGTTCAGGAAATGGTCAGTCCTAATTAACAAAATAGATGGAGACGAAAGATACACCACCTTGAACCAGCTGTTCCACACAGTTAAAATGATACAATGATAATATATTGAATTGCTGTTCCAGGGGGGAGGGGGAATGGGGGGTGGGTGTTACATTCCAAAGGATCGTTTAAAATGTCATTTAAGCATTAGTTACTTTTGGTATTATGTATATTGAAATAAGACATGCATCGCTAAAATTTTGTTAATTGTTAGAATGTAATAAAATTTAAAATAAAAAAGCAGTCAAGGATGACAACACTTTTTAAAAAGTTTTTTTTAAAAAGGAATGGTATTCCCCATAGTAACCTATGGATGTGAGAGCTGGACCATAAGGAATGCTGAGCGAAGGAAGATAGATGCTTTTGAACTGTGGTGTTGGAGGAAAATACTGAGAGTGCCTTGGATCGCAAGAAGATCCAATTAGTCCATACTCAAGGAAATAATGTCCGGCTGCTCACTGGAGAGAAGGATATTAGAGGCAAAGATGAAGTAGTTTGGCCACATTATGTGAAGACAGGAAAGCTTGGAGAAGATAATGATGCTGGGAAAAATGGAAGGGAAAAGGAAGAGGGGCCCACCAAGGGCAAGATGGATGGATGGTATCCTTGAAGTGAATGGCTTGACCTTGAAGAAGCAGGGGAATGTCGATGGCCGACAGGGACCTCTGGTGTGGGCTGGTCTATGAGGTCACAAAGAGTTGGAAGCAACTGAACGAATAAACAAAAAAAAGCATATATTAAAACATACATTTATGAAAGAACATACATGAAACAAAACAACATACATGAAACAAAAGTTTAAAAACTTTGGTTCAAAGTTTCTTTTAACCCCAAGCTCAGAAAACAGATTGTTGTAGGTAAGGATCATTGCAACATAGGTAATGCTGTCATATCTTTAAAAGCACTGAAGGCAGATTTCTTTATCCATTCAGCATTTCTAATGACTGTCACGCTAATTTAAATCTCCCATGAATGAGAGATTTTCCAAGTCACTCTATCATCAATAGCCCTGCTCATGTCTTGCAAACTCAGGGCAAACTTTCCGTTTGAACTGCAAGCGTGCGTCAATGGAATTGGCAGCAAACAGCGCTGAAACAGGCTTCCAGGAAGATAGCGCTGCACACCAAAATAAACAAAACCAGTAAAAGTTCAACAACTGGCAGGAAAGAAGATCCAAACTAACGTCATCTTCAGGTTGTTAACACAAGCCGCAGTCGGGTCAAACCAGAAGCCAGGAACAGAGGAAAGCCGCATTTACGATAGCCAATCCAAAGGTAGTTTTCCGAAGTGGGAAACTGAAGCTGAAGTCAAGTAAATCCAAGGTCAAGAAGGGAAAGAGCTGCGTCCATGAAAAGCCTGTCCAAACGTCATTACCGAAGGTCATCAAACAGAGCCAAAGTCGCCAGTCCAAAGGTCCAAGAAGGGAAAAAAGCACACTCACGATAGTCCAGTCCAAATCCAAGAATCACAGGAACCAGAAACGCCAAGCTGTAGAGCCAGGACCCAAAGCCCAACAGGAAAAACAGGCAGGGGCAAACCTACGCCAAAACGACACTTTGCCTTCTGCAAAGGATCCCCATTTCAGACCCTACTTTTAACTTACACATCATTATCTGAAGATGAGCTGGTCTCCACCCCGTCATCATCCCCCACAGCTGTTCCTGTCGTTACACGTGAACCCCGCCCACCATCCCTCCAGTTCCTCCATCTCCTATCAAGACTTAGGTTTCCCCATGACCCGGGTGTATCACCTGTTTGCCAATCCTCCTGTCCCAAATACCCCACAGACATATCACCAGAAGTTGGCTCTGCAAACACATCCCTCATTTCTTGTACCCTATTATTTATTATTTATTTACAGCATTTGTATTCCGCCCTTCTCACCCCGAAGGGGACTCAGGGCGGATCACATTACACATATAGGCAAACATTCAATGCCTTTTTAACATAGAACAAAGACAAACAAACATAGGTTCCGAGCGGGCCTCGAACTCATGACCTCCTGGTCAGAGTGATTCATTGCAGTTAATTGCAGCTGGCTTGCTCTCCCGCCTGCGCCAATGTGCCCTCCACATTTTCATCACTCCCAGACCCATCATCCCTAGAGAAACCCAAAAATGACTCTTCCTCTGTGGGAGCAGTAAGTATATCCCGAAGCTTCTTCCTCTCCCTTTCCTCATCTGATTCCTGCTCCCGAGTAACCCTTTTAGTTCCTCTATTTACATCCATCCCGTCTCCCTCTTCAATCATTGACTCCTCATCACTTGAAAACCCTTCAAACGTGTCTTCCTCAGAAGGTGCCATAAGTATCTCCAGGATCCGTTTCCTTTGTTGTTCCTCATCTGGCAGCTGCTCAAGATTACCCCTTTTCCTCCTACTAGTACTTCTACTACCATTTGTAATATTGCCAGCAGACTCAACTACAACATCCTATGATATTCAATGGCAAAGTAGAATGGTGCTGCTCATACAAACTGGAAAAATCACATTTGCTTTTTGGAAATATTTTCAAGCCATATATTATGGTTAAACTGTGGATAAAGAATCTGTGGACATGGAGAACCAAGTATACAGAATTCTAAGAATTCTAAAAGAAAGGAAAAGTAGCATTTTAAATATGAAATAAGCAGAAACAGAAGTAGGTTAAATACAAATTAGAATGCAACATAGGAAAATGATGGGCGACAAAATTAAAGACAGGCATAAGGGGCTCAGAGATTGACAACAACAACAACTCTTTATTGATTAGTCAATTTTGTTTTATACAATATAGAAGTACCTGAATTAAAGTTTTAAATCAGTTAGCCTAGGTACAAGGGATAGATTTGTACAATAACAAAAGAGAGGAAATTATTAAACATAGCTTGAGCTAAAATGGAGAAACAGAAGCTTATGCTCCAGCTGCATGCCTGGGATCATAGAATCACAGGGTTAGAAGCAACTACAAGGATTTCTTCATCAAGAGATGAAGGATAAAAATATTGATGGAAAAGAAAATAGAAGTTAGGGAAAACTAACTTGGATGACAAATAGTTCTTTTTCATATTAAATTTGAGGTTAAGATCAGAGATGCGGGGTAAGTTGACAATCATGTATCTGGCCATGCTAGTAACAATTGAAAGAAAGAAAAATAGGGGTGGAGAATGAAATGTTATCTTTAGAAGAGAGTTATTAGAGACTTAAAGGGGATTTCTGGTGAGCAGTGACCCCGCTTGTTTTAAGCCCGGGCTGTGGTGTAGGCTGGTGAGCAGTCAGCTGCAGCCAGCTGCAACAAATCACTCCGACCAAGAGGTCATGAGGCCAGCTCGGAGCTGCGTTTGTCTCTGTTTTTGTTCTATGTTAAGGCATTGAATGTTTGCCTTATATGTGTAATGTGATCGGCCCTGAGTCCCCTTCGGGGTGACAAGGGCAGAATATAAATACTGTAAATAAGTAAATAAATAAATAAACAGCAGGAAAGAAGAAAAAGAAAGAAAGCTGGGAGACCGGCATGGCAAAACAGTGAGTTTCCTAAATAAAAAATTCTTTTTCTTCTAGGTGGGAGGCTTCCCCCTAATAATGGATATTAAAATGGAACTGTAAATGGTCATTCCTTTTAAAAGGGAATAGGGAAGAACCAAGAAAAATGATAATATAACAGCGGTAACCCCCCCCCCCCCAAATTGGGTTGCAATGGTTGCAAGGGGAGGAGCATAAGAAACAAGACAAGAGAATATTCTTAATTAAAACTTGAAGAAGCAAACACCAAAAAGACAGTAAGAATTTATTTATTTATTTATTTATTTATTTTTCAAACTTATATGCCGCCACTCCCCTAGGGCTCGGGGCGGCTTACAAGAACCGGCTAAAATCAACAATTTAAAAACATCTTTAAAACATCTTTAAAACATCTTTAAAAATATCTTTAAAACATCCTAAAAGCACCTTTTAAAACATCTAACAGAACTTAAAGGCCTGCCGAAACAGGTGTGTCTTACTGTATGCCCTGCGGAAAGCCGACAAGTCCCGCAAGGCACGGACTTCAGGTGGCAAGGTGTTCCAGAGAGATGGCGCCACTGCTGAAAAGGCTCTGCGTCTAGTTGCTGTTAGACGCAAGGCCTTAAAACTGGGGACTTCCAACAGGTCTTGGTCCTCAGAACAGAGGGATCTCTGGGGTTTGTAGGGAGTGAGGCGGTCCCTCAGGTACATCGGCCCTAGACCATGTAAGGCCTTAAAGGTAAGTACCATCACTTTGAAAGTGATCCGGTGCTCAATTGGTAACCAGTGCAGCTGCAGTAAGATTGGTGTTATGTGGCATCTCATCGGGACTCCCGCAAGGAGTCTGCCGGGCAGCTGCATTTTGCACCATGACTTTGAGATCCTTATTGTTGTGTCTACGAGGCTACCTTCTTCATCAACAAAGTGACCATAGACGATGGGGATAGAAGGAACAGAGAAGGCAAACCAGAAGAAGGGTGGAAGTTGATGTGGGGATGGAATTGAGCGATGCAACAGGAGGACCAGAAATCTGCAAATGGAAGCTGGAAACGGAAGCCAGGAAGGCCAAGAATTAGACTGACAGACTCAGAGGACCAAGAAGAGAAGAAAACATAGAGAAAAGATGACACAGAGAGGACGAGGATCATAAAGTCAAGAGAGATAAACAGATTGGCTCCTTCGCTCCAACAGAAATAAACAGAAAGAAAGGAAAGAATAGAGAAACAACGAAGGAAGGCAAACCCATTGAGAAACAAAAGGCCACGGAGTGAGGGACAACAGAGAACAGGAGCTAGTAAAAGAGAAGAATCAGGAAAGTATACAACATTACCAGAAGACTAGGTGCCACAACTATATTACAAGGCAAGTAGAAATAAATATAAAGGACTGAAGGGGCAATAGAAGTTTTTTTTAATTGATCCAGTGGACCTTATGATATCAATTCATTAAATCATCATTCATCATCAACTATCAAATATTAATTAATTATTATATATCAATTATTGGATTAATTAATTTCAATTAAAACTAAATAAATGAATTGAATAAAATTAATAAGAAGGATAAAGACTTAAGCTAATCAAATTTAAGACTGAATAGACTTATGTAACTGCAATTAAATACATCTTGTCAATTGTAATCTTTACAAACAAAATATTAAATTGATTATATACAAGCCTAAATGGGAAAAGGAGTTTAAAGATCCAAAAAGCCTTCAAAGAAGACTCT
Organism: Anolis carolinensis; assembly: GCF_035594765.1. Taxonomy (NCBI): domain Eukaryota; kingdom Metazoa; phylum Chordata; class Lepidosauria; order Squamata; family Anolidae; genus Anolis; species Anolis carolinensis. The sequence goes on from NC_085842.1 coordinate 189,300,041, forward strand.
CAGTGACTGAGGAGATAAATATGAAAGATATACTAAGAGAATTACAAACAATTTCAGAAAAGCAAGATATTTATCAAAAAGAACTTCATTTGATGACTGAAAGACAAAATCTACAGCAACAGGCATTCCACGAAAAAATGCTTGATATGAAAAGGGAAATATCAGAAGAAATTGGACAGATGAAAAAGGGATTGGTTAAAGTATGTGGTGGTATAAAGGAAATAAAAACAGAGAAGCAAAAACTAGAGACAACGCAAGCAGGAATGCAAAAAGGTCTGGAAAGACTGGATAACAAAAATGAGAAACTGGAGCGATCACAGGAACAAATGGAACAGAGTAAATTAGAATTCCAATTAAGATTCTGTAATGTCCAAGAAGAAGACAAAGAGACAAGAGAAAAGTTAAGACAGATAGTTGTACAAATAACAGCGGCAATACTAAAAAAAACACAGAGGAAGAGGCTGACCGGGAGATTCACTGCATATACAGGATTACCAGAAATTATGCAAAAAAGAATAAAGTGGCAAGTTTTATAACAGACCAATTTGTGAGGAAAAGAATTAGAGATGAAATTTTGAGGCAAAACAGCATGAACCTGACGTTCTATAAACAAGAGAAAATTGCATTACTCAAGGAATTCCCAATAACAACGTTAAACAGAAGAAGGAAATGTCAATTTTTAATGGAGGAACTCAAAAAACAGAATATCAGATTTAGGTGGGAAAAGTTGAAGGAATCATGTAACATATAAAGAGGAATGTTATTGGTTGACTTCAGAACAAAATGCAAAATATTTTTTTTAAAAAAATTAAAGGACATTGTCTTCAATCCTCCCACTGACAAACCAAAAATGAAAAGGAAGGAAAGAAAAAGACAAAGATTCCATTCTCCAGAGGATGAAGATATGCAACAAGGACAATCATCAACGAATTTAGAAAGCAATGACGATGAGGTAGACAAGGCCAAAACACACAAAAATGGCAATGAGTGAACTTATGAGACAACTGAAATGCAGCCCTTAGGTCCACAAGGGCTGGATGCCAGTAAGGCCCCTGGCCCAGATGGATATACGGCAGACTTTTACAAAACAATGAAAGAAAAAATAACTTATTTTCTAAAAATAATAATTAATGAACGATGCTTTTAGGATGATCGCATCTGATTTTATGTAACCTATATTGTATTTTAATAGTTTTTAATTGTTTATGCATTGTTTTGATATTGTTTTTGTATGGGCATTGAATTGCTGCCATTTCTGTAAGCCGCCCTGAGTCCCTTCAGGTGAGAAGGGCGGGATATAAATGTGAGAAATAAATAAATAAATAAATAAATACAGAGTGAAGAAATTCCAGAGACATGGAAAAATGTGGATATTATTATGATACATAAAAGAAAATTTGGATAATACAGATGTTTGTAACTACAGGCCAATTTCTCTTTTGAATGTGGATTACAAATTTTTTGCTAATATTTTAGCAACAAGATGCAAGGACTTTCTAAAAAAAAATGGATAGGAGAAGAACAGGTGTGTCTTCTGTCTAACAGATTCCTGAGAGACAATGTAAGGAATGTGGTAGATATTATAGAATACTAACTACGAGACTAATTATCAAAAAGAAATAGAATTGATTGCACTGGATGCTGAAAAAGCTTTTGATAATCTAAATTGGGACTTCTTCCAACTACAGTAGTCTCTCAATTATCCAAGCCTTGCTTATCCAAGTTACTGGATAATCCAAGCCATTTTTGTAGTCAATGTTTTCAATATATTTTGGTGCTAAATTCGTAAAGGCAGTAATTACAACATAACATTACTGTGTATTGAACTACTTTTTCTGCCAAATTTGTTATATAACATGATGTTTTGGTGCTTAATTTTTGTCTGCCTGCCTACCTGTCTTTCTTTCTTTCTTTCTTTTTGGAATGTTTTCAAATTGTGAATGATTGAATCTGCGGATACAGAATCCGTGGATACAGAGGCAATCATGTTCAGCCAGTAGCTTTAAAAGTATGAGTCAGACCACCACCTGCTAAAACCTCTTGTACTTTTCAAAAGTTTGTGTTGTCATCCTATTATAGAATATTATGTTATATTACAGATCAAGATGCAAAAACTGTTTCAAACCAATGCAGTGGGAAATTCTGCTCATGTTCTATTGAAAGCAATGTGAGAATACAACACCATGGAAGCATTAGATCATACCCTTTCATTTAAATGTAATACATTCAGACACATGAATGTAGCACTATTCTGCTTTTGCTGGTAAGGGAAGAGGCACTATATTCTGTGTGCAATGAAGTATTTTGAAGTCCAGTATAGGAAGCACATTGCATTTTCCACTTTCCTTTTGCACAGTTGGTCAATTTTTAACAACAACAGGAAAGACAGGAATTCAAAAAGGTGATACGGAAGCACCACATTGGGGAACATGCCTGTCTGCCATATCATTGTAATGAGACAAGGATTGGAGGGGGATTTTAAAAGTGAGCTAAACACACCTGCCACAAGGAAAGATTTCACAAAGGACACAGGATTCCACGTTACTGTTGCTTTCACAATTTAATTAGCCTAATGGATAAACTATCTTCACAAACCCATAAAAGTAATCATCCTATGCAATCAAGGGCACAAAGGGTGATGACATCCCTGGGGAATAATACAAGTTGTCTATGAAAAACCAATACTCGGCATACAATTTATTCAAATAAGTATTCATTATTTGTATTGCTAATTTTATTGGCTTTTGTTTTGCTTTATTTGCAGGAATCTCGACTTACAGTGTGAGCAAGAAATGGTGGAATTTACAATCTAGGGAAGTTATGGCAAATAAGCAAGAGCACTCAGGGCAAAAATAGTCTTAATGGATAAATGGGTGGAATTGATAGATTGATACATACATTGTATGACTAAAGTGTGCCATTTAACATTTCTGCTGGTCATGTGCCTTCTGAAAAAGTGTATTGTTAAGATTTCAAACTTACCGTATATACTGGAGTATAAGCCACCCCAAAAATAAGCCGAGGCACCTAATTTTACCACAAAAAAAACTGAGAAAACTTATTGACTCGAGTATAAGATGAGGGTGGGAAATGCAGCAGCTACGGGTAGATTTCAAAAATAAAAATAGATACCAATAAAATTACATTGATTGAGGCATCAGTAGGTTAAATACTTTTGAATATTTACTATATTTCAAAGAAAAACAGTAAACTAACTCTGTAAGTGGAAAAGGAGGGCCAACAAAAATACAGTAACAGGCAAACATTCAATGCTTATACAAACAAAAAAACCATAAAATTTTAAACAAAAGATAAAACTAAACATTGTACAATAAGTTAAAATAAACAGCTGAATTAAATAATTCTCATTAAAAGCAATTGAAAAGCAGCCGAGGTAAAGTGTCATATCAGTTCCCTTTCACCTTCTCTCAGGCTTCTCATATTGACTCAGCCTAGAACAGCATTGGCTTTTTCAGATGCAGCATCACACTGTTGTCTCATGCTCAGCTCGTGGTCGACTAAGACTCCTTTAATAGAATCCTAGAGTTGGAAGGGACTTCTAAAGGCTATCTAGTCCAACCCCCTTAATTCTGCCTTCATGCAGGGGGAAAGCATAATCAAAGCACCCCGACAGATGGCCATCCAGCCTTAATGATGATTATGATGATGATGGAAGGGAATGCATGGGTGATCTAGTCCAATCCCCTTCTGCCTTCAGGCAGCAAAAGCACAATCAAAGCATCCCTGACAGATGGCCACCCAGCCTCAATAATAACATTATAATGATGATAATGGTAATGGTAATGGTAATACTAATAAAAAAGAATTGGGAGAGACCTCTTAGGCCATCTAGTCCAACCCCCTTCAGCCTTCAGGCAGCAAAAGCACAATCAAAGTACCTCCTGGCCCTGGAAGTCAGGCAGGTGGGCAGGCAGTGCGCTGTGAGAGGAAGTCCTCCTCTGTTGCGTCTCCTGCGTTCTGCAGCCAGCACAGGCGTCCGCAGCCAGCTTCACTTCACTCAGCCTCTCTTCTGGTGAGGCCGCCTCGGGCCTCTGTCTTCAGCCTCCAGCCTAGGGAAACAGCTGGCAAGTGCACCTGCTGCTGCTGCTTCTGGCAAGGCCACATCTGGCCTCCTTCCTTATGCTGCCTCCTTCCTTCCTGGACCCAACTGGGGCCCAACAGAGCATCTGGCCCATGTCACTTCCAGAGCTCCTAGAGGCTAAAGACACAGGCTGGAGGCGGCTTCAAGAGAAGCAGCGGCGGTGGGCACGCTCACCAGCTGCATAACTGGCTTAAGACTGAAGATGGAGGCCCAAGGCTCGCCTGGGGGCTCTAGTACCATAGCCACCACTTATCCTCCTCCTCCAGCCCACTCCATGGAGGTGAAGACCAGCCAGCTTCGGAGCCTCGCCTCCAGGCTCCGCTGCCCGGCTTGAGTCAAAGATAAGCCAAGGGAGTTTTTTTCAGCCAAAAAAAAGGACTGGAAAACACTGCCTATATTCGAAAATATACGGTATTTCCTTGCAAAATAAATGACATGCAAGGGGATCCTGCATCAGTATTGAGAGACTACCTGTCAAGGTACAGATACCACGAAGTCAGTCCCAAGTACAAAGTAATAATAGTTTAATGAAGATACAGCTCAAAAGAATAAAAAATGCTTAACAGCAGCAAAATAGTATTCAAAAACAAACACAGACCAACCGGTCAAAAAGGAGGTAAAACAGAGAGTCCCAAAGTCCTAAAAAATCCCAACCCACTAACCAAAATACCCGGCAGAGGAGAAACACTCGCTATTGTTTCAGCGAACACGTTCCAAGATAAAGTAAAGTCGTAGTCAAGCCGGTCCAGGGGTCATCTACAGCAAACAGGACACAGCAGCAGCGTCAAATGTCCAATCCAAAGTCAGGGCACAAGAGCGAACACGATGTCCAGAAGCGATCCGAGGTCCAAACCAAGAACAGTAGCAAATCCCAAAGAATCCACAAAGTTCAGGAATCACAGGGCTCACAGGAATCACAACCCAGCATAACATGCAACCCAACATACACTTTGCCAGTCGCAAGGTCCCTATTGCAACCATCTTCCCTCCAAGTTTCATTCCCAACAGATCTTCTGAATGTGCCACTACTTGTAGGCTCCTCAACCACTTAGAATCATAGAATCATAGAATAGTAGAGTTGGAAGAGACCTCATGGGCCATCCAGTCCAACCCCCTGCCAAGAAGCAGGAAATCGCATTCAAAGCACCCCCGACAGATGCTCCCTCCTCCCTATGACTTCCCTTCACGTATTTGTACATGGCTATCATGTCTCCTCTCAGCCTTCTCTTCTGCAGGCTAAACATGCCAAGCTCTTTAAGCCGCTCCTCATAGGGCTTGTTCTCCAGACCCTTAATCATTTTAGTCGCCCTCCTCTGGACGCTTTCCAGCTTGTCAACATCTCCCTTCAACTGTGGTGCCCAGAATTGGACGCAGTATTCCAGGTGTGGTCTGACCAAGGTAGAATAGAGGGGGAGCATGACTTCCCTGGATCTAGACACTATACCTCTATTGATGCAGGCCAGAATCCCGTTGGCTTTTTTAGCTGCTGCATCACATTGTTGGCTCATGTTTAACTTGTTGTCCACAAGGACTCCAAGGTCTTTTTCGCACACACTGCTGTCAAGCCAGGCGTCCCCCATTCTGTATCTTTGATTTCCATTTTTTCTGCCGAAATGAAGTATCTTGCATTTGTCCCTGTTGAACTTCATTTTGTTAGTTTCGGCCCATCTCTCTAGTCTGTCAAGATCGTTTTGAATTCTGCTCCTGTCTTCTGGAGTGTTGGCTATCCCTCCCAGTTTTGTGTCGTCTGCAAACTTGATGATCGTGCCTTCTAACCCTTCGTCTAAGTCGTTAATAAAGATGTTGAACAGAACCGGGCCCAGGACGGAGCCCTGCGGCACTCCACTTGTCAAGATGTCAAGAACCCTTTGGGTTCGTTCGCTTAGCCAATTGCAGATCCACCTAACCGTAGTTTTGTTTAGCCCACATTTTACTAGTTTATTTGCCAGAAGGTCGTGGGGGACTTTGTCGAAGGCCTTACTGAAATCCAGGTAGGGTACATCCACAGCATTCCCTGTATCCACCCAACTCGTAACTCTATCGAAAAAAGAGAGCAGATTAGTCTGGCATGACTGGTTTTTGGTAAATCCGTGTTGACTATTAGCAATGACCGCATTTGTTTCTAAGTGTTCGCAGACCACTTCCTTGATGATCTTTTCCAGAATCTTGCCTGGTATCGATGTGAGGCTGACCGGACGGTAATTGTTTGGGTCGTTCTTTTTTCCCTTCTTGAAGATAGGGACCACATTCGCCCTCCTCCAATCTGCTGGGACTTCTCCCGTTCTCCAAGAACTCTCGAAGATAATTGCTAGTGGTTCTGAAATAACTTCCGCTAATTCCTTCAATACTCTTGGATGTAGCTGATCTAGCCCTGGGGACTTGAATTCGTTTAGAGAGGCCAGGTGTTCCTGGACAGCTTGTTTCCCTATTTGGGGTTGGATTTCCACCAATCCTTCGTCCATTCCATGTTGCTGAGGTTGAAGATGGCTTTCTTTTTGTGAGAAGACCGAGGCAAAGAAGGCATTGAGCAGTTCTGCCTTTTCCCTGTCCCCTGTCGCCATCACCCCATCTTCTCCTTGCAGAGGCCCTATCGCCTCCTTTTTCTTCCTTTTTCTACCAACGTAAGCAAAAAAGCCTTTTTTGTTGTTTTTTATGTCCCTGGCAAGCCTGAGCTCATTTTGTGCTTTAGCCTTGCGAACCTTTTCCCTACAGGTGTTGGCTATACATTTGAATTCTTCTTTGGTGATTTCTCCCCTTTTCCACTTCTTGTGCATGTCACTTTTGAGCTTTAGCTCAGTTAGAAGTTCTTTGGACATCCATTCTGGCTTCTTTGCACTTGTCTTATTTTTCTTCTTTGTTGGCACTGTTTGCATTTGCGCCTTGAGTATTTCACTTTTGAAAAACTCTCATCCATCCTTAACTCCCTTGTTTTTTAATATTGGCGTCCATGGAATGCCGCTCAGTAATTCCTTCATTTTTTGGAAGTCAGCTCTCTTAAAGTCGAGAATGCGTGTTTGACTTGTCTTAGTTTTAGCATTCCTTTGTATTGCAAACTCCATGGTCACTTGCCCCTAAGGATCCAACCACTTCAACTGTGTTGATCAGGTCTTCCACATTTGTTAAGATTAGATCAAGAGTTGCTGATCCTCTTGTTGCCACTTCTACCTTCTGGACCATAAAATTGTCTGCAAGGCAAGTGAGGAATTTGTTGGACTTTGTACTCTTGGCTGAGTTTGTTTTCCAGCAGATATCGGAATAATTGAAATCGCCCATGACTACTATATCTCTTCTTTGTGCCTGTTTGGTCAGCTGTTGACAGAAGGCTTCATCAAGTCCTTCATCCTGACTCGGAGGTCTGTAGTAGACACCCACGACAAGATCTTTTTGAGTCCCGGTTCCCTTGATTCTTATCCAGATGCTTTCAAGCTGGTTTCCCAGATTACAATCTTGCATTTCTTCTGCAACGTAACTGTTTTTGACATATAAAGCTACTCCTCCTTCTGCTACTTTTGTCCAATCCATCTCATCCACAACCTCATCAGTGTCACTCCCAGCACTTCTCATAGAAAATGCTTCATTGTCAAACCCAGCATCCCCATCAAACCCTTCAAAAGACTCTTCATCAGTGGGTTCAGTAAGTATTCGCCGAATCCTCTTCTGCTGTTTCCCTTCTATAGGATCTTGTTCCCGAGTAGACCTTTCTGCCTGCCTACTCTCCAACTCCCTGTTGTTATTACTCCTCAGAGACTCATCTACAACACTACCTTAGGGAAAAAAGTGATAGCAAAAGCTTTTGTAGACTTAATAAAATGTATGAAGTAAAGGAACTAGGATCTGTATCTTTATAGCTATAAATGAGGGTCTGTTCCTAGGCATTTCACTGTATGCATTAGATGAAGTAGACTTGTCTATGAAATCTTATACTACCATTCCTCTCTTTCAGTCTCAAATGGGCTACAAGATCCTTGTGCATACATGGCTATGTCTTTGATATCTATAAATAACTAGTTTATGTTATTTAACAATACCTCACACTTTTTCAGCATTTCCGATTGTTCAGTGTTCTTCTTGAACATCATCTTAGTGGTCCTTACAAAAAAGCTACCAACCCCTGGTCAACGCAAGCTCTCCAGTGAGATCATCCGCAGCAGGTAGTTGCCCAGCCTTTTCATTTTGTTGTCAGGCAGGGAAAGAATGAGATCAATTTAAATTATTCAATTGATTTCATTTTGCCTCATAGGCTTCCAGGATGGCATGCAAAGAAAACTAGTTCTTAAAAGGAAACATACCAAATAATTATAAACAAATAAATCCCACAAAACAACTGTTAAACTCCAAAACAATGACCGTGTCCTAGAAGTATTTTCAAAAATTCAATGCATTGTTTAGGAAATTTGGGGAGCGGGGTCTTCTTCTAGAATAAAATAGATGTAGCTTGCAATTCACGAAGGTGGGTTTTAGTTTTACAAACCCAGTGACAAATCATGGACCACATTTGCTATATACAGGCAGTCTCCAAGTTATGAACATGGTAGGTTCTTACACTGAATTTGTATATAAATCAGAACAGGTACATTTTAAAAGTGTAGCTCCAGCCATATATATAAGCTTGTTTTGCTGTCTGTGCCCCTGTTCAGAAGATTTCACCATACTTTCTGTCTCTACAATAATTGAATTTTGAAAAAATTAGCTTGTTATGGAAACAAGGATTGGTGATAAAGCTTCAGCGGAAACCCCTTTCCCCCATGAAAATTCTTTCAGTAGTGAATTCCCCTTCCTGTTGTCTCACCCCCATTCTTAACTATGAATTATTTGTAAGTTGAATGTTTGTAAATCAGGTACTGCCTGTGCAGTGCTAAATGTTGGACTTCTTTACCCAGAATAGGTAATCTGCCATGGTCAGTTTGAGAATCCTGTTTTTGGCACCTTATTTAGAGGGATGATATCAGATTCTTGGTTTGTTAAAACTGATAGAATATTGCTTAGACTCTTTACAACTTGAGCCACATGGCAAATAGTATCCTTCCAATTACAATTTGATCCATAGGCCCATGTTAAACTGACCTGGGATGGTGGGACAAAGGCATTTCTATAGAAGACATGGGTTGAAAAGAGGATTTCTACCTTAAATCAGTTATTGGGTGTTAATGAGGTTCTATCCTGTAATTTGTAATACAGTAGAGACTCACTTATCCAACATTCGCTTATCCAACGTTCTGGGTTATCCAACGCATTTTTGTAGTCAATGTTTTCAATATATCATGATATTTTGGTGCTAAATTCGTAAATACAGTAATTACAACGTAGCATTACTGCATATTGAACTACTTTTTCTGTCAAATTTGTTGTATAACATGATGTTTGGGTGCTTAATTTGTAAAATCATAACCTAATTTGATGTGTAATGGGCTTCTCCTTAATCTCTCCTTATTATCCAACATATTCGCTTATCCAATGTTCTGCCGGCCCGTTTATGTTGGATAAGTGAGACTCTACTGTATTTTAATTTGCCTTCAACACCTAAATGGCAATACAACCCTTATTAGCACCTAGACTTTAAATTAACTATTTTAAATTGTATTGAAATGTTTTTAATGTAAGCCACTTTGAGTCTCCTTGTGGAAAGAAAACTTGGGGTATAGATAAACATGATGATGATGATGATGATGATGATGATGATGATGATGATGATGATAGACTTGGCCCTGAACCATTTAATTTTAGAAACACTTACTGAGACTCACTGTACCTATACAGGTTGAACATCCCTTATCCAGAATTCTGATATCTAAAACACTCCAAAATCCTTAAGTTGTGACTGACTGAAGTTGTGACAGTTTTGTTTTTCTGATCACTCAAATACCCAAACACTGTTTCATGCATAAAATAATTCAAAATATTGAAAATATTGAATACATTAAATTCAGGCTATATGTATAAGGTGTATATGAAGCAACAATTAATTTTGTGTTTAAACCTTTGTTCTATCTCCAAGATACTTCATTATGCATGTAGATGCAAATATAGATATTCTTAAATCAAAAATATTTCTGGTCCCAAGGATTTCTGACAAGAGATATTCAACTTGTACATGTACATTTTTTGTACCCACAAAAAGTGTGATATGCAAGATTTAAAACAGAATTGTAATAAGAAATTTGAGTGCCCAGTTTTGGACAATCAGTGGTCGGCAATTTTAAGATCTATATCAAGTATGACTATAGATCTTCAATTACGTCTCATAAAACAAGAACTTTTGTTCTGAGTATACTGCACACTTATTGACAGTCTTTTCAATAAAGGCTTATCTAAACTATCTAACTGTTGAAAGTGTAATCATGCTAACACGTCTTCAACCATATTTTTTAATGGGAAGTGTTAATGATTACGCTTCCAACAGTTATAAGTACTTTATTAACTGCACAAATGAATTTGATATTAAAAGTTTATTTAGTAGTCAATAAAGTACCGTACATATTCTTTTAAAATATTTACTCACATCTTAGAATATAACACCCAATCAGCAGAAATTGATCTTTCATGCTCTCATGCTAAGAAGTCTGATCCTTCAGTACTGGAAAATAATATATACCCCACCATTGATCCAGTGGAGAAAAGATTTAACATTTCTTGAAAGAGCAATATATAAACATCATTTGCAAATGGATGATATGATGATATTTGGTCTGCTTTTATTGATATTTATGAGTAATGGTTCCTTTTGCTGTATCTCTTTATCTCGTATTGCTGTAATAACATCATGATATTTAACTGAGAGCCTAATAATGTAATTTTACTGTGCATAATGTTTTTTTTTTAACTCATCTTTGTTTTCCATAGTCCAAGGTCCCTTCATAAATAGGGCATGCCTCTAGGCTATGGTGCATATTCTACTCACTGCCAGCGAGTGACACGTGGCATCAAGGCTCCTGTCTGGAAATACAGCTTTATTGGGGAGCATGCATGAATAATTTAACAAGCTTCCTAGGACAGTTTAGAGATGTACTGAACAGAATTTCAACTGTCTTTTGATGACTTCCCCTCATTTCTGCTAATAAACAATGACAAGGGCTTGTCCAGTATATTAACATTGAACAGAGAGTCTCATCTTATCCATTCTTCTCTAATGTTCTTACTGTCTTTTTGCTAGGCTTTGCCTTTATCTGGTCTTCCTTCCATGATGCCCATTGACTCCAGCTCCCTGACTGTATAATTCTTAAATTTAAATATATATATTTCCTAAGTGTGGATAGATTTCTTGATTAAATATTAGACACATTTGCCTTTGTCAGAAAAAAATCCTTCCTGTATTTGCTTCCTTCCTTCCTTTTTTACACTTCTCTTATTCAGCATAGGAGAAATCTCTCTCTCTCTCTCTCTCTTTGTATGTGGGCTTCAGATTTGTCTTTGGCTCTTGGTTGGTTTGGGATGAGCCTGTGTCCCCTTGGGATGGAGGCAGGTGTTGCTTCAGTCGAGCGCAAGCAACCAAATTACAGGACCGTCTGTCACCTCCTCTGGGAAATGGGGGGAGGGAGGGAGGGAGGAGGCCACATTGCAGGAAGAAAAAGTGGAGCATAGTGTCTGTGTGGATGGGAGAATGAAAACATGAGTCACTTCAGCCTCAGGCCAAATCCACCCCTAAACAGAGAGCATCCCCTGAAATAGACACATCAGTGGTACAGGGAGATACAAAGTCAGAAGCCGCTCTACTAGGGATTCATAGTAAACATGATTCCTGTGAGCCACTGCCTGTTGTATTTCACCTTTGAACATCTATGTTTATTGGAAAAGGAATAGTAAACCCACATTAAAAATTTCTGTTCCCAATAAAAATTTAAATGTAAAAATATTGAACAGTTTTTAACAAAGATGTTTTTCAGCCTATCAGATAATTCAAAGACATGGCCTTGTCGGGAATATCAGCAAACAGGGATCTTGTTGTACCTTGGAGACTGAGAGAACAGAGTTGGTGACTTAAGCTTTTGTAGACTCAGATTGCATCTGCACTGTAGAATGAATGCAATTTAACAGTACTTTAATTGTCATGGCTTGATGCTATGGAATCCTGGGATCTGTAATTTGGTGAGGCACCAACACTGTTTGGCAGAGAAGACCACATACTTTGTAAAACTACAACTCCCAGGATTCCATAGCATTACATTAATTATACAGTGCATCTCTAGACAGGATGAGGGATGGAACTCACATGGTCCTTCCGAGGTTGTCGGGCTGCAGTTTCTAGCATTATTCACCACAGGCGGTGGGGATCATCACTGCGGCAGCACTCAAGCAACTGCATGTTTCACAGCTCTGACATTCAGACCAAGTGCTTTATCTGATCAAAAAGGTTCTGTCCAGCCTGTTCTGTATGGTACTGTGTTCATGTCAGAAATATTGAAAAATAACAGTTTTTTTAAAAATTACAAAACGTGATGTACATGCACTGAAAGAGTTAAAATGGTGCAATGACTAAGCAAAACCAGTAGGATAATATAAGCAGGTGTGCCTGTGAGTTATTCACTCCTCCTGCTTCTCCACCCCTTCTATTTTTTATTACAAAAGTCCCCAATTTAAATAATATATACATAAACATACATAAACACAATCTACTGTTAAATTCACAGGATTTTTACATTTCACTTTTCAAATCAACCAATCCTAAACCACTTACTAAATTCTCATGTTTCTGCACTGTTAGTGGTTTGGTAAATATGTCAATTATATTTTCTTCAGACCTACAATACTCTAATTTTATTGCTTTCTCTTAATTGTTGCCTCTGGAACCATAAATCTTTCTGGTGGTACACCTTTATTAGCCCTTTCTAATCTTCTAGGGATTTCAATTATTTCCCTTACTTCCATCAACTTTTCATCTTCGTTGATTTTATTATTGTCAATCTCTGTTTTTACACTAGGATTAATGGTACTTGGGATTTCTAGTTTCTCTTCTTTTGCTTGTACTATTTCTGTCTTTGTATCAATTTCTTTATTTCTAGATTTTTCTCTTGTAGTTTCCCTTTGCTGTGGTTCAATACTTTAAAATGGTAAAAATACTTCATTGTTTTGATGCATATTTTTCCAATTCAGATTACCATCAAATTCTGCTTTATTGATAATAACAATTCTGCCTTGTCCTAACCAAAAACGATAAACTTTTTTTCTTTTGACTATACCCAACAAAACGAAGTCTTCTTCATGTTTGCTCAATAAAGTCTATAATCATGGGTGTTGGGACTGTGTTTGCATCTTGCAATCCTGCTTTTGTTATAATTTCTTCTATTTTTTGTTTTTGGCTTATCAACAAACCCCCTTCCTGAGATTTACACATTTCAATGCCTAAATATTGTTTTACATATCCTAGATCTTTCAGTTTGTAATGTTTTTGTAACTCACCAAATACACATTGAATTTGACAGTATTCTTTAGCTACTATACAAAGATCATCTACATAAATCATTATTTGTTGTTCTCCTTCCCCATGAGTATACACATATGCATCTGCAATGCTTTGCCTAAACTTCATATCACACAAAACTTTTTATACATTCATTCCATCTTCTTGCAGATTGCTTCAAACCATATAAAGCTTTTCTTAATTTAAATACTTTACAATCTGGTTGATGCTCATAATCCTGAGTTTGCTTCATATAAATGTCCTCATTTAAGTCAGCATTCAAATAAGCCATTTCAAAGTCAAAATGCTTCATTTTGTGTAATTTTTGTTCTGCTAGAGCCATGATTAATCTCATAGACTCTGATTTTGCAATAGGGGCAAATGTTTCATTATACGTTTCAATTTGCTTTTGTGCAAATCCCTGGGCTACTAGTTTTGCTTTGCATTTACAGATACCATCGGGCATATATTTCTTTATATAAACCCACTTTGAACCAATTACTGGACTATCTTTTGGCTTATTGACTATTTCAAAAACTTTAAAACTTAAGAGTGAATTGAATTTATTATCCATAGCCTCATTCCACTTCTTTTGTTCCTCTAAGTCACATTTTAACATTTCATTAAAACATTCAGGTTCAACTCCAATTTGACAAACTGTTACTCCTTGAACAACAAATCTCTTAAGGACCAGACTAACATTCTGAAGGTATCATTGGACCAGGCCCTTCCTTTCTATGTCTGGAAAGTTTCTGTGGCATGACATGTTCTTTATATGCTTACCTTTATATGCTAAGCATGTTCTTTATATGCTTAGCGGTATGCCAATCACAACTATTCCTGGATGGAGACAGTGCTCTATTTCAACTGTGGCCCATAACCTGATATCACCCAGAATGGACTATGGCAAATACATTGTATGGGAGATGTCAGGCATCTTGGGACTTCCAGTTCATTCAGTTAAGCTACTGCTAAAAAAGGATTTTGTAAAAGAAGCCAACGATTCAACATGGGTAAATCTGACAGATCCCACCTCAGAAGGCAATTTCTCTCCGGCTTCAGGTTCCCCTGTTTCTCCACACTTCACTGACAAAACACCATGGGTGACAGCTGAGAGTTTGTCTGCATCATGTGAGGGGCTCCATGGTACTTTGTCTATGAACTGTTTTAGGCCCTGGGAATGGCATTGCTAAACCAGGGCACAACAGGATAAAATGTCTTATCTTTGATTATTACACAGCTCCCTTCAGTAGGCATTCCAAAGAACCTGAAAAAATGTTCATAAGGAAACAGGCAGCCTTGGACTTGAAGTCACAAAGGGACCCCCCCCCCCGCCGCCTTAAGATGATGATTAGTTTCACTCTTGGTTAGACAACACAACCTCTAACTGTTATTAATTTAGTAGTTTGTCTGAAATCCAGGTTCTGCCATCAGCCAGTGAAAAGCTCTGTAGTTTTAGGGGAAAGGAAAAGGGAATGTAAAACCAAGTCCTGGATTAACACAGTTGCCGAGCAGTCTCTGTGGATGGGTGGGCAAAGATGAGAAGAAAGGTGAGAAAAACAGTAAGAATAAGTTAATCATTAAAACATGTGTTAGTGAGGAAGACCTGTATTAGTGGAGCCCTGGTGGCGAAGTGTGTTAAAGCACTGAGCTGTTGAACTTGCAGACCGAAAGGTCCCAGGTTCAAATCCCGGGAGCGGAGTGAGCACCTGCTGTTGCTCCAGCTTCTGCCAACCTAGCAGTTCGAAAACATGCCAATGTGAGTAGATCAATAGGTACCGCTCCGGCGGGAAGGTAACGGTGCTCCATGCAGTCATGCCGGCCACATGACCTTGGAGGTGTCTACGGACAACGCCGGCTCTTCAGCTCAGAAATGGATATGAGCACCAACCCCCAGTGTCAGACATGACTGGACTTAATGTCAGGGGAAACCTTTACCTTTTAGTAAGGAAGATTTTTTTTTTCCGCCAAGATGGCGACAAGGCAGCAGCGACCCCGTTAACATCAGCGGGGATAAATCACAATCTGCTGAAATCCTTGGCTTGCAGCCTGCATCCTGCTGCAAATCGGACAAGAAAATCTTCCTGATCTGTCAGGGCACCTGACAAATTGAAAAAGACCAGAAGCCGTGCTGTAAAACTTTACTAGCACGGTGGACGAAGCCGAGCTGCGGCCTGTTTGCCGAGCCGAGCCGCCGGGCTGCTCGCTCCCCCTCGCCAATCTGGGGGGAGCTGGTTCCGGCTTGGACTAACCCATTGGGCCCTCTTTTATCATCTGGGAGGGGGCCGAAGAGCTGCTGCTGCCACTGTCTCTCTCTCCCTGACCAATGTGGGAGAGAACGAAAGGTGTCCCAGCGGTGACCCATCGTGCCAGGTTTCGCCTCCAGCTGGCCTTTCTCCCTTGCGATTGGGTGAGAAAAGGGGCTATTCCATCGCCCCCCCTTTTTTTTACCACCTGGGGAAGTGGGGCGAAGAACTATCTGGCTGAGTTGCTGCTGCTCCCTCCCACACCATCTTGGGAGGGGGTGAATTGGGAGAGCCAGATGGTTGCGGCCTTAGGCCAGCCCGGGAGGGGTGAGCTGGCTGGCCTGGGATCGTCATCGGCCCATCGGGAGGGAGAGCCAGTGGATCGCCACTCCAGCGGGCCCCTTCGCCCGTTGAGAAGGGGTTGAAGAGCTCCAGGCCGAAATCCACACATCGCTGCCCCCAATTGGGCAGGGGAGTGAAGACACAGCCGGTTTTCGCCACGTCGGGCCTGCCTTGTCAGGAAGGGGTGGAAGCCTTTTGGCCCACGCCAGGATCCCTTGTCACCATCTTGCCTCTTTCTTTTATTTTATTTTAGTTTTATTTTATTTGTCTTTTTTCTTTCCCTTTTCTGATTAGCTATTGGGTAGATATAGTTGGCTGTATGTTGTATGTTACTGTATGTGTTGGTTGTTGAGTGTGACAGGATTTATAACAGGAAATAGATAGGTTAGTATAATGCAAAGGAGATAGATAGCATAGGACTGAGCTCAGAGAGGTGATCTGTATGAAGTGAGCCCAGGAGTGTTTGTGTTTGTCGATGAGAGAGTGTGAAGGTTAGTTTTGATTGGTGAGGGAAATTGTGAAGAATGATGAGAGTGTGGGGTGTGGGATGTTGTGATAAGTCTGGAGGAGTGACTGATTGTGATGTAAGTTGCCATTGAGTGAGGGTTGGTAAGTGTGGAGTAGTGCTGGTAGTCTAAGTGGTATTTGTGATAGACATAGGAATGGCTGAAACAGAGTCACGTGTGAAGAATGACCTTTCGCACTTATACGACCTCCTGGGAGAATCGTTTAATCTTTTGTTGCTTCAACTTAAGATTCTGAACAACAAAATGGATCATATCTTCAGTGGACTTGTCCATATGACCAGAACTTCAGTGCAATCCGATCTCCCAAGGGCAGACAACCCCTTATGTGCAGATTTGCCCAAGGACTTGTGCTCAAATGGAGAGAAAGGCTCATTGGATCTCGGGTTGGAGGGAGAGATGGATGATGAGATGACTGAGGGAAGGGGAGGGTTGTTGGGTATGGATGGAAATGAAAACATCTTGGATTGGCGGACGACATCTATGGACACTCAAAGGACAACTGCTAATTTAACATCAGATCCTATTGCTCAGCCAACTGCAGTTTCTACTCAGGATCAACATCTCCAGTGCTTGGCAACTGTGATGGGCTGGATGAGGGCGAATAAGCTGAAGCTTAATCCCGACAAGACAGAGGTCCTCCAGGTCAGTCGTATGTCCGATCGGGGTATTGGGTGGCTACCTGTGCTTGACGGGGTCGCACTCCCCCTGAAGGCGCAGGTCCGCAGTTTGGGGGTCCTCCTGGACTCAGCACTGACACTTGATGCTCAGGTGTCGGCCGTGGCCGGAAGGGCCTTTGCACAATTAAAACTTGTGCGCCAACTGCGACCTTACCTCGTGAAGTCTGATCTGACCACGGTGGTCCATGCCTTAGTTACCTCTAGACTGGACTATTGCAATGCACTCTACGTGGGGCTGCCCTTGAAGACGGCCCGGAAACTCCAACTAGTTCAACGTTCGGCAGCCTTGCTTCTAACTGGAGCAAATTATAGGGAGCGGTCAACCCTCCTGCTTAAGGAGCTCCACTGGCTGCCGTTCACCTTCCGGACCCAATTCAAGGTGCACGTGATCACCTACAAAGCCCTGAACGGTTTGGGACCCTCCTACCTTAGGGATCGCCTCTCCCCCTACGAACCTGCACGATCTCTTCGTTCGTCGGGGGAGGCCCTCCTCTCGCTCCCACCTCCGTCACAAGCACGGTTGGTGGGGACGAGAGAGAGGGCCTTCTCCGTGGTGGCCCCCCGGCTCTGGAACTCGCTCCCCAGGGAAATCAGGCAAGCCCCCACCCTGGTAGCATTCAGAAAGAGCTTGAAAACCTGGCTCTTTACTCAAGCCTTTAGATAAAGATTGCTCATCCAGAAGCAATCTGAATCTGTGACCATTCTTGTACCGGTTTGCACCTTTTACCTTTGTCAACTCGATATAGACACAGGGTCTATTCCCATCCCAATTTGCGCTTCCAGAATTTGCAGCACTTTATCAGTCACCTTGTGTCTACAATATTTATATGGTGCACTTTACCCAGTCTACTTTTACAATCTCTCAGTTTTAATCCATGTTTTTATTAGTTCTTGTTTTTTATTGGCTAATGTTTTATTTTTATTTTTTCATTTTTTTATTGTGCAAGTTGTTGTCTATTGCTGTGTTTTATACTGCTACTGTTTTTATTCGGGCTTGGCCCCATGTAAGCCGCCCTGAGTCCCCTTCGGGGAGATAGAGGCGGGGTATAAAAATAAAGTTATTATTATTATTATTATCTCCTAATGACAGACAATTTTGCGGTGGACATTGCTGACCTAAGGATCAATAGAGGCAGATGGACCTCTAGGAGGGCGGTTTGTGACTCTCTGGCCCAAATCCTATCGAAAAGACCATGGGAAATAAGATTGAAAGCCATAACTTGGCTGCGGAGGGACTACCAGTCACTTGACCGCTCCACGTGTCTTTTAATTACACCGGAAGACAACTTATGGCTTGGTGAGCTACTGGCAATGCGATCTTGCCTAAAGAAATGGGGCATCACCATCAGAAGGGTAGTTGTGGACCCTCATATTCGCCCCCTTATGGACACAGTGGTACCTGCTCGCCTTTTCCCATCAGGTCCCTGTAATAAATCCACAGATAGCTCCCCGGTTAGGGCCCCCCCTCCTGGTCTGTACCAATTTGAAACTCCATCTGTCCCAGTTGCCACTACTCAATCAGCCACACTTTCCCGCCCAAGAACACTTCCACTGTTTAGTCCACTTAGTTCCCTCGATGGCTCCCCTTCCAGTTTAACATCGGAAGCATCCCTACCTGAAGCCCAAGGGAGACTATACTCCAGCATTACTTCTTCTGAAAGTTGACTAGCCACAGATCCCAACCATGTAGGGGGGGAGGGGGGACCGGAGGAGGGGGGCACCATTCAGGTTGTGTGGGGGAGGAGACTTGCGGGTCACCAACACCCTAGGGAGAAGCGCAACAGAGTGCTTGCGACCCTTGAAAAGGTAGGAAGTGGTAGGCCCCATGGCAGTCCCCTTAGCCTTAAGGTCTTGCTGATCAACGCCAGATCCGTCAATGGCAAGACCGCTGCCATTCAGGACTTGATCCTGGATGGGGGGGGGGGGCGGATCTGGCTTGCATTACCGAGACCTGGCTGGACGAGCTGGGGGGAGTAAATCTCACTCAGCTGTGCCCACCAGGCTTCGGAGTGCATCAGCAGGCCAGGCTGGGGGGGCGCGGAGGAGGGGTCGCAGTTGTCTATCGGCAATCCATCGCCGTGGCCAGATGCCCTGTTCCGCAAGCATCTGGGTTTGAGTGTGTCCACCTGAGGGTGGGGAACCGTGATAGTGTGGGGTTTCTGCTGGTGTACCGCCCACCCCGTGACCCAGTAGTTTCCCTGACTGAGCTAGCAGAGGTGGTCTCCAATTCGGCCTTGATCTCCCAGCGCCTGGTGGTGCTGGGAGACTTTAACATTCATGCTGAGACCCCTTTGACTGGTGCAGCTCAGGATTTCATGGTCGCCATGACGACCATGGGGCTATCACAAACTATAACTGGTCCTACCCATCAGGCTGGACACACACTCGACCTAGTTTTTGTGGCGGACGGTGGAATGATCAGAGTGGAAGAACAAAACACCCTTCCTGTGTCATGGTCTGATCATTATCTGGTCAGTTTTAGACTTTCGGCGACCCTAAACCTCCGCAGGGGTGGAGGACAAATTAAGATCGTCCGCCCCAGGAGACTGATGGATCCGGAGGGATTCCTGAGGAATCTTGGGGTTCTTTCTGCCATGGAGCCTGGCGATCCTGTCGACGTCTTGGTCGATCTCTATAACAGGGAAGTGACCAGGGCGATAGATACGATCGCTCCCGAACGCCCCATCACGTTGCGTCATGACAAGCCGTCTCCCTGGTTCACCGGGGAGCTGGCTGTGATGAAACATACGAGGAGGGGGCTAGAGCGCACTTGGAGGAGTTCTCGGGACGTGTCCGACCGAGCACGGGCTACAGCCTTTCTTAGGGCGTATACCGTGGCTATACGGGCAGCCAAGGAGTCCTATATGACTACCCGTATAGCGTCTGCAGCAAATAGATCATCGGAGTTGTTTCGGGTCGTTGGGGAACTCCTTCAGCCACCTGTGGTGGAGGAGACTTTTGACGACCCAGCAACTCGGTGTCGCGATTTCGCACACCATTTTGCAGACAAAGTCGCTCAGATACGCCTTGAGCTCGACTCCAATTTCACCACAGTGCCAGGGGAGGTGATTGAGGCGTCTGCTTGTCCAATTTTGTGGGATTCTTTTAGGCTTGTTCTTTCTGAGACTGTGGTGGAGGTCCTTGGGGCTGTGAGGGCAACCACGTCTGTTCTGGACCCTTGCCCGTCTTGGCTAATTAAATCGGCCAGGGAGGGGCTGGTTGATTGGTTTGTGTTGATCATTAATGCATCGTTGGAGCAGGGGTTTTTTCCATCTCACCTGAAACAAGCTGTGGTTCGTCCACTCCTTAAAAAGGTTTCCCTTGACTCCACGGTGCTGAACAATTTCAGGCCAATCTCCAACCTCCCTTTCTTGGGTAAGGTGCTGGAGCGGGTGGTTGCCTCCCAGCTCCAGGGCTTTCTAGATTACATCAACTACCTAGATCAGTCACAGTCTGGTTTCAGGGCCTGGTCACGGCACCGAGACAGCCTTGGTCGCCTTGGTGGATGACCTCCGTAGAGAGCTGGACAGGGGGAGTGTGACCCTGTTGCTTCTCTTGGACATCTCAGCGGCTTTCGATACCATCGATCATGGTATCCTTCTGGGACGACTCTCTGGGATGGGTCTCGGGGGCACGGTTTTGTCGTGGCTCCGATCCTTCCTGGAGGGTTGATCCCAGATGGTGAAGCTGGGAGATGCCTGCTCGGACCCCTGGCCTTTGAGCTGTGGGGTCCCGCAAGGCTCTATTCTGTCTCCCATGCTCTTTAACATCTACATGAAACCGCTAGGAGAGGTCATCCGGAGTTTTGGAGTTGGGTGTCACCTCTATGCAGATGACGCACAACTCTACTACTCCTTTCCACCTAATTCCAAGGAGGCCTCTCGGGTGCTGGATGAGTGCCTGGCCGCTGTGTCTATCTGGATGAGGAGGAACAAACTGAAGATCAATCCCGACAAGACAGAGGTCCTCCTGGTCGATCATAATCCTGACCGGGGTATAGGGTGGCAACCTGTGCTGGACGGGGTTACACTCCCCCTGAAGCCACAGGTCCGCAGTCTGGGAGTCCTCTTGGATTCATCGCTTACGCTCGAGGTTCAGGCATCGGCGGTGTCTGGGAGGGCCTTCGCACAATTGAGACTCATGCGCCAACTGCGACCGTACCTCGCGAAGGCTGATCTGGCCGGGGTGGTCCATGCCTTGGTCACCTCCAGACTGGACTACTGTAATGCGCTCTACGTGGGGCTGCCCTTGAAAACGGCTTGGAAGTTCCAACTAGTCCAACGAGCGGCAGCCAGGATGTTAACTGGGGCCCCTTACAGAGAGAGGTCAACCCTCCTGTTCAAGGAGCTCCACTGGCTGCCATTTACTTTCCGAGCCCAATTTAAGGTGCAGGTGCTTACCTACAAAGCCCTGAACGGTTTGGGACCATCCTACCTCCGTGACCGCATCTCCGTCTACGAACCCACGCGTTCACTTCGGTCATCTGGAGAGGCCCTGCTCGTGATCCCACCTGCGTCGCAAGCGCGGTTGGTGGGGACACGAGACAGGGCCTTCTCTGTGGTGGCCCCTCGACTCTGGAACACCCTCCCCAAGGATCTCAGACAGGCCCCTACATTGGCAGTCTTCAGAAAGAACTTGAAGACCTGGCTGTTCCAATGTGCCTTCCCAGATTAATAGGAAATCTCCAATACCAAGTCCTATAAGCACTTTATTAGAACTTAGATTGCATATCGCACCCTGCACTTGCCCTATAAGCCTTATATTTCACCTGTCACATCAGCACTTTTAATCGTGTACCCATTACTCTGGCCCGGCCCAATTTTATTGTGTTTTAGCGTATTGTTTACTGCTTGTTGTTTATACTGTTTTAATTGTTTTAATTTGCCTTTTGTTTTGTATTGTTATACAGTAGAGTCTCACTTATCCAACACTCACTTATCCAACGTTCTGGATTATCCAACGCATTTTTGTAGTCAATGTTTTCAATGCATTGTGATATTTTGGTGCTAAATTCGTAAATACAGTAATTACTACATAGCATTAATGTGTAATGAACTACTTTTTCTGTCAAATTTGTTGTATAACATGATGTTTTGGTGCTTAATTTGTAAAATCCTAACCTAATTTGATGTTTAATAGGCTCTTTCTTAATCTCTCCTTATTATCCAACATATTCACTTATCCAACATTCTCCCGGCCCGTTTATGTTGGATAAGTGAGACTCTACTGTGTGTTGAGGCCTTGGCCTTTGTAAGCCGCATCGAGTCCTTCGGGAGATGCTAGCGGGGTACAAATAAAGTTTAATAATAATAAAAAATAATAAAGAATAGTGCAATTGTAGTATAGCACCAGTTTGCTTTTGCTTCATTTTCTCCTTCATAATAATCTCTTTTTAGAAACTGTTAAAGACACATCTATGCACCTTAGCATGCAGAGAGGAGGACTAACATAATTGTCTTCCCATAGCAGCTATGGTCTAAGTGAAACTAGAAGAAGGACTGAACATTTTCAGCAACTTGGTCATTTAAATTGGTCCAGGTATGTGCAATAATGTTTTACTGACTGTCATGTTTAAATGTATTGTTTTTTTCTAATGTGGAATTTTATTATAATGTGTATGTTATTGTCATTTTATACTTTTGATATTAGTGAAGAAATTGTGGCATTGAATGTTTGCCATTTATATGTATGTTAGTCCCTGTGTCCCTCTGGGGAGAAAGGGCAGTCTAGAAATAAAGTTTTATGATTATGATAATAATTATTATTAGACTTTCAAAATTGTGATATTGCTAGTTAAAAAAAACCTTTTGCTCCTTTTTTAAAGCAACTATAGGAAATTAGAACAGTACTTTGGGTCTGTTCTCAAGTAACGGGATTGAGAGGAAAAATAAAATATCCCAGAAGTCATATCTGTCTTACGAATGGTGCCTTGGGTGTCCTCTAGAGTAAGTTGATTGAGAGGTTAAGTAAAGGAGCCTAGAAGTGGTATCTCTCTTAAGAATGATGCATTGGGTCTCCTCTAGCATAATGGGATTGAGAGAGAAAGTAGAAGTGTTGTCTTACGAATGATAACTTCTATCTTCTCTAGGCAGATGGTTGAGGCGGGAGGAGAAGATCCGGTGTGATGGAAATAAGAAAGAAATCATCAGGGATTGCAGTAACCACTGGACAATTTCCTTAATCTCCCACACAAGCAATCTGATGCTCAAAATTCTACAAAAAGTTTGTTTTTTAATCATAAATGGAGTGAGAAATAACAATTGGTCAAGCTGAGTTCAGAAGAGGAAGAGGCATTTTGAGGCATATTACAAACATAAATTCAATAATGGAGCACACCATAGAATTTCAGAAGAAAATCCATTTGGCATTTATAGATTATAGGAAAGGATAATAGGATTATACGATTGTGTAAATCATGACAATCCTGGAGGATTCATAAAGAAATGAGCGTGCCACGATAATTGATTGTTTTGATGCATATAAACTGTAATTAGGACAAGAGGCTACTGTTATGACAAAAAACAGAGAATGGATGTGCTCCTATTATGCTCCTTTGCCACTCATATGGCACAGAACCAGGAAGGAGAGCTGCAGTAAATCAGTTATGTGCATTTTTCCTCTGTTTTGAGGGGGAAATCAGAGTGTCAGGGAAGGTGGGAATCATGCAATTCTGACCCGTATTACGTGTCTGTGTAGGACCACCCAAGAGGTTCAGTACTACTTTTGAACTAAAGAAGATTGAATCTTTATTGAACCAGTCATCTTTCTCAGAAAAGAGGTAGCACCCCAGGAATCTACTTTTAATCCAACATATATTGTGTACATATTACGAAGAACCTTACAGAACGGCACCTTTTTAGTTACATACAAAATGTACATAATACGTGTACTAATTATCATGTGACACTTAAAAAAAATTAAATGTATTGAATGAATCAAATGTTTGAGTTGAGGACAAAATGTATTTAAGAATGGAAAACTGAAAGAAATTGAAAATGATCCACCCTAAATGCAGCATCTGATTTTGATAAGGCAGGAGGAGCTGCATTAGAAACCCTTCACCCTGATTTTTTCCCCTATGATATTTCTTTCTTTTTAAATTTAATTGTTGGAATCCCCCAGGTTCTGCAATTACAGTTAAAAGAAATATGACAACTTTAGGAAGCATTAGAATAATGGTGTAGGGACCATTTCCTCCCAGAAGTCATTATGCCCACTCTAACTTCCAAGAGGTCTTTTCCAGGCGCTCCCTTTTGTAGCATTACTATGGTTTCTTGGTGTCATTTCTAGTCCCTGTCTCCACATTTGAAGCTTTTGTTAAAAGCTGGTGTTCAGCTCAAGTGAATAATTTGGCATGATTGTGATAGTAGCTGTGAAGATAATGAATAAAAAACTACTTTGAAGGAATCCCTAAGGGAGAAGGATGAGTCTTTCTTTATATTCTTTTGATGTGTTCTATGTTAACTATATTATTCTAGAAATGTGACTGAGCCAACTTAGGCATTTTAAGACATCCCTGAGCAGTTGTTGAGGGTGGTCTTAAAATGGATTACTAATCTGGCACTATCACAGTCAGCTCTGGTTAGTATTTGGAAGGGAGACCGCCAATGAATAGCAGGTGCTGCAGGCTATATTCCAGAGGAAGGAACTGGCAAAACCACCTCTGAGTATTCCTTGCCTAAGAAAACCTGTGAAATTCATCTGTAAGCCAAAAGGCAACTTGAAGACAGCAGTGATTATTTATTTTGCTCCAATCTTGCCTTCATTTCACACATAACCAATGTTTTCCATCACTGATAGATGTCGGGATCCTAGCAGCCTTGTGGGGGGACACGGAAAGAGCCTCCTCAAAGATTAAGTAAATTCAGTTGGGCGTCCCCTGGGCAACGTTTCTTGTAAGCGGCCAATATTTCCAAACCCAAAAGCATTGGATGAATGAATGAATACCAAAGGTCTTTATCAAGACGATTGCTGACGATTATGTCCATTAATATAGAAGGTTTGTCACTTGCTAATGAAGAACTATTAGCCAAAATGTCTGAGGACATTTCGTGTGACATCCTATGAATACAGGAAACACACAGAGACATTACAATGAGAAGACCAAAAATTCTAGGAATGCAACTGGCAGTGGAACGACCTCACAGACAATATGGCAGGGCCATTTTTGTACAATCTGGTGTAGCAATCTCTGCAACTTCCCTCACAGAAGTGAACAACATTGAAATCTTATCTGTGGAACTTGATAGTTGCATCGTATCATCACTCTATAAACCACCTGGGGCTGATTTCTATTTTACGCCCCCAACCAATTGCCACAATCATGAAGCCCATTTTGCTGTGGGAGATTTCAATAGCCATAGCTGTGTCTGGGGCTATGACAAAGATGATAGAAATGGCGAAGCAGGTCTAACGTGGGCTGACAATAGTAGAATGAGTCTCCATGACAGTAAATTACCACCATCTTTCAATAGCGGCCGATGGAAGCGTGGTTATAACCCTGATCTGATTTTTGTAAAGGAAAGCATAATCCACCAATGCATGGCATACAGCCCCTACGCTCATCAGATGGAACCAAAATTCTGAAGGACAAAAACATCAATTGCACTACGTTGGAAAGAGCACTACCAGAACCTGCTGAATCGCAGCTCCAATGTGGCCGAAGAGACCCTCTCACAAATCCTGCAACAACAAACCAGGCATGAGCTTGCAGCACTGCCTAGTTTGGAAGAATTTAGCAATGTCATCAGCCAACAAAAAAACAACAAAGCCAGCGGACCTGATGGGATTCCTGCTGAAATCTTCAAAGAGAGTGGACCTGAGCTGATACAACAACTCCACCAGCTCATTGAAAAGGTGTGGATGACTGAGAAAATCCCAGCAGACTTCAAGGATGGGGCCAAGCACATCACCCTTTCCAAGAAAGAGGACAGAACAGACTGCGGGAACTATCGTGATATCTCCCTTCTAACCTCCGCCGGGAAAATCCTCACAAGAATCCTTGCAAACTGCCTTCTCCCTGTCTCAGAAGACACCCTCCCAGAATCCCAGAATAGCTTCCGCCCCTCCAGAGGAACAGTGGACATGATCTTCACTGCACGACAGCTCCAAGAAAAATGCAGGGAACAAAACCAACCTCTGTACATGGCATTCATTGACCTTGCAAAGGCATTCGACACAGTGAATCGCAGCGCTCTCTGGACCATCCTCCAAAAAATCGGGTGCCCTGACAAATTTGTGAACATCCTGCAGCTCCTCCATGATGGCAACAGCCTTGGACAGCAACAGCTCGCAAAGTGACCCATTTAAGGTGGAATCAGGTGTCAAGCAGGGATGTGTTATTGCCCCTACCTTATTTTCCATCTTCATCGCTATGATACTTCACCTTGTTGATGGGAAGCTTCCCACCGGAGTGGAAATCATCTATCGGACAGATGGCAAGCTATTTAACCTCAGCAGACTGAAAGCCAAAACCAAGGTCACCACAACATCTGTTATAGAACTCCAATATGCTGATGACAACGTAGTCTGTGCGCATTCAGAAGAAGACCTACAAGCCACTCTAAACACCTTCGCAGAAGCATACGAGAAGCTCAGCCTCTCACTGAACATCGAGAAAACCAAAGTGCTCTTCCAACAGGCACCAGCTAACCCTTCTGCAATGCCAGGAATACAACTTAATGGTGTAACATTAGAAAATGTTGACCATTTCCGCTACCTTGGCAGCCACCTCTCCACAAAAGTCAACATCGACACTGAAATACAACACCGCCTGAGATCTGCGAGTGCAGCATTTTTCCGTATGAAGCAGAGAGTGTTCGATGACCGGGACATCCGTAGAGATACCAAGGTGCTTGTTTACAAAGCCATTGTCCTCCCAACCCTTCTCTACGCCTGCGAAACGTGGACTGTCTACAGACGTCACACCAAACTCCTGGAGTGTTTTCATCAGAAAATCCTGCAAATCTCTTGGGAAGACAGGCGGACAAATGTCAGCGTGCTGGAAGAAGCAAAGACCACCAGCATTGAAGCAATGCTCCTACGCCATCAACTCCGCTGGACTGGCCATGTTGTCCGAATGCCCGATCACAGTCTCCCAAAGCAGTTACTTTACTCCGAACTCAAGAAAGGGGAACAGAATGTTGGTGGGCAGGAAAAGAGATTTAAAGATGGGTTCAAAGCCAACCTTAAAAACTGTGGCACAGACACTGAGAACTGGGAAGCCCTGGCCCTTGAGAGCTCTAATTGGAGGTCAGCTGTAACCAGCAGTGTTGCGGAGTTCGAAGCGGCACGAACGGAGGGCTTAAGGGAGAAACGTGCCAAGAGGAAGGAGCGTCAAGCTAACCCCAACCGGGACCGCCTTCCACCTGGAAACCGATGTCCTCACTGCGGGAGCATATGCGGGTCAAGAATAGGTCTCTTCAGCCACCTAAGAACCCACCCCCAAGACACCAAGAATGGAAGACAATCGTCCTCGAGCTACGAGGGATCGCCTAAGTAAGTAACACACAACACAAACCAATATGCTGCGTAGCATATGCAGCTGTAAGACCAAAAAGTGTCCCATTCCGCAGAAGATATAACTTCAATAAAGCTAATTGGACTAAGTTTACAGAGACCTTGGAAGCTACTATTTCTGATATAGAACATTCTATAGAAAATTATGACCTGTTTGTAGAAGCTGTGAAAAGATCCTCAAGGCTCTCAATCCCTAGAGGCTGTTGCACAAGCCTCTAGGGATTACCAGGCCTAAACGAAGAATCGCTAAATCAGCTACAGGAATATCTCAGACTATTTCAAGAGAATCTATACAGTGATGGGACTATAGCAGCAGGCCAAAAACTATCTACAGCCTTAGCTAATGCTAAGAAAAGCCACTGGATAGAGCTGCTTGAGAACCTTGACATGTCCAAGAGTAGCCGAAAAGCCTGGCAATTGCTGAGATGCCTGGATAGTGACCCTCTGGTCAACCATGGACACGCGAACGTGACACCAGATCAGATAGCTCACCAGCTAATTCAGAATGGGAAAACCAACTGCAGCAGAATAAAGATGAAAATCAACAGGATGCCAGAACTTGAAACCCACCAGTTGTCTTCTCCTCTAAACCTGAAAGAACTCAGAGAAGCCATCAAGCGATGTAAGACTGGTAAAGCACCTGTCCTAGATGACCTGATGATGGAGCAAATCAAACACTTGGGCCCCAAAGCTGAAAACTGGCTTTTGAAATTCTACAATCAATGCTTGGCACACAAACAGATTCCCAGAGCATGGAGGAAAACTAAGACCATTGCCATTTTAAAACCTGGTAAAGATGCCTCCAATGCCAGGAACTATCGACCAATCTGCTTCTTATGTCATCTATATAAAGTCTATGAGAGGATGCTATTAAATCGACTAGGACCTGTTATCGAACCCAATATGTGGATGTAGCACCTTGTCCACATCCTTGAGCTCAATCAATTGAAATGAATCCATCAAAATGGGACAAGCAGGTGCTCGTGTTACATCCTCGGAAGGTGCTGTTAATATGGTGTCAAAGCTAGAGCGGATCAGAGCGACTTTGTCCGCAAAGAACTGAGCAAATGCTTCACAGAGGGCTGCCAAGTTATCAGGGATCCCATCTTGAGAGATGGGATTCAACAAACCTCTAACAACTCGGAACAACTCCGCCGGACGGTTCTTTGCGGACGCAATATTAGCTGCAAAGAAAACATACTTAGCAGCATGTATTGCCGCGGCGTATGCCTTTAAATAAAGGCATAGCCGTGCTCAGTCTGATTCGTTCTGCTTCGAGCGCCACATGCACTCTAGACCCCTCTTCTTTTGCTTCATCGCTGCGAACTCCTTGGTGAACCAAGGAGATGGTTTAGCTCGGGTACTTGAGAGGGGACGTTCCAGAGCAATCGTGTCTATTGCCCTGTTCGCCTCCCCATTCCAAAGAGAGACCAGGGCATCGACAGGATCACCAACCGAGGTGGCGGGAAACTCCCCAAGAGCTGTCAGGAATCCCTCTGGATCCATAAGCCTCCTGGGGCGGACCATCTTAATAGGTCCCCCACCCCTGCGGAGGTTAGGAGTCTAAACCTGATCAGGTGGTGGTCGGTCTATGGCAAAGGAGTGATGGCAAGCTCCTCCTTCTTCCCATCCCTGGCAGAAAACCAAGTCAAGTGTGTGCCCTGCTCTGTGGGTGGGACCAGATACCAATTGGGACAGCCCCATGGTTGCCATGGTGGCCATGATGTCCTGAGCTGCACCAGTCAGGGTGGTCTCAGCATGGACATTGAAGTCCTCCAGCACAATAAGCCGTTGGGACTCCAATGCCAGGCCTGAGACCACCCCCACTAGCTCAGGCAGGGAGACTGTAGTGCAGTGGGGTGGTCGGTATACTAACAGAATCCCCAGTCTGTCCCGGTCACCCACCCTCAGATGGACACATTCAAACAAGGTTGACTGCGGGATGGGGCACCTGGTCAGGGGGATGGAATCCTTATAGACCACTGCGACTCCACCTCCCCTTCCTCCGAATCTTGATTGGTGCTGCACGGAATACTTGGGAGGACAGAGTTGGGTGAGATTGACCCCACCCGCCTCATCCAGCCAGGTCTCCGTTATGCATGCCAGGTCTGCCCGTTCATCCAGGATAAGATTCTGGATCATTGCAGTTTTTCCATTTGCAGACCTGGTGTTCAACAGCACCACCTTTAGTCCAGAGGGACCACCAGCCCGGATATTCAAATTTACCATATCAGATTGATTTGAAAAGCAGGCTTGGAGCCGGTACCCACTCCCGCCTGCCTTGCATATCGAGTTGATTTTTGTTTCCGGAGGGGCCTTCCCATTCCGTGCCATCCGAATGGCTGATGGCATTGTTGGCTGATGGCATTGCTGACTTCTTCCAAACTAGGCAGTGCTGCAAGCTCATCCCTGGTTTGTTGTTGCGGGAGTTGTGAGAGAACCTCTTTGGACACATTGGAGCTGCGATTCAGCAGGTTCTGGTAGTGCTCTTTCCAACATAGTGCAATTGATGTTTTGTCCTTCAGAAGTTTGGTTCCATCTGATGAGTGTAGAGGCTGTATGCCATGGTTTCTTGGTCCGTAAATGATCTTTGTGGCTTTGAAAAATCCCTGAGCATCATGGGTATCTGCAAAGTATTGGATTTCTTCAGCCTTCTTTGTCCACCAGATGTTCTTGAGTTCTCTGGTCCTTCTTTGGACCTCAGCTTTTGCACTGGCATAGATCTTTTTCTTGGCAGCATAGTTGGTGTCTCTCTGCCATGTTGGGAAGGCTTTCCTTTTGTTATTAATTAGCTGTTGGATCTCTTTGTCGTTATCATCAAACCAATCTTGATGTTTCTTAGTTTGGTATCCAATGATTTCTTCGCAGGCTGTGATGATGGAGGTCTGCAGTTTGTTCCAATGTTCCTCAACATTTTCTGGGTGTTCTGTGGGTAGATTATCCTTGAGTGTTGTTTGGAGAAGGGCTTGTTTGGAGGGCTCCTGAAGGGCTTGGGTGTTCATTTTGCGCCTTGTTTTTCTTTGTCGGAGTCTGCTTTTGGGGGCGATCTTGATAGTTATCATGGATCGGATTAACCCGTGGTCTGTCCAGCAGTCATCAGCACCTGTCATGGCTCTTGTGACAAGCACATCACGGCGGTCTCTGGCACATGTGATTACATAGTCCAAGAGGTGCCAATGCTTTGACCGGGATTGCTTCCATGATGTCTTGAGTTTGTTTTTCTGGTGGAAGAGCATGTTGGTGATGACAAGGTTGTGCTCTCCACATTTGGTGAGAAGCAAGATGCCATTGGGGTTGCTATTTCCGACCCCGTCTTTTCCTATGATCTCTGGCCACAGGTCGGAGTTCCGTCCAACTCTTGCATTAAAGTCCCCCAAGGAGGATGGGGTCCTCCTTAGGTATCTCCGATAGGGTGGTGTCCAGCTGACAATAAAAATTTTCCTTGATGTCTTCATCAGCATCTAGTGTTGGTGCATAGGCACATATGATGGTTGTCTGTTGGTTTTTGGCAAGGTTAATTCGGAGGGTTGAGAGTGGTTCGTTGATGCCAGTGGGTGCTTCAGTCAGGTGCTTCACCAGGTCATTTATAATAGCAAAGCCAACTCCATGTATTCTTCACTCTTCTTCAGGCAGTCCCTTCCAGAAGAAGGTGTAGCCTCCTTTTTCTTCCTTCAGCTGTCCCTCTCCTGCTCCTGAAGTGCTGCTATGTCGATGTTAAAGCGTCCCAACTCCCTTGCAATGATAGCAGTCCTGCGTTTGCTGTCAGTGTTATCCAACACTGTCCGTACGTTCCATGTTCCAAAGTTCATTTCTCTTTTTTGGCCGCAGAGTGGTGACCCCTCTGGACGCGACAGTCCAGTCAGGGATAAGAGAGGCAGACTATGTTTAGGGCACCTTTTCTAGCCCCTTCCCCATGTGGGGTGAGCAGAGCGGATCCTAAAAAGGGCTGCTCAGTCATGGGTACAGCTGCCGGGCTACTCAATTGCCTCGGACCTTGAGGTAGAACGACTGAGTCCACCCATGTGCCAGTCTGTGACTAGGGGCTTCCAGATTTCACAGTCCTGCCCCCATCGCCACTTGCTGATCACAATGAGACTTTTGTTGGTTAGTTTTTATTTTTCTTGGAAGACGCCTGTGCGTGATTTTTTTTAATGTGTGGAGGTCGGTGCACGGCCGGTCAACACATAGTCTTTACAGAGTGAGGTCCCAGCAGTGGTGTGATTAACACAACAAGAGTGGCTTCTCAGTCTGTTGCAGCCTTCTGCCTTCACAGCCGTTGTAACATGTACCATGTTACCTTCTGCCTGCTCCGCCATTGAGGTCTTAGGGTCTTCGGATTGTTCTTGGTCTGGATCCTCCCCTGTGACCCCTCCTGGGGGTGCATGGCTCTGGTGGTTTGCCCACAGGCTCATTGGAACATGCAAGCCCCCTCACCACGGCAAGGTGACAATGCATCAAGGGGATTGTCTGGCACAGTACAGACAGAGACCCAAATTCAACCACGGGACCCCAGCATCCTCACATCTTCAGCCCTTCCCTCCCTTTACTGACTCTCCTTCTGTGGACAGAGAGTGCAGTGGCAGATGAGGTTGTTCCCAGCTTCATCCACTAGATGTTGTGGAAGCCTTCACAGATTGCTGTTCTCTGTGAACAATTTCCCCACTCTTATTTGTCCCCTGCCTTGTCTATATATTTTTATGACTGGAAAATATGTTAAGGGGGCCTTTCTGACTGCTAGGATTAGGAACCCTCTGCCTAAAAATGATCAGTCTGCAAGCTTCTGACAGACAGATAGATCTGTCTTTTTGATCTGTTTTCCCCCCAGTAAATTACTAGACATAGTGATGGTATAGCAACAATAATTCAATGATCAACAAACCAGATGAGAATAATAATTTACATTTAAATTGTTTTAGCTTGATTGATCTCTACAGGATTTATATGTAATCTGTTTGCAGATGGTATTTATATGCATATGCATGTGGTATAATACACTATAGAACTTAGAACATAATATAAACTGGCATGGTGTTGTCTTTCCCTACACTCAGCCCTATGTATATTGTGAGGAAGGGGGGGGGGGGGGGAGAAAGTATTGCTCAGGTCTGATGCATATTTCCACTTTTAATTTGTGTAATATGACTTATACGGAGATTGTTCTTTCGTTTGCCGGAATAAAAGCCACAAAGCACAGCATGAAAGGGTTGCATGTGCTGAAATGTAGCCCAAGGATGTATGTTATTATCCCTCCCCTCTTGACCAGCAGGGTCTCAGCTCTCTCTCCCTTTCAGCCTTTTGTTTGAACAGATGGGATTTGGGAACGGAGGGGAAGAATAGCAGTCTCTTCTTATTAACTCTCCCAGTACACAAACAGACCTGAGCACTGGGGACCCAGAAAACAGGCCCACTTTCTCCCCGTTCCCTTTGAGGCCATATGTACAGCTATAGAAACAAAAGGTACATGGTGCACAAAACATAGACATTTATCTAAGAGAGCTTCCATGTTTTGAAATTAAATAATAACCATTGATTTCTTTTATTTTATTCCACCACCCAGCTCCATAAAACAGAACAACCCCACGCATAATACGTAGCACCCAATGGATTTTCACCTTGGCTGGATGACAGTAGTTCAGGGCTATAAATCAAGGACTCCAAAGATATATTCGTGGATATTTTAAATATTGCAAGTTGTATTAGGAGGTAATGTTTTATGAAAGAAGAATGTTGGAAATTATGGGATTATCCATTCAAAGACCCTCTCCTGAACAGGGATCTTCTCAGATAGATACTAGAGCATGTTCAATAATTAGCATTTATTCTTATGCAGTTTAATAACTGTATTCAGTTATATGGTCAGTGTATACAATAAATACAGTGACACTTAGTGCACTCTTAAAGAAAATATATGTTAAAATTGTGGCGCAGCGGGTTAAATGACTGAGCTGCTGAACTGGCTGACCAAAAGATCAGCATTTCGAATTTGGGGAGCAGGGTGAGCTCCCGCTGTTAGCCCCAGCTTCTGCCAACCTAGCAGTTCAAAAACATGCAAATGTGAGTAATTGAATAGCTACCGCTCTGACGTGAAGGAAACGGCGCTCCATGCAGTCATGCCAGCCACATGACCTTGGAGGTGTCTACAGACAATGTCGGCTCTTCAGCTTAGAAATGGAGATAAGCACCAACCCCCAGAGTCGGACACAACAAGACTTAATGTCAGGGGAAAATATCTTTACCTATATGTTAAAATTAAGTTAGTGGTTACAAAAACCAAAACCTCTTTCATCTGCCATCAAAGGTATTTCGGCATCATAAGCTGTGGAAACAACAACAGCTCATTTATTTGGTTTTCATTGTTTTCTGTTCTTTCTAAATACTGCGTGCATACACACCCCCATACAGACCCGTGGCCAGGATTTTGATTCGAGGAGGGCTGGGATTTTGATTCGGGGGTGGGGGAGTGGGGGGGGGGGCTGAGTCTGCGCAAAGGAGGGTCTACCCTAGCAAACCTTTTGTATCTTTATCCCAATACCCCCATGCATATGGGATATATTGAGCATGGTGATCAGATCATGATATGAATAAACATAACAGTTTAAATAATAAATGTAAGGCCTTCTTGCGGACCACCCCTCAAGCCCCCCCCCCCCCCCGCTACATGCCTGCCCCCATACATATCCTGCAAAATCCTCTCAAGCTTTCACAATGAGCTAGTTAAAGTTTTCTAGAAAGAAGTAAGTAAGTAAGTAAGTAACTTTATTTTTCTATCCCGCCACCATCTCCCGGCTGGGACTCGGCATGGCTAACATGGGACAAAAGCCCGAAAATACAAACAGGTAAAACAGAAGAAAGCTGGAGGCTCTATTTCTCTGGCTATTCTCATTTTCTCTATCTCCATTTCTGCCATTTATTGATCAATTTCTTGTGCCTTGAACACCACCCCTTACCTGGGAGGGAAATGAGGAGGGCACTTTATTTCCTTACTTTCTCAAAGCAATCTTCCCTACCCATCTCACCCACCACCATCACTTGAATTGGAGGCATCAAGTGAGACCAGCTTCACCCCTTCACCCCAATACCCTTGCTCCACAAACTATGGTCAGGCCTCTTGCACTGGTCCCAATTCCTCACCCACAGTGGATTTTCATTCATATCTCATTGGAAATCTAATGTGGAACCGGGAGAAAGAGGACAAGAAATAACAAAATAGAAGGATTGAGGAATAAGAGGGAAGATGAGCTCTAGTGGGACGACATTTGCCTGAGAGTTATTTGTAGGACTAGAAAAATATACACATGAAATCAAGAATTCACAGAGAAAGGAAAAGCGTCATTAAATGGAGGCTGCAAATTTGAAAGAGAAAGAAATCTGTACCTTGCTTTTTGCAGTGGTGCAATCCACTTCATATGGATCCATATAAAGCTGACACGTGGCATTTTGTGAATTGACAGCAGTTATCTAATGTAGTTTTAAAATTGTATTATTTTGATTTTATGCTATATGTGTTGACGGGGGTTGTTATAATTTTATATGACTTGTTTTATTCTTTTGTACCTTTTTACCTGTTGTATGTTATATGTGCACCCTGGAGTGCCTTGTAAGCCTCCCGAGTCCCTTCAGGGAAATGGTGGTGGGATATAAATGGTGGTGGTGATGATGATGATGATGATGATGATGATTATTATTATTACAATGGTACAATCTACATATAATTCATACCAAGAAAGGAGATTCTATTGTAAGCTTTTAAAATTTAGGATAAAGTGAAGAAAGCAGGTGCGCAACTGGGAAAGTTAACAACATGGTAGGGGAACCCACCAAGGAGCCATGCCATAATACAGTGTTCCCTCGCTACTTTGCAGTTCACTTTCTGCGGATTCGTTGTTTCGCGATTTTCCAATAAACTCTAAAAGACTATTATAAATAATTTTTAAAAATTACAATTTACAGCCTAAGGAAGGGAAGAAGGCGAAGCCAAAGGGAGAGAAAAGGAGCCCAAGCAACAAGGAGAAGGAGAAGGAGGCGATTTATCAACACACAATTGGTTGATAAAGACTTAAAATAGTGTATAACTACTAAAATAATGTATAAATATTAAAATAAATATAGTGTCCCTACGCGGATTTTCACTTATTGCGGGTGGTCCTGGAATCTAACCCCAGCGATAAGTGAGGGAACACTGTACCACACCTGGGCAGCCACCTCTCTACAAAAGTCAGCATTGATGCTGTGTCAGGATGCAAAAAGATCAGCATTCTCCAAGCTGTTCTTTTCACACCTGACTACAACAAATTGGATAAAGAAGACCATTTGGCTGGGAAGGCTGATTTATGACAGGGTCTGGTCTTCAAAGGTGGGAAAGGACAAAAGGAAAGGGAGGTGTGAATGGAGAAGAAGAGACATGAAGGGAGGAGGGAAGCAACAACCCAATATACTGAGGGGAAAGAGCGGAAGACGGGCAGTAGAAGCTTTGCGGTCACTTTGGCAAGGCGGATTCAATAAAGTTTTCCATAGCTACAAGCTGTGTGAGCCTATCTTTGTCTCCTACACCTTCCAGGAACTGACATGCTGTGATACAACACCGTGTGAGCTCTGCGAGTACAGAATTGTTTTGAATGAAGCAGATAGTGTTTGTAGATCAGGATATCCATAGTAATACCAAGATGCTTGTTTATAAAGCTACTAGCTGTGGCCAGCCATGCGTTGCTGTGGCAAAATGTGGTGGTATGGGAAATAAAATATTGAGGAATTGGTGGTAGTTAGTATATGTTATTTCCTAAAGCTTGTGAATATACAATATTTCTGGTTGTTTCTTTTTTTGTCTGTTGGGGGCAAGTATGAATGCTGCAATTAGCCAGAATGATTAGCATTTAATGGCCTTGCAGATTCAAAGCCTGGCTGCTTCCTCCCTGGGGGAATCTTTTGTTGGGAGGTGTTAGCTGACCCTGATTGTTTTGTGTCCGGAATTCTCCTGATTTTAGAGTGTTGTTCTTTATTTGCTGTTTTGATTTTAGAGTTTTTTTTAATACTTGGAACCAGATTGTGTTCATTTTCATGGTTCACATCAACACAATAATAATAATATTGATAATAATAGTAAAATAATGACTCTGATAATACACACTACATTTCTCCCTCCTCAGCTTCCTCCCTGGGGAAATCCTTTGTTGGGAGGTGTTAGCTGGCCCTGATCGTTTCCTGTCTGGAATTCCCCTGTTTTCAGAGTGTTGTTGTTTATTTACTGTCCTGATTTTAGAGATTATATTGTTCTGATTTATTATACCAGAGTAATTTTGATATATTTATAATCTTATATTATTTGCTTTGAACTGGATTATATGAGGCCCCTTCTACACAACTATATAAAATCCACACTGAACTGGTTTATATGGCAGTGTGGACTCAAGATAATCCAGTTCAAAGCAGATACTGTGGATTATCTGTCTTGGTATTCTGGGTTATATAGTTGTGTGGAAGGGCCTTGAGTCTACACTCCATATAATTCAGTTCAAATCAGATAATCCATATTTTATAGGCAGTGTGGAAGAGGCCTAAGTGAACCCTCAGCCACTGTGGCTGAGGGGGTTGCGAGGACACAGAATGAACGAGGTCTAAAGGTGGTGGGACCTACCCTTCTGACTGGCAGCCAGTGGGAAAACGGCTCTTCCTTGTCCTCTTCATTTTGGACTTTAAATTTCTAAGTTATTTATTGAAAAACATAGATTGGATTACTATGTCTTTTGTGGCCAAATTTGGAATGATTTGGTTCAGTGGTTTTGTTGATTACTCCATGGGGAAGATGCACATTACCTTTTTATATATATAGATTGTCCTTCCAACTCTATTGTACACCTGTGAAACATGGATCATCTACAAACATCACTCTTGAATTCTGTAAAGATTTCATCATCATTGCCTCCAAAAAATCCTGCAAATCTCTTGGAAAGACAGCCGGAAAGATATCAGCATTCTGGAAGACCTCCAGTATTGAAGGGATGAATTCTCTGCCATCAACTTTGCTGGACTGGCCATGTTGCCCAATCGCCAAAACAGTTACTTTACTTTCAGCTCAAGAACGGAAAAAAGAGCATTGGTGGACAACAAAAGAGATTTAAAGGTGGGCTTAAAAATAATCTTAAGAAATGTGAAATAAACACAGAGAACTGGAAAGTCCTGGCCCTCAAGTGTTTTAACTGAAGGTCAGCTATTATCAACAGTGCTGTGGGTTTTGAAGAGACACAAATAGAGGGCGGAAAGGCGAAACATGCCAAGAAATCAAGCAAATCTTTGCTGTACTGCCTTCCATCTCGAAAGATATGTCCTCACTGCAAAAGACCATATGGATCCAAAATAGGTCTCTACAGTCATTTGTGGATCCACCACCAAGATACTACACTTGGAAGATAATCATATTCAGCCATAAATGATAATCCTACTCAGCCACAAACTCCTCAGATAGTGATTCCTAATGTATTTTAGTATTTCCCAATATGGACCACTCCTTACCTCTGGACCCTGGTGCTGGCCACTGTCTTAGAACCCCTGGGATGAGAAGAAAGGGATGAGCAGGTGGGCCTCCAGAAGACTTTTCCACAGTCATTCTGGAGCAGCCCACAGCAGCAGAAACAGCAGCACACAAGGAAAGAAGGCTTATCTTTATAAGGCGGGTTTTCCTGCTTTTTTTCTTTGACCCAAACGCGTGTGGGAGACCAATTATGCTCTGAGATCTGGGAATTCAGCATGTTCACTTAGGCCCCATCTTTCACACCAAAAATGTCTTCCCGTGCATGCTTTCACCGCACTACTCACTCACCATGTGCACCCAGAGACAGACATACAGTAAAACACACAAAGCAAAAGAGTTTTGAAATGTAGTCATAACCCCTATTGTGGAGTGGAGCGTGCTCTGAAATTAGCTTTCCAGAAAGTGCACAGTCCTCTGGAAGCTTCATAAAATGTAGTAAAGGTTGTGGAATAAATCACTGCTTTTTTTAAAGTTTTTGAAATCTAAGTTCAGATTTTATATTCTTATTCGATCATAGACGGTCATGCTTTTCTCATTTCTCAATGAGTACCTCCTTCTGCCTGGTTGTGGTTGTGTCCACAGGAGTATGTCATACATGATGAGGCATTAAGATGCTCCTTGCTAACCAAGACCTCTAAGCAGCCAAGAAAGACAGTGCACAGAGGCTTCCTTATTAGCCAAGTGGTTTCAATCATCATCAACGGCAGCAGCAGCAGGATACCATTAAAGTTCAGTGTCCCTGAAGGACCAGTGAGCTATGAATTGAGCTCAGCTGGAAATCCGGGGAAAACATCAAGATGAAATGGTG
The DNA here is from genome assembly GCF_035594765.1 of Anolis carolinensis. NCBI lineage: Eukaryota > Metazoa > Chordata > Lepidosauria > Squamata > Anolidae > Anolis > Anolis carolinensis. Next base: position 189,339,180 of record NC_085842.1, read on the forward strand.
CCTGGGCAAAGATAAACACTCCTGTGAGAAGTGTGTGTGTGTGTGTGTGGAGGGGGGGGGGGCAAGGAGATTCTGTTGCTGGCATTCTGTTAGCTGTGTGTCAAGGCCACACTACACAGGAGACAGAGATCTGTGAAAAGATTGCCCAACCCGATTTTCTTTTCTTGAGAAAGAGTTGGATCCCTCTCTGATTTACATTAGGGCTATTTTAAAAAAATCTACACTAGAGTCTCACTTATCCAACATAAACGCACTGGCAGAACGTTGGATAAGCAAATATGTTGGATAATAAGGAGGGATTAAGGAAAAGCTGATTAAACGTCAAATTACATTATGATTTTACAAATGAAGCACCAAAAATCATGTCATTATATAAATAAAAGTGTCATGTTCACATTACTCTCCTGGAGGGTGGCATTTCCCTATTCCCCTCTGGGGCCTCTGGAACTATAAGGAGTCAGATATTGAGAGATTGAGTATAATAAAGCAGCATTAACTCAGTTTTTTTTGAGGTTCAGTTCCATTTTGTGAGCATAGTTTTAATCCCATCTGCTTTCCCACTGCCTTGAGGTATTTGAGTCATTAGGATATGAATACACCATGCGTAGAACAACACCTGCAATTGGCCACCTAGATTAGCATTGAATGGCCTTGCAGCTTCAAAGCCTAGCTGCTTCCTGAATTGGAATTATAAAGAGTTAAGTGTCAGGATAGAGTCACTGGGTAGATCAGGTAGGGCCAGCTTGGGGCCTCCCTTCAGGTATTTTGGACTTCAACTTACACAATTCCTGACAACCTTCCTTTCCCTATCCTTTTCCACTTAAGCGGCTGAGGGAGAAAAGGAAAGATCCTGAGGCTGTTAGGCATGGTGGTTACCAACTTTCCACTAATTTACATTGCAATGTACACTGCTGAAGGGGGGGGGGGGGGAGAGACATGGCTGGTGCAGGCCAAAAGCTGTGCCCCATGGGAAAAGTCTGTGCCAGCTGTGTTTCACCCCTCCCAGTGAGCACATGGAGAGGCCCACTTCGTGTTGCTGCCTAGGAACAGGCAGAAGGCCTGTCCGCACACCAGGCGTTCGCCGAGAAGGGCAGGACGCAGCAGCGCAGCCCTTTTGTCGGGCACAGCATCCGGACTGTGTCCTGCCCCTCCTGGCGAGCGCCCGGAGCATGGATAGGCCCACTGCGCATTGCTACCTAGCAACATGCAGTCGGCCTCTCTGCACACTGAGCACTGACCGGGATGGGTGAGACGTGGCCAGCAGAGACCTTTCCTGTGCAGCATCAGGCCTGCACCAGCCATGTCTCGCCCTTCCTGGTGAATGCCCAGTGTGCAGAGAAGCCCAATGTGCGTTGCTACCTAGCAATGCGCAGCGGGCCTCTCTGTGCACCGGGTGCTTGCCAGTAGGGAAGAGACACAGCTGGCGCAGACTTTTCCTATCCGACATAAGGTCCAACTTGCACCAGCTATGTCTCACCCCTTCTGGCGAGCGCCTGGTAAGCAGAGAGGCCGGCTGTGCGAGAAACAGCTGTGGATCTGGGCAGGCATCGGATAATACGGAATGTCGGATGAGCTGAGGTCGGTTAACCGAGACTCTACTGCAGGCGTCCTCAAACTTTTAAAGCAGAGGGCCAGTCCACAATCCGTTAGACCGTTGAGGGGCCGAATTATCATTTGAAAAAAATACGAACAAATTCCTATGCACACTGCATATGTCTTATTTGTAGTGCAAAACAACAACAGCAATGAAAGAACAATACAATATTTAAAAATGAAAACAATTTTAACCAACATAAACCTATCAGGATTTCAATGGAATGTGTGGGCCTGCTACTGGCCAATGAGATAGTCTAGTTAATTAGGATTGTAGTTGTTGTGTGCCTTCAAGTCATTTCAGACTTTGGGCAAGCTTGAGTCTAAAATTATTTATTTATTTATTTACTACATTTATTTACTACATTTATATCCCACGCTTCTCACCCCGAAGGGGACTCAGAGCAGCTGTATGTACATACAATATATTATATTATTACCATAGCACAATATTAGTATTATATATTACTATATTGAACTATACCACTATACTGTGATATTATATGTAATACTAGCTGTGCCCGGCCACGTGTTGCTGTGGCAAAGTATGGTGGTATAGGAAATAAAGTATTGAGGAATTGGTGGTAGTTAAGGTAAAGGGTAAAGGTTTTCCCCTGACATTAATTCCAGTCATGTCTGACTCTGGGGGTTGGTGCTCATCTCCATTTTTAATCCGAAGAGCCGGCGTTGTCCATAGACTCCTCTAAGGTCATGTGGCATGACTTTATGGAGCGCCGTTACCTTCCCGCCGGAGCAGTAGCTATACATCTACTCTCATTTGCATGTTTTTGAACTTTAGGGTTGGTATAAGCTGGGGCTAATAGTAGGGGCTCTCTCCGCTCCCCTAATTCAAACCTGCGGCCTTTCGGTCCAGAAGTTCAGCGCTTTAACACGCTGCGCCATCAGGGGATATTATTTCGTAAAGGTTGTGAATATACAATATTTCTGATTTATTTAATTTTTTTGCCTGTTGGAGGCAAGTATGAATGCTGCAATTAGGCAAAATTATTAGCATGTAATGGTCTTCCAGCTTTAAAGCCTGGCTGCTTCCTCCCTGAGTGAATTTTTTGTTGGAAGGTGTTAGCTGGCCCTGATGGTTTCCTGTCTGGAATACCCTTGTTTTTAGAGTGGTGTTCTTTGCGATATTTTCTGTGCTTCTACTGTCTGTGGCCCTTAGAAAACAATTATTCCTCTATCTCTAATTAGGACTTTATTTTTCTTTTCTTTTTGTTGTATCAACCTAGAGGCGTGGATGAGGGGTTGTGCTGTCAATTTTCGAGGTTGTGGGGTGTTTAGTTTTGTTGTTTTGTTGGTTGCCGGGATTCCATCACTCTTATATATATATAGATATAACATATAATTAATATTATTATATGGTATTATTATTAGTATTATATTGTATGACATTATAATATTTTATCAATATTATATGTATATACTATATATTATATTATTAAAACTGATATAAAAGTATTATATTATAAAACTGAAGGTGGGGCCAGGTAAAGGACCTTGGAGGGCCGCATCCGGCCCCCGGGCCTTAGTTTGGGGACCCCTGCTCTACTGTATTTTCTATTATATCACTTCCTGTCTCCAACTCACAAATGGAGTGGCAGTGAAAGGAAGAAAAATGCCATAAAGTCAAATTTTTCTTTTATGCTAGGAATGGACAAAGTTCCAGGCTTCTCCAAAAGTTCTTTTGGTGCCAGGCATAGACATAAGATACCTCTACAAAGTAAGCTTTATTGGTGGGAAACCCTGCAGCATGTTGCAGCCCAGCCGCCTGCTTGATCCCCTTTTCATCCAAACACCACACAGATCAACAATAATAATAAGTGTATTAAGAAAAGAGTGTCTACTATAAAAAAGACAGTTTCAAAATTGTGTTCAAAATAAGCAGCCTAAATATTCACTAAAACTCATCAAAAACCACTATGTAAAAGCAGTTTCAAAGTTACATCCATGAGCTAAATTTCCAGGAGCTTAACAAAAAGCAATGACCAACTCTGAATATGAATTCCAAAAATCACTGAAGGCAAAAGCAAGAAACTGTAAACCAAGGGTTGTTGCACTTAAACTAGAATTATATCCAAAAGCTTGAAAACATGAACATGACCATAATCCAAAGGCTTGATACTTGAACTTGGCTATAATCCCAAAGGCTTGAAACTTGAAACAAGATTTGTAATCCAAACAGGAGGCATGGAACTTAAACAGGAAAACAAGATACAGTTCCAAGAGCAGAACTCCTAACGTGAAGCTCCCAAGACAGGCAATTTGACACATGAAAATCCAACGTTGATCTTCTCACTGAACATTGACTCCATTTCCTTAAGAATACTCCCTCTTCCCCATGGCATCACTCTTTTTCACAGTGGCTTCCCTTTGTTTATCTTTCAGTCTCTGGGAACACTGAATTTGTCTCTGTTTCACACTATCCCTTCTAAGCTGTAAACGCTGGATTATCTGTAACTCTCCTGCTGTCTCCTTTACATTCTTTTCAGAGTCAATCCCTAGCCGATTCTCATGAGATTCACTGCCCCCACAGAAACACCAGGCTCAAACAGAAAACCCCCATCCACATCCTCTGAGGCTTCACAGGCCTCAACACAGTCCAGCCCTTTTGTTCATGAGGTCCAGCCAATGAGAGAAATGAAAGTCTAAAGTAATTCTATGCAGATTCTCCCTACCTAACAATGAAATTCACCATCACTGGCAATATAGAGAGCTAATAGTCTCTCAAGATAGATTCTTTTTAAAATAATCAAAGTGACCCACCACTTCCTTCATAACTTTGAGAACTGAATAGTCAGGTTAGCAACTGAAGATGATGATGATACCCCATCCGATATTAAAATAGCACAGCTTACAAACAGCATTAACATTTCCTCCCCCAGTAGGTTTACAATCATCATAGCTTTCCCCACCCACATTCTGCCAAACTAAAGCAAAAAGTTTCAAACAAATCACTGATATTAATGGTCAGCTGTCAATGTTTGGCCATAATGCTTACAAGGACTTCAAACCCATCTGCAGGGGTTCACTCATCCTTTTTTTGTTCTGTGCCAGCAGCAGGGGAGGATGTCTGAAATGTTGGAAACAGTTTAAAATGGTGAATACCCTTTGCTGTCTTGCTAGGCACCAATTCCAATCTCCCTACCTGACTTCTCCTGCCCGCAGCAACTGCTGTTAATATATTGGAATGGTATTGGCTGACCCAGTTACATCTCACCTGGATTACATAGAAGTTAGCGCTCTGTGACAGTGTGAATTTTCAATTGCGGTTTGAGGTATCTACTGACACTTTTTACAGCCATACCAATGTTAAAGAAAAAAAGATGGGCAAAAGAAACAACATAACCTATGTGAGGCATCAGAAAAGTAAACACAGACACTCTTTCTGCCGTTCATGAAACCATCCAATTTAATTTGAATAGATTCTTGACAAAAGTGGCTCATTGTGCATAGTTAATTTAAAGAATTGGAGCCCCCAGATGGCGTTGTGGACTAAGTGACTTGAAGGTTGGGTTGCTGACCTGAAAGCTGCCAGGTTCGAATCCCACCTGGGGAGAATGTGGATGAGCTCCCTCTATCAGCTCCAGCTCCATGCGGGGACATGAGAGAAGCCTCCCACAAGGATGGTAAAAAACATCAAAACATCCGGGCATCCCCTGGGCAACGTCCTTGCAGACGGCCAATTCTCTCACTCCAGAAGCAACTCCGGTTGCTCCTGACACGAGAAAAAAAAAATTTAAAGAATTCACTGCCACATGGAGAATTCACTGCTAGCTTACGATTTTAAAGGACATTGGATAAGTGAAGGAATTTGTGGATGGTTCAAAGAAATTGGATGTTCTTGTTTGTAAACAGGATGCCCCAGAATATCAATCACATCAAGGCTACTTTTCTTTCTTTCTTTCTTTCTTTCTTTCTTTCTTTCTTTCTTTCTTTTTTTCGGGACATTACTATACCACCTTTCTCCGAAGACCCAAGGCAGTTTACAGCAGAAATTACACACAAATATAAAAATAACCATCAAATAAAAATCCATCAAATAAATCCCCCACCGTCCTAATGGACAAAATTATCATTAAATAATAAACCAGTTAAATTTCCAAGTAACTAGAATAACAGAAATAGTTAAAATGATTAACTATTTCACCCTTTGCTTTTGAAATAGCTGGTTGACCATTGTTGAAAACACTGGATCACACACAGTCTCATGGTGCAAAATGGCTCTTCATACCCTGTTTCCCCGAAAATAAGACAGTGTCTTATATTAATTTTTGCTCCCAAAGATGTGCTAGGTCTTATTTTCAGGGGTGTCTTATTTTTCCATGAAGAAGAATTCACATTTATTGTTGAACAAAAAAAAGAACATCTATTATATACTGTACAGTAGTTGTCATCACAAACCAGCATAACCAGACAAACTGTGAATCCTATCAAGAATTTCTTGTTACTACCATTATTTCCATGTACAACAATCTATGGTACGTATATTACCAATCCTGCATGCTCTGGTGTTCTGTTTGGCGGGCATGCTTCCAAACAAAAACTTTGCTAGGTCTTACTTTTGGGGGAGGCCTTATATTTAGCAATTCAACAAAACTTCTACTAGGTCTTATTTTCGGTGGGAAAGGGTACATTGTCTTCTCTAGCTAATTCTCTGCTCACCCAACCCACATGAAACCGAATGTAGAAATTAAATCCTCTTTAAGGCCATCTACACTCGCAATTTGAAGCTAGTTTCAAACTGTGGCAACTAGACAATGAATGCCCACAAAAGAATTGGAAAGAAAGCCCTTCATACGCACAAGCATTCTGTGGTTTGTGTAATCACCATCTGGGCCTAAACTGATTCCAGGATTTCCTATCTAATCATTTTCACAGAAAAACCACTTTCTTCAATATCGGTTTGAAAATGGTTCGTATAGATGGGCCAATATTATCATGTGTTAATGGCCTGGTGATAGATCTGCTTGGCAGCAGTTAGTACAACAAAATCTAATACATTTTGTTTGCTCAAAATAGTGGTGAGTGAAGATTTTTGTTCACTTCAACACTATAGAATTATGTACCAAGGTTTTCTTAGAAAGATAGTATAGTGCAGATGTAATATTTAAGGCAAAATATTGGAAATTTAAGTTCCAGAGCCCCAATGCTCACAATATCAAGGATCTATCTTTCCCTTTGATCCAAATAGGCTATTCTAACACATTATGCAAGTTAAATTATTTTAAAGAAAGCCTAAGCATTCTGGAGAGAATGCTAACAGATAAACCCTGCCACCTTCAAAATGTACAGAGTTTACATTGACTGTTAATGGAAGACCAAACCTCCTGTTTGTAGCTCACTGTTATGATCAGGTTATTGGCACTATTTAATAAGTTGCAAAATTTCTTCATAATAAAAATTAGTATTAGATACGCATACAAACCATAAATGAAGATTTGCAACAGATTTTCTGTTGGATATTCATGTGACCAATTGCCACCTGGTGCCACATTTTCAGCAAAAAATAATTGCGAGAGTTTCAAACATCATAAGCCAACACAGAAATGTCTTAGAATCATAGTGTTGGAAGCAATCACCAGTTTCATCTCATCCAACCCACATCTTCCATGCAGGAAGACATGATCAAATCACAGGAGTTGTAATTTGTTGATACATCAGCACTCTTTGGCAGAGAAGGCTAAAGACCATGTAAAACTACAAATTCAATAACACTGAGCCTTAGCAATTAAACTTGTGTCAAACCACATTAATTGTACAGTGTAGTTTGTGGAACAACAGAAAACGAGCTTGTCCCATCTTCCATGTGACTTCCCTTCAAATATTTAAACACGACTATTGAAATAGAGCAATTTAAAATGGCCATGGATAGTGAGATCCAAGCTGTGGATAGCACCTGGTGAGCGAAGAAGCCCAATATTCTCAAATAAAGCTCACCAAGTTGAAAAAGAAGCCACCTAGGTGTTTCATTCAATCAGCTGAAAGTGATGGCAGCTCATGGTTATCTGCCAAAGTAAGCTGAGATTCTATACATTGCAAAACAGACATGTCCGTCATTCCTGGCGGTCACAGTGCCCTGTGAAAGTGGAAGCCAATCAGAATGCTGCCACACACACACACTCACATACCCACATACATACCCACATACAAACAATTACTTTTATTATATAGATATCAATATAGACCTACTCTACATCCTGGCACTGTTTGGAAAGGGGATGGACCGTGAATGATGGCACTTGCATATGGGAGTTGTAGTTCACTCGCACCCACTGAACCCAGCTGACATTGGATCTAGACTAAACTTGGAACACAGACAAACAATACCTTTCTAAAATGACCCGGGCACCACCAGGTCCCCAAGCTAGTAATTAATAAAAATGGGGATGATTGTAGCCAAAAGGTATCAAAAGTCTTCTGGGAGCTGGTGGCTGCTGCTGGCTCCTCCAGACCACTGAACATCAGCAAAAGTGAATTTTAAAGCAAAAAAGAGATCCTGGTATCTGTGGAACTCTCCTCTGCGATACCAACTTTATTAAATTAATATTTTGACCTGGGGGTGGGTTTGCACTCGACAACATTATCAGTTCCCCTTTAAGCTAAACACACGCAGCTCCCTAAATCGTTCCTCATAGGGCTTGACATTCATTTTAGTTGCTCTTCTCTAGACATGTTCTAATTTGACAATGTCCATCTTGCCTTAAAAAATTGGGGAAAATAAGAATGGTCAGGTCAATAGATCAGATTTCCTTTCAAAAATCATATCATTCACAAGAAGAATGTAATTCAGATCTATCTGAGCAGTTTTGTTCCTAATGAAATGCAAAATTCAAAATTATAGATGGTCGATGAAGGAGAATAAATTGGGTTCATCATACCAAGCTTTTAATTGCGTTGAGTCTGTTAGCCCGGGACAGCTTTGGCAGTCAACCTGATTGTTGTGTTGTACCAAACTCTTTTAGACTAATGAGCTTGTTTAGGATGTACATGGAACTCATACAAGTCTCCAGCCATTGTTGAACTGCAAGTTCCAGCATCTGTCATAATGGACTATGATGCATTGGACTTTTGGGAGTTGTGGTATATGGACGTCTGCATGATTGCCACTACTTGTCTAGGCCCTCAGGCATTTTCTAACAATTCTCCAAAAGAGATAAGAAGAGAATGCACAGCCATGTATATAATTGCCACGTGTGAATATTCTATATTGATGCAACTTCAGACACACTTACCATAATTTAAATGCAATATTGCTAGGAAAACTGTGTCCAAGTGAGCTTTATGCCTGCTCCCTCTGTTCTCCAGAGGCTCACTGTTGCTGGGCAACTTCAGGGCCCTGATCTCTTTTCTTGCCATTTAAACCAGACTTTGACCAGATGGCTTTTCAAATAGAAGACACCTTGAATTTAGTAACAGACCCCTGACAGCCCTTTAGGTAGAGAGGGTAGACTTATATAAAGGAGTGCAGATGACTACCTCTATAAGAACAGAAATGGGACAGTCAGAGATTTCTTGCAAACTGATTCTGAATTACCTCTGATTTATTTGCTAAATCAGTAATAAATATATAGTACTTCCACACATTCAAGGCACTTTGCATATGGTATCACATTAATCTCTACAACTACTCTTTTAGCACAGATTAAATTACAGTTGGCAAGTTTAATGTTTTGCAGATATATTAATATGCGCCTTCTCAGAATCATGAACTCCTTTGTTACTTTCCACCAGAAGGCACTACAGTTACACTGTAGGACCTAGGGGTTCCTAGAGAGATTGTTTGCCCCCTATATAGAGTAGGTCTATATTGATATCTATATAATAAAAGTAATTGTTTGTATGTGGGTATGTATGTGGGTATGTGAGTTGTGGAAAGCCAACTGTATTTCCTCTTCCTCATGCTTCAGATATGAGATGGGAGAAGGGAGAGTAGAGACTTCCATAAATCTACATATTGTGTTTGTGGCATTGGTGATCTGAACCAGATAATACCTAGTCCATACAGTTGTCTGTAACTGAAGAAATTAACACTATGCTGAAGTTTGTAAATTGCCATCGTTCACTCTTCAGGCCACTTGCCAGTATCTAAAGAAAACCACAAAAAGAAAAGTATCTCCCTTTAAAAAATAATCTTAGTTACTACAAAAAACATAAAGAGCAAATAGGATTTAAAATATATAGATAATTTCAGAACAGAAACTGTTTATAAAAGAAACTGTCATTGAACTTTAAAAAGATGGGGGGGGGGGAAACAATTGTGGCTTTGAAATTTAAGTTCGTCTTTATTTTTTTAAAATAACTTTTAACAAGAAGGATAAATAAAAAAACTGGACATAGGAGGAGTGCTTTGTGTGGCATAACTATCTTCAGCCAAGAGTTTCAAACTGCATTATATGGCAGTGTAGATGGGACCAGAGAGGGAGGAGTAAGTGTACTAGGAGAATAATTTAGTTATGTAGTTTAGTATTATATCAGCAATAATGAATCATGGTGTAATTTTTGTTTTGTAATTTTGTAATTTTTGTTTTGTAATATGTACTGTGGTATTTGTATTCGTAAAATAAATTTGATATATGGTCTGTATGTCTGGAAAACTGAAGAGGAAGAAGAAGAAGAAGAAGAAGAAGAAGAAGAAGAAGAAGAAGAAGAAGAAGAAGAGCAGAAGGAGGAGGAGGAGGAGAAGGAGGAGGAGAAGGAGAAATAATGAAAAGAAATATGAAACAAATGGGTCCTTCAGTGTCTGAAATGTGTGATGGAATGAAAAATCAAAATGTGTAGTCCACAAACTGCCTTGCCAGAGAAAGAAGATATGTGCAATGCAGGTGAACAATAAAGAATAAGTGGTTTATTCTTCTTAAACCCAGAACAACATATGTACAATGTACTCAGTTGCACCAACTCACATAACGTCCTTTTATGAGATTTAAAATAATCTTTCCTTTGTCCATGTGGATAAATTCCTTCCAGCAGCTTATGAAGCAAGAGCACATTTCAAAATCTATGTCACTTTAATGCTTCTCTCCTCAAACTGGCTCTACACCGGCTTAGCTCAAACCTGAACAAAATTGCAACAGTATCAAAAGCTCCCAGGCTGAACAGCTCTCCAGACATGGCTCAACCAATTGGCTCTATACATCTTATTTTGTCGTTGACACACACACACATTAACTGATTTCTTAGTTCTTTGTAACAAAATGGGGAACATAATTACAAAAGGAAACAAAAGGAAATCTTGCACATTCCTAGTTTCCAATGAGTTTGTATTCAAATGAATTATTGCAATAGCTCAATGCTACAATTAAAAGAAGCATTTCACCATGTGGGCAGATAAAATGTGCAATAAATTTTCAGGTGCTAGATGTTTTTTGGTGATGCGAAATCCCTCATTATTTGAAGAAACTTATCCTTTTAAAAGCATTGTCTTCTTAGCTTGACTCTAATGTCTTATGCAACATCTCTATCTAGTGACAGACAGAAGAATTGCATCTTTTTTCACAGTGCATTCTTTTTGTTTTTTGTCCCCATATACCAGTGGTTCTCAATCTGTGGGTCCCCAAATGTTTTGGCCTTCAACTCCCAGAAATCCTAACAGCTGGTAAACTGGCTGGGATTTCTGGGAGTTGTAGGCCAAAATACCTGTGTGTGGTCATCACACACTCTGTTGCATGCTGCCCCCCCCCCCTCCAAAGAATGAAGAAAATAGCAACAAAGGACCTATTGGCATGTAAGGGTGTTGTGGCTGATAGAAGAGAGAACACCATGAGGGATCCTTTGTTGAGGCCGAAAAGTTCAGTTTCATTTTCAGCTGAGACTCTGGCATGGAATTTCACATACAGAGATAAAAGAATCATTATAATGAAGGAAATATCACAAAAAAGTCTTGACAAAAGAAGAAAATATTACTTCTTAACAGAAAAATTGACAAAGAAAAAATCCACTTTAGGTGGGACAAAACAGAAGGAATCATGTTTGCATGGAATGATATGAGATTTTGGCTAAATTCAGAGGAAAAGGCCAAAACCTTTTATATAGAACACATCAAGGGAAACCCAAAACATCTACAAAAGAAAATACACAAAGAAAAGGTAGAAAAGAAGAAAACAATGATACAGATCAAGAAGAAACAAACATAGAGAATATGATGGATGAAAGAGAACAAGAAAAAAGAGAACAAAAAAGGCTTAGACTATTTTCACCCGAAAATTACCAATTGCTAAACCCACAAGAGGTAATTCAGTGGGAAATGTCTGAAAATACGGAATTATTATGGATTTAAAAATCTACTCTAACAATGTCAACGGGCTAAATTTTCCAAGCAAACGAAACAGAATATTTAACTACCTAAACCAAAAGAAATATGACCTAATCGCCCTACAAGAATCTCACATTGTTAACAAACATACAAAATACTTAATGCAAAAGTAATTCGGAAAAGAATACTACGCCTCAAGTAATGTGAAAAAGTGTGGAGTTTTGTGACTTATGTGAAAGAAGGAATACCATCGGAATTATCTTTTAAAGACACCCAAGGAAGGATTCTGGGAGTGACCATAACAATAAAAAAACGATCAATCATAATTTGTAACATATATAGCCCCAATGGCTCAAAAATGAAATTTATAAAAGAATTAAAAAAACAAATTGAAAAATGTGACTATGAGGACTTAATTATTCTAGGTGACTTTAACGGGGTATTAGATCTGGCAAAAGACAAAACAAATAGAGAAGGAACTAAAATAATATCAAAAACCAGCCAACTTCCCAAACAATTTAAAATATTAATGGAAAATTTAAAAATTCAAGACATATGGAGGGCACAATATGAAGAGCAAAAAGATTTTACCTTCTATTCTCATAGACACAGGACATGGTCCCAAATAGATATGGCTTGGGCAACAAACTCCCTTATGCCCAAAATAAAAACAATACAAATAATACACGATTATTTTCAGACCACTGTGCCTTAGAAATATTAATAAGAACTACAATACTACAATACAGATGGAGATTAAATGTACATTTATTAAAACATGAGAAAGATATAGAATTAAATAAAAATTATTAAAAGAATATCTAGAATTAAATAAAGGAGGAGATACTTCTAAAATTATACAATGGGAGGCCTGTAAGGCCATTATGAAGGGACATCTAATTCAACAGGCAGCAATAAAATACAAAAAAAGGAAACAAAGGAAATAATGGAGAAACTGACCCACAAAGAAGAACAATTAAAAAGAAACCCTTCTAATAAAACAATAGCCAGAGATCTAGGAATATTAAGAAAACAATTACATTTATTACAAACTTAACAAATTGCAAAAAGGTTAAAATATATTAAATAACACAATTTCCAAAACGCTAATAAGATAGGGAAATGGCTAGTGAATAAAATAAAGGGAAAAAAGCAAAAAAGTTACATAACAAAAAGAAAAAAGATGGAAATATATATTGCAAAGAAAATCAAATCTTCAAACAATTTATTGACTACTACAAATATTTATACAAAAAAAACACCTCCAAAGAAGAGATAATGAAATACCTTTGCCAATTAAGTATACCAAAAATAACAGAAGATCAAAGAAAACTACTAAATGACCCCATAACAACGAGAGAAATAGAATAAAAGGGCTTAAAAACAACAAGGCCCCTGGTCCAGACGGATTCTCGGCACTATTCTATAAAACATTCAAAGAAGAATTAACCCCACTCCTAAAAGATATTCTAAACGGTATACTAGAAAATAAACAAATACCCAAATCATGGGAAAAGGCGAACATAATACTTATCATAGAATCATAGAATCATAGAATAGTAGAGGTGGAAGAGACCTCATGGGCCATCAAGTCCAACCCCCTGCTAAGAAGCAGGAAATCGCATTTAAAGCACCCCTGACAGATGGCCATCCAGCCTCTGCTTAAAAGCCTCCAAAGAGAACAGAACTGGGCCCAGGACGGAACCCTGCGGCACTCCACTCGTGACTTCTTTCCAAGATGAAGAAGGTGAGCACCCTTTGGGTTCGTTCGCTTAGCCAATTACAGATTCACCTTACTGTAATTTTATCTAGCCCACATTTTACTAGTTTGTTTGTCAGAAGGTCATGGGAGACTTTGTCGAAGGCCTTACTGAAATCCAGGTAGGCTACAACCACAGCGTTCCCTGTATCAACCCGACTCATAACTCTATCAAAAAAAGAGATCAGATTAGTCTGGCATGACTTGTTTTTGGTAAATCCGTGTTGGCTATTAGGAATGACTGCATTTGTTTCTAGATGTTCGCAGACCACTTCCTTAATGATCTTTTCCAGGATCTTGCCTGGTATCGACGTGAGGCTGCCTGGACGGTAATTGTTTGGGTCATTCTTTTTTTCCTTCTTGAAGATAGGGACCACATTCGCCCTCCTCCAATCTGCTGGGATTTCTCCTGTTCTCCAAGAACTCTCGAAGATAATTGCCAGTGGTTCTGAAATAACCTCAGCTAATTCCTTCAATACTCTTGGATGTAGCTGATCTGGCCCTGGGGACTTGAATTCGTTTAGAGAGGCCAGATGTTCCTGGACAACTTGTTTCCCTATTTGGGGTTGGATTTCCCCTAATCCTTTGTCCATTCCATGTTGCTCAGGTTGAAGATGGCTTTATTTTTGTGAGAAGACTGAGGCAAAGAAGGCATTAAGTAGTTCTGCCTTTTTCCTGTCCCCTGTCACCATCACCCCAACTTCTCCTCGCAGAGGCCCTATTGCCTCCTTGTTCTTCCTTTTTCTACCAACGTAGGCAAAAAAGCCTTTTTTGTTGTTTTTAATGTCCCTGGCAAGCCTGAGCTCATTTTGCACTTTAGCCTTGCGAACATTTTCCCTACAGGAGTTGGCTATACATTTGAATTCTTCTTTGGTGATTTCTCCCCTTTTCCACTTCTTGTGCATGTCTGTTTTGAGTCTTAGCCTGGTTAGAAGTTCTTTGGACATCCATTCTGGCTTTTTCGCACTTGTCTTATTTTTTTTTCTTTGTTGGCACTGTTTGCATTTGCGCCTTGAGTATTTCACTTTTAAAAAACTCCCATCCATCCTTAACTCCCTTGTCTTTTAATATTGGCGTCCATGGAATGCCGCTCAGTATTTCCTTCATTTTTTGGAAGTCAGCTCTCTTAAAGTCCAGAATGCGTGTTTGACTGGTCTTAGTTTCAGCCCTTCTTTGTATCGCAAACTGCAGGAGCAGTTTATCCTTATACATAAGGAAAACACTGACCCTACAGAAACAAATAACTATAGACCAATCTCCCTGCTAAATAATGACTACAAAATATTTACTTTAATAATGGCTAATAGGTTAAAAATATTTCTAAAAGATTGGGTATCAGAAGATCAGGTTGGTTTCCTAACAAAAAGACAAATTAGAGACACTATTAGGATAATAATTAACACAATTGAATAATATGAAGTACACAATGAAAAAGAATTGGCCCTGAAGCGGCGATCATTATAAATGGGAAAGAAAGTAAACAAACAATTAGTATAAAGAGAGGTACAAGACAAGGCTGTCCGATCTCACCTTTACTATTTATAATGATCATGGAAATGTTAATGAAAGAGATAAAAGATGACAAAAATCTAGAGAGATTAAAAATAAGAAACCATTGCTACAAAATTAGGGCATACGCAGATGATGTGGTCTGCATAATAGAAAACCCATTGGAAAAACTAAATTTATGGGTACAAAAATTTGGAAACCTTGCCAGCTTTAAACTGAACGGAGGAAAAACCAAAATAATGACTAAAAATTTGGACAAAAAGAAAATTGAGATATTACAAAGGAAAATGGGTCTAACAGTGGTGAAAAATATTAAGTACCTAGAAATTCAACTTACAGCAAATAATTCAAAATTATTTTAAAAATAAATACAAAACAACATGGACAAAAATTCAGACAGACCTAGAAAGATGGAAATTTTAAAACATTTCTCTAATGGGACGTATTGCCATAATAAAAATTATTATTCCTATTCCAATCCTTCCCAATTATAAGATCCGATTATAGAATAGGAGAGAGAGTTCCACAGCTGAACAGCTCACAGTGAGGAAGTTCTTCCTAATGTTCAGGTGAAATCTCCTTTCCTGTAGTTTAAAGCCATTGTTCAGTGTCCTAGTCTGCAGGGCAGCAGAAAACAAGCTTGCTCCCTCCTCTCTATGACTTCCCCTCACATATTATACATCATGTCTCCTCTCAGCCTTCTTTTCTGCAGGCTAAACATGCCCAGTTCTTCAAGCCACTCCTCATAGGGCTTGTTCTCCAGACCCTAGATCATTTTAGTTGCCCTCCGCTGACCATCTTGACCAAACTTTCATACAGTATGTGAATTCTTGGAAGGTATGAGAAGTTTAGAGAGAAGGAGGGAGGAAGAGGTTTGAATTTTGGACTCCAATTGTGGCATGATTCCCCACTCTGCCACCCACTTGGGCAAGTCACACACTCTCAGCCCAGAAAAGCCAATGGAACAGGAAATAGCACTTTCAAACCAGGAACTAATTTCCTTATTCAGAGGCTGATGGCCATCTGTCAGGAAGGATTTGATGGTGTACTATGATTTCTGTTCCTGGGTGATAAATGTCATTTCCTAATTGGTTCTGTCATAGAAACATGGCAAAATCTATGACACTGCCTGAACTTTGTGCAAGCGACATGGATGGAACATATTATGGTTTGGTCCACCAATTTAACAAAGTTTCAGCCACAAAAACACAGTTTCTGAAGTAGAACAATGACTTTCACAGTAAAGACAACCCAATGAAACAGGAAATAAGACTTTCAAACCAGGAACAGATTTCTGCAATTATTAAAAAATGGTTTATTATAAAAGCTATGAAAAGTCGCCAAAAATCAGAGGATAAGGGAAACGTTCCAAATTTTGGTGAGCTATCAGTGTTAAATGTGTTCTACCACTGTACCAAGTTTGAAGAAGATCACTCAAAAAATGAGGGCGGGAGAGTCCTGTAAAATCTCCCCTCGTGCTGTTTTTTTTTGGCCACTGCGCATGCGCGTCCGCCATTAACGAATTAATTTAGAAAATAACGAATTTTCGTTAATTTCGAATTTTTGGGGGGGCAAAATTCGGAAATGACATCAGAAACGAAACGCTGGCGCCCCCTACTTTTGAAACGAGTTTAGAATCAATTTTTTCATGGATCGCTCAAGCCTAGTTTCTTTCCATATTTCTAGCACACTTGCAATACTCTTCCAATTGAAACTAGATGTGTCAGCCACAGCCTAAGGGTAACAAAAATACAACACATAGTATGGGTAGATGAGAAGAGGTGGGATCCCTCCATCTAAGAAATAAAATAGCAAAAAAAATATTTATTTGTTTGTTTATTTTTATTTTTTAAAGAATGGGTCAGGTTCAGTTTTGGGGCCCCACTCCTTTTTGTCCATTTTACACCACACCTTTAGCCATTTGGCATAGGACGGATCCTCCCATGCTTTTGTTGCAGTAGCCCTTTAGCTAGATCAAGACAACAGAGATTGTTTTGATTTGGCTAGAACAGAGGGTTAAACCAGCTATAGAACATCTTGTCGACCAGAAGGTCAGCATTTAAACCCATGGGTTGGGGTGAGCTCCTGCCGTCAGTCCTAGCTTATGTTTACCTAGCAGTTCAAAAACAGCAATGTGAGTAGATAAAATAGGTACTGCTTCGACGGGGAGGTAAAAGGCGCCCCTGAAAAATATACCAGAAAATTCCATCAGGAAGGCATCCAAGGACAACAGGCTCCTTGAGATGGAAAATGGAATAACAGCACCTCCCATGGCTGAGTCAAGCACAACCTCCAGATACCGGAAATGAAAAAAAGGGATGTCTTGCCTCAGTCTATGTTGTCTGTCTTTGTTGTTAACTGTATAATGGCATTGAATGTTTGCCATATATGTATTCTGTAATCCGCTCAGAGTCCCCTCAGGGAGATAGAGCAGAATATAGTGTAAATAAAGTATATTATTGTTATTATTTTACTCCAGTGGGTTCTATAAAGACTGTGTGTTGATTTAAATATATATCGCTTAATGAGATTTTTTAAAAATGTAAAATATATCTGGCAATATGGTGAATTAAAGTAAATAAATACCTGCTATATAGAATAGGAATACTCTTGGCCACTTGACTGCTTCTACTGTAAGAATTTCATTCTCCTTCATGGAGGTGAATAAAAATGAAAGCAATGGAAAAAAAAAGTCTATTAAAACCATACATCTATTTTGGCAAATCCCTAATTGCAGTACAATCAATAATGAAGTCAGGTATTTTAAGGAAATGTATCCCCAAAGCTTACATCTGTAACCTTCTGACGCCCTTAGAGATGTCTGTTAGTTTTCTATATATATATCTTCTATCTCTATATGTACTTTTTTTCTACCCACCCCTCCTGCTCATTCTCTCTCTCTCCCTCTCTCATTCTCTCCCTCTCTCCAATGAAAGAGAGGACCAGCAAAGTCCCTCAATCATGTCATATCTGTCCTTTTTATTCATTGCAGGGTCTATTAATAGCTAGAAACAACTGCTTCCTAAAAATGGAGTTCTCTGTGACACAGAAGCCTGGCTGAGCTATGTAAGGTATCCAGGATTTGGTTTCGCAGCTTCTTCTGTCTGTCTTTTCCCCTTTGTCTTTAAACAAGTTGTTAGTTGGCTGTAGCTGCTGCCTCAGCCTCTCTACATGGATTCATAGGGGAGCTAGAAGGGTCAAATCAGCACCCAGAGAGCTGGTATCTCCATAATCTCTTCTCTTGGAATTACTTCATTCCCAGAAAAAGGAGCAAAGATCCAATATGAAGGCAATTTGTTGGGTGACACTGGCAGGCATGTATGTGCTCCTCATCACCTGCTGCAGGGCAGAAGAAGGACTAGACTTCCCTACCTATGACGGGAAGGATCGTGTGATTGACCTGAGTGAGAAGAATTACAAGCAGGCCTTGAAGAAGTATGACATGCTTGGCGTGCTTCTCCATGAACCTGTGACTTCTGATAAAACATCCCATAGACGTTTTCAGATGACTGAGATGGTCCTGGAGGTAAGTACAGCGCAGGTTTCCTGCCCACAACTGCTTTCTAAAGCTGAACATTTGCAATCAACTTCTTAAATTTTATGCATGCTTTTATTAACAAGACATCTGCCTTTGAATTGTATTTCCTGCATAATTTAATATCAAAGTGAGAGACACAGAAAAAGTTAACAGGACCCAGGTTTTCTAAGCATGAACAACTTTTTCTTCTGTTGACATGATCATAGAATCGTAGAGTTGGAAGAGACCTCATGGGCCATACAGTCCAACCCCCTGCAAGAAGCAGGGGGCAAAATAATGATGGGGCAAAATAATACCTCTTTCAGCCAATCTGAAAACAAGAAGAGAAGAATATCCAAAAAGGAAATATTCCTTTATTTAGTTGAAAACTCTACTGGGGGTGGGGAATTGGGGATATTTTGCCATTCACATTCCTTATTGTAAACATCTCCCTCTGAGCCAAGAAAGTGCTTAATATTCCAGCAGTACAGAGGCTACAATACCAATGGGCTCATCACTAACAAAATGAAATAGTGTAATTGCTAGAGAAATCCTAACTTGCAAAGAATCAGCTTAAGTGGATGGGGCAGGAAGATTTTACATCTAAGGAAGGAAGAAAACAACAATAGAGTCTAAGAATATCATCTCGGAGAAGGGGAAGCAACTGCTTCTTTCATAACAGCCGTACAGTGGGAGAGGCATGCCTGACAGTGAGCAGCAGGTGTCTCAGCCATTCCATATTGCAGCCTTTCAACCCTTCAGGGAACCTCATATTAAAATATTATGTTTACAGTTTTTTTAAAAATTAAAAATGCATTTTTTCAATCATTATATCTCACAGAATCCCAAGCAACTTCTCATGAAAATTCCAAGGAGCCCTACTTGAGAAATTCTGCTTTGCTCCCAACTCAGATTGCATCTGAGAAATTCACAACTCAACCTCACAAGTCTTGTTGGAGACAGGATCAGAGCTTTGTGCTGATATCAGAAAAACAAGTAAATTGTAAGACAAGGAAAGCTGCCTCTCCTTGTCATACATAGCCTTTAAGTGGAGCGCACTGTATAAAAAGTCAACAAACCTTAAGATTCTAGAAAGAGTATTAGTGAGGTATCAAGTCTATGAGCTTAACCATCAGCATCATGATCAAAACTACCAAATTATATCAAATTACTTTGGTACACAAGAGCATATTTTCTTCATTTCCTGTAATTTGTTCAGATTGATTTGGTAATTTTTAAGAACAATCTCCACAGTTGTGCCATGTTGACATCACAGTTCACACTGCAACAGTTGCTGCTGCAATGGCATGCTTGGATCTTCCAGCGTTTTACAGTTGAAGAGAAAATTGTTAGAGTAATGCATCAAAAATAATTATCTCTTTAATACACAAAACAATAGCCATAGAAACTAAACACAATAGTCTGTGTTCCATATAAGCTGTTTTTCAAAGGGAAAAGGCCAATCTATGAAGGATGTGGATGGTGCAGCTAAACTTAAAGATGCTTCCAACTAAGACAAACAGTGATTTTCTCATCCTCTTATGAAGGAAAGTTCTAAAAAGGTGTAAAGGAGAAAAGATCTATTTCTCTGAAGACCGTTTTTTAACATGCTGGGGAAACTTTTGGAGACGACTGTGGGATAATCTGCTCTGCTTTTCTGGGGCTTTTTGCTTTTACGGAGATCTGTCTTTGCTTCTGAGGGCCCATCCAGACAGGGCCCAAAATGTGCACGCTCTTGCGCTTTTACTGGAGGCATCTAAACGACGACTCTGGTAAAAGAGGAACAATTTCTTTATTTTGATCCTCTATTAGACCCAGGTTTTCCTGAAAGATCCGAGTCTAATGGAGTATGGCCCTGTGGGGACTGGCACTCAGGTAGTCCTGGGACTACCAAGGGATCAGTCCACACAGCCCAATTTGCTACTTTGGGCTCCATGGGCCCAGAGAAGAAGGAATCCATCTCCTTCCCAAATCCCCCCCAAAACCTTTAAAATAAAATAAAAACTTATTGGGCCACCATTATGTCTCTCTGGAAACTTCCTGGCGTATACCAATGTTGCACTAGGAGGCAGGTGGGGGAATTACCCAGTAAATTTTAATTTTATTTTAAAGGTTTTAGGGGGAATTTGGGTCATTTCCATTCCAGTGCAGCAGTTACTGCGCTGCAATGGGGACAAGCAACAGGAAAGCCTGCTTCTTTTGGGCACCCATGCGGACAGCAACACAAGCAAAAAGCAGTTACTTTAACTTGTTCTTGCCTTCAATCAATTGCTGTCGGAAAGTGCCCTGAAGTGCTGGAAAGTCTGCACCTTTGTCTAGATTCCTATTCCTGATTTGGAGGCTATCACCTGGAGTGAAGGACACATGTCTGGGTCGGGCAAAACATAATCTTAGTTCCATGACAAAGCTTTTTGTACTTGATCTTCATTAATTAGGAATAAACAAGATAATTAAGCTGTGACTGCTCTCCTGAATGCCACAATGAGACCAATTCCTTATCAGCAGAAAGAAGGGGATGTTGAAGGAAATTTTGTACTTTTAAAAGAATCTTGACTTCTTCAAAATGAACGATATCCACAACATAATTCTCTACCCTGTCGCTTGTCTTTCTCTGGCAAGAGTTTGCTTATAAGTCAAATTTATTGAGCATAACTCATAACAAAAAGGTCACCATTAATATTTCTTCCCTCACCTGCGTAATACTCTCATTTTTCTCCAGCCTTTTCTCTGATTTAAAACACCAGAAGTGATTGCTCTTTGGCTAAATATATAACAGGAAAATGTAGTTGCCCCACAGCACATTAATAACTGTTCCAAATATATCTTGGCAGATGCAGTTCAGAAAGCGGCATGGTGCCTACCTACACCTGCATGTATATTAAAGAGAATGAGTATCTCCTCCAGTTGATGGAAACTGATGAAGGCGAGGAATACTTGAAAAAGAACAACTGTAGCAACAACTCATATGAACACATTTTTAAAAAAGCTATAGGCAACATAAGGCCAGGGGAGGCTGTTATGGTTCAGTAATCATATTACTGTAATGGTTCACAAAATTAAAGGGGGGGAACGACTTCCAATTCACATTATTTTTTGGCACTGCTTGTTCCAACTTTGCACTACCACAGAAAATCAGACATGATCACTGCACCATATATTTTGCTTGACAGTTCTCTATCAGGGAACATGAGGGGATTAACAAGGACTGGGATTAAAAGATGGGAACTGACTTTGTCAGAAAGGAGAACTAGGGATATGAAAGTCTCAAAGTTTTGCTAGAAGTGGTGAGTCCCCTTTTCTGTGATATCATATGCGGAAAGGCAAAATACATTTTGCAAGGTGACTAATGGGTGCAGGGACAGTTCAACCGCAAGGCAATTTAGGCACTTGCCTGTGGCGCCCTCCTCTAGGGGGCGCACCCCTACCTGCTCCTCCCAGACTCATTCCGGCCTGTGTCAGCCTTTGGCCCTGGGCCCGCCTTCAGCCATGGACCCGCCTTTGGGCCTTCGGCCGTGGGTCTGCCTTTGGCCTTGGACCCACCTTCAGGGCCTGTGGCTGCCTTCGGGGCCTGGCGCGGGGCCAGGCCCGCCTCTGAGGCCAGGCCCGCCTTAACCCACACCGATGGCAGGCATCCTCAGAGGTTGTGAGGTCTGTTGGAAGCTAGGCAAGTGGGGTTTATATATCTGTGGAAAGTCCAGGGTGGGAGAAAGAGCTCTTGTCTGTTTGAGGCTAGTATGAATGTTGCAATTGGCCAGCTTGATTAGCATTTAAGGGCCTTGCAGATTCAAAGCCTGGCTGCTTCCTCCCTGGGGGCATCCTTGGTTGGGAGGTGTTAGCCGGCCCTGATTGTTTCCTGTCTGAATTTCCCGTTTTCAGAGTGTTGTTCTTTATTTACTTTCCTGATTTTAGAGTTTTTTAAATACCGGGGGCCTTACGGTGGCCTTTTAATTATCTGCCTTGATATTCTGGGTTATATGGCTGTGTAGGAGGACCCTCAGGGCAGAATAATCCACAATATCTGCTTTGAACTGGGTTATCTGAGTTCACACTGCTCTATATCCCAGTTCAATGTTTGGTGCTAAATTCGCAAATATAGTAATTCCTACATAACTTTACCATGTATTGAACTGCTTTTTCTGTTGATTTGTTATAAAACATGATGTTTTGGTGCTTAATTTGTAAAATCATAATGTAATTTGATGTTTTTCCTTAATCCCTCCTTATTATCCAACATTTTCACTTATCCAACGCTTTTATTTTTCAGTGATTGGTCTGGGGGGGATTCTGTTTGCCTACACTTGAAAAATACCTAGGGCTGGCCCTGAATGGGTGGCAAGACAAACCCAATCACACAAATTATCATGTCCTTTTTTCCCTATCTTTTGTCTATCACTCAGGCATGGCAGCCAGCTGTCCCTGGAAGAGCCCCTCTCTTCTTTGGTTACCTCTCTAACTAAAGAGGCCTCATACTCTAAGAATTTGGCTCCTGGGCACTGAGGGAACACAATGCTGAAAGATCTGCCACCTAATTGGCTCTTCGGATGCCTCACAAGAGGCATAATAATAATCTGACTGTATCATATTTTTATCTGGACTGGCCACTCCTAATTTTAGTGACCTTAAGCCGGGAGGCATTTTCCAGTTCTGTGAACTTATATAAAGAGAGAGAGACTATATTGAACTCAAAGATTCTTATGGGTTCATTCCTACAGCTTGTTTTTGAGTAAACAGACATAAGGTCACCCTAGAAATCTAGTCTAATTTGTTGCATATTAATATCAGTTTATACTCAATTATGCTGCAACAATACATTCATTTTCTGTGAAGACTTTCAGCCAGAGGTTGTTTCCAGTTCTTTAAACTTAGAGAGACATCATGCTGAACTGGAAGCTCTTCTTATGTACAAATTCTTACATTTGATTATGAATATATTAAATGAAGCTCAAATCAAAAAGTCTTCCTCAAGAATATTCCTTCAGTATATTAATTGACTCTCCTGGAAGTTTTCAGAAGTAATTCAGATATAAATCTCTTGGGGTTTCTGCTGTCATGGGGGCTGACAATCCTGTTGATGCCTTGGTGGACTGCTATAACAGCGAGATGTCCAGGGCAATTGACACGATCGTCCCCGAACGTCCCCTCTCGTTGCGAAGACTCACTTCGGCTCCCTGGTTCTCAGAGGATTTGGCAGTGATGAAACGCTTGAGAAGGAGACTAGAGTGCTGCTGGCAGAAAACTCAGGATGTCTCTGACCAAGCACAGTCTAGTGCCGCTATTAAGGCGTACTCCGTGGCTTTGCAGGCAGCCAGGAAGACCTTCACGACTGCCCGCATAGCATCTGCAACTAATAGACCATCGGAGTTGTTCCGTGTCGTCAGGGAGCTCCTCCACCCTCCTGAGGGTGGGAAGGCACCCGAAGACTCGGCAACTCGGTGCAGCGAGTTCGTGCACCATTTTGCAGATAAAGTCGCTCAGATTCGTCATGACTTGGATGCTAGCTTAGATGCAATTCCAAGTGAGGTAACCGAGGCACCTGTCTGTCCTATTTTGTGGGATTCGTTTCAGCTTGTTCACCTGGATGACGTGGACGGGATCCTTGGTGCGGTGAGAGCGACCACTTGTGCCACGGATCCTTGCCCCTCTTGGCTAATTAAATCGGTCAGAGGAGGGTTGGGAGGTTGATTTGTGAAGATAATTAACTCCTCATTGGCTCAAGGTAAATTTCCATCTGCCCTTAAACAGGCCGTAGTGAGGCCCATTCTGAAGAAGGCCTCCCCTGATTCGACCATGTTGAGCAATTATAGACCAATCTCGAACCTACCTTTTTTGGGCAAGCTCCTGGAGCGGGTGGTTGCTTCGCAGCTCCAGGGTTTCCTGGATGACACCGATTTTCTGGACCCATCTCAGTCCGGCTTTAGACCTGGTCATAGTACTGAGACGGCTTTGGTCGCCTTGGTGGATGACCTCCACAGGGAACTGGACAGGGAGATTGTGACCCTGCTGGTTCTCTTGGACATCTCAGCGGCTTTTAATACCATTGACCATGGTATCCTTCTGGGTTGGCTTTCCGGGATGGGCCTTGGGGGTACTGCTCTGCAGTGGCTTCAGTCCTTCCTGGTGGGCAATTCCCAGTTGGTGAAGCTGGGGGACACCTGCTCAGACCCCTGGCCATTGACCTGTGGGGTTCCGCAAGGTTCCATTCTGTCCCCCATGCTTTTTAACATCTACATGAAACTGCTGGGAGAGGTCATCCGGAGTTTTGGAGTGAGGTGCCATCTCTACGCAGATGACACCCAACTCTACTACTCTTTTCCACCAAACTCCAAGGAAACCCCTCGGATACTGGACCAGTGCTTGGCGGCTGTGATGGGCTGGATGAGGGTGAATAAGCTGAAACTTAATCCTGACAAGACAGAGGTCCTCCAGGTCAGTCAATTCTCAGATCGGGGTATAGGGTGGCAACCTGTGCTTGACGGGGTTGCACTCCCCCTGAAGGCGCAGGTCCGCATCTTGGGGGTCCTCCTGGATTCATCACTGACACTTGATGATCAGGTGTCGGTGGTGGCCGGGAGGGCCTTTACACAATTAAAACTTGTGCGCCAGCTGCAACCATACCTCGTGAAGTCTGACTTGGCCACAGTGGTCCACGCCTTAGTTACCTCAGGATTGGATTATTGCAATGCGCTCTACATGCCTTTGAAGACGGCCCGGAAACTTCAATTAGTCTAACATTCGGCAACCTTGTTTAAGGAGCTCCACTGGCTGCCGTTCATTTTCCGGACCCAATTCAAAGTGCAGGTGATTACCTACAAAGCGCTGAACGGTTTGGGACCCACCTACCTTTGTGATCATCTCTCCCCCTATGAACCTGCATGATCTCTTCGTTCGTTGGGGGAGGCCCTCCTCTTGCTTCCGTCGCCATCACAAACGCGGTTGGCGGGGAGAGAGAGGGCCTTCTCTGTAGTGGCCCCCCAGCTCTGGAACTCACTCCCCAGGGAGATCAGGCAAGCCCCAACCCTGATGGCGTTTCGGAAGAGCCTGAAAACCTGGCTTTTCACCCAGGCCTTTGGTTATGATTGTCCATCCCCATCACAATCATAACTATATTCCTCGACCTTTCCTGCATTGGTCATACTTCTCCTGGTTACTTGACATTACCTCAGGGCTCCTCTCATCCCAAATTGACCTCAACGAATCTTTATCTGTTTTGAGTCTACAACCTATGATGTGCACTTTGCTAATCTACAATTACAACCTCACTGTTTTTAAATTCTATGTTTTTAATAAGTGTGTTTTTATTCTTTTTGGTTATGTGCAAATATTACAATTGGTGTATGTTATTGTTTATTGATGTATTGTATATTGTTATTGTTTTGTATTTGATATTTCTGTGAGTTGTCCCGAGTCCCCTCCAGGAGAGATGGTGGCGGGATACAAATAAACTTCTTCTTCTTCTTCTTCTTCTTCTTCTTCTTATTATTATTATTATTATTATTATTATTAAACTTGTGATACTTGTAGCAAAATTGATTTCAGGATTTTATTATGTTGATCATAGATGTCAAGTTTCAAAGGTGTCGTTTTGATGGCTGAGGTTTAGAATAGTGGTACCTTCTGTGTGTGGTTCATTTCATATAAAAGGGCATCTCTTGTCCCTTTAATATTTGTGATGCAGAGTTGCTCCCATTTTTAAACTAAGGATCACGACAGCATAATTGCCATTGGACAGTTGCACAACCGTTCATACTTTTAAACCTTTCCTAAATTTAAACTATGAATCAAATACAACTATGAATCTTTATATCCATCATATTATACCGAGTATACCTGCTTTTATCTGATGTTGCCTGGCTAATATTTGGATGAGAAATGTCCAACCATTCCCAGGGACCTCCAGGCATGGCTATGAAAGACTCATCCAGAAATCTGGAGATCTCTTGCTCCCAGGGTGAACTGACAGCATGGAGCTACTTGAGCCAAGGGCTTGACTTAGATCCTTTCATTCTTTCGGACAAATCTATTTAATGTGCAATGTTCCAGGCTGCCCAATTTCCTACGCTGTTCAGTTATCACCTAGAAACCTGTGCCTTTACGACTCTCCTTTGCAAACACTTTCTGACCAAACCTAAATATTCTGTACCTGCTTTTAATATTGCCTTGACTCCTGCCAGAGTGAGCTACACATGAAAGATTGCATGGCAAATCCCCAGGAGAGAAGTGTGGGTTGTAGCTGGCATGTGTTATCTCTTTTAACTTCCTGTGCTTTTTCAGCACACTTGGGTCTGGGCTATTTATAGCCAAGGCCGAGAATGTACTGCACAGTTACAGGAGCTATTCCACGGAATGACATTTCAGTAATCCTGAAGAGAGGGACCCAGTGGAGGGAGGAGAGAGAACCTCATCCTTTAGTTGCAGTCCTTATTATCATAGAAGCAGGCCTCTGAAGCACAAGAGACAATGGGAAAAGGTCATTTGAACCTTCAGATTTTTGCATTTTCCAGTGGGTCTTTGTTCCTTCTACATTCCTGTTAGTGGAAACATGGGCTGAGGTCTTCCTTGTATCACTAGTAAATACTTTTGCTTTTGTGAGCAGTTAAAGGAAAAGGACAGGCAGGCACTGTTTACGTGTCACTGCTTTTCCACACCCTTCAAGGTTTCACAAATGAAAACTGGTTCCCTTGTGGCCAAGTAGCCAAGATAGCAAAATTTATTAATGAGAAACAACAAACAAGCAGCAGCTCTTTGTTTTTGCTTGAGCCCACTGGGAAGGGCAAGACTCTTCCCCTGAGTTATCCCAGATCAATTCTGTGGCAGCCAAGCACTGCACCGAATTGATCCAGGGTAATGCAGGGCAAAGCCACTTTAATCCATTGTTGACCCATGTTAACAAAAGGATACTCTGGGTCAGAATTCAGAACAACCTGTGCCTTTGGGCCCATGTAAACTGCTTCCAAAATGCAACTGGCTGTAATTGTTTACATTGCCATCCCATCTTTACTTTTATGGCCACAGGATGGCAATTATTGCCCTTTCCCCTTCTCTATATCACAGAAGTCTCTGAGGTAACATGGGTCCTGCCATTGGCTGGAATTAGAGGAAGGGACAGGAGAGAAAAATGGGCAATTCATCCTCTCCCCACACCCCCACTCCAATTGGCAGGCCCCATGTTATGTGTGGAGACAGGGCCGGCCCTAGGTATTTTCAAGTGTAAGCAAACAGTATTTTAGCGCCCCCCAAACCAATCACTGAAAAATAAAAGGTAAAAGGTAGAGGTGAATAGAATATATATGTGTTTATATATATATATATATATATATATATATATATATATATATATATAGCACATAGACATAGACATACACACAATGTGGAGGATATGTGGCAAAGTAGATAGATAGGTAGGGAGCTATGGCAGAGAAACCTTCCCAGGAGCAAGGCCTAATGATAATAGTAATAATAATAATAATAATAATAATAATAATAATAATAATAATAATAATAACAATGAACAGAAAGGCAATAAACGAAGAAGCAGGGGCACAAAAGACCAGTTATTAATTGACAAAATTATTCTGGAGAACTGTAAAAGCCGAAAAGCTAATCTTCCCATTACGTGGATTGACTACAAAAAGGCCTTTGACTCACTCCCACACAGCTGGATCATCAAGTGCCTGGACGCCATCGGGATTAGTAAAAACGTTGGCACCTTTATTGAAAACATGATGGAGCACTGGAAAACAGAACTGTTTGTTGGAAATGAAAGCTATGGACTTGTCAACATCAGAAGAGGAATTTTCCAGGAGACCCATTGTCCCCTCTGCTTTTCATTATTGCCATGATCCCTCTGTCAACAATCTTACAAAAAAAACAAATATCGGCTATCAAACATCTAAGAAATCTCACAAAATTTCGCATCTGATGTACATGGATGACCTGAAGCTGTATGGGAAAAAAAGAAACTGAAATCCAGTCTCTGACTAACACTGTCCAAATTTTTAGCACTGATATCAGCATGGAGTTTGGTTTGGACAAATGTTCGACAGTGGCATTGAAGAAGGGAAAAATCACTGAAAGTGAGGGCATAAATATGCCTAATGGCCAAACAATAAAGTGTCACCAGCCAGAGGCCTATAAATATCTGGGCATATTACACCTGGACAACATCAAACATGAACATGTGAAAACTATGATCAACAAAGAATACACACAAAGGGTCAGAAAAAATCTCAAAAGGAACACCATCAAGGCCATAAACACCTGGACCATACCTGTCATAAGATATACTGCTGACATCATAAACTGGACACAGATGGAACTGGACAATTTGGACAGAATAACAAGAAAACCATTCATCATTCACTGCACCCCCGCAGTGATGTTGACCGGCTATATCTGCCTAGAATATCAGGGGGCAGAGGACTCTTACAAGTAAAACAAGTGGTCAAAGAAGAAGAACATGCCCTGGCAGGATATGTAAAGCAAAGTGAAGAACCTGCTTTGATTGAAGTAAAAAATCAGAAACTCCTCAAAACACAGCAGACAAAGAATCAGTACAAGAAAACCGTACTACAAACTAGAGCTGACAGCTGGTACAACAAAACATTGCATTGGAAGTTGTTTGACAAAATTGAAGGAAAAGCTGATAAGGAGAAGACCTGGCTATGGCTCACAAATGGGATCCTGAAGGAGACAGAAGGCCTGATCCTTGCAGCCCAGGAGCAAGCCATCAGGACAAATGCAATTAAGGCCAAGGTCGAAAAATCAGCTGATGACCCAAAATACAGACTGTGCAAGGAAGCTGACGAAACCATTGATCATATCTTCAGCTGCTGTAAGAAAATTGCACAGACAGACTACAGAGGCACAACTATGTGGCCCAAATGATTCATTGGAACTTATGTCTCAAGTACCACCTGCCAGCAGTAAAGAACTGGTGGGATCACAAACCTGCAAAAGTATTGGAGAATGAGCACTGAAAGATACTGTGGGACTTCCAAATCCAGACTGACAAAGTTCTGGAACACAACACACCAGACATCACAGTTGTGGAAAAGAAAAATGTTTGGATCATTGATCTTGCCATCCCAGGTGACAGCCGCATTGATGAAAAAACAACAGGAAAAACTCAGCCACTATCAGGACCTCAAGATTGAACTTCAAAGACTCTGGCAGAAACCAGTACAGGTTGTCCCGGTAGTGATCGGCACATTGGGTGCCGTTCCAAAAGATCTCAGCTAGCATTTGGAAACAATAGACATTGACAAAATCACGATCTGCCACGATCCTAGACACTTGGGAAGTGTTTGACTTGTGATTTTGTGATACGAAATCCAGCATATCTATCTTGTTTGCTGTGTCATAATAAAATAATAATAATAATAATAATAATAATAATAATAATAATAATAATAATAAATCATCCCAACAAAGGATTCCCCTAGGCAGAAAGCAGCCAAGCTTTGAAGCTGAAAGGCTATTCAATGCTAATCAAGGTGGGCAATTGAAACATTCACACCTGCCTCCAAAAAACAAGAGTTCTTTCTTTCTCCCATCCTGGACCTTCTGCAGTAATATAAACCCCACTTGACTAGTTTCCAACCTCTGAGGATGCCTGCCATAGATGCGGGCGAAAACTCCACAAAAGTGCTGCAACCACTCCAGATCTGTGTCCCCCCCCCCCCCCCCGCGTAGTAAGGTACAGACTGAACATTACTTCCCTGAATTTCTGAAAGACTCCAAAATAGTCCAGATGGGTGATAAGGACACCATAGCCTTTTGCTGGTTTAGTGTTCACAAAATTTGTTTCATGGATAAAATTACTAAAAATTTTGTCTAAAATTACCTACAGACTTTTAAGTGTTTAGACCTGGGTCCCATTTCCAAGGTGTGTTAATTAATTGGGAAATGACATTTATAACCCAGGAACAAAACTCGTGTTACATAGTGTAACAAATCAGCATCTGCAAGGCTTACTTTTGGTGGATTACAGCTGCAGATTTATGTAACCTTTGATGAGTGGGCAACATGGGTGGCTTTTTATTATGAATAAGAGTCAAATGTTAATAAGAAAAGGATGTACAAAAGATCAAGGTATAAACAAAAGAAATGCATATACCATAGAGATAACAGCAATAATACGACTTAGAAAGGTGGTCACAAAAGGTTTAGGTGTATTTGCATTGGACTTAAATGTAAATAATAGGCATGTGCGATCCATGAAAAAAATGGTTCAATACTCACTTCTAAAGTAGGGAGCACTGGCGCTTCATTTCTAAAGTCATTTCCGAATTTTGAACCAAAAATTTTGAAACTTTCAGAAAATTCAGAATATTCGTAATTAATTCGTTAATGTTGGCAATTGCAAAAAAAATGTGCAATTGCAAAAAAACGGCACTTTAGAGAGCTCTCCCACCCCCATTTTTGAGCTATCCTGATCAAACTTGCTACAGTAGCACAACATATTTACCACTGCTAGCTCACCAAATTTCAGAACATTTCCCTTATCCTCTGATTTTTGGCGAATTTTCATAGCCTTTATTAAAAAACATTTTTTAATAATTGCAGAAATCTGTTCCTGGTTTGAAAGTCTTATTTCCTGTTTCATTGGGTTGTCTTGACTTTGAAAGTCCTTGTTATACTTCATAAGCATTGTTTTTGTGGCTGAAACTCTATGAAATTGGTAGACAGTGTCCCAGCAAACCATAATGTGCTATCATAGCACCATGTCCCTTCCGCAAAGACAAAGTTCTGGCAGTGTAACTAATAAAGTTTTGCCATCTTTTTGTGACAGAACTAATAGAAGTGACAGTTATCAACCAGGAACAGAAATCATAGCATACCATCAAACCACTCCCGACATATCCATCGGCCTCAGAATAAGGAAATCTGTTCCTGGCTTGAAAGTGTTATTTCCCATTTCACAGGGCTTTTTGGGGTCGAGAGTTTGTGATTTGAACCCCGAGGGCTTGAACCCAAAGAAGGATTCATCTATGTGTAACGTGGCTGGGGTCCTCAGACTTAGGGAATCCACTCCAGCAGAAAGTGTTTCTGGAAATGAGTCCCATGCAGTGTTTGCGGAAACCTATTTTTCATATGAAAATGTCCTCTATCATTTCGTGTAAATGAATGGCCGACACAAAACAATAGCATGAAGGAAACGAAGGAAGAATTTCCGCGCACATCTCTATTATCTATTAATTCAAACTATTTTATATATTTAAAGAAGGTTCTTGGTAGTCTCCTTTGATCTTCCTTAATCCTGTCTCTGAAGCATTTAACTTTATTAGGAGCGACAATCCCATTCTAATCAACCATGCAAATCAGGTTTTGTAGGTCTAGTTCAGATGTCTTTCTTAACAATATTTCATAAAACATTGATTTCTCATGATTGGAGCGATACCTGTTAAATTCACTAACTTGTCCTTCCAGCTGATTTCTACAATTACACTTCTACTTAGAATCATACAATCACAGAATTGGGAGGGACCACTAATCCTTGTCAATCTTCAAATATCGATTTATGTTGTAATGTTTTCTTTTGTTCTTGAGTGCAGATTCTAAACCTTCATTTTTTAAAAAGAACTTTGCAAAAAACAAGTGTGGCTCTGTCTTAGAGTGTGCTTAGCCGATACGTACAATCTTATATTTTATTATTCACTTCACATATATGATCCACCCCAGGCTCAATTCTGATTTCCATTTCTTTGTGTCAGTGCTGCAACTTTGCAGGAAAGTCTTACGGTAGAGAAAAATGTAGCTGAAATCTGCACGAGCTCCTTGCAAAGACAGCACAGAAAGCAACAGAACCCTTGGGGACAAGGAGGAAAAATCCAACAAAACAGGCAAAAGTTGCAACACTGTAATTAGTATTTCACTAGATTTGTTATTTTTCATTATTTCTCAATGCTGCAATATTACATATTTTTATTGCACAACAACAAAAAAGAAGTTCATTCTATATAGTGATGTTCCTTGGATTTTGGCCTTTTTTCCATTAGGAAAAAAAACAGGTGGCAAATGAAAAGCTACAACAATCAAGTAGTATAAGAGGTCCCTGTATTGCTATCAACCATCCTAATATTAAAAAAATACCATATTTGTCAAATGTAAGCAGCATGTCTGTTTTGGAAATTATGGGCTCCTGATGAACAATGAAGCAGATGGATAGCAGAAAAACCATGGCCAGAAGAAAGGCATCTTGTGTCTTGCCTTTTTATTTCCCCTCCAGTTGACCCAAATCTGAATCCTTCCATTCTGGGGATAGGTGCAAGTGAAAGCTATCTGGCAAGCTGGAAGTTGTCACTCCGGAAATGTGTTCTGACCTGTGCTGAGACAGTAGCACACCAGGAAAGAAAAAAAAATGCTCACACTTTGTAGATGTTGTGCTTCTTCTTGGGCCATGTAGGTGAAACTGTGATTATTTTACAGAGATTTGCTTCATATTTGGTGAAAGCACATTTGGCTTCTGCACAGCCATCACAGGTCGGTCCTGAGAACACCCTCTAATTTTAGCAGGAACATAGATGGGAGAATTCTGCTTATATAGGCCTCTCCTGCAAAAAAAAAAAAGTACAGTGTTCCCTCACTTATAGTGGGTGTTAGGTTCCAGGACCACCCGCAATAAGTTCTTTGTTTTGTTTTTTTTTCATGTCAGGAGCAACTTGAGTCGCTTCTGGAGTGAGAGAATTGGCCGTCTGCAAGGACGTTGCCCAGGGGACACCCGGATGTTTTGATGTTTTTACCATCCTTGTGGGAGGCTTCTCTCATGTCCCCACATGGAGCTGGAGCTGATAGAGGGAGCTCATCCGCACTCTCCCCAGGTGGGATTCGAACCTGGCAGCTTTCAGGTCAGCAACCCAACCTTCAAGTCACTTAGTCCACTACGCCATCTGGGGGCTCCGCCCGCAATAAGTGAAAATGAAAAGTAGGGACACTATATTTATTTTAATATTTATACATTATTTTAGTAGTTATACACTATTTTAAATCTTTATCAACCAATATTGTGTTGATAAACCACCTCCTTCTCCTCCCGTTGCCGCTTGGGCTCCTTTTCTCTCCCTTCGACTTCTCCTTCCTCCCTTCCTTAGGCTGTACATTGTAATTTTTTATGATTTATAATAGTCTTTTAGAGTTTATTAAAAAACCACGAAACAGCGAATCCGCGAAAAGTGAACCGTGAAGTAGTGAGGGAACACTATACCTCCTTCCAAAATCTTTCCTCTGGATCAGAGCTGCTTCAGAAGAGCCAGTGTAGCATAGTGGTTTGAGCATTGGATTACAACTTTGACGGTCATGGTTTAATTCTCTGCTTATTCATGAAAACCCACTAAGGAACTCATCACATTAATAAGCACTAGCGGGATGATTTGCCAGCCTCCGTGATCAATGCATGGGCTTCCTGTGGGGAAGCGTTGCAACACAGCTTCCCACCGTACTGGCCCCATTGCTCCCAACAGAACATGGGAAGCCTCCTGTGTTCTGGGCAAAGTGTCATAGGACACTTGCACCACAGGTGGTCAATGGAGCTCTGCCAGAAGTGAGCATGCGTCATGTGATGGACGGTGTGGGGCTCTGTTGATCAGCTGTGCTGCAAGCATCCCACAATGCTTGCAGCCTCGTGTAACAAAGTCATCAGTGACCTTGGCCAAGTCACACTTTCTCAGCCTCAGAGGGATGCCCCTCTGAAGAAATCTTGACAAGAAAACTAGGGTCATCATATGTCAGAAATGTCTTGAAACCACACAGCAACAACTACAACAGCATCACTGTAGCATTACTCTTGGGAATATTTGGTTTAAAATAATTACAGAGGCCATCGATCTATTTTTTCTGCCTTGGGCTGCCTATCTATATTAATGAGGACAGAGAAATGGTATTATACTTGCATTTCATGTTAGTTCTTCCCCTGAGTAAAAAAAAAACCCACATTTTAAAATTAAGTGGAGGCCTCAACTTACTTTCAAACTAACAAGAGTGGTGAAATTATTTAGATTTTGGCACTCAATCCACATTGGTGAGGGATGGGAGTTATTCCGGACAAAACCAGTTGGTGTGGTATCCTGTGCTGTACCCACTTTGCAATTCCTTGTTCAGACATAATCCCAGAGCACAGTCACTATTTAAATACAAAATGTTATTATTGACCAAGCATGGATGCACCGGTGACACCAACGATTTGGAAAAACAAACTGACTCTTTATTATAGGAGTTCAATTCTAAGATAGGAATACTGAGAGTACTGGAGGAAAAATAAGTGGATAAAACATCCTTAAGAATCTCAGTTTATATTACAGAGAGGTCAGGAAAGGTAACCAAGGAGGGAGGATACTTTGAATCGGTCAGACTATCTAACCCTATTACTACAGCTCTTTCAGAGGCATTCTTGAATCTTCAGTACACGTTTTTCATTTCCTGTTGTAGTTCAACCACATCCTGCCCAAGAGTCCTCATTAATGAAATAGATAGGCAGAGGATTGTGAAACTGGGCTGGAGAATCACAGATATTTAGTGTC
The DNA here is from genome assembly GCF_035594765.1 of Anolis carolinensis. Classification (NCBI taxonomy): domain Eukaryota; kingdom Metazoa; phylum Chordata; class Lepidosauria; order Squamata; family Anolidae; genus Anolis; species Anolis carolinensis. The sequence goes on from NC_085842.1 coordinate 189,374,339, forward strand.
AGGTCGCAGCAGCATCATCATCAATAAAACAAAGTGGGAGGAACTGGCTTACCTGACTCTATTGTTCCATTTCACTTAAGCACATTGTTAGTTAGGAATGATAAGATTATGGGGAAAAGTTTATGATGATTCTATGATTCTAAGGTGAATTTTCCTTCTCCTCTTTCTCTTCTTTCTCCTCTGCCTCATCCCTCCCTCTTCTTTTTCTTCCTCCTCTCCTTTTCTTCGCCCTCTACTCCTTCCTCTTTCTCTGATCTTGTTCCACCTCCTTTTCCTCCTCCTTCTCTTCTCCTCCTCCTTTTCTTCTTTCCTCTTCCTCTTCCATTTGCCCTGGGAGCCTGGCGGGAGAGGGCCCTTTCCTTGAGGCATGAAATCCTACCAGACTTTCCCCTGGGGAAAGAGAAGGGAGAAGGGGCCATTAGACATGTTTGGGATCTCTGTATCCGTAGTTACGGCAAACACAGTTTCTGGGTTTGTGGATGAAAGGTTAGGTCAATTGAGGTGAAAGCAATAGAGTGAATGAACGGTGACAGGAAAATAAGGGAAGGAAGGTGTTTCTGGGACTTGTAGTTTTCCAAGGTGACTGGAAGGTGGCCAGTGAGTCTGTAGGGGACTACTAAGAGGCTTCTGGGGGGAAACGGCAATGAATGAGCCCCTTCCCAGGGCCACAGTAGGCCATGGCTATGTACTCAAGTGTTCGAGGAGTAACATCTGAGGTCGATATGACATGAATCAAGGTGCACACGAAGGTGTTAGTGGACGAATTTAACTATACATGCATTTTAAATTTTATAATTCATGGTTTAATAGAGTCTAATTAGAGTTTTAATTGATGTGGTACTCTTTTATTGTTTATGAATATGTCATTGTTTTATTGAATGTATTTTGGGCAATGTAATTTGCTGACTGTTGTAAGCCGCCCAGAGCCCCTCCGGGTGAGAAGGGCGGGGTAAAATGGACGGCCATGAAGGGCCATGTTGCCCGGGCTGCCGCCGATCAGCTGAGGAATGCGGAAGTAAGGAGAAGCATGTACAGGAGAGCGAAAGGAAGAGATGGAGAGGCAAAAGCTAAGGATAACCTTTTTATTTGAGGGTTAGAAATGATATATTAATCAAAAGGAGGTGTGAAGAGTTTCCTGGAGGCTGATAGCTGCTGCCGGATATTTTCAGATCTTCTGAGATTCGGATAATTCATTTTATTTTTAAAAAAATAAAAGCCGTGTTAACCTGCAGGATGCTCTGCTGCTATACCAAATGTTATCAAATTAATATTTAGACTCGGGGGGGGGGGGGGTCCCACATTCAACATCAATAGGTCCCATATGAACACTCTTAACTGCCCAAGTGACATCAGTTCTCTTATGCCTCAGTAGCCAGAAGAGAGAATTTCAGCACATGCAACATTATTCAGAGCTAAGACTCTCGCTCCAGTTCAGAGGAAAGCAGAACCAGGGCTCTCTAGCAGAGAATTCTAAGCTCCTTGTAAAACTACAAATCCCTGGCTTTGTGGGAAGAAGCTATGGTGTTAAAAGTGGTTTCAAACCATTTTGTGTATCATTGACCTTCAATGTAAGTTTACAGTAATAACAAGATCCAACAGTGAATCATAATAGTATAAAATAAATAAAATAAACAATTACAAAAATATAGTAAATCATATAAATATAATAAAATTAAAAAGTTGAGTATCTTTTAGACTCCAAAATCTGAAAAAAATAAAATAAAATACAGAATACTTCTTGTCCTAAACATGTCAGATAGGAATGTTCAACCTGTAATAAGAGTTAGTGAACTTACAATTGTATCTTAATTTTCCTTCAGCTTGCTGCACAAGTACTAGAAGATAAAGGCATTGGTTTTGGATTAGTGGATTCCAAGAAGGATGCAAAACTTGCCAAAAAGCTAGGTATGTATAACCACTTTACAGTCCCTAAAATATTGAGTGTATTCCAGGAAGAAATTCCAGTATTACATTTTTGGTGATGGAGCCCCCGATGGCGTTGTGGACTAAAGCCTCTTGACTTGAAGGTTGGGTTGCTGACCTGAAAGCTGCCAGGTTCGAATCCCACCCGGGGAGAGTGCAGATGAGCTCCCTCTATCAGCTCCAACTCCATGTGGGGACATGAGAGAAGCCTCCCACAAGGATGGTAAAAAACATCAAAACATCTGGGCGTCCCCTGGGCAACGTCCTTGCAGACAGCTAATTCTCTCACTCCAGAAGCGACTCAAGTTGCTCCTGACACGAAAAAAAATATTGGCAATTGAACCAAAAATTATTAATAGATCAACTTACGTTGAGTTGAGTCTTTTTTACATTAGTGTCAGTACCTGTGTTTCACTACTGAGTGTCCTGTTCAAACAGGATATATTACAGCAGCTGCTATAGTTTAAAACATGGCAACCAGACTATTTTAGTCTTTGTCCTGTGTAGAAATATGTTCTAATACATGTATTTTACATAATGTTTTATAATTATGAGTTTTTAATTGTTGTGTCCTACCTTGAGCCTCGAGGAGAGGCGGGTGAAAAATATTATTATTATTATTATTATTATTATTATTATTATTGCACCCACTAATCTTTGGGGAGTTGTAGAATTTACTGATTTAAACAATATCTCAATATCAACATACAGGATAACCAACCGTAGCACATTTTTATAAGATGTGCACCATTCAGTTATGAAGGAGCAGCAATGGCAGTGACACAGGCATGACACAGTGACAAAATCATGCACTGATTTCTTTTTCATGTCAGGAGCAACTTGAGAAACTGCAAATCACTTCTGGTGTGAGAGAATTGGCCGTCTGCAAGGACGTTGCCCAGGGGACGCCCGGATTTTTTGATGTTTTTACCATCCTTGTGGGAGACTTCTCTCATGTCCCCACATGGAGCTGGAGTTGATAGAAGGAGCTCATCCGTGCTCTCCCTGGGTTGGACTCAAACTGGCAACCTTCAGGTCAGCAACCCAACCTTCAAGTCATCAGTCCTGCCAGCACAAGGGTTTAACCCACTGTGCCACCAAGGGCTCCTTCATGCACTGATGATTGCAGAGAAAAGGGGGTGGCAATGGTGTCCCATGAGGACACTGGACTGGTTCATATTGGACTGTCCACATTGCCCAAAACTGCAGAATACTCTGGAGTTTCAAGCAAACTGGAGCATCCTTGTCTTTTCCTGAAGCCAGTCAAAGCTGGTTTAACCCAGTATAACTCGCAATACTCACTGGAGGTTCACAGGAAGATTGTGAAGATAGCCAAGGATCTGAATTTTCATGCCCATGTAGACTCAGCCATAGTTGATTGTTCGACGCCTACACAAAGGATTTGGCAATTTGGGAAATGCAGTCATTTAATTAAATGGTTCAAAGATAGCATTTTGCCTGAGCTTGCAGTGAATTTTGGAGACTTTGGACATAATATTGAGTCATATTAAATATTGTATTTAAATGAGTTGGTCCTCTTAATGGTGAAACAGAAATGTACTACAGACAGCCCTCCAAATTGGCAAGAGTTAGTGGCACAGATCCTTTGTGCACATGAAAAACCACAAAGTTTTTAAAAAGCCATTTTTATCCTGAGAGAACCTCCAACATGACTCAACTTCTTCTTGAAGGTGACCATAGGATTGCACTGGATGATCCAACTATTTCTATAGAGGTGATCACTTTGGGAATCACTTGGACAGTGTTTCTCAACCTGGGGGTTGTGAGTGGAGTGTCAGAGGGGTTGCCAAAGACCATCAGAAAACACATATTTCTGATGGTCTTAGTTTGGTCCAGATCCATTATTGTTTGAGTCCACATTGCTCTCTGGATGTAGGTGAATTATAACTCCAAAACTCAAGATGAATGCTCACCAAACCCTTCCAGTATTTTCTTTTGGTCATGGGAGTTTTTTGTGTGCCAAGTTTGGTTCAATACCATCATTGGTGGAGTTCAGAATGCTCCTTGATTGTAGGTTAACTATAAATCCCAGCAACTACAACTCCCAAATGACAAAATAAATCTCCCCAACCCTACCAGTATCCATATTTGGGCATATTGGGTATTTGTGCCAAATTTGGTCTAGTGAATGAAAGAAAATACATCCTGGATATCAAATATTTACATTAAGACTCATAACAGTAACAAAATTACAATTATGAAATAGCAATGAAAATAATTTTATGGTTGGGGGTCACCACAACATGAGGAACTGTATTAAGGGGTCACAGCATTAGGAAGGTTGAGAACCACTGCACTAGGATCCCAAGCATGACTTTATGTGACTTTAGAGAGTCAACTGGAGGACCTGAAGATTCCTGGAGGTAAAATGTTAATCAAATCTGCAAAAGTTAAAACCCACATGTATGGAGGGTCATTCCATTTGTTTTGAGCTCAAAAGATATTTTTCATGAATTTCAAGTGGTAGTATTTATTTGAGGTATTAGTTTGCAGTGTGCCAAATTTTTAAACAAAAAGTTCTGGCACTTTGTAAAGTCACAGCTGTGGAGATCAGATCTCGATTATGAAGCCAGAGCACATTTGCTTTGGTTAGGAACAGGAGCAAGGCAATTGTGAGGAGCAAATCCAATGCAAAAGCAGTCTACAGCAGGTGTGCCAAGCAAAAAAGCTTAAAGGGAACCACCAGGCTTCCTTGCTTTGTTGGCAAGGGAACTGAAAGCAAAAAAGAAAAAGAGATAGTAATGCTTTCTCTGTCACGGCATTTAATTTTTATATTTTGGCAGCCATGTCAGTTTGAGTCCTAAGTCATGTTCAAGATTCACAGCTGAGGTGGAAAATGTAGAGATTTAGAAGAGCTAGGAAGTTGGGCATCACTTGTGCATTATCTTGTGCACTTATACTATGGTTGAAAAAAAGTAATGCCTCCACCTTCGTAACTCCTCAACAGATGGCAGTACTGGTTTGCGGCAAGTATTGGCTTGTTCAGTAGACTTTCCTCTACAGTTCCAATTGGTGGGAAGCCTTAGCATTGAACGGTTGTGTTGTTAAAGTGCGAAGTATGGAACCCAGCGCAGACAGTCAGTCAATGCGACTGAAGCAACGTGCAGTCATTGAATTCTTGACATCAGAAGGTGTCACCACAAAGGACACTCATCAGAGAATGCAAGTTGTTTATGTGATTGTGTTGATGTGAGTACTGTACATCGTTGGGCAAATAAGTTTAAAGATGTTGAGGTGGGAACATCTGACTTGCATGACAAACAAAGAGTTGGATGCCCTGTGACGGCAACCACGGAGTTTCACAAGAAAAAGATTGACAGATTGATTCAGGATGATTGTTGCCATCACTCAGAGAGAAATTTCAGGCATAATCGGCATTTCACAAGAAGGTGCGGGTCACATTATTGCTTTGCTTGGCTATCGGATTTGTGCACGATGGGTACTGTAAGACGCTGATTGCAGAAACAGAGTGTCGACTTCTTCCATGACGGCTTCAGAAAACTTGTTCATTGTTGATAGAAATTTCTCCAATTGTCTGCTGATTTGTGGAAAAGTGAATAGTGGTAGTTAAAGAGCACATTCTAATGATTATTTCTGCATTTGATTTATTAAAATATTCCCACCATAACCCAAGTAACGAAGGTGGAGGCATTACTTTTCATTCAACCCTCATATAATAGTAAAAATGTATGTATGCATGTATTTTCCAAGATGCCTCCCACTTCCATAGAGCATTGTGAACCTCACCAACGATAGATCTGGACCAGACTTCTATTCTATTGCATAAGGAAGGTATTGACCCAAGCAATGTAAAAAACTATCGACCTATTTCATTATTAAATAGCGATTATAAAATTTATACTAAAGTATTGGCAGAAAGATTTACAAAATTTTTAAATGTTTGGATAGGAGAGGACCAAACCGGTTTTCTCCCCAATCAAAGTACAAAAGATAATATTCGGATAATAATTGATGCCATTGAATACTTAGAACAAAACCATCAAAAAGAAGTGGGTTTCTTAGCACTAGATGCTGAGAAAGCGTTTGACAAGGTAAATTGGGTTTTTTAAAAAATTTTATTTAATGAATTGGATATGGGAAATCAATTTCAAAATGGAATAAATGCAATTTACAAAAAACAATATGCAAAAATTAAAATAAACGGCTTATTTACAGAATAATTTGAAATTAAAGGGAACAAGACAGGGCTGCCCAATGTCTCCCCTAATTTTTATATTTATTTTGGAAATTCTTTTGAGATCAATAAGAAAAGAGGATAAATTAAAGGGTATTAAAATAGAAAAACAAGAGATAAAGGTACGAGCATTTGCCGATGATGTGATTTGCATAATAGAGAATCCAAAAGATAGCATAAAAGATTGGTTAGAGATAATAGAGAAGTATGAGACCGTGGCGGGTTTCAAAATTAATAAGGAAAAAGCAACAATATTAACAAAGAATATGTCAGATAAAAGCCAGGGGGTATTGAAAGATATCTCAGGATTAAAAATTGTTGGGAAATTTAAATACTTAGGAATTTGGATTGGAAATAGGAATAATCAAATATTAGAGCTTAACTATGGAGCAAAATGGAAGGACATAAAAAAAGACTTAGAGAATTGGAAGAATTTAAATATTTCACTATTGGGGAGGATAGCTGTGATTAAAATGAATGTCCTGCCCAAATTATTATATTTATTTCGTAATATCCCCATTGTCAGAGGCAAAAAATTATTCAATGATTGGAACCGGGTAATAAATAAATTTATACGGAATAATAAAAAACCAAGAATTAAATATGTAACGATGACTACCCCAAGAGAAAGAGGAGGTTTTGACCTCCCTAATTTACAGTTATACCACGAGGCATGCGCCTTAGACTGGGTAATCGACTGGGTAAGATTGAAGAAGATAAAAACATTAACATTATAAGGACATGATTTGCAGTGGGGGTGGCATGGTTATTTATGGCAGGACAAAATTAAAATAGATAAACAATTCGGAAACCATTTCATTAGATCAGCTCTAATTGCAATTTGGCTAAAATATAAAAGATTCCTCTATGAGAAAACTCCACTTTGGTTGTCCCCTTTAGAAGCAACGCAACGTAGACTACTTGGATGGCAAAAGTGGCCAACGTATTCTGAAATTATTAAAAAAAACAGAGGCAGGAACGTCTGCACCTCCTATGAAAGGATGGGAGGAAATTAAAAGAGACTATGAGAATATTACATGGCTACAATATTACCAATTAAAAGAACATTCTAAAAAAGACAAAATAATAGGTTTTAATACTATTAATAACTTCTGGGATAATTTACTTAAAAGGGGAAAAAATTATAACACTAATATACAACAAACTATTAGAGTGGAACACAGAAACGGAAATTGTTAAAGATTCAATGATAAAATGGTCTAGAATTATAGGAAGGCCGATAACTATAGATGAATGGAATGACATATGGAACAAAAAGACAAAATTGTGTTACTCAACAGATTTAAAGGAAAATTGGCTAAAAACAATACATAGATGGTACTTAACACCCAAAAAATTAGGATTTATGTACAAAGATAAGGACAATAGATGCTGGCACTGTAGAGAACAAGTGGGGTCATATTTCCACATGTGGTGGAATTGTAAAGAAATCAAAAAGTACTGGAGAACAATCCATATAGAATGTAAAAAGATCTTAAAATTAGAATTTGAATGTAAACCAGAATATTATTTATTAGGTCTATATAATTTCAAAGAAGAGAGAAAGATAATGCCAGAGAAAGAAAAAGGTAATAAGGAGAGAATATTTATCTATGCTGTAACTGCGGCCAGACTTGTGCTAGCAAGAAACTGGAAGGAAAAGAAAAATCTCTCAAAAGAACTATGGCTGGAGAAATTAATGGACATTAAAAACATGGATAGACTGACCTTTTTGATGAAAAAATCAACCGGAAGACCAATGAAAGAGACAAATTGGTCGCTCCTTGAAGAATACATTCAAGACATGTCGAAATGAAGAAATCAAATGTAATGAAGATAGAAGTTAGCAGATTGGAAGTCAACTCCCCCCCTCCCCCCCCCCCCCCATTAGGGTTCCTTTCCGAACTGTCGACCCCTCAACTATCTTCTTTTTTTTCCCCCTCTTCGCTTTTTGTTTCCGAAACAACTTAGTGTCAGTTCCCCACGTTATTTATCCTTTAGTTTACCCCCCCCCCCCTTATTTCTCGTTTTCACTGTAAAACTTTAAAATCTCAATTAAAAAAAAAATAGATCTGGACCAAACTTCGCACACACATCATGACCAACAGAAAATACTGGAGGGGTCTGGAGGCAAATTGACCTTGGGTGATTGGAATTGTGGTTCACCCCACATCCAGGGAGAATTTCCAGCGAGCACTGTGAACCAATGATGGATCTAGACCAAACACATACTCAACATGGCCAACAGAAAATACTGGAGGTGTTTGGGAGGGAGTTGACCCTGGATGATGCGAATTACAGTCCATCCACATCCAGAGAACACTGTGAGCCCCACCACTGATGAATCTGGACCAAACCTAGCACACAGACTCATCATGATGAACGTTAACTTCTTGTGCAGTTTAATGGCAAGGGAAGTTTTAGTTTACTCAGATCCTTAAGCATTTTCTAATGGGATCATTCATACAATCCAATCAAAAAACAAACAATGATTATTTCTAATAAATAGCATTTCAAAATACTTAATCCGAGCATCGCTGGGTACCTAGGCTAGTCTTCCATAAAGCTGATCCATGTAGGTAATAGGTATATTTTTCTGGAAACACCTTGGCAGCAGTGAGTAATAAAAATGGCAACTTTATCATTCTATGTGTGAAGATAGATTGCAATACTACATCTTAACATATTATAAATTCAGCTTCTCTAACAATGGTAGCAATTTTATTTTCTAGTGAAAGTTCTGTGCATATCTCTCACAGGAAGGCAGGATGTGAAACTGGTTTGGAAAAAAAATGGTATATCCTCCTTGAATCCTTTGTGACATAACTAAGGGTGATTCCAGACAGGGTTTAAAAAACCCGATTGGGCCTGCATTACAGTCCACATATGCCCCAGAAAGCTTCTGCTTTTCTGGGCGGGAGAGGGGGGGGGGTCCCAGACAAAAAAGACCCCCCCCCCAAAAGCAATTAAAAGAAAAAATAACTGACCCGGCTGGCATTTCCCTGCTGCCAGCCCTCCCCCCTGCATGTAGAAATGATGCACCAGAAGTGGGGGCAAGAGCAACCCCCCCTTCTCCTGGCACATCATTTCTATGTGCCAGGAGAGGACCAGCAGCCAAGTAAGTTATTTTTTTTCTTTTTAAGGCTTTTAAGGGGTTTTGGAAGGGGCAAGGAACTGTCTTTTTTCGGATTCCAGGAGCCCAAAGATCTCGAAATAGCTGTGTGGATTGGGACCGGAAGTCGCACAAAGTGACCCGGGTCTTTCCAGCAGTCAAATTACTTCGGCACAAAGTTTTCCTGCTTTGTGCCGAAGGAATTCATTTTTACCTGAGCAGTCGTTTGGATGCCCCAGATAAAAACGTGGAACAGCACGCATTTTCCACCCTGTGTGGATGCGCCCTAAGATATAGCACCTGGATAGCAATGTCGTAATACAGGCCACTCACATATCTTTTTGCACTTTCAGGGTTGGATGAAGAAGGAAGCCTCTATGTCTTTAAGGAGGACCACATTATTGAGTTTGACGGACAAATGACAGCAGATGTCTTGGTAGAATTTCTCTTAGATGTAAGTGTACTCAAAGTCCGAATAAATATTACATTTAGTTTTCGAGGAGAAACAATGCATTCAGTAGTAATCTTTGTATCTTTAACCACATGGCATAGCTGCTCCACACTCAGACAGAATATGATATAATAACATGCATCATATCATCTGGACCATATATTGTAAATGGAAAGACACCTATTTAAGACATTCTTCAGAAAATAATGACTATTCATAGATCAAAAGATTATCACTTACCTCTAAAGCCCTTCTACACAGCTGAATAAAATCCCACATTTTCTGCTTTGAACTGGAATATATGGCACTGTGGACTCAGATAACCCAGTTCAAAGCAGATATTGTAGGACTTTTTGCCTGGATAATTCGGGTTATATGACTGTGTAGAAGAGTCCTAAGAGAACTAATTCCCATGGTTAAACTAAGTAATTAAGCTTAAAATCAACTTGAGTTAGTCAGTGTTACTTATTCAATGATCTTTTACTGACATTAAGAAAAAGAAACCTCCCTCTGGGCAAGTTTCATAGCATAATACATCATTGCAGTAGTGTTATGTTCCAAGAGGACTGTATACAGAATGTGAAGGCACCATCCTCTCAGTATTATCTGTCCCTACTATCCAATCTCCTGTGCTAACTACCTCTTAACAAAGAGGTTCCATCTTCCAACCATGATAACAATGGGCACTTGGTGTGTTCTGTGGTTTTAGGACACCCGTGGATACCAAAATATCCATGGGTGTCCTAAAACCACAGAACACACCAATATCCATTATCCATTACATACAATGGCATAGTAAATCAGTGTCCTTGATTTAGAAAAGATAAAATCAGAGTTTGCTTTTTTGTTTGTTTGTTTGTTTGTTTTAGGTGAACATTTTTAAGCCTTGGATGGTTGGCTCCATGGGCACATAATTTGTGAATATGGGGGTTTGGAGTGGGCTGTCATTGTATTGATAAGCCTAAATCCCACATGTTTTCCCAAGCCACATCTAAAAGACAGTAGAGTCAGGCGCTTTCTACACTGCCATTTAATCCAGATTATCTGCTTTGAACTGGATTATAGGGCAGTGTGGACTCATATTATCCAGTTCAAAGCAGATCATGTGGATTATCTGATTTGATAATTGGATTATATGGCAGTGTAGAAGGTGCCCAAGATGGGCCTCACTGACCACCTGTATATTTTGTGGCAGTGAATTTCATAAATTTACTATACTAACATGGCTAAACACCAAACGGTGAAAAGAGCCAATCCATGGCAATTCTACCCTCTTTAACTCTTTTTACAAGGACACTGTTAGGATAGGAACACTTGGCAGTGACTGCATCATTACAACTGCAGCAAAGGGAATAGAGAGCAGAGGAAAAGAGGTGGGCTGCTTCTTGTGCAAAAACATAGGAGGTAGGTTTTTGATATGTAAATGGGTTGGGAACAGATAGAAAAGTACAGTCCACTCAATCAGATGGTTAGTTTCATATCATAGCAAGCAAAACAAGCAAGCAAACTCCTCCATCCATGTTGTTAATACCTTATTCTTGATTGAACTTCATGACAGTTGATGGAAGACCCAGTGGAGATCATCAACAGCAAGCTGGAGTTGCAGGCCTTTGACCACATGGAAGAGGAGATGAGACTTATTGGCTACTTCAAAGGAGAAGACTCAGAACGTGGGTTTTGACACTTGATTCCTGAGTCTCAACGTAACCTGAAGGGGGCTGGGCAAGAGCACCTTTTTAATTCACTGTGTCAGGCATGGTGCCAAAGTCTCATTTCACTTTGAAGGTATTAATGTATCTCTCCAACCTCATCTCTAGTTTGAAAATATGGACTAGGGTTTAATTTATGTGTTTATTAAATATACAACTCACTGACACTTGATGTTAAATAGACCAATTTAGACCTGCACTCTTCCCTCCGGTGGGGTCCACAACGAATTTTCTCTTGTTGATCAATTATCTAAAAAGGGGGCTTTTGAGCTTTTTGAGCAAGTGCTGCTTGCTCTTTCAATTGCCGTTAGATGCATCTACACTGCAGAATTAATGCAGCTTAACAGAACTTTAACTCCCATGGTTCAATGCTATGGAATACTGGTATTTGTATTTCAGTGAGACACACTTTGGCAGAGAAGGCTAAAGGTCTCATAAAACTTCCGTTCTCAGGATTCCATGGCTCTCCGGAGCCATGGCAATTAAAGTGGTGTCCAACAACATTAGTTCTGCACTGTAGATGCTACCTTTGGAACTGAACTTCAGTAGACCTAAGAATGGGGTACTTATCTTTTCTGGACTTAAATAGTATGCTTGTCCAAAATTATGAAAGCCCATATGAACTGAAAAATGTACACCTATTTCCATCTGTACATTTTTCAGTACAAATAAAGTACACCTATTTCCTTCTGACAGCCCCCAGTGGCAAAGTGGGTTAAACTGCTGTGCTGCTGAACTTGCTGACCGAAAGGTCAGTGGTTCAAATCCAGGGAGTGTGATGAGCTCCTGCTGTTAGCCCCAGCTTCTGCCAACCTAGCAGTTCCAAAACATGCAAATGTGAGTAGATCAATAGGTACCGCTCCAGCAGGAATGTAACAGCGCTCCATGCAGTCATGCTGGTCACATGAACTTGGAAGTGTCTACGGAATATGCCGGCTCTTCGGCTTAGCAATGGAGCTGAGCAGCAACCCCCAGAATCGGACGCGACTAGACTTAATGTCAGGGGAAAACCTTTACCTTTACTTTTTATTTCCATCTGGCATTTTTTACAAGTAGATATGAACTTCTCCACCCCTATCCGAGCTTTCCAAGTATTAGTTGCTTTATATGGACCTGTCTTTCTGAGAGTTTGGATTCATGTGCTCCTGAAACATATAAGATTTCCCTTTAGGCAATAGTTAGGTGGCATCTCCATTAACTTATAATCATTGTCCGATTTGCTGAAAAAAATCACAATATTTCAATCCTGCATATTCATACAATATATTCCTTAAATCTGGAGTTGGTTTTACACCAATATCTGTTATAGAACTCCAATATGCTGATGATAACGCAATCTGTGCATATTTAGAAGAAGACCCACAAGCCACTCTAAACACCTTTGCAGAAACATACGAGAAGCTTGGCCTCTCACTGAACATTGAGAACATCATCAGCCAATCCCTCTGCAATGACAAGAATACAGCTTAATGGTCAACATTAGAAAACATTGACGATTTCCACTACCTTGGCAGCCACCTCTTCACAAAAGTCAACACTGATGCTGAAATACAACATTACCTGAGCTCTGTGGATGCAGCATTTCTCCGAATGAAGCAGAGAGTGTTTGAGGATCAAGACATCCATAGGGATACCAAGGTGCTTGTTTATAAAGCTATTGTCCTCCCAACCCTGCTATATGCCTGTGAAACATGGACTGTCTACAGACGTCACACTCAACTCCTGGAAATATTCCATAGGTGTTGCCTCCGAAAAGTCCTGCAAATCTCTTGGGAAGACAGGCGGACAAATGGCAGCATGCTGGAAGAAGCAAAGACCACCAGCATTGAAGAAATGCTCCTACGCCATCAACTCCGCATATGTATGCTTGCCCACAATGCCCTGCCTCATGCACAGAGGAGGAGTTGTTTAAAGCTACGGACAATGCGATTGCTGTTGTCCGCTTTTGGTCCAAAACTATTTAGCTGTTTGTGATTCCTTTATTTTATCACTTTTAAACTTATTTATTATGCAATGCTTTTGACACAAAATAAATAAAACTGCGCTGGACTAGCCACGTTGTCCGAATGCCCGATCACCGTCTTCCAAAGCAGTTGCTATACTCCCAACTCAACAACAGGGAATGTAATGTGGACAGGAAAAGAGATTTAAAGATAGGCTTAAAACCAACCTTAAAAACTGTGGCATACAAACCGAGAACTGGGAAGCCCTGGCCCTTGAGCGCTCTAGCTGTAGGTCTGCTGTGACCAGCAGTGCTGCAGAATTTGAAGAGGTACAAATGGAGGGCTTAAAGGGAAAACATGTCAAGAAGAAGGTGCGTGAAGCCAACCCTACCGGGACCGCCTTTCGTCTGGAAACTAATGTGCTCACTGCAGAACAACATGCGAGTCAAGAATAGGTCTCCACAGCCACATACGCATCCACCACCAAGACACTACACTTGGAGGGCCATCATCCTCAGGTTATGAGGGAACGCCTAAGTAAGTAAGTTGGTTTTAATATTCATGTAAAATCACATTTAAAATGGAGCCCCTGGTAGCACAGTGGGTTAAACCCTTGTGCCGGCAGGACTGATGACTTGAAGGTTAGGCTGCTGACCTGAAGGTTGCCGGTTTGAATCCAACCCAGGGAGAGCGCAGATGAGCTCCCTCTATCAGCTCCAGGTCCATGCAGGGACATGAGAGAAGCCTCCCACAAGGATGGTAAAAACATCAAAACATCTGGGCGCCACCTGGGCAACATCCCTGCAGATGGCCAATTCTCTCACACCAGAAGCAACTTGTAGTTTCTCAAAATTAAACAAAATTAAAGTAATTTTCCTTTAAAAATGAGAACTTATGACACTTAAATCCAGTTTCGTGTTCTGAGAAGAGCGTGGCCTTTTATTTTGTTTAGTTTCATTGCCGTTTGTAATATTGTCTTCTGACAGTCAGTTGCTACCTCCTAAGGTCTCAGCAGTCTCGTTTCACTTGATTTGTGGATAGAAAAGAGGCCCAATGTAAACTTACACCTGAGCAAGGCTACATGGCACAGCAGATACTGTTTAAGGGAAATGTTATGGTGCTGGATGCCAAATTAAGTATTGAACAGCAGAGGTAGCAGCTGCTACAGTTGTTTATAGGGGTGCTGAAAGGGAGCTGTAAATCTAAATGTATCAGCCACAAGGCTAGAAAGAATGCAACAAAGAATCTGAGAGACAAAATTACCAAACTGAATCTTACATCAAATTAAGAATCAAAGTGCCAGCGTAAACCCTTTTCTCTTAACATCCATTGCAAAAAAATTGTATGGATTTTGGTGTCACCATATTGTCTTAATCTGCTAGGAGAAAAAGATACATAGTGATTAAATAAATATCTAGGAAAAGATAATAGTTGTCATAATCAATTATAGTAACTAACTCATTCTGCAAACCTCTATAAAATAAAAATAGCATTGCAATGCACAAATTGATGTTTCTATTACCATCTCCAAAGGGGCATACAAAATTTACAAGGCTGACTTGAAGCAACATGTATGTGAAAGGTAGTACATTCAGTTGTCCTCATGTCAAATCTTTGTTTTGCAGAACTGTTAGAGACTAAAAATAAGAACTCAGTACTTCAAAAGGACTTTACAAAAACAGTCATACTGGAGGTACAATTTTCTCTTAATGGGCAAAATATTCTACTGTTTAATATCAAAAAAGACGCTGCCTAAATTGATTTCTAAAAATATTTTAGATCTTTCTAGAAAGATCTAAAGTCCTAGTTCCCATACTGTTTTTGCCCCCCCCCCCCAAGGGGGGCATTCTGACTTTTAAAGGGGGCAATTCAAGAAGGAATTGTTAACAGTGATTTGTTTTGCATTTCTAGGGGCCTCATATACATAATATAAATATATATTGTGACATACACATTTTAAAAATTAAAATCAGAATGTACACAATGGAGCTGGTGACAATGGAGAGGTGTGGTGAGAGCACAGAGTGAACTAGAGAGTTCAGGAGCACAGAAAAGGGAGGCCACTTTCATTCCAAACACCCCATTCCTCTCAGTGTTCTTTTAACATTGCAATCCATACAAAATATATAAAATGTCATTTTGTTCTGCATATACTGTAAATGTAAGCAAGAAATGTGTGGGAAAGGCACAATTATCAAGTTTAGAAGGCACAATTATCAAGTTTGCAGACAACACCAAATTGAGAGGGATAGCTAATACTCCAGAAGACAAGAGCAGAATTCAAAACTTATCTGAACAGATTAGAGAACTAACAAAATGAAGTTCAACAAGGACAAATGCAAGATAGGGAGATGTTGACAAGCTGGAGGGTGTTCAGAGGAGGGCAACTAAAATTATCCAGGATCTGGAGAACAAGCCCTATGAGGAGTGGCTTAAAGAGCTGGGCATGTTTAGCCTGCAGAAGAGAAGGGTGAAAGGAGACATGATTGCCATGTGTAAGTATCTGAGGGGAAATCATAGGGAGGAGGGAGCAAGCTTGTTTTCTGCTGCCCTGGAGACTAATAATAATAATAATAACTTTATTTTTATATCCTGCCTCCATCTCCCCGAAGGGACTTGGGGCGGCTAACATGGTGCCAAGCCCAAACAATTACAATAAAACAAAATAAAATACATACAAGACACACAACATCCAATAAAGATGCTTATACAATAACATAGTTAAACAAAACATAATGATAGTAGCATAATAAAACAGAATATAAAAACAGTACACAATTTAAACGAGGGTGAGCTGGGCCAAAGTGCAACTAGGACATGGAACAATGGCTTCAAACTGCAGGAAATGAGATTCTACCTAAAGATTAGGAAGAACTTCCTAACTGTGAGAGCTGTTCAGCAGTGGAACTCTCTGAGTGTGGTGGAGGCTCCTTCTTTAGAGGCTCTTAAGAAGAGGCTGGGTGGCCATCTGTTGGGGATGCTTTGAATGCGATTTTCCTGCTTCTTGGCAGGGGGTTGGACTGCATGGCCCACAAGGTTTCTTCCAACTCTATGATTCTATGATTCTATGAAATCGATCTTGGTGTTTCTAAGTTTTCATCCAATGGTTTGTTCACAGGCTATAATGGTAGAGGCCTTTAGTTTATTCCAGTGTTCCTCAACATGCTTATGCTCCATGAGTAGATTATCCTTAAGTGTTGTTTGGAGAAGGACTCATTTAGAGGGCTCTTGAAGGGCTCGGGTGTTCATTTTACACCTTATCTCTCTTCTTTGGAGCTACATGTGGGAGTGATCTTCATGGCCAGCATGGATCAAATTAATCAGTGGTCTGTCCAGAAATCATCAGCACCTGTCATGGTTCTTGTGAAAAATACATCAGGGCAGTCTGAGTTTCCCTTAAACTGGTAGATATTATTTTGCCAGATTTTGGACTGTATCCTTTGACTGCTTTTGCTACTCCTCTTCTTGCTCTTATTCACATCCCATTTCTTGTTAGCTTTTCACTGCTTGAATAAAATCTGTGTAATTGTTTGATTCAAAATGTCCCCATTTCTCAAATATTGTAATGTTTATATGTTCCATTTCTTTTCTAGCTTCTCCTGATTGATGCGTCTTACATTCCATGTTTCTTTAATAGATGTTGTGTAGTTTTGGGCTTTCTTTTCCCCTTTGAGCATATCAAGAATTGAACATCCTTTTGGACTTAGCCCAGTTGTGTTACAAGCCACATCACTACTTGTAGTTGTCCTCTACTCTGCTTCAGTAGTGCCATGGGACTTGGAAGTAACATCTTCTTATCTCATTGTGGATTGTCTCATAATAGGGTTTTCATGGTAAAATACGGTACATTAAGAAGGAGGTTTAATGTGCCGCCTTCTTTGCAGTACTAACACACTAGCTATGGTGTTACTCCTGTTGTCTCTAAAGCCCCTTCTACATATAAAATCCAGCTGATCTGCTTTGAACTGGATTATATGGCAGTGTAGACTCAAGTAATCCAGTTCAAAGCAGATAATCTGGTTTATTTGCTTTGATCATCTGGATTATATGGCAGTGTAGATCTAGCCTAAGATATCTTTAGCCTATATCACATGCAGTACTGCTTGGAAGACAGGAAAGCTTGAAAAAGATCATGATGCTGGGGAAAATGGAAGGAAAAAGGAAGAGAGGCCGACCAAGGGCAAGATGGATGGACAGTATCCTTAAAGTGACTGGCTTGACCTTGAAGGAACTGGGGGCAGTGACGGCAGACAGGGAACTCTGGTGTGGACTGGTCCATGAGGTCACAAAGATTTGGAAATGACTGAGTGATTGAAGAAGAAGACTGCTGCTTTCCAGTATCTCTTTAGCCCATTTACTTTGGCTCCTCAAGAAAAGTTTGTCTAACATGCAAAACCATACTGCCGTCACTGCTACTAGCAGAATAGCCTCTTGATTCACAGAGAATGCAAACCCATCACCATGGAAAAGTAGTGCCATAATGGGAAGTTAGCATTGTTTTTGTTGCTGTTTTTTAAAATCTCCATTCGTTTTGACTATTAGTTACAGAGGATCAGGCAAGGGAAGTTTTTGCATTGATCTTAGATAAAACAGTGTGAGTTGAGGACTTTCAAGTCATTTTTGACCTGTAGTGATTCGAGCTTGAAGCTTTCTAGGACTGAGAGTGTGTGGCTTACCCCAGTATGTTTCTAAGGCTGAGCAGGGGTTAAACTCTAATTTCCAGAGTCATAGTCAACAGGAAAACTGCTAAATAATCTTTTTTTCCTTTCCTTTCCTTTCTCTTCCTCAGATTATAAAGCATTTGAAGAGGCAGCTGAACATTTCCAGCCATATGTCAAATTCTTTGCTACCTTTGATAAAGGGGTAAGTAAAAAGAACAGCAAGGAGATCACAACAGTGTTCCAAGCAATTCGTACCAATACTTAAGTTAGTCTATTGGACATAGTGGATAACTTAGATAGGTGGATGAATGTGTACCACACATTTCTCTTGTTTAAACATGATATTTGCTTACCATAAGATAGAGATATGTAGCATGGAAGTGGCAAATTTATGTACCATTTACATAGCAAAAAGAGATCAGAATGTTCCTTTCAGTGAAGTTCCCCGGCTTTTAAACTGGAGTAAAAATTCAAAAAGGGGGGAGTGGAAGTTTTATTCATTTTTATCTGAAATTATTCTTAGATAAATTCTTTTATGTAGACTTCTAAATCTTTTACTTTATTAAAAATTACATAAAAGTAACTGCTAATTGATTATAATTCACATTTCACAATAATTGATTTGAGTTGCTCTGTAATTCTTCATTCATGTGAAATACTGTTTTTTTCCATATAAACCTGCCCAAGATTTAATTGCATGCTTGGAGAGCCTTCTTTGTGTTCTCATACCTTCTGCAATGAGGTGTGGTAACTGCGGAAATGGCATTTTATGTCATGCGATCCAAGTTTTACCTGGTGCAAATGTGATATCCTTTTGGCACCTTTTAATTTGTCTGTCTCTTTGAGTGCAAATTGTTTTTATGTTTTGGTTTGGTTCACTCCCACTGTTTTATCTCCTAGGCCTCTAGTGGCCTAGGGGATAAAAGCCTTGTGACTTGAAGGTTGGGTTGCTGACCTGAAGGCTGCCAGGTTCGAATCCCACCCGGGGAGAGCACGGATGAGCTCCCTCTATCAGCTCCAGTTCCATGCGGGGACATGAGAGAAGCCTCCCACAAGGATGGTAAAAAAAAAAAACCATCAAAAAACATCTGGGCGTCCCCTGGGCAACGTCCTTGCAGACGGCCAATTCTCACTCTAAAAGCAACCGGTTGCTCCTGACATGCTCACTCCGGTTGCTCCTGACATGAAAAAAACAAAAACAAAAAACAAATCATATTCATGTTATTGTTTACTTGTATTTTTAACTGTCACCTATTTGAAGATTTTAAAATTGCATAAATATTCAAAATTAATCAATAAATCAAACTGCTTAGTGAAAAGAAATAAACATTTGAGGCTTAAAATGTAATCAGCCCTGCCAGTTTCAATTTTCCTGCAGTTCATTTCAAAGCAGCTCTGCTCACATTATAATCTGTTGTTCATGCACAGACATCAGGTGAAAATAAGCTTTTGGCTGTTCTAAATACTGTACCTATTCAGTACAGTATGGCTCTATCCAGGGCTGTAGCCGGGGGGGGGGGGGGGGGGGAGGGGTGTTATGGGTTCAACCCCCCCCCCCTGAAATTTTTCAGGTTTTAAAAAAACTGGTTTACTCATGAATTTAAACTGGTTAACCAAATCCCCTGATAGAGGTATATCAGATATACTCTATCAGATATACCTATTGTGCATCTCTTATCTGAAATGCTGGGACCAGAAGTGTCAAGGACAGAACGCCACAAGATCAAAGATAACAGAGTTTATTGGATTTACAGAACTCAAAATGCCCGTAAAAGACAAGGGCAAGGCAACTTAGCCTTTAAAAACAAAAAGGGGCAAGAAAAAACGTTCAAAAGATAAACCGGATTAAACCGGAGTTTAATCCGGGTAAAATCAAAACAGCTTGCTTCAGCCTGGGGAAAAACAAACAGAAGCTGGGAAACAAAGAGTTCAAAAGAATGCAACTAATTGGCAGCAGATAATTCTCTGCTGCCAGCACTATGTTTTGAGTAACTAGGAGTCACTCCTTCACACAGCAAGGCAAATTTCCAATACAAACTCAACAGCCAAGGATTGAAGCAGTAGCGTAGTCCCAATTCGTTCCGAAGGTCGAGAGGCAGAATCAGACGTTTGCAGTTTTCCAAGTCCAATAGGAGAAAGCGAGCCCGTAGTCAGTTTTCAGTCCGTAAATCCAGAGTAGCAGATGGCGTCCGTCAAGAAGACGACGGAAGGTCAAAGCTATTGAGATTAAGCAGAGGTTTTGCACAAACAAAAGCCCACACAATTCCTCCCGCCGTCTGAACCCAAATTCCAAAACAACTTACGTATCAGCACACGAAAACACACCAGTCTTCAGGAAAGCGTCCCGCACAGATCCCAAGCGTTCGTCCAGATTACCTTGCCCAACGCAATTTGCAATTGCTCCCAAGCCTCATTTTATGCCAGTTACAAATCCTCATCACTATCAGCTGCCCTCCTTAACCCGGGCGTTTCCTCATCACTTTCCTCATCAGAGCTGGAACACCTCTGACTACGCCCCACAGCATCCCCAGCTGTGGATCCCGTCCCATCCCTCCAGCTTGTCCATGGGTCTAATCCTGAAGGTCCCCATTCATCTTCCATCCCATTATTGCCAGTGGCACCCAACTCCTCCCTTACCCGAGTCCAATCCATCTCATCCTCTTCCGAGCTAACCAGCTCTTCCTCCATTCTCTCCGTGAACCCCTTAAAAGACTCTTCGTCAGACGGTTCTGCAAAGATATCTCGCAGCCTCTTTCTTTCTCGCTCCTCGAGAGTATCTGACTCTCGAGGAGTCTTACGTCCACGTCTGCCAGAAGCAGAGCCATGAGGCTCAATCATAACAAGAAGCATTCCATAGTTTGGATTTTTTTTCCAGATCGTGAAATACTTGCTTACACATAATGAAATATTTTGGAAATAGGCCCCAAATCTAAATATGGAATTCTTTTATTTCTCTTATAGACCTTATACACATATCTAGAAGGTAATTTTCTGCATGAAACATGATTTGGGTACATTGAATTATCAGAAAGGAAAGATTAGAAGTCCTTAGCCACCAGTGTGGACAGTTTTGGAATTTAGAGTGTTTCAGAATTCTGGACAAGGGCTGATCAACTTGTGAATGTTTCTTTCAATGGTTGCAGTGGTTCAGGGTGAGCTGTATTTTTAAGCAGAAGTAATGTCAAATGCTTTGATTGCTTGTAGGTGGCAAAGAAATTAGGCCTGAAGCAAAATGAGGTGGATTTCTACGAGCCATTTATGGATGACCCAGTCCATATCCCTGACAAGCCATACACAGAGGAAGAACTGGTTGAATTTGTGACTGGGCATAGAAGGTACAGAGAAAAGCATTTGGGAATATGTATCCTATATTTCAGAAATACTCCTTGTAGTCCAGGTCCCTGGTATATCTTTCTATTTATCCTGCTCTGAAAATGGTAAAATATTAATTCCATCTAGGTTAGCCTATCAGTGGCTTGTGATTTGTAGGCACCAGTTTTATAAGCCTCATTAAGTTTGATCTTAAAAGGTTCGTGTTCCCTCCCCTCCCATTGTGCTGTTCCTGTAAATGGGTGATGATCTTCTGAATCTGGAACTAAAAATATCATGTTAGTTGAAGATTGGCCCTAAGGCTGCATGAAATGGGTTGTTGTTACATGGAATTTATTTCTGATCTACCAATGTAATGTCATCTGTGTTTCTTTTTGCTGAACACATATTTACAATCCTAATCCTATGAAATAAAAATTGTTTTGATACTATTGTTTTTGTTGTTATTTTTTTCCAGAGCCACACTCCGCAAGTTACGCCCAGAAGACATGTTTGAAACCTGGGTAAGTTTAAGAAGCCTACAGAGTTCTATGATGGCCATAATCAACATAGGTGCTCATTTGTGGTCAAGTATGATTGTTTTTCAAAGGTTTTTTTATTTTATTTCGTGTCAAAAGCATTGCACATCAAACAAGTCCAAAAGTTATAAAATAAAGGAATCACAAACAGTTAAATAGTTTTAGACCAAAAGCGGGCAACAGCGACCGCATTGTCCGTAGCTTTAAACAACTCCTCCTCCGTAGGGCATTGTGGGCAAGCATACATATGCGGAGTTGTTTGTTCAGCTCCACAGTCACACAAGGTGGAGGATTCCTCCAGGTAGTGCCACCTCACCAGGTTGTCTTTTGATCTGCCCACTCCACTTCTGAGTCTGTTCAGGGACTTCCAAGTTGCCCATTCTTGGTTTGTCCCTGGAGGAAGACCCTCATGGGGGGCCATCCAGTTGGGATAGCCTGGTTTAGCTGCCCAGAGGGATACTCTTGCTGTTGATGGAGGAACATCAAAAGGAGTGGTGGTTCTCATGAAGCCCTTCTGTGCCGTCCGCCGGACAATAAAAAACTATAAAACTGAAACGTGCTGTCCTTTATCCGGGCGAACTGCAAATCCCTATAAGCTGTCCTATAGATATTGAACGACTGAGTCTGGATAACTTCAAAAAAGGACAGGTTGTGCCAGGTTTACAACTTCAAGGTTGTAAACCTGGCACAGATCTTAAAGTTGCAGAAAATGAAACAAATTTCTATAGGTTTTAGGTACAGAATTATCCCTGGTTCCAGAAAGCAAAGGTGATTATAAAACCACTATACCCTAATCACGCTGCCTATATTAGAAGGAGAAACTCTTTCCTTCCCTATCTTTACAGCAAAGATTAGTTCTAGAAGCGACAGAATAACCCTGCTCCTCTAACTAGATTTCCTATTCCAGATCAATATAATTCAATACTTATCTAATTTGGATAGGCTTAGATTGGCCTGGTTTTGAGGATGATTTGTCCCAGTTAGCCTTGCACAGCTCCAGCACGTTGGAAGACTATAGCCAGAATGAAACTCTAAAATGGAGACTAGACCCTGGTAAAAAGGGCGGTCCTAAGATGTTGTACTCTTTGACCAATCATTGCAAAGAAAACTGCAGCCAGCTCTTGCAGACTCCAAGCCACTTTTCCTAGGCTTTTGCAGCCAGAGGCTGAAACAAAATGCAAAGGAGGGAAAACAAACAAACGACCAATAGGTAAGGCAAACCATCGTCCTGGGGGACGGAACACTCCCCGCTTAAATTCCCAGGATGTGGGAATTTACCACTCAAAAACATACAAACACCTTTGCACATATGACAATACAAACACTAGAACTTTAAACATCTCCAATAAGCAACACGAGGTCACTAATTGGTCTGTCCAAAATGGACACTTTGTCTCTGTTGCAAGTCTTTAATTGAACTTTCCTGACCTTACCATCCGGGCAAGGAAAGGTCTTTAATACAATGCCCATGGGCCATGCATGGCGGGGCAAGTCTTTGTCCTTTAACAACACAACGTTGTTAACCTCAATGTTGTCCTGTGGGCTTTGCCAGATTCTTCTAGCTTGAAGCTGGCTTAAGTACTCAGCTTTCCACCTTTTCCAAAAGTGGTTGGCCAAGGACTGCACCTGTTTCCACAGGGCACGGTGAGTTCCGTCCGGAACTGGCAACATGATGTCCTTCCATCCTGGCACCTTTTGTGTCAAAATAAGTGCAGGAGTCAGTGGTTGTAAGTTCTCAGGGTCACTGGTAAGGGGAACCAGCGGCCGGTTGTTGATAATTGCGGTAACTTCCGCCATAAGTGTCACCAAAACATCATGCGTCAATGACCTATGACTCAAAAACATGGCATTAAGGATTTTGCGACTAATACCAATCATCCTCTCCCAAACACCACCCATATGGGAGGCGTGAGGAACATTGAAAGTCCACATAATTTGTTTAGTATTCGTAAAGTTCTGAACCTTTGGGTCTCTCCCAAACCTAGACACACAATTGAGTTCTTTGGTCGCACCTACAAAATTGGTGCCACAGTCCGACCGAATTGACTTAATTGGCCCTCTGAGGGCTATGAACCTTTTTAATGCGTTTAAAAATGATGAAGTGTCCATCCCTTCTATGACTTCTATATGGACAGCTCGTATTACTAAACAAGTAAACAAAACTGCCCACCTCTTGTTATTTACAACACCACCCCTGGTTTTCCTAGTGACAACCTCCCAAGGACCAAACACATCGATTCCCACATGGGAAAAGGGTGGGTCTGTCAAAGTCCTATCCTGAGGTAGTTCTGCCATCAACTGACTTTGACAGTTTCGCCTAAGGCGCCTGCATTTAACACATTTGAAAATACAACTGTTGACCAACCTTTTGGCATTAACTACCCACAGACCTTCATTTCTAAGGGCTGCCTCAGTTAGAGTTCTACCCTGATGATGGATCCTTTCATGGTGATGCCGAACGAGCAGCAATGCAGTGTGACTATTAGGGGGTATGATGATGGGGTTTTTTATGCACGCCTTGAGTTTAGCTTTGGCTAACCTTCCTCCAACTCTCAAAATACCCTCCTTGTCTAGAAATGGGTTTAACTCATTTAGAAGACTTTGATTAGGGATGTTGAGCCCTTGCTCTAGCCTAGCTATTTCCTGCTTGAAAGCAGATCTCTGCACTGACTTGAATATGACGCTCTTAGCCTTTATCATATCCTGGACCTGTAAAGGCTCACTATCTTTGCAAGCTAAACGATGTATAAGCCTAGCTACTGCTCTAAGAAGACTGTGCCACTCCGAAAAACGTTCAAAACGGTGTGGTTCCAGGCAAGATCTTTGGCCCATCTTGATTTCTGTGGTTGATTTGCAGGCTTTCACCTCTGCACTTCGTGAGACTTGAGCATTCATAATGTCCGAAAACCTTTGCTCATCTTTCGAGAGCGCTGTGGCTTCGTCTCTCTCAGAGACTTTGAAAATGGAGGAATACTCTGGAGTTATTGCTTGGCAGTAGACTGAGATGTGACTTAGGCAACTGCGCACAAGTGTAGGACGTCCACCTTTAAGCACCTGTGCTTGATTGGAGTCCAACGACGATGGTGGGTGCATCTTGTTTATGCACACTGGGCCTGTAACTGTCCAGCCTAGTGGTAGCAGCTGAGCAATGGGCGCCCCTGGAGGTCCCTTAACTTGGTCGTTCACATAGAACAAGTTCGGACAGTCCGCACCAAGCAGAAGGGCAATGTCCACATCTGGACGGAAAGCAGGTAAGGCGTTCTTCAGCTTTCGCAAGTGAGGATGGGCTTCCACGACTTCTCTGGTGACAATCTGCCTTTTGTTCCGGGGAATAGAGGAACACTCAATGAGGTCTGGTAACTCGAACAGTCTCTTCTGGTCACAAGAGGAGACAACAAAGCCGGATGCTATGCGACCCTGCAACTTCTTCTTCCCTACACAGGTGGACATGGTGTAGTCGACCGTCTGGGTTTTTATGTCAAACAGTTGGAAAAACTCTGGAGTCGCCAGGGAGGCGTCGCTTTGTGAATCCAAAGCCACGTAAAGTCTCTTTTTAAGCCAAGGTCTTCTGGCTAGATATACATCTGCTAGGCAGATGGGATGGCAGACTCTGAACTGGTGCACGTCAGAGCATAGTTCAGTACAGGCGACCGATGGAGCATCCTCCTGCATCCGTGACGCGGTCTGCATGTTGGTGGCTTCAGTAGA
Organism: Anolis carolinensis; assembly: GCF_035594765.1. NCBI lineage: Eukaryota > Metazoa > Chordata > Lepidosauria > Squamata > Anolidae > Anolis > Anolis carolinensis. The sequence goes on from NC_085842.1 coordinate 189,399,910, forward strand.
TGACCCTTCTTTGGAAGACGTGTCCCCTTTGGCGCGGGAGACAGCGTCAGAGTTGTGCATCGCGGTGCAATGCTTAAGGCTGTTACACCTTGCGCATTTGACGTCCTCTTTGCAGTTGGATGCAAAGTGAGGAGTTGCTCCACAGCACCTAAAACATATGCCCAGCTTCTGTACAATCTGTTGTCTTTCTTTATAAGGCTTCTTGCCAAATTCCCGGCAGTTGGCCAAACTGTGAGGCTTTTGGTGAATGGGGCAGAGCACCTCCTTCACCTCTGACTTGGATTCGTTGGCCCTGTGCTGAGTTTCAACAGCCTTAACACTAACCGGTCTTTTGGCCTCTCTGGATGGTTTTTTCTCCACTTTAGGTGCCTTCTCTGGCTGGGTCCCTTGGTATAAGGTGGGGAGGCCCGTCTGCGGATCATTCCTTTCTCTGGCCGCCCTGGTGATGAACTGGACCAAATGAGAAAATGGAGGGTATGCCTGGGAATGGGCCTCCTTGTAGTTGAAGACCTCCTGTCCCCAGCGTTCTTGCAAAGTGAAGGGCAGCTTGGTCAAGATCTGCCTCTGGGACAGGTGCTGATCGAGGCACTTCAAACCGGGCAGTTCTGGATTCTCCTTGGCCGACTCTAATTCCGTAAGGAGATCGCTGAGGTCCCACAAGAGTTTGAAGTCTTTGAGTTTCAAAGCTGGGAACCTTTGGAGCTTGTCCATAAGAGATGCTTCAATCTCTGTGCTGGCCCCATACCTCTGCTGCAACCTGGCCCAGGCCTTTTCCAGGGCTTTGTCGGGATCGGCTACGTGGGCTGCGTAGATCTTCTTAACTTGTGAGGATGAGGCTGGGCCCAACCATGCAGCCAGAAGAGTCAGTTCTTCCTCAGGCAATAACTTTAAGTCTCTGATTGCTCTCTGGAAGGTGGCCTTCCAGAGAAGAAATTCCTCAGGCTTGTCCGAAAACTTTTCGACACCCTTGTCCTTAAGATCTCTTCTGGGGCTTCTGATGATGGAGACAAGCTGGGACTCTGGCGTCGAAGGGAACAATTGAGGAGTTTGCTGTTGTGGAGTGGACTCCCACCGTGCTCCTTGCGTCAACCTTTGGCCTCTTGGAGGGATGACATCGACCACTGACGAATCGGTGGCTCCCTGTGCAGCTGTCTGTAAGGGCCAACTAGCACTTGGCCTTGAGGCCCTGATTGACTGACCTAGGGATTTAGCAGGAGGCACAGGTAGCTCGGGCAAGGGTGAGCTCCCCGCTATGACGCTCTGCTCTGCAGGAAACTCAAAAGTGACTTTGGGGCCCTGCTCTGGGTAAGGAGAGAAGTCTTCCTGTTCCTCATCCGAAAACTGGCTGTTTAAGCTATTAAGATGCACAAGCACCTTGGAAGAAGGGTCCTGCTTCGGCAACTGACTTACATTTTCTTCTGTGAGTGGCTCAATTAGGGCCTTGGCCAAAGTCTCAGCCCTTACCTTTTTGGCAGTAGCATCCATCCTTATTCTAAGCATTTCTATTTCACCTTGCCTTTGGGCCTGTTCCATTTGCATTTCGCTTTGTCTACGGGCCTGTTCTATTTGCATTTCGCTTTGTCTACGGGCCTGTTCTATTTGCATTTCGCTTTGTCTACGGGCCTGTTCTATTTGCAGTCGTTGCTCTTCTTCTTTAAAGGGAAGGGTGAGATCAGCTGCCTTAGCATCAGCCTCCGCCCCCGCTACCTTGCTCTTTAGCTCTAGACGTGCAGCCTCCTTAATGTGCAAGGCAGCTAGGGAAGAGATGGCACTCCCAGCAGCAGAAGACTTGCTAGAGTGGCTATGTTTAGATGATGCACACTCCCTTAGCTTAGATACCTGGCTAGAGCGGTTGGACTTAAGACTAAGTGCCACAGCAGGTGATTTTAAAAGATTGGTCTCATGGCTGCATAAGGAAGCTAGGATTGCCCTCACCCTATTTTCTTTCTCATTAGTGTCAGCTAAAACACTCACTATTTCTAACTCTGAATCCTTGGCGTTAATGCGCTCGAGGACCTGGACTATCTTAGACACCAAACCCCTCCAAAGACCGAAGGTCTCTTCAAGGTCTGTCTGTAATATGGATGGCACCCTTGTAATACCCAAGCTCTCAATTCTGTCCATTAATGTTACAATTCGCTTCCATGCCGAACCTAACCTCACATGGAGGAGCTCCTTTTCATCTATTAGATGGGCTAGCATCTTGGCTGAAGGGTGCTTTATCCTTTGGGGCCTTTCATTCCTACTTTCAGCCTCAGAAGGAGGTATACCATCTGCATCATCTTGAAATTGCATAGACATTATGTATTCTTAATAGCAAGTAAATTTACAACAAAGGCAAATGCAATATACCTGCAAGTAAATTTACAATAAAAGCAAATTCAATATATAATACAATTCACAGCACTTAACCATAGCAATATATATCACTAAGTAACTATACTTTACAAAGATTGTGACCTTTGGCGCCAAACTTTGGTAGGCAAGCTGCAAAATGCCAACTGACAGCAACTTGCCACTTGATACCTCCCTCGCCCGAGTGACGTAAACTGCCAAAATGGCGACTTCGCCAAATTTTCAAGCACCTTGTGCTCCGCGGCTCGAGGCCTGCCGCCGAAGGAGCACCGAGGCTGGCTTTGGAAAGGAGGAGAGAAGAGACGCCTCCTCCCCGCTGTGAAGGGAGGTCACCACCGCAGGACGATGAGACAGGTCACCGCCGCAGATCAATGAGGCAGGTCACCACCGCAGGATGATGAGGCAGGTCACCACCGCCGGACCATGAGGCAGGTCACCACCGCCGGGCGACTGTCCCGGCCGAGATCCTAGCCACTGTGAAGACTCAGCCAGAACTTTCTTTTGGAGTTGCCAGGCTTATCTGGGTCCCGGCCTGGTGCTTCTGGACTCACCACCTCTGTGTGAGCCCAAAGACTGCTGCTGGAGCTCCGCGGCTCGATACCTGCCACCGAAGGAGCTCGGGGTAGATTGCTGGGTTTTGCACAGCCGTGCAATTGCAGAAACAGCCGCAGCTGAAGAGCAGGATACTGCAGAGGCTGAAGGAATGGCAGCAAGCTTCACTGCAACAGACCAACAAAATCAAAGACTCTATGGCCGTGCAGGCTAGCTCAAGCGGAAAACCGCTGATCGTCCTCAAAACTGTGCCGTCCGCCGGACAATAAAAAACTATAAAACTGAAACGTGCTGTCCTTTATCCGGGCGAACTGCAAATCCCTATAAGCTGTCCTATAGATATTGAACGACTGAGTCTGGATAACTTCAAAAAAGGATGTTTATTCATACAAGGTTGTAAACCTGGCACAGATCTTAAAGTTGCAGAAAATGAAACAAATTTCTATAGGTTTTAGGTACAGAATTATCCCTGGTTCCAGAAAGCAAAGGTGATTATAAAACCACTATACCCTAATCACGCTGCCTATATTAGAAGGAGAAACTCTTTCCTTCCCTATCTTTACAGCAAAGATTAGTTCTAGAAGCGACAGAATAACCCTGCTCCTCTAACTAGATTTCCTATTCCAGATCAATATAATTCAATACTTATCTAATTTGGATAGGCTTAGATTGGCCTGGTTTTGAGGATGATTTGTCCCAGTTAGCCTTGCACAGCTCCAGCACGTTGGAAGACTATAGCCAGAATGAAACTCTAAAATGGAGACTAGACCCTGGTAAAAAGGGCGGTCCTAAGATGTTGTACTCTTTGACCAATCATTGCAAAGAAAACTGCAGCCAGCTCTTGCAGACTCCAAGCCACTTTTCCTAGGCTTTTGCAGCCAGAGGCTGAAACAAAATGCAAAGGAGGGAAAACAAACAAACGACCAATAGGTAAGGCAAACCATCGTCCTGGGGGACGGAACACCTTCCTTGATTTGAGTCTGGTGGGAGGAGGCTGATAGTCATGCAGTGGGTGGCTTTCACAATGTTCGACTTTATTTCTCTCACCGTTAGCAGCAACTTCCCGTCGCACGTCAGGAGGGGCAATGCCAGCTAACTTGTAGAGTTTATCAACAGGTGTAGGTTTAAGGCATCCTGTGATTATTCTGCATGTTTCGTTCAGTGCTATGTCCACCTGCTTTGCATGGGCAGACTTGTGCCAGACAGGACAGGCATACTCAGCAGTTGAGAAAGACAAGGTCAGGGCTGATGTTCTTATTACTTGTGGGTCTGCACGCCATGCGCTGCCAGTAAGTTTCCCCAGGATGTTGTTGCATGCAGCTACTTCGTGCTTAGTTTCATGCAGTGTCGTTTTTGTTTTTTTTCAAAGGTAGGGTCTTGGTAGTGTGTCTGTGACGGATTCTGGATCCACATAGTATTTCACAATGAGGACATAGATTTCCATAGGGGACGTGGTGGATTGCTGAACTTGCTGACCAGAAGGTTGGCAGTTAAAATCCATGGGACAGGGTGAGCTCCCGCTGTTATTCCCAGCTTCTGCCAACCTAGCAATTCAAAACATGTAAATGTGAGTAGATCAATAGATACTGCCTCGGCAGGAAGGTAAATGGCATTCCATGAAGACACATGACCTAGGATGTGTCTATGGACAACGCAGGCTCTTCGGCTTAGAAATGGAGATGAGCACCATCCCTCAGAGCCAAAAGGAGAAGCCTTTATCTTTTTCTGTGTTTCATTGTTTCTAGGCATTGAATGTCTGCCTTTGTGTTTGTGTATGCTGGAATCCGCCCTGAGTCCCCTCGGGGAGATAGAGCGGAATACATATAAATTCTTCTTGTTGTTGTTGTTGTTGTTGTTGTTGTTCTTCTTCTTCTTCTTCTTCTTCTTCTTCTTCTTCTTCTTCTTCTTCTTCTTCTTCTTCTTCCAGATGGAAGGCAACCCAACAAGAGTTTGATTTTGCTTGGTGCTCCATCCTCTCCTTAGGTTTCTCCCTTTTGCCCTCTATTTGCACCTCTTCAAAACCCATAGCACTATTGGTAACAGCTGACCTCCAGTTAAAATGCTCAAGTGCCAGGGCTTCCCAGTTCTCTGTGTTTATTCCACATTTTGTTTAGGTTAAAGATGGGCCGTCTTTAAATCTTTTTTGCTGTCCATCAACATTCTGTGTTCTGTTCCTGAGCTGTAAATGTTTTGGTGATGGGACATTTGGACAACGTGGCCAGTCCAGCGAAGTTGATGGTGGAAGATCATCGCTTCAGTACTAGTGGTCTTTGCTTTTTCTACAATGGCGAGGTTATTTGCCTGTCTTTCCAAGAAATTGGCAGGATTTTTAAAAAGGCAACACTGATGGAATCTTTCCAGAAGTCGAGAGGGATGTTTGTGGATGGTCTGTGTTTCACAGGTGTACAATAGAGTTGGAAAGATAATAGCTTTATAAAAAAGCATCATGGTCAGAGATGGAATCATGCAGCCTTCTCACTATTGTTGGGTCCCCAATTAAAGCCAATGGGCCATAAGCATCCCTCTAATGTCATTTACCCAAACCTTTAGAACAACATTAGACTTAGGGTCTCTCTAAGTCTGAAACGACTTGAAGGCACTCAACAACCATTCTAATTAACTTGGCTATCTCATCAGAGAAAAAGCAGACCCATACTTCCCATTGAAATACTGGTAAGCTTATGTTGGGGAAAATAATTCTTCATTTTAAATATTGTATTATTCTTTCCTGTTTTTCTGTACTACAGATAAGACATGTGCAATGTGCATAAGCATTTGTTCATGTTTAAAACTTTAGTCCTCCCCCCACCCCACAAACAGTTTGGGGGGACTGTGAACCAGCCCTCTGCTTAAAATGCTTGAAGAGACCCTGACCTACAGGATTCTCAAGAAACCAAGCCATTATAGTGTACAAGAAAGAATGCTGGGATCTACAATTGCACCATTTCCAACCCTTGTGGCTGATCACTGACCCAACACAATGCTTGGTTTTTCTTCAAACCCTTGGGGGTATGCTCTGGAAATATCAAACTCTAATTTGCTCATCTATGGCTTGGCAAAGCTAAGGCTTTTCAGAAGGAAGGAAGGTGAGCTCTATTCTTTTGACAGATACTTCACTGATGATAGGGGTGAGAAGTGGTGCTTTATCGGCAGGTGAGGAACTACAGTAGACTTTGGTCTTCAGCATCTCTGGTGAAATAAATTCTGATAATAGAAATAAAAAACCTCTGTTTCACACATTAGAGTACTTCTGGGAATCAAAATAGATGAATCCAAAGGATGACTTCATATAAGGCTGAGTTGGGCAACTTTCAAGGGTAAGGGAACACACCAAGGGCCTTCAAGAACTAAGTTTTCTCTTATTTAAGTTGTATATCTGCTGCAAATGCTGCCCCCCTTTCAAAATCTGATGCCCCTTCAGAAGCCAGAGAAAGCTTTGTTCTGACAATTCCTCCCCACCCCCACCACAGCTGATGTTTTCCACTTATTCCTTTTAGCTCTTCATTTTATAGGGGTTCTGTCACTTGTGGACTCAGAGGGGAAAGAAATTAGCATTTAGATGGATTTTTTTCCTCTTGCATTAATACCAATTGAAACTGAAAGCTTGGATTGGTGGAAGACAAGGAACATGAGGGTTTTTCCATGGTATAATTCCAAGATGACATTCATAGCAGGTGCACAATAAACAGCCTGACTGCCAAATAAGATGGCCTTTGCCAATACAATTTTTGCTCAGCCCAGCTTCCCAAGGCCTAACTGCCACTTCTGTGACTTTTAGGAAGAAAATCCAACCATTTTTTAACACCATCCTTTCTGAAGTCTCCTTTCCTGTTGTTAGTTTTTATGGCCATTCTACTTTGCAGCTAGCTGGCTGCTTCTGTGGCTGGGCTTTGGAAACCTTCAGTTGAGGTCTTCCAACCATCTGTCACATAACAGAAAATCTCCTGGGATGACTTCAGTCCCCTTGATTATCTTGAACGGGCCTATTGCCATAGTAGACCTGATTAACAATCAAAACTTTGCCAAAACAAAGCTGGGGCTTTGGAAAATCTGAATTTGGACTGAAACAGAGATACAGGATGAGAGGAGCGCTAACCTGACTAAAAATGAAAAATCTTCAAGGTGCAGTTGCACTATTTGGGAATACAGAATGCGTAGAATTCAAAACTATTGGTAGCTTCTATATCAGTGGTATAGATAGTATGCTTACATATTTTGGGCCAGACTTTAAAGGAACTTTCCAAGGTAAAGAACTCTTACCTTTCAAAAGAAATTTCTACTTTTGGTAGATCTGTCATATATTGGGGCCTGATTAAAGCACCATAGCAAAAAAAAAAAGAGTTTGAGGTTATTCATGTGGAGAAAATACAAAGGGTGCAAAACATGAGATTCATAGCTCATCTCTTCATGCCATCTTAGCCAGATTTCACAAACTACAAGCAGAAATGCCGAGATGCCATCATGTCCCTCTTCCAATTGTGTGTACACACCTCCCATAGCATGGGATGGAGGACAGTTCCAAAAGTCTGCTTCTATTCAGGTGTAGATGTCCCAATCTTACAGAAGGTAGTTTCATGTATTAAAAGGTACAGCAAGTGGAAGAGAGTAGGTGAGACATGTCTTCTAGCTAAATAGTAAGTCTTCCAAGGCTAAGGATTGTGATTCAGTTATGCTACTGCTAGGAATGTCTACAAAAGGGATTATGCTATAAAGGAACTATATGCCTCCTTTTCAATAGCCAAGAGGTAACCTGTTGATTCTCTCTGTGCCCACTCAGAGCTGTGCATTAGTGTCTGTGACCATAAATAGCATTTGCCCTCCAAACATGGTAAATAATAATAATAATTCTTTATTTGTATTCCGCCCTATCTCCCCAAGGGGACTCCAACAAACACAAAGACAAACATTCAATGCCTTGAAAATAACCATCATACAAATACAATAACAACCCACCCAAATTCCAAAGTAAACCAACATCTAACAGTGAATTGTAATATATAAAACTAAAATTACATAATCAGTTAAATTATATCTACCTAAAATCATGAACCTCGAATGCCAGAATCAGTTTCAGTTAAGAGAGTTAAAGTTAATGCCATGGCAAACATTCAGGTTTACATCAAAACCCAGAGTAGATTAATTGGTCCACTGAATCAGAGTTGCCAACTGCTTTTGATTTTGGTCGGTGTGGCCCCAAGGTGTTCTGTTTGCCTGTTTCTAAGTAAACACTCAAAGACCCAGGCAGTCTCTGGTACTCTGTCACCAGGACACTCTATACTGCCTTTGAATTATTTATCAGTCAGGAAAGTGCAGAGTGCTTATAGCCGTACTTTAACATTCCTAACACTTGCTTGGTAAAATTATTAAAGTTTGTTGGATCAAGAAATGTTTGGGCTTTGTGCCTAATGTTTTGGAAATGTTTTGGCTTAGTGGGGGTTGGACTGGATGGCCCATGAGGTCTCTTCCAGTTCTATGATTCTATGGCTGCACTCCTGTTGGGGCATTACGCTACCATGTTTCCCCAAAAATCAGACAGTTTCATATATTAATTTTTGCTACCAAAGACACGCTAGGTTTTATTTCCAGAGGATGACTTATTTTTCTCCCTCCTCCTCCGTCGAGGAAGGTGCATGTGGCGCAAAGGAGAAGAAGGGAAAGGTGCACCCCTACTTCTTCTTCACGCCGCAAGCGCCTTCCTCGGTGATGACAACTCCCTCCTCCTTGGTCTTACTTTCAGAGGATGTCTTATACAGTAGAGTCTCACTTATCCAACATAACCGGGCCAGCAGAATGTTGGATAAGCAAATATGTTAGATAATAAGGAGGCATTAAGGAAAAACCTATTAAACATCAAATTAGGTTATGATTTTACAAATTAAGCACCAAAACATCATGTTATACAACAAATTTGACAGAAAAAGTAGTTCAATATGTAGTAATGCTATGTAGTAATTACTGTATTTACGAATTTAGCACCAAAATATCATGATGTATTGAAAACATTGACTACAAAAATGCGTTGGATAATCCAGAACGTTGGATAAGTGGGACTCTACTGTATTTGACAATTCACCAAAACTTCTACTAGGTCTTATTTTCAGCGGATGTCTTATTTGGGGGGAAACAAGGTAGTAGAGAAATCGTTGGGCAAATGACTGCAGTTTTTCAGTTTGTCAGCGTGCTGCTTTGTTGAACTGTCTAACTCTTCTTCTAATTCTACTGTTAGTTTATTATATTTTTAACTTTTATATGGGGTGTGGTTTTTCAACATAACTCTAATGATTTTGTAAGCTGCCTTGAGTCCTCCACAGGGGAAAAGGAGAGTTTGTAGCTTGTTTTCTGTCCCTTCCACAGTTGAAATAAAAACCACTCACTATTTTGAGGGAAGCTTTCTTTTGCAACATTTACTCAGCCACCTAGTGGCTCAGTGACTGGATGAATTTTTGGAATACTTTGTTCTCTGCAAAGGATCCACGTTTGGGAGGAAAGCATCGTTGTAGACTATGTGAAAGAGAAGAAGCCTGGAAATGTCTTCATTCTCAAATATGAATCAGCCCATGAACCTCAAATATCAAATATCTTGATATATATTACTAGGCTTTGACAATATTCTGTTTGTGGGCCCTGTGAAGGCAAAATGGGATTATAAAAATGGACATGGAGGCCAGTCTGTCACACCTGACCACAATCCACCTTGACTTTGAGTTCTTCCATCTCACATCCCCACTGACCTTTTCCTAATCTTTACAGGTTTATTCTCCTCGTGTTTTCCCATTCTGGCTTTAGAGGTTCCTCTTCTTTGGCTCCTGCTGGGTCAAGAGATGATAAACAAAACATCTACATTATAGATATCACCTCATGTGATCTGGTTTACCCTACAAATAGCCCACCTTCTTATGCTTCTCTCTTTTATATTGTTGGTCACATCAGTGACATTTTCTTTTCTTGCCCACAGGAAGATGACATGGATGGGATTCATATTGTGACATTTGCTGAAGAAGATGATCCTGGTAGGCAATGCACTGGCCTTCTTTGGGCCTCTTAACTAACCAGGAATAGCAATTTATTATTTCCTGTACACAAGTACATACCTAGAACAAGTTGAAATACGGGGGCTCGCATTAGTGTTAGCAGTCTTACTTCCTTGAAAATAAGATTTCAAAGGCATTCACAGTGGAACATGGTGCTGGATGTACTTCTACTGTGGTGCAGTTTACACTTGGCCTGGGCTATTTTTCTTTTCACTCTGAGGACAAAGAGGCAGCAATATAAGGTATAAGGTACTTCTCATTGTTCCAGGTACATATGAATAATACAGTACAACATCAAGTAATTTATTTTAAAACATGCAGTAATTGATTGCTAAACGTGTTTCTGCTGATCTGATGTAGTAAGCCTGATCAATGTCATTTTGACAACAATTGGCATCTCATCCATGGCCTGTATTGTTTTGCTGAGTGCTGTCATTTGTCCAATGTTAGAAATTATTTAACTGCCTTATTATGTGCCCTGGGCCAACAAGCACATGTTATGGCTACATAGGGTGCCAAACACGAGGAACTCCTACATCATCAAGAAGTCCCAAAAACATTCTGTACTGGTCACATAGACCTCAGAGAAGGATTACCACCCTTAAACCTCTTGTCCAGCTTCAGACTGAGGTCACCAACTAATGATGGCTGGTAGCATCCATGTCAGTGGGTTTGTGAATTTGTTCTGGGTTTTAGTCTGACCTTTAAAATGCTAAATTAATTTAACATCTTAGATACCTCTGTTACAAAAACCCATAGCAAATTCACCATTATACTAACATGGAAGCTACTGGGCATTCCTGAAGACAAGATAGATGAATATGGTTCATTGGGTTTCTTCTGAAAAGTCTTCATCTGGTGGTCCACTAGGTCAAAATCAAACGGCAGAGAATGGCATAGCTCTTTCAATGGCAATAATTCTTTGTCTTATCAGCTTTTAAAAGTATATATTTTGTATACTGTTAATCCTTTTCAACTGCTGACATTGCTCTTTGGAATCAACCATTTTCTCATCCCAATTTGAAAATTTTGGGCATCCTTCTGGTGTATACTTGCAAGAGGAACTGAGACTAGTATTTATCTTTTCAGATGGCTTTGAATTTCTGGAGGTTGTTAAGCAGGTTGCCAAAGACAACACTGATAATCCTGATTTGAGCATTGTCTGGATCGACCCAGATGACTTTCCTCTGGTAAGTTGCCATAAGATATTGGAGAATATATACATATATATATATATATATATATATATATATATATATATATATATACACACACACACACACACACACACACACACACACACACATACAAAAACAAAACAAAAACATCCTTATTCTGCATTTTGGGGAAAGTGATACATTTTGAGTTTGATGAAGTTTTGAGAAGTGGTCCAAATGCTATATTAATGTTAAAATCTGTGGCACCAATTGTATGTATTTACTTTTTATTTAACTCTCTCACTTCATGTGTTAGATAAATACACAAGGTGATGGAATGTGAATTAAGTAGCCCAATTCCCATAATTGTTTCTATCATTTTCTTGTGTGGGGGGTTTTGACTTGGAGAGCTTGTGATATCTATGGAGGTTCCATGCGATTTGGACTCCAGGTGAAAAAATAGTTTTGAGTTGGAAAAAAATAATTATATGATCATTCTTCCTTCAAGGTTGTATGGGTGGGGAATCCAAGAAGAGATCAAAATTCATGTTTAGTTTGTAAGTAAAGAAATCTTAGAGGAGATAGCAAGTGGGAACATGGTGAATATCTAGTGCCAACAGAAATGCTGTCAAATAATAGCCGGCAGGAGGAATCTTTGGGGTTGTGGCTTTGTTTTTTAAGACACCCAGGCCCCTTCTATACTGCCATATAATTCAGATTATCAAAGCAAATAATCTGCATTATCTGCTTTGAACTGGATTATGAGTCTACACTGACATATAATCCAGTTCAGAGGGATAATCTGGATTTTATATGGCAGCGTAGAAGGGGTATCAGGCTCTGAAGGACTGTGAGCAAGAAAAAGAAAAAAGTGGGCATTTGGCAGTTTTTTCTTCTGCTTGCCACTATAGCTGCATATTTTTCAGAGCTGAGTACTTGACTAGAACTTGGACTTGAATGTTAACAGAAGTTCTGGAACAGAGCTCGACTGAAATTCCATATTAGTTTCAGAGAAGGTTTATGAGCAGAAAATGAGGAAAGGTAAGGAACAGTTCCCATCTTACAATGAGGGACACTATCCACAACAAGTAATTCTGTCCCTGGAGAAATCCAGTTGCAGTACATTTGTGGTTTGGACCCTTGCCTAAAAATGAAAATGTAACAAGGAAAGAAAATGAATGTGGATTTTAAACTATGGCTGACTCTACACTGTAGAATGCAGTTTGACACCACTTTAACGGCCATGGCTCCATGCTGTGGAATCCAGGATTTGTAGTTTGCTAAGGCACCAGTGCTCTTTGGCAGATTCATAAAAGACAGTGTAAATCTACATCTCCCATGTCTCTATAGCATTGAGCAACAGCAGCTAAATTGCATTGCAATTACAGTGTAGCTACAGCCATCTATGAGGGGAGTATATATTTTAATTCTGTTTTTAACTTTTTATTGTTTATAATACTATGGATTCTGCATGGCTCTTTTATAATTTGCTTTAGCTAATGGTCTTATTCTATTATGTATATTTTTAAATGTTGTGAGCTGCTTTGCGTTTGCCTGGAAAAATGTGGCATAAAAATCTCATATATATATATGTGTGTGTGTGTGTGTGTGCGCGCGCACATGCGCATGCGTGTGCTGGAGAGAGAAAGACTGAGAGAGTGAGATGGAAATTTTAAAGCATGTTATGCTCCATAGTAAGTTCTGGGCTTAACATTACCCACCTCTCACATGGAAGAATAGAAGCAAGCCTTTTTCCTCTTATCTTCCCCAGGTTCATCAGATCCATTTGTTTGTTTAATTTATGATATGTAATACCTCACTGTTCATGGAATTAACCTGAAATATTTGTATAAAGTTGATTCAATGCTCTTTTGCTCCCACAGCTCATCTCATACTGGGAGAAGACTTTCAAAATTGACCTATTCAAGCCACAGATTGGAATAGTCAACGTCACTGATGCAAGTATCAGCAACTTTAAGGACTAAGCAATTTAAATACAGTGATGGAAAAAGGGGAACAATTGAAACAAAACCTCAATTAAATTAACAATATAAAATTCAACTCAATTGCATGATGTCAGCTCAATATCAGTGAATTTGAACATTATTTGCATGTCTATTCTGCTGTGAATTTAAATGGTTCATTCGGTCCAAAAGCTCAAATGTTGTTCTGGAGGTTCAAATGACCTGGCCAATACTGTGTTAAGTGATATTCACAAGCCTTTCCCCAACATTCGCATTTTGTTTACTATTGAATGCAAATTTCTCTTAAAGAGTTGGTTTCTCCAAGAGGATGGATGTGATAAATACTTGGCTTCCTGGAGCAAGAAACACACTGAACTTTGCTATACTTGTTCAGCAGGTGTCACCAGTGTTTTCTGTAGCTGAATTGTAGTGTCAGCACATTCAAAGTTTACATAAGAAAGCACACATAACCCTTTCCCTAGTTCTTTAAGAAAAGGTGCAAAGCGCTCTGATATATATGTTTTATGTAGCATATGGTGGATTGCTCAAGGTAGTTGTCTGAGCCTGTAGGATTAAATTAGGTTATGTTTTGTCTCCTCCACAAATAAATATGGCCAGAGTAAAATTTAAGTTCCTCACAAAATAACATCCTCGCACAAAAAGATTTCTTTACACTTCACACATCAAAGTACTCTAGTCAAAAGGGGAGACTACATTAAAAATGTTAAACAATTTAGAACTATCAAATGTTGCCGAGTGTGAAGCCTCATGACAAAGAAAACAGTGCTAGGTTTCACAGCTCTCCAAAGCCAGTCCACTGGTGATTTCCCTCAATTGTTTCAGATTTCTATCACGAATGCCTTTGTGTTTGCCATAGTGGGATTTTTTTTCTTGTCTGAAGTGACTCGAGAAACTGCAAGTTGCTCCTGGTGTGAGATAATTGCTTGTCTGCAAGGGCGTTGCCCAGGGGATGCCCAGATGTTCTAATGTTTTACCATCCTGAGAGAAACTTCTCTCATGTCCCCGCATGGGGAGCTAGAGCTGACAGACGGGAGCTCACCCCGCTACCCAGATTCAAATTGCCAACCTTTCTGTCAGCAGTCTTGCCAGTACAAGGGTTTAACCCATTGCGTCACCAGGGGCTTTGCCATAGTGGGATGAACATGATTGAATGAAGTTTTGTTTCTTGTGCTATTTTTTAATTAAGTCTTTTTGAGCATCCCTCTCATACCAAAGGTGCCCTGTCCTTAAAAATATACAGTAGTAACAGATTTTCGTTACTGGGTTGTTGTATATTTTCCAGGCTGTATGGCCATGTATTCTCTCCTGACGTTTCGCCCACATCTATGGCAGGCATCCTCAGAGGTTGTGAGGTATACCTCACAACCTTTGAGGATGCCTGCTATAGATGTGGGTGAAACGTCAGGAGAGAATACATGGCCATACAGCCCGGAAAACATACAACAACCCTGTGATCCCGGCCATGAAAGCCTTCGACAACAGATTTTCATTACTGTTTTGCTTCCAGAGTTAAATCTTCCTTCTGGCCTGTTTCCTTTAGAACAGTGATAGCTTCCAGATCAGTGGAACAGTGAATCTGCTGTTTGTACTTTGAGTCTTGAAGGGGCAATTCACCTATTTTGGAGAAGAGATCCAGCACCTTAAATAGGTTATTTATTACAATTCAAACTTAAATGCATTGCAGATTCACCTTCCCTACTTATATAGAAGCCATCAGCTACTAGGACTGTAAGATATTTCTCAAGAACTATTAAGAGGTGGCCAAATCCAACTGTTGACTGAAGTGTTTTTATTTTATCATGTCAGAAGCGAACCAAGGGTACAAGTTGTAATGTATTTGTAAACCCAAACAAAGTTTTTAAAAACTTGGCACAGCCCGGGGCTGTGGCGCAGACAGGAGAGCAAGCCAGTGCAATTAACTGCAATGGATCACTGACCAGGAGGTCATAAGTTCGAGGCCCGCTCGGAGCTATGTTGTTGTTTGTCTTTGTCCTATGTTAAAAGGCATTGAATGTTTGCCTAATATGTGTAATGTGATCCGCCCTGAGTCCCCTTCGGGGTGAGAAGGGCGGAATATAAATGCTGTAAATAAATAAATAAATAAATAAATAAATAAATAAATATTAAATGTCCTTTGACCAGTAGCTGGCCACTTGGAGTGCCTTGATTTAGGAGGTCTCTTATCATTGGCATTCATTTTGTTTTAAATTTGTTATCAATTGTCAAATATTATTTATTGTCTAAAAAAACCCTATTGGTAGTACATCTACTTTATTTATTGGTAATTTACCTTACCATTTTTCCAGTACTCCATGGTTGAGATCATTGGGCCACCTTTAATATCTTTTAGAGTTTTGTTATCCACCTATCCTTTTAATCACAGATAATGATCCCATCTGTTTATTGTTTTTTTCCATTCTGGGACATCTTCTTGAATTACTGAAGTCTAATTCTAACGATCTTGTTAATTGGCAGGCCTCAAAATAAACTTGTAGATTGGGTGCCTCCTTCCTCCTTTTTCTTTTGGGGAGTAAAATATTGAATTGGCAATTCTATTTTTTATTTGCTCCTGCTATCCAAGTTTTTATTGAGTTGTCCCATTTCTTGATTATTTTGCTGGGGATACCACGGTATATGGAAGGACTTGGAACAGGAATAAAAATTTGGGGAGAGTCATCATTTTGACTATCTTAATTTTGCTTGACATATTCCAATTCTGGTTATTCCAATTGCAAATTTGTTTACTTTTTTTTTTCCATAAATGGTTATAATTTGATTGAATTATATTGTTTACGTTTTGTGGACTATCAACCCCTAAATATTTTAACTTCTTCTTACCCAATTTTATCCCCGAGATGGCCTATATTTCTTTTAATTCTTTCAAAGTCAGAGTTTCATGTAGAATTTCTGATTTTTGAATGTTAATGGCCAACTCTGATAAGTTCTCAAATTTCTTTGAGAACTAATTTGTTTCCTTCCTGTTTGAGCCCTTTCCTTCTCTCTTATAATCTTTTAAATACCCTTTTCCATTGTAATACATCTTCCTCTGATCATAGCTTTAAATTTGTGTTCTCCTTTAGGTCTGGCGATCTATTAATTCTAAAATATTGCTTTATTTCATTTTTAACTCTTGTTTGCCTTCTTCCTTAAATGTAACCAGTGGATTAAATCTGCACTTGTATTCCATTCTCCTACTTCTGAATCCCAGTTTTAGGAAAGAACATACAAAGAGCATGGTTTCTTCAGTCTCTTCTTCTAAAAGAGAGAGATCCAAAAGTGAAAGTGAAACCAAAAACAGGAGCAGAAGCTAATACACACACAGCCACACCCCACCGGGTGTGGTCCAAACTTAATTGCTTAACTGCTGACCTAGTTAGCTCCTGCATGTTATGATCAGCAGTGTAGTTTTTCTTTAACACACACACAGCTTCATTATACCCTAACAGGAGTGTCAACTCTTTTTCCAATTCTTCATTAACTTCCCAAACATTCAATTTCTTAAAATTAATTTTACTTCCCCCCCCCCCCCATTATTACAAGCCCCCTTATTTTTGCTTTCTCATATAGTTCTAAATTTAGGTCCCCTCCAATGATTATATCCTCTCTGCCTCCTGTTCTATTTTTTAAAGATTTTATTAATGAATCTTTTTTGCCTATGGTTGGGACCATAAACACTAATAGATGAAACTTTGCAATTATTTATTTTCCTACATATCATTATAAACCTCTCCTCCCCATCAGTAATTATTTTCCCTGTTTCAAATCTAGATCTTTTTTATGATAATGGCTACTTCCTTAGATTTGCTTGTGCCCCTAGATTCATATTGAGCATCCCAATTAGTAAAGTTTAGCAGTTTTGATTTCCCTTTTTTGGTGGGTCTCTTGCAAGAAAGCCACACTTAGAGTTTGCTTAGTCTATGTTTTTAACTACTGACTTCAGACCGTTAATATTCACTGACATAAGCTTTAAATCACTCACCAACCTTTAACAGATTAACTTTGAAACTCCTCATGCTTTCAATTTCAATTCTGAGTAACTGTTCCCTCCTGTCCCTTCCCTTCCCATCTGGATTTCAATTCCTCTCTTCCTGCCATTTTTCAGACAGAGTGCTCAGGGCCGGTGTCTTCCCTACCCTCCCACCTTCATTATTTTAATACAATGCTGCTGATCTTTTGACCCAGGCTCAAGGACCGTGTCCTATCTTTTAACTCCTCTTGTTTCAGGGGCAGTCACCTCCCCTTAGACACTTATAAAGTATACAAAGACCCAGCCACCCGCACACTTGTGGACTATTACTTATGATTGTTCACATTCTTGACATTAAACAACAATTATTGCCCCCTTAGACTTAAAGGTTCATTATGGCTGTTTGTCTGTGCTTCTAGTTAGCATGCGTTGTTGATTATCTTTCTTCCCAGAATTTTTGACTTTTTATTCTGATTTCTCCCCCCCCCCCTTCCTCTCGTGGGGTGTCCTTCAACTCCTGGCATCCATCTTCTGGCCCTCTGCTAATATTGTCCTTCTTGTGGGCTTCCCATAAGCACCTGGTTGTATTCTACAATAACAGAATGATGGGCTTCAAGGAGGATTTCATGGGTCATTGCTATAATTGAGCAGGGTTCATTAGATGTATTAAGTATGTAAAGTATGTAAGCAGGGTGCTAAGTATGTTAAGATTTTCATAGTCCCTAGGCGCTCTTGTATTGGACTTCCCATCTTGCCCTGATGTACTACTAGGGACAGAAAGATATCATTCCAAAAATCAACCTCTATGAACCGCAAAACGTGCATATCTATGAAGCCAAAAATCTTTTGATTTTTTTAATGTTCTTCATAATTCCTACAATTTTTTTTTGTTAATCTTGTTTTCGTAGGCCCTAACATTTTCGTAGGCCCTAGACACTATGCCTACTGTGCCTAATGGATAAGGCAGCTGTAGTTATGTAATTTTAGTTCAATTTGCTTTACTTTTTCAATTTCAAGTAGTTTTTCTTTTGTTGTTCAGTTCTTTTCTGTATTGCTTTTTTTTTAGGCTGACAGTGTCTGGATGGACATCAAGGATGATGATGACCTTCCTACAGCTGAGGAATTGGAGGACTGGATAGAAGATGTACTTTCTGGGAAAATAAACACTGAAGATGATGATGTTGACGATGATGACGATGACGACGACGACGACGACGATGATGATGATGACGATGATGATGACTAAGTTCCAGCTCTCTGAAATCTGGACATTTAAATCTTTATGCCTGATGATGTTGAGCATTGCAGTTTCCATATAATTTCAAAAAGATGTTTCTAAGGGTTATTGAAGATCTGTGGCCTTTGCTTCCTGTCCTGTGTATCCTCTCCCAGAATATTTCCTATTTGGCTTCATAAAGCTGTTAATCAAATATAAGGCATACAAAAATCAATAAATGTGATGAAGGCTTAGCATCTCAGCTCTTTGCAAATGTCTTGCTTTAGTTCTGTTTATTGATAAGATTGAAAGGAGGGAAATGCAGAATTATCATAAAATCAAGTAAGAGTTATGCGGCACTTAGGAGGAGTTGAATGTACCCTAGCTTATCACAAAGAGACATTTGTATTTTCTGTGCTTGTTTTTTTTACAGTAGTTTTTTCAGGTGAAGAATAACTTTGCAGGATATTTATTAAAGATACTCATAATTCTCTTGATAATATGTAATTGAGGTAGATGACCATCAGTTATCCTGTTTGTTGTATTGAGCACTATGGGACAAGTACATTTAATTAACAGTTTTTAATACATTAAAACAATTAACATATTTAAAAAGTCTAAGAAAAAGTATTTTTTAAAAAGATTTTGTTACACAGCATTTCATTCATTTCACATGAATGCATGTACAAAGCATGTGTGTGTGAATAAGCATCTGTGCCCATTGCTGACTCTGGCCACATTCTCCGCCCACCTCTGCTATGGACCGAAAGACAGTGCCTACAATGAAACTATGCAGACTACAGTGGTATTGGATAAGAGAAAAGCACAATGCATCAATTTCTACTGATCTGCACACATTATTTTCCAAAGCAAGCACTTGCCATTAAGTGTTCAATACAAATATAGATGTCAAGAGAGTACTTTACTGCTTTGGAGATGGACAAAGCTTCCCACTACAGGGATAGCCAGCAATTTTCAGATTCCTTCCTCTCTTGCTCTAGGTGGAATGTGTAGATTCCATGTAAAGAAAGGTATGAAGCATAAGTTATCCATACATCTTTTCTGACTGCTGCTTTGGAAGTTGTTCCTTCATATATTTAAGCCAGCTGAAGAACTGGCAATAAAATTACACTATGTAAAAAAAAAAAGAAAAAAAATCTGTTCCTGGTTTGAAAGTGTTATTTCCTGTTTAAATTGTGTGGTACTTACTTTGAAAGTAGTTGTTATACACCAGAAACTTCATTTTTGTGGCTGCCACACACTGTTGAATTGGTTGAGACTCTGATATATTCATTAAAAATTGTAGCAAAATGTGCTAATGTCCCACAAAAACAAAGTTTTAAAGTTTAATAAACTTCTTCCATGTTTTTATGATGGAACCAATTAGAAAATAAAATTTATAACCAAGGAACAAAAATTGTGTTACATAGTAGGCATGGGCGAATTTATCAGAATTGTTGTTAATCATAATATAATCGTATCTATTTTGGGTTCTGAACGGGGTTCCGAGGTGGGTTGGCACTTTGAATTTAACCTTCCAATTCGAAGTGTTGGCGCCCATGCCTCGGAATACCTTCGGATAACCTTTGGATATACAGTGTTTCCTCACTTATCGCTGGGGTTAGGTTCCAGGACCACCCGCAATAAGTGAAAATCCACAAAATAGGGACACTATATTTATTTTAATATTTATACATTATTTTAGTAGTTACACACTATTTTAAGTCTTTATCAACCAATTGTGTGTTGACAAATTGCCTCCTTCTCCTGTTGCTGCTTGGGCTCCTTTTCTCTCCCTTCGGCTTCTCCTTCCTCCCTTCCTTAGGCTGTAAACCGTAATTTTTTTATGATTTATAATCGTCTTTTTGAGTTTATTGAAAACCACGAAACAGCGAATCCGTGAAAAGTGAACCGCGAAGTAGTGAGGGAATACTGTATGAGAAAGTGCTTTAATTCGACCAATCTCCTGGATAGCATTGGGGTTTAAGAGCCCCATAGAAACCAAGCCTGGAGCATTTTCTCTCCTGGCTATCCAGGAGAGAAAACCCCCTTCCCTTCCTGGTTGGTTTCTATGGAGCTCTTAAGCCCACTGCTATCCAGGAGAGAAATTCCCCTTCCCTTCCTGGTTGGTTTCTATGGGGATCTTAAGCATGGTGTATTGTAGTGATTTGAGAGTTGGACTACGAGTGTAGCTTGATTCCCCACTCAGTCATGGAAACCACTGGGTGATCCTGGGCAAGTCACACACTCTCAGCCCCTGAAAACCCAATGAAATAGGAAATAACACTTTCAAACCAGGAACAGGTTTCCTTATTCAGAGGCTGATGGCCATCTGTCAGGAGTGATTTGATGGTGTGCTATGATTTCTGTTCCTTGTTGATAAATGTCATTTCCTAATTGGTTCTATCATAAGAACATGGCAAAACTTTATTACACTGCCAAAACTTTGTCTTTGTGCAAGGGACATTGTCCTATAAAAATAGCACATTATGGTTTGTTGAGTCTCTGTCCAAGAATTTTACAAAGTTTCAGCTACAAAAACAAAGTTTCTGAAGTAGAACAATGACTTTCAAAGTAAAGGCAACCCAATGAAACAGGAAATAACACTTCCAAACCAGGAACAGATTTTTGTTATTAAAAAAAATTTTTTTAATTAAAAAAAGCCTTGAAAATTTGCCAAAAATCTGAGGATAAGTCGTGTTCTTAGATTTGGTGAGCTAACAGTAAATGTGTTCTTTCACTGTAGCAAATTTCATTACGATAGCTCAAAAAATGAGGGAGAGAGAAGCCCCTCAAACTTCCCTATTGACAATGTTTTCCTTCATGCGCATGCGCGTCCGCCATTAACGAGGTACATACGAATATTCTGAATTTTCATAAAGTTTAGAATTTTTTGCTTCATAATTTGGAAATGGCTTTAGAAACGAAGCGCCATCGCCCCCTACTTTCGAAGTGAGTATTGAACCATTTTTTTTCCTGGATCGCACATGCCTATTACATAGTGTTATTTTTCGTTGGATTAACAACTGTGTTATCAAAAACAAATCAAAGTGGTTCCAACTAGAATGTCACACTGAAATGCCAGAAGGCAAACGTCTTCCTGCTCAGGGTGAAACAGAGATAAATGAGGATAAATATTACTTCCTGAGCTTTACAGTAAAATAGATGCTGTAGATTTTTGCAAGCTGTACCTCTTGGTTCAAACTGGGGAGGTTTGAACTGCAACGATTCTGCATATGCTCAGAAATACTCAAAATTCACCATTTGTTATTTGATGATTGCTCTTCAGCTATTTTCTTTTTTTTTTTTTTGAACTTTCTATAGATCATTCCGAACTAACCAATCTTTCTCCTTGTGATCCTAACCAATCAAAGATTGCTAGAGGGGATGAAAAGAAGAAAAGAGAACTGCAGATTAGGAACAATATTTATGCAAGAGTTTGCATAATGCAATCCCATACTTGAGGATAGCTTTTCCCAATCACACATATTGTACTCCCATTGCCCAGGCACCAATGATACTATTGCTTTTGTAATCCATCTGGGGGGGAAAATCCAGGTTGGGGGAAGGCAACTTTAAAATGACAAGAAAACAGCACATGCAGCCAATAACAGAATGTGTTCCCATGGCTTAGTGACGATAACTTCCATGCTATCCCCCTGTAAATTCTAAAATATACTCTGAAAATTACTATTTTAAGATATAAACCAACAAAATAACTGTGACAATATAAGTAAATTAATCTCCTAATTTCTGATAGTCAATATAAAAAACTTTGATTTTCAAAACTAATATTCCAAGCTCCGTTTTATCCCATCCAATCAATTCAAAGGTTTTCTAGTAGCAGAGAATAGCCATTCAATGATCGGGTGCTGTAGACATACATAAGTTTCTGATGGCAGCACAAGGAAATTGGTCTTCATTAAGTTTTAGCCAATTTTCCTTTTAATATTAGACAACAGATAGATTATTTTTTCTGAAGTGGCTATTCATAGGAATGCTTTTACATTTTATTGTACTTTTTTCATAAAGTATCCTGAAACTTTTGTCTCTGGTTTGAGGGGATATCAAAACTGTTTGATGCATGTTTGTGACAAGATCTTTTTGTCAGAAGACAAATGGTGAAAGCAGATGCAGCCTTTTACAGAATGTTTCTCTGAAGCACAGTACATATTTCTTTGATAACTGTGTTAGTGGCAAAGTTAGTTATGCAATTAGGATACAGACAGTTACTCAGAATACCACTGCTAGGTAGATCTAAGCTTGTTCCATTAGGCTGGATCCAATAGTAATCCTTTGCTGGACGAAAACATCCACTATTTCTCCAAAACTAATTGAACAACAACAACAACAACAACAACAACAACAACTTTATTTTTGTATCCTTCCTCCATTTCCCTGAAGGGACTCGGGGCATCTCACATGGGGACAAGCCTGATCAACAAAGTTAAAATATAGAATAATAAAATTGATAAAACAACATTATATTAGGACAAAATAAAACAAAAACACAACACAACACAGTATAAAACACCATCAAACAAACCACCAATGGCCTGAGTAGTAAACAGTTTCTGAGGAGCGGGCAGGGCTAGTGCAAATCAGTTGCAAGGACAGGGCTGATGGATAAAGTGCAGAAGCCAGATGACGAATTTAGGAATGGAGGGCAATATAAGATAGAGCACCATATCTCTGGGTAGGGAGCAGTTGTAAAGTACAAGGACTAGACTTTGGGCCATAGCTGGGGCCAAAATTATTTCGGGAACTGCTTAATCAAAAGCACAGTGGAACATCCATGTTTTAGATCTTTACAGAAAGTGGACAGGGTGGGTGCCAGTCTAATCTACCTGGGAGAGAGAGTTCCAGAGTTGGGGGGCCATCATTGAGAAGGCCCTCTCTCTTGTCCCCACCAACCGCACTTGTGACAGGGGTGGGAGCGAGAGGAGAGCCTCCTCAGATGACCTTAGAGATTGTGCAGGTTTGTAGGGGAAGATGTGGTTGAGAAGATAGGCAGGTCCAGAACCATTTAGGGCTTTATAGGTGATAACCTGCACCTTGAATCAGCAGCCAGTGGAACTGTTTAAACAGGAGAGTTGACCGCTCCCTGTAATTTGCTCCAGTTAACAACCTGGCCACTGACCTTTGCACTAACTGCAGTTTAAGGGCCATCTTCAAAGGCAGCCCCACGTAGAGTGCATTACAGTAGTTCAACTTGGAGGTAGTTAAGGCATGGACCACCATAGTCAAGTCAGACTTCTGAAGGTATGGTTGCAGCTGGCGCACAAGCTTTAATTGTGCAAAGGCCCTCCCAGCCACCGCCAACACCTGAGCATCAATAGTCAGCTCTGAGTCCAGAAGGACTCCCAGACTGCAGACCTGTGTCCTCAGGGCGAGTGTAACCCCATCGAGCACAAGTTGCCACCCTATAACCCGATCCGCCGAGCGACTGACATGGAGGACCTCTGTTTTGTCAGGATTAAGCTTCAGCTTGTTAGTGCTCATCCAACCCATCACAGCCGCCAGGCACTGGTCCAGGACCCGAGGGGCTTCCTTGGAATTTGGTGGAAAAGAGTAGTAGAGTTGAGTGTCATCTGCGTAGAGATGGCACCGAACTCCAAAACTCTGGATACCTCGCCCAGCAGTTTCATGTAGATGTTAAAAAGTATTGGGGATAGAATAGAACCTTGTGGGACCCCCAGGTCAAAGGCCAGGGGTTCGAACAGAAATCCCTCAGATTCACTGACTGGGTGCAACCCCCCAGGAAGGAGTGGAGCCACAGCAGAGTAGTGCCCCCAAGGTCCATTCCGGAAAGCTGCCCCAGAAGGATACCATGATAGATGGTATCAAAGGCCGCTGAGATGTCCAAGAGAACAAACAAGGACACGCTCCCCCATCAAGTTCTCTGTGAAGCATTTTAGTACCCATGAGAACTGCAACGTCACAGAGCGACTGCCACTGCCAGTTCTTGTACAAATATTTGTGGGACAACACGAGCAATTATTTTCCTTTTGTTGGATTCAACATAACTATTTCCACAAGGAAATTCAACAAAGGTGCTATTTGCTAAATTAAAGGTAGTGCTAACACCACAAGTGTAAGAATGTACAATTTCACTTTATTTCAAGTTAACTGTACAAATATGCAAAGTGTAAAATGGTGTCAATGTTTCAGTTCAAAAAACAGATATCAAAGTTGAGAGCCCAAACAATTACGGTTGATATACAGTGTATCCAAAGTTACATCACTGACATTAAAGTTAGGTAAGTGTGCAGAGACACTGTCTTTTAAAATAGAAAGACAGAAAGAGATGTTAAGATACTGAATACAATTTGTGCAGAAAGGCAGTCGTGCTGAACAGTGTACAGTGATCAAAAGAGAGGGGCGTTCAGCAGGAAATACCTATCCTCAACACTCAACAATGGCGGATTAAAAACAGGCACTGAGAATTACAATATTTCACAGTTAGGTCTGTGTAAGTGACAAAGTAGAGGAGGCAATTATGTTTTTCCAATAATGTTCTTCTGGGGAAAGATTAGCATCAGAGAAAATGAAGTCACCTCGCCACCACCATGAGAGGTCATGGTCCCGCTGTAGTTATGTTATGTGTTTGGGTATATTGTAAAGCCCTTGACTGTTTGGATGACTATGTTTGATATCAGCAAGCACAGAGCAGGGCATTATTTAAACACCTCCACTGTTTTTTTCTGATGTGTAATGTGTAAAAATTTCTAGTGCTGCCTACTACATTTAACTGCTACCAGTGGTGATTCAATAAGTTTTGTTGCAATACAATATATTTTCCACAGTATTGTTGCAAACTATGGATTTAAAAAAGATTGGGAATGGAACATGAATTCAAACTTGATACAAAATGGACAATAGCATGTGTAGCTACCATTGCTCATACAATTCATTAAAACACAATGCCAGAGGCATAGATAATGGATGGCAGAGCAGTAATAAGTAGGCTATGCTTGCACTGTGATACTGTCTGAAATCTGTTTGGCATAATTCTTTAAAACACATTTTCATGATAGTAGGGCTCCCAAGACATGCCATCATTGTCACAGAAATCACTGCATATATGAAATCCTGGATGGATGAACATGAAAATACAGTAGTTATTACTGGGCTGTGTCCTAAAATGAGCCGTGCATGTCCCTGGACCGAATTCTGAGTATTACTACACAGGGTGATTTCCTACTACTCTCTCTTTTTCTTCTAGGACAAACATGAATGTACCATTTGTTTGAAAAAAGTCATATAGAAAAGCATGATGAAAGTGAAGCAGACCTTGGCTTAAACCGGGCCCTGCCTATCTTCATGACCCCCATGCATCTGCATGAGTGTTAAGATCTGCCAGGGAGGTCTTTCTCGCAGTCCCACCACCATCACAAGCACGGTTGGTGGGGACAAGGGAGCGGGCCTTCTCAGTGGTGGTCCCCTGGGCTTTTGAATGCCCTTCTCAGGCCCAGAGGGAATTGAAGATGAATGTTTAGACAAGCCTTTGAGACTGTCTAGCTCAATGGTCTGCAATCATGATACAGCACAGCACTTTTATCCCACTCCCTTGTTCCTTTGCCACAACTTGCACTATGCCTTTCCTTTTTTTGTTATTTACAGTTGGCCATGTTTTTATGATAGATGGCACTATAGGTTATTGGTGCTGTTCTGAATTCAAACTGTTGTTTTATATACTAGTGGTTTTATTTTGTATTGCACTTGTGTGTTTATTTTATATGTTGTTTTAGGCACCTTGTGCCATATGTAAGCCACCCTGAGTCCCTTCAGGAAGATGGAGGCGGGGTACAAAAATAAAGTTATCATATAAAACCCTTTCCAGTTTCCTCTTCCTCCAGTCAGTACATTTTTTCTAACTGAGCTAATATTTTCTATGCCAAAATTCTCAATTTTGCCTGAAAATTGGGGTCACATTAGTTTGCCTGTCCATTTGTGATGAGACAAGGGTGGTTACATTACTATGTTCGTACAGAGAATTAAAAATAGAGCATTTGTTGTAACAGTCACTGACTTAGCTACATTGTCAACACAACCCTCTGTGGGCATGAATGTGCACTCTGCCACACTGGTGCATGTAACCACCACCACATGTACTCCCTATGCTCCACTCCCTCATCCCTCAATGCAAGGAAGCTATATGGTCACATCACCAAAGAAGGTATGGAGACTCCAAAACAAAACATTACAGCCAGGCATTTTAAACATTTTAAGCTGCTGAATTCTTTCAATGTCCCTTTGAACAAACATAAATCTGCCAGTTTCAGTGTTTCCCCACCTTTGCAAGTTTATGTTGGGTTTTGATAAATGAAAATGCAAATCAATTTGACAACTTCCATGGCAGCAATAAGGGACAGGCTTTACACTGACAAGGTGATCACGAGGAACCCAAAGCAATACAGTGCAAGTAAAAAATAACTGTACAGGCAGTCCCTGAGTTACAAACATCCGACATATAAACAACCCATAGTGAAGAACAGGGGTGAGACAACAGGAAGTGACAGAAATCTATCCTCAGGAAGGAAAATTCACTCCTGGAGGATTTATCATCGGGAAAAAGGTGTCTCCACAAAAGCTTTCTCACCAATCCTGGTTTCCATAATAAGCCAAATTTTTCAAAATCCAATTCTCACAGGGACAGAAAGTGAGGTGAAACAGGGGCACAGACAGCAAAACAAACAATACAGGAGTGTTAACCCTTCTCTACGCTACCCAAAGCGACACACACACACACACACACACACACACACATAATCTGCATTTTAAAAATGCACCTGTTCTGACGTATATACACATTCAACTTTAGTACAAACCTACAGAAGCTATTTTTTGTTGTACCTTGAGGACTGCCTTTACTGGCTATTGCCAATTGTGGGCTGCCTTCCTATACCAGTTTCTGCATTGCCTTTCTAGTGACAGTATCCAGAGACCAGGCCAGAAAGTGGGTGGCAAAGTCATTTCCTGTGTTGCTTCAAGTATGAGCAAGAGAAAGGACACAGGCACCCAGCAGTCCCCCTGGTCTCTGTGTACCAAAGTTTATATTTCCCATAGCATTTACCAAATAGCTCATAGTTGCAGCTCATAGCTCATATATTAAATAGCTCATATATTAAATTAGCACAGAGGAAATCAGGCACACACATGCTGGTTCTCTGGAACTCGGGTTCATGAGAATAGCATTGACAAAAATGGGACACAACAACCAGTAACATAGTATGTTCCTCCTAACTAAAATAACTGCTGTTTTACTGCTTCCGTATTATTGAGTATGTGGATGTCCTGAAAAAAACTTCCATGAGGATCAATAACGTCACAATGTCCCAGCAAAGTAATAAAAATTAATGTACTATTTTCATACCTCAAACAAAAAGGAGAGGCACCAAGAAAAGAATGAAGCAAAGAAAACTAGGCCAGATGGAGCAAGACAATATGAGCACACCGCCCAACCACATTCTTCCAATCTTTGCCTTCTTTCCAATCTCAAGGGAATGCAAAAGTAAACATCCCAAAGAGGGAGAGGTTTACCCTCGCATTCAGGTTTAAATCCAGTAAGGTGTTGAAACAGGAAAGAACCTTTCAATTAAATATACTGGTGAAATTCATTACACAACAATGTCAATTGGGGCTTTTTGAATTGGAGGATGCAGGCAGCAGCTAACAATTTCTATATTTCTGCAGCAGATGTTCCTGCTGTTTGGGAATTTTATAAATTTTTGATATTTTCACAGGCATTTAACACATAAGAATAAGTAAGGAGGTGAAGAAAGTCAACATTTCCTTAATAAATAATCTTCAGAGTTCTCAAGGGATAGAAATAATACAATGCAGTTAGCAAGCTAGGTAGGTCTTTGGTTCTGAATTATATGGTTAACAAGTCAAAGTTGGGTTGTTGTATGTCTTTCGGGCTGTGTGGCCATGTGATCCAGGCCATGAAAGCCTTCGACAACACAAGTCAAAGTTGGCTCACCCAGTTTAACTGATTTGGGGGCCAAAGGGTTAGACGTTAAAGAGCAGAGAGACTGCAGCTGTGCTGTCAAAACTGATATGACATAATGATGGCACCAGGAAGGGCTGTCCTTTCTTTCTTTCCAAAAAGTCTCAACTGAGAAAGGGAAGGGGAGACCACTGTGGCTTGTTATATAAAAATCCAAATTAAACCAGCTACCAGAACACTTCAGAGAAGAATGAGTGGGTAGAAAAGAAAAATCAGTCTTTTGTTGGAACATCATTCCCCAAACGGTACTGTCCTTTCAATAACTTGGCTTTTTCATATAATACAGAAATAGAAGAGACTATTAAGAAACAAAAAGTTTGTCAGCCTTGAAAAGCAAGAATGTAGTGGCATTCATAACATAACCTGAATCCAAGCCATGCTAATGTTAAACACATGCTTCAAATTTGAGCTGAATCAAGCCACTTGCTTAAACGTTCAAGCAAGAGCTTTGTTGACTTGGAGAATGAATAGATCCTTTATCTTATCATTTCATCACCATGTCTACATTTGAGTGATTTTTCAATCAGGATATATATAATTTTATGTGAAGCAAGACCTAATGGCTCTAGGTGAGAATTTGGGTTCTACTCCCCTTAATGCTTCATCTGCATTGTTCAGATTTCAATCCAAAATTACAGTTTGAATGCAGTAGAACTCTACGTAAGCTCTTTCACAATGGTGAGCATTCACAGTAGAAAGCTTTCCCCTCAGCTTGTCCAAACCTGACAAGTCTTAACAAACCCTCAGGGTTCAAGATGCTGGTACGTAAATGGAGTACTAATGAAAGATTGTGTCAGAGAGACCTTTTCTACAAAATAAAAATCTGCCCTCCTTTTGAAATGTGCATATTGTACAGATCATGATATAAGACCCAAAAAAAATCTACATATGCCCAATTCTTAAATACATGGGAAAACTTTAGAAGGGAGAAGACACATGTTTTAAGAACTGAGAAAATTTTGTATCAAACTCTTGTTAAGCTAACGAGTCATTATCCATTAGGAAATGAAAGGGGGAAATAATGTCTTAGTTGGAAATTTTATATTATAAACTATGGGTTTAAAGAAAATATAGTGAAAAAACACAGCTTCCTTTCTAGTGTGAATGAAAAGTTGAAAGAAATATAGCAGATAGCCAGTTTGCTTGTTTTAATCATTTGAATAGGGAAATACGTTCATTTGTTGTGTGTGAAGAAATAAGGCCTCTTTTTGTTAATTACTGAAACACAGTTCAACGCAAAATATTTATGGCTTAATGTCACAACTGAATGTTATAATGGCTATATTGGAAAATTTGTATTGGAAAAATTGTGAACTAGACATCTCTTGTTATTCATATTTGTATTAACTACTATCTGATTAACTTTATACATTTTTCACCTTTGCATGAGTTTTAAAAAATCAATAAGCTTGATCAAAAGAATGCATAACAACAGCACTTGAAACCAGCAAAGAAATAAGGGAGAAGATGGAGAAACTTTGGAAAAAGCCAAGGTGGCCGCACAGCAAACTCAAGGAGGAAGTGAAAAAAAGGATATAGAAGGAAGGATCAATAAGGAAGAGGACAGATCTCTAGCCTAAGTTTGTAAGAACAGCATAAGTTAAATCTCAAGATGAACTGAGATTGGCTAGGCAATCAACAAAAATGTTCTTTTGATACATTTGAGAGAGAAAAATGATCAAGGAGGGGGATGGTAAAATGCTAACAGATCACAGTGGAAAGGCAGAACTATTCTCTATTTTCCCACCGAGGAGAACTATGTGTTTCCATTCAACAGCAGAGATTTTGCCAAGGGATCTGGACTGCAAGCCAAGATTTATAGAGAATTTGCAAGGAATCTGCTAGCTAAGCTAAATGACTTCAAATATGAGGAGCCAGACCAACTTCATCTCAAAGTTCTGAAGAAACCTGCTGTGTGCCCTCTAAACTTTTAATTTTTTTTCCTAAATTTTTGAGAAGATCCAGAAAACTACAGATCAGTGGTGCAATCTCAATACCAAGAAAAATATTAGGAGTCTGTCTGCAAATATCTCGATGACAATGACACAATCAGCAGGAGCCAGCATTCGTTTGTCAAGAACAAATCCTGCCAAAGAATTATATATTTTTCAATAAGATTATTAGTTTAATAGATGGCGGAATGTGGTGAGAGACTGATCTACGTATGATAGCTTATTGAAGAGAACAGAGTTTCTGTGAAAAGCACAAATAATGGCTGACTATTTGGATCTGTTGCTCTCAGATGGTATTCAAACACTGCCCTAAAACCAGGTTCTTATAAACTTGTGCCATGGCGAGAGGCACTAAGGCTAAACATCTCTGACAGTAGATTCTACTTATGTTTTCTTCTTTATAGTAAAAAAAATCAGAGTTCCCTTTTCACAAGTGAATGCTCAGCATTCAAGTCTTTTTGCAACTACATAAATATATTTGGGGTAAAGGTAAGAAACAGACAGACTGTACAGGATGAGAAAAATTGTCTGCCACATAGAACGAGGAGGGAAGAAGGTACTTGATTTGTTTGGGCACATGTGTGGGTACACACTGCCAAAAGGACCACTGGTCAGTGTGCAAAACACCTAGTATAGAAAGATTACTGAAAGACCGAGCCTTATTTTTTCTTCTAATTACAATTTCCCCCTCTAGATACAAAAAAGGATGCTCTTTAAGAAGAAGAATGACACCTCCATTTTCTCCAGCAGACACCACTTGACAGATTAACTCAAAGTCCTCTTGATCATTTGTTCAGTTATGTCATTTGAACAAGCCACAATAAGGAAGTTTTAAAAATTTCAGTCTGACATTAGGTGAATTGACAAATTAAATTTATACGCATTGCTCCATCTCCAGAAGCTGCTGTCTCCTGAAAACAGGTATTTCTTTTATTTTGGTCATGCAGGCCACAGAGAATATAAAAGGAAAGCAGACATGTAGACAATGCAATGCATTGCCTGGTGCCTCTTTGGAATCTCAAGTTATGATCTGGGTTCTAAATTATGGATAGTACAAAACGAGGGCTGACAGAATCATCTGTGAACATGATCTACATAGGCAACTGACAAAAGCTGAGCAAAGTGATGCTGATCTATAGAACAGTATACATTGTGAATACAGATAAAAGGTAGGGTGAAGCATGAGCAAAAGATACACATCAGCTGCTCTAAAGTAGGAAGGCAGGACAAAACAGGGCACCACAGTAGTGAATGGTTCTCTGCAGAGTGCATGAACTAAGGTTAGTCATTCTGACCAGGTAAATGTGCTCCATCCGACCCATTGCACTCTTTGGATCTTTCTAGAGAATCTCCTATCTCCTCTTTCCTGATAAAGTGCAGATGGTAGAAATCTTTGTGGTCCACCACCTGTGCTTTTTGAACTTAACAACAGGGAAAGGGGAAACCAAACATATACTGTAATCCAGACACCTGAATGCATAAAGTCAGAGACTACCCTCTTCTCAGCCACAGACACATGCCACTCTAAACTGATGTTTCCGACTGTAAGCGAAAGGCAAACTTGTGAAATTTGGGGTCTAAAAACTCTTCTGAGAGTTTGATGAAAGGGATCTTTTTCACATTAATGACAAGGCTGAAGTCCAAGCACTTGAGGACAAATACAACACCATCCCTTAGTCCCCTTGTAACAGCTTCTTCACTTATAAGTGTCCAGTGTTTGGAGAACCAACGATCCTTGTCATACTGCAGAGTTGGGCCTGGAGTAAGATACCGTTCCAGGAAAGCCTAGAAAAGAACAGAAAGAACTAATGAGATCTCGGATCAGACTGGAAATGTTTCAGAAGTTCAAGAGTAGTTTATTTTAGTTGGGTATTTAGCAGTTTGAGCCAGTTCCCTTCCCAGCCTCCATGATTAGTTATCATACACATGCAAGGAAGAAACACTTACAGAACTCTAAAAACATTTATCAGGCCAAGTGAATTGAACCGCAACAATGCAGAATTGAAGCAATTTCCTCCACAATAGGTCCACACAGTCAGTAGAACATCTTACCTATGCCCTCACCCCACAATCCCTCAACTCCAGCATGTTCTCTGCCAAAGAACCTCAGCTTTAAATGGTAGAATCATATTAAGTGGAAGCAAAGAAAAGCTGCCAAAATAATAAACGGGAAGCGAAGCCTGTCAGCTCACACACCTGGCAGAACAAGTTTTGCTCCTGGGTGCTTTCTCGATACTACTTATATTTTATTCAATGCAAACTCTAGGGTGGGGCAGGGAAACTCTGTCAGAATGCTTGATGCCAAAATTGTTTAGCAGTCTCACACAGTTATGAAGAGGTAGAGGTAATGAAATGTTCACATGTACAATCAAACCACCAGGAAATGGCAGGCAAGTGAAATGTAAGTAAAGCATGTCTTTCCAGTGTGAAAAGAAAGACAAACAAACAAACAAAATATGAATGTACAGGCACATACATGAGAATATATCTAACTTCAACTTCTATATTGGGAGTAGAGCTTTCTAGAAACCTTTGGAAGTCGGGCTATGTTTGCCTGTGCCATGTAATGTTGAAAGATGGAGCTCATGGCTACCAGAAGCCATGTCTGTTGAGAAACAGGGCTAGGATCTCTCCCACAATTCCTGTGGGATACAAGCACTTGGGGCTATTTAGTTCTCTGAAGAGTTATGCTGGACTGCCTTTACCAGCTACCTAAGTTCTTTAGAACTTCTCCCTCTCTCTGAGAGAATCCTGTTTATGCACCAGAAGACCAGTGACTCCTCTTGAGTGCATGCCTATCTTCTCTTCCATTCTGGATAAACTCGCTGGCTATTTCTCCACTGCAGCATCTGCCCTCTAGAATGGGGTGTCACACTCATTTCTTAATGGGTGCTTTCAAAGGACCACTAAATCAATGGACAGAGAATATGTGAATACAGAAGTCCAACTATAATTTCTTTTACATAGTGATCTTTAGTTTTTACCCTATTTGGGTCCCCAGATGATATCAAACAACAACTCCCATCCATTTTTAATTATCCACTGTGTGGACTGGGGATAATGGGAATTGCGACACAACAGCACTTGTGACTCTGAGGTAGGGGAAAAGATGAAAAGACATTATAAAGTCAGGAATCTTATCCACAAACCTTGGATCTAAATCCAAATCCCACTATCCTAACAAAACAGAACAAACTGCAGCCTTTTGGATGTTATTGTATTACAACTCCCATCCACTCTAGCCATGATGTTTAACGATGAGAAATAAAGGAATTGGAGTCCAGCATCTGATGGACCACATAAAATGAAACAGCAGGACGTATTTTGGCCCACAGGCCTTGAGTTTGACACATGTGCCATCTACTTGTGGGAGAGCTAATCCTGATAGAAAGTTCTAATTTATTCTGGTTTTGTTTGAGGGACCAACAGCTTTAAGAGTCACAGAACCTTTAGGACACTTGTTTAGCCCCTCTCTTCTGGCTTCTGAGATGATCAGTAGGCAGGTTCCACAGACTGGATAACATGGTTGCAAGATAAGATTAGCGAGAGGATTTTCTTTTCTTCCTCTTCTTCTTTTCAAAAAAGTGAAAATTTTCAGGGCACAGAATTTTCAACCCAGTCTTGGCAATGGCATACATAAATACTACATGGGCAGTTAACTTCCACAAAGCTAGAGCTAGATGACAGGAAAACTGGGCAGTATTTTTAAATACTTGTCTTAATGATAATATACCAATAATATTACAATATAGTGTTATAGTACAATGTAGTAATATATAATGCTTATATTGTACTATACAAATAATATAATATATTGTATGCACCTGTATTTTATTTTAAGTATACTAGATGTATGTTGTATGTTGCGTTTGTACTGTCTGTTCTTGATAAGGCCAAATGGCTAATCAATAAATTGTTGTTGTTGTTGTATGTACATATGACTTGTAAGTCACCCTGAGTCCCCTTCGGGGTGAGAAGGGCGGGATATAAATGTCACTAACAAATAAATAAATAAAATGAGGAGCAGAGCAAGCTCCATCTCCACTACACACTGGAGATGCTTGTCCCTTGAGTGAGTGATCACATATTGGTCTTGGATGCATCAGAGAAAGGGCAAGATCCATGAGAACAAGCTACTCCCCCCTTGTCCATGACTGTAGTGGCATGAGAGTGAATCAGGCCCTCCTTCTCTTTCCATACCTTTGGTGTCATATTGTGGGTGATACAGAAAGCCAAATGTTGCAAAATGCTCTCCATGGTGTGGTAGGGTTGTTGCCGGGTAGTCCGTAAATACTTCTGCAGCACTCTTGCCATGGAAGGGAAGATGGCCTGGGCTGCCTCTCGGGCATCCATTACTTCTCCAGGGGCTTTCTGCTGCTCCTCTGTCTTCATGTGCTTAATGTGGGTGAATGCTTCTTCAACTGCTACCACAAGCCTACACCATCAAGGAACAAGAAGGGGCATTACATTCAGGGCTAAAGTCACACATATTTTATGAAACATTCGTAACCACTGTTGTAGTACTTTGTGGCCTAAATCCATTAATCAATTTCAACTAGAGTAGATTTGCTCAGTCAATAGGATTTACGTAAGTGTTGACATTATTCGGCAATTGATTCAATGAATCTCTTCTAGGTGGTAGTAGCAATTCAACTCAGCCTATTTTCTGCCATTGGCATTTATTGGCAAGGATTTCCCAGCAGACCATAAGGGTGGCTGTATTAAACAGAGTTCCCCACCAGAAGGAAGGCACATTCTATAGCAGAGGAAGTTTGTCCTCCCCACTTCTTCTCAGCCCTAGGAAGGCACAGGCAATGCCACTCATTAACTGTATCATCACATACTGAGGAGAATAATAGAGAATATTATTCTGGAGAATATTATTCTCCAGAAGAGAATAATAGAGTTGGAAGATAAAGATATGTGTATTAATGAAACAAAAATAAATTTCTTGTTTGCATTTGTGTCTTGTACTGTTGATCTGTGTTGCCTAATGTTTCATGTCTTTTCAATTTGTTTAAATTATTCCTTTGTAGGTTTAATTCTATTTTAATGCTTATAGTCTGCTTTGGAATATTTTAAGATGGAAAAAGTGGTATACAGTATAAATTAATAGTAATATCAAAAATAAAATATAGTATCCTAACAATAATGATAATCAATA
Organism: Anolis carolinensis; assembly: GCF_035594765.1. Classification (NCBI taxonomy): domain Eukaryota; kingdom Metazoa; phylum Chordata; class Lepidosauria; order Squamata; family Anolidae; genus Anolis; species Anolis carolinensis. The sequence goes on from NC_085842.1 coordinate 189,435,301, forward strand.
TAGCACAACTTCTAGTGTTTAACAGCATTTTCTAAATTGTTGCTATTTTAATGCTTATGGTCTGCTTTGGAACATTTTTTAGAGGGGAAAAGGGGATATACAATATAAATAAATATAAGTAAAAGGTAAGGTTTTCCCTTGATATTAAGTCTAGTTGTGTCTAACTCTGGGAGTTGGTGCTCATCTCCATTTCTAAGCTGAAGAGCCAGCATTGTCTATAGATACTTCCAAGGTCATGTGGCCGGCATGACTGCCTGGATCACTGTTACCTTCCTGCTGGTGTGGTACCTATTGATCTACTCAAATTTGCATGTATTTGAACTGCCAGGAAACCTGAGAGGTTTCCTAAGGAGTCATATAATCCTAGAATGGGAGAAAGCCCCACTCTAGGATCCACACAGTCAACAGGTGGCTATCCGGCTTTTGCTTTAAAGCAGGCATGGGTAAACTTCAGCCCTTCAGGTGTTTTGGACTTCAACTCCCACAATTCCTAACAGCCTACTGGCAAATGATGGGGTGCATCTCACACAAGTAGGAAAACATCTTTTTGCACACAGACTCACAACCTCATCAGGCACACTTTAAACTAGATCCACTGGGGGAGGGGAAAAACAGCCTTGCGAACAGCATTTTACCCATGACCACGGGGAACCGCCAAAAGGCTAAATGGAGGACTGCACAAACACAGCAAGTACCAAGAGCACAATAATCCCAAATAAACAGCTTGGGGGAAGGTCACAGGGGCTTACATGTCTTTATACTAATGTAGAGCATGGGAAATAAGCAAAACAAACTCCAACTTTTAGCACAACACCACACTTATGATGTCATAGGCATCACTGAAACCTGGTGAGATGATTCCCATCATTGGAATGTAGCCATTAAGGGCTATAACCTCTTTTACAGAAATAGAACAAAGGGCAGAGGAGGGGGAGTAGCTTTATATGTCAAAAACAGCTACGTTGCAGAAGAAATGCATGACTGAAATCCGGGAAACCAGCTTGAAAGCATCTGAATAAGAATCAAGGTGAACTGGGACTCAAAAAGATCTTGTTGTGGGTGTCTACTACAGACCTCCGAGCCAGGATGAAGGACTTGATGAAGCCTTCTGTCAACAGTTGACCAAACAGGCACAAAGAAGAGATATAGTAGTCATGGGCGATTTCAATTATCCTGATATCTGATGGAAAACAAACTCGGCCAAGAGTACAAAGTCCAACAAATTCCTCGCTTGCCTTGCAGACAATTTTATGGTCCAGAAGGTAGAAGAGATAAGAAGGGGATCAGCTACTCTTGATCTCATCTTAACAAATGTGGAAGACCTGAACAATGCAGTCGAAGTGGTCGGATCCTTAGGGGCAAGTGGCCATGTGCTCCTGTAGTTCGCCATACAAAGGAAAGCTGAAACTACGACAAGTCAAACACACATTCTGGGCTTTAAGAGAGCTGAATACCAAAAATGAAGGAAATACTGAGTGGTATTCCATGGACTTTTAAAAGTGAAATACCCAAGGCACAAATGCAAATAGTGCCAACAAAGAAAAAAAATAAGACAAGTGCAAAGAAGCCAGAATGGATGTCCAAAGAACTTCTGACTGGGCTAAGACTCAAAAGAGACATGCACAAGAAGTGGAAAAGGGGAGAAATCACCAAAGAAGAATTCAAACGAATAGCCAACTCCTGTAGGGAAAAGGTTCGCAAGGCTAAAACGCAAAATGAGTTCAGGCTTGCCAGAGACATTAAAAACAACTACGTCGGTAGGAAAAGGAAGAACAAGGAGGCGATAGGGCCTCTGCAAGGAGAAGATGAGGTGATGGTGACAGGGGACAGGGAAAAGGCAGAACCACTTAATGCCTTCTTTGCCTCAGTCTTCTCACAAAAAGAAAGCCGCCTTCAACCTCAGCAACATGGAATGGACCAAGGATTAGGGGGAATGCAACCCCAAATAGGGAAACAAGTTGTCCAGGAACACCTGGCTGCTCTAAACTAAGTCCCCAGGGCCAGATCAACTACATCCAAGAGTATTGAAGGAACTAGCAGAAGTTATTTCAGAACCACTGGCAATCATCTTTGAGAGTCCTTGGAGAACGGGAGAAGTCCCAGCAGATTGGAGGAGGGTGAATGTGGTCCCTATCTTCAAGAAGGGGAAAAAGGATGACCCAAATAATTACCATCCAGTCAGCGTCAAGTCGATACCAGGCAAGATTCTGGAAAAGATCATTAAGGAATTGGTCTGCGAACATTTAGAAACAAATGCGGTCATCACTAATAGTAAAAATGGATTTACCAAAAACAAGTTATGCCAGACTAATCTGATCTCTTTTTTTGATAGTTACAAGCTGGGTCAATACATGGAATGCCGTGGATGTAGCATACCTGGATTTCAGTAAGGTCTTTGACAAAGTCCCCCATGACCTTCTGGCAAACAAACTAGTAAAATGTGGGCCAGACAAAACTACAGTTAGGTGGATCTGTAATTGGCTAAGCGAACGAACCCAAAGGGTGTTCACCAATGTGTCTTCTTCATCGGAGTAACAAGTGGAGTGCCGCAGGGTTCCAACCTGGGCCCAGTTCTGTTTAACATCTTTATTAATGACTTAGACGAAGGGTTAGAAGGCACAATCGTCAAGTTTGTAGACGACACCAAACTGGGAGGGATAGCTAACACTCCAGAAGACAGGAGCAGAATTCAAAACAATCTTAACAACTAGAGAGATGGGCCAAAACTAACAAAATGAAGTTCAACAGGGACAAATGCAAGATACTTCACTTCGGCAGAAAAAATGGAAAGCAAAGATACAGAATGGGGGATGCCTGGCTCAACAGCAGTACATGTGAAAAAGACCTTGGAGTCCTCATGGACAACAAGTTAAACATGAGCCAACAATGTGATGCAGCAGCTAAAAAAGCCAATGGGATTTTGGCCTGCATCAATAGGAGTCTAGTGTCTAGATCCAGGGAAATCATGGTACCCCTCTATTCTGCCTTGGCCAGACCACACCTGGAACACTGTGTCCAAATCTGGGCACCACAGTTTAAGGGAGATGTTGACAAGTTGGAATGTGTCCAGAGGAGGGCGACTTGAAATGATCAGGGTTCTGGAAAACAGGCCCTACAAGAAACACTTTAAGGAGCTGGGCATGTTTAGCCTTCAGAAGAGAAGGCTGAGGAGTGACATGATGGCCATGTATAAATATGTCATAGGGAGGAGGGAGCAAGCTTGTTTTCTGATGCCCTGGAGACTAGGGCATGGAACAATGACTTCAAACTTCAGGAAAGGAGATTCCACCTGAACATTAGAAAGAACTTCCTTACTGTGAGAGCTGTTCAGCAGTGGAATTCTCTCCCCCCAGACTGTGGTGGAGGCTCCTTCTTTGGAGGCTTTTAAGGAGAGGCTGGATAGACATCTGTCGGGGGTGCTTTGAATGTGATTTCCTGCTTCTTGGCAGGGCGGTGGACTGGATGGCCCATGAGGTCTCTTCCAACTCTATCGTTCTATTATTCAAAAAACCTGGAGGGCCGAAGTTTTCCCATGCCTGCTTTAAAGCCTCCAGAAAAGGAGGCCCCACCGTCAACTTGGCCCAATGTAATTTGACGTCTGTTGGAAACTAGGCAAGTGCGGTTTATATATCTGTGAAAAGTCCAGGGTGGGAGAAATAACTCTTTTCCGCTTGAGGCAAGTGTGAATGTTGCAACTGGCCATCTTGATTAGCATTGAATAGCCTTGCAGAAGGCTCAGCAGGGTAGGGAAGTGGGCGGAGCAGGATTCCCGGCAGGGAAAAATGGTGCCAAACCACCTCAGATTCTGCATGTAGATGCACCTGAGGAGCACCAGGCAGTGGGAGGGGGGCTGGATGGCTGGGTGAGGCAGAAGCAGCGTGGGAGCCTGAGGCGTTGCTGTTGCCTGATGCTTTTAGTTTTCCCGGAGGCTCTTGGTTACTGCTTAACCTCCCCGGCAGCCATTGAGCCCAGGGGCCTCCTCCCTTGAGCCCGCCTCCTCCCTTGGGGCAGAAGGCAAGGGGAAAGGGCCGGCGGTGGGCCCAGGACAGAGGAAAGAGAGGGACGGGAGCGGCGGCAGGTAAGTTTCCCTTCTGCGCCCTGGCTCCATGTTACGGGATCCTGGGAGCTGGGGTTTGGCAGGGCACCAATACTGTTGCAGGGAGAAGGCCAGCGCCCTTGTGAAACTTCAATTCCCATAGGATTCCAGGGGCTGCCAGTCATTCAGACAGCTCCTCCCCCTTCCCTTCCAGGTGCCTCAACAGTGCCCCTAGTGTTTTGGCACCACCAGCACTTGCTTATTTCGTGTATCGGTTTCAGCCGCCCCTGTGTGCAGTCATACTCTCATGACCTCAAATCAAGGTATGGATACACTACTAGAAGTATAAATCTTCATTATGTGGCCAACTGCCTGGTTTTGGGGTGAGATTTTCACCTCATACTATGTTTCATATTTATATATTCAGTTATAAATATATATTTATACTAGCTGTGCCCGGCCACGCGTTGCTGTGGCATTGTCTGGTGGTGTTGGTGAGAAATTGTTGAGGTAGTGGTGGTATTGAATGTCTGTTGTATGGTTGTCTTTATGTTTAGTATGCACACTGAAGTGGATTATATGGCAGTGTGGAGTCAAGATAATCCAGTTCAAAGCAGATAATATAAGATTCTAAATGGGTTATATAGCTGTGTGGAAGGGCCTTGAGTCTACACTGTCATATAATCCAGTTAAAATCTGATAATCTGTGGAAGAGGCCTAAGTGAGGCCTAACTGTGCCTATCCCCTGGGCTGAGTAGGTTGCTAGGAGACCAAGTGGGCGGAGCTTAGCCTTCAAACTGGCAGCAATTGGATAAAAACTATTATTCCTCTCCTTGTAATTAGGACTTTATTTTTCTTTTCTTTTTGTTGTATCCACCTAGAGCCATGAATGATGGGTTGTGTTGTCAAATTTCGAGGTTGGGGGGTCTGTAGTTTTGTTGTTTTGTCCGCTGCCCTGATGCCATCACTCTTTTATATATATAGATAGGGTGTCATATTTATATATTCATAGTTAATATTTTCACCTCAGGCTGCCACATTTTCTACAGTATTTGAGAGGACTTGGCAGGTCCTACTTGTTCAGGCTCATAGTCTAACCCCCAGAAACGCACAGTCACACTCTCTCAGCATAGAGTAAGATACATACACTCAGATTAAATATAAATCTTCATTATATTACTTATATTCATTATAGTGACTATTCTGGCAGTGTCTTTTAGAGCTGTGCTTTTGTCTTATCCCAAGCCTCATCCATTTGAGGGATTGTAATCCCAAAAAAATCCGTAAGAAAAACTTAAGTTTAAATACACTTTATGATATTTCCAGGTATATAACAACTATGATTATTTGTGCTTGCTTTAAAAGTTTATACTTTAATTTCTCCTAAACTATCAAGTAACTTTTGAATAATTAGGTACCTAATTAAAGGTATTTTATGTAGTTTCTAAAATTTGATAATATGTATGGGTCATTGATCTTGATTTTTAGATATTCCAATTTAAAGTGTGTGTGTATGTGTTGTTTTCAACTCTTAAACGTTTGAAAATATACATAAGAAGCACAATGCAGCAAGAAAGACTGACTGGACTTGCACTCTTGAGTGTCCACTGAAGTTTATCAATGGAGCTTGATTTCTGTCAAACTGTATCGACACAGTTTCCAACAGACAATGTGGTATTCTTTTGTGACTATAAATTACCAATTAACAGTCATTTTCAGTTATTTTAAGACTGGAAAACTTTCTAACTTAAATAGAAAATTGATTTAATTAAGTCTATATAAAATATAGAATGAACCATACTATTTAAATTATTTTGTGTTATGGAACTATTCTTCATGATTAGCTTTTAAAAGGTTTCAACCCCCCCCCCCCCCCATTTTTCTGGCTATGGCCCTGCTTGCAAGGCAGGGCACTATTGTATCTACAAACCAGAAGCTGTTTCAGAGAGATAGTAACTAGCCTAGCAATAAAAACTTGTAGCACTTTCAGTGCATGTTCCCCAACATTTTTTGTGCTCAATGGGGCATTACTGATGGGGCCCAGTGGACATTAACATACCTACCAACGTTCCAATTTAGCAGACAGTTCTGATTTATCCTGTGTCATCCCACTTTTCCAGATGTGTTTAAAATATTCCATTTTCTATTCCTACTTTTTCCCTTAGCCCTCTGCCTACTTCAGCTGATACAAATTGAGTTCAAAGTACAAAAATAATTTGCACTCAATTAGCTCAGCAGAGGAAGATGAAAAGAAAGGGGGGGTGGGTGGGTAAAAAGCAAACTGATGTAGCCTTTCCTAGCTTGTATGTTATTCCTTACTAATACATTTTGCCATTGTGACCACATCCATGGTAGGTGCTGGATAAATGTAGTTTCAGGTTGCTTGAGACTATTAAATATAGGTCTGACTAATAATATACCTCATACTATACCATATCTCAAACTCAGCATTGACTTGATATTGATATTGAAATACAGTAATTAAAAGCAAATAAAGACAAAAAATCCATACTTAGCTTAATATAACACAATTTTACTGTATTATACATGTATTTTAATTTGTATTATAGTCCTGAATGGAGAACTCCACATGCATGCTCAGGCAGAAGTTAACTACAATAATTTGCCATAGTAAAATTGGTGGTCTCCTCTAATGGGGAGAATCATAGTTAGATTGGACCTCCTTCCCTTACACTCCAAGCAGGTTTTCTCAAGTGGGTTGATTCAACTCCCTAAATCCACTCACCAGGAGTTAAGCAAACAACCTCTGAAAGATACCTCCTAGTGAATGGAAGAAAAAGACTGCAAGCAACTGTAGAAGGTGCAGCAAACAAAGTGAGGAAAAGATAAAAAGAAGATGGCTGCTGAGCCTGTGTGCCTTCTCTCTCTCTCTCTCTCTCTCTCCCTCTCTCTTTTTTGCAAGTAGCTAATATACACAGGTGTTATTTGGTTAAGAAATACTTTATATATACTTTGACTCGGAATTCCAGTTAGAAACACAGGGATGAATCTTCCATGTTTAAAAATAACTTGCTGTGCCCGGCCACATGTTGCTGTGGCAAAGTATGGTGGCATGGGAAATAAAGTATTGAGGAATTGGCAGTAGTTAGTGTATGTTATTTCCTAAAGCTTGTGAATATGCAATATTTCTGGTTGTTCCTTTTTGTGTGTGTTGGAGGCAAGTATGAATGCTGCAATTAGCTAGAATGATTAGCATGTAATGGTCTTTCAGTTTCAAAGCCTGGCTGCTTTCTCCCTGGAGGAATCTTTTGTTGGAAGGTGTTAGCTGTCCCTGATTGGTTCCTGTCTGGAATACCCGTTTTCAGAGTGTTGTTCTTTATTTGCTGTTTTGATTTTAGAGATTTTTAATACTTGGAGCCAGATTATGTTCATTTTCATGGTTCACAGCAACACAGTAATAATAATAGTAATAATGACTTTGATAATACACACTACTTCTCTCCCTCCTTAGCTTCCTCCCTGAGGAAATCCTTTGTTGGGAGGTGTTAGCTGGCCCTGATTGTTTCCTGTCTGGAATTCCTGTTTTCAGAATGGTGTTCTATATTTACTGTCCCGATTTTAGAAATTATGTTGTTCTGTTTTATTATACCACAGTAATTATTATATATTATATTTATAATCTTGTGTTATTTGCTTTGAACTGGATTATATTACGCCCCTTCTACACAACTGTATAAAATCCACACTGAACTGGATTATATGGCGGTGTGGACTCAAGATAATCCAGTTCAAAGCAGATACTGTGGATTATCTGCCTTGGCATTCTGGGTTATATAGTTGTGTGGAAGGGCTTTGAGTCTACACTGCCATATAATCCAGTTAAAATCAGATAATCTGTATTTTATAGGCAGTGTGGAAGAGGCCTAAGTGAACTCTGCCTGTGATCCAGGCGCCATTGTGGCTGAGGGGGCTGCTAGGACACGAATTGAGCGGGGCTTAAAGGAGGCGGGGCCTACCCTTCTGACTGGTATCCACGGGGAGAATGGTTCTTCCTCATCCTCTGTAATTTGGACTTTATTTTTTTAGGGTTTTTTTAATTGAAAGACATAGATTGGATGACTATGTTTTTGGTGGCCAAATTTGGTGTTACTTGGTTCAGTGGTTTTGTTGTTTACTCCATGGGAAAAACACACATTACATTTTTAAATATATACTAGCTGTGCCGGGCCACGCGTTGCTGTGGCGAAGTATGGTGGTATGGGAAATAAAGTATTGAGGAATTGGTGGTAGTTAAGGTAAAGGGTAAAGGTTTTCCCCTGACATTAGATCCAGTCGTGTCTGACTCTGGTGGTTGGTGGTTATCTCCATTTCTAAGCTGAAGAGCTGGCGTTGTCCGTAGACTCCTTCAAGGTCATGTGGTATGACTGCATGGAGCGCCGTTACCTTCCCGCCGGAGCAATATCTATTCATCTACTCTCATTTGCATGTTTTTGAACTTTAGGGTTGGCAGAAGCTGGGGCTAACAGTGGGGGCTCTCTCCCCTCCCCCAATTCAAACCTGCGACCTTTCGGTCCAGAAGTTCAGCGCTTTAACACACTGCATCATCAGGGGATATTATTTCCTAAAGCTTGTGAATATTCTGATAGATTTTTTTTGTCTGTTGGAGGCAAGTATGAATGCTGCAATTAGGCAAAATGATTAGCATGTAATGGCCTTGCAGCTTTAAAGCCTGGCTGTTTCCACCCTGAGTGAATTTTTTGTTGGGAAGTGTTAGCTAGCCCTGATTGTTTCCTGTCTGGAATTCCCTTGTTTTCAGAGTGGTGTTCTTTGCGATATTTTATGTGCTTCTACTCTCTGTGGCCCTCAGAAAACAGAGGATTTGCCAGACTTTGGTGATGGGAATACTTTGTTGGGAGGTGTTAGCTGGCCCTGATTGTTTCCTGTGTGGAATTCCCCTGTTTTCGGAGTGTTGTTCTTTATTTAGTGTTCTGATTTTAGAGATTGTATTGTTCTGTTTTATTATACCACAGTAATTTTTATATATTCTGATTTTAGTGTTTTTGAATACTTGGAGCCAGACTGTATTCATGTTCACGGTTCACAGCAACACAACAACAACAACAACAATAATGATAATGATAGTAATAATAATGACTTTGGTAATACACACTGCTTCACTCCCTTCTCAGCTTCCTTTCTGGAAGAGTCCTTTCTTGGGAGGTGTTAAGTGGCCCTGATTGTTTCATTGTGGAATCCCCAATTTCCCTGCTTTCAGAGTGTTGCTCTTTATTTACTGTCCTGGTTTTAGAGATTATATTGTTCTGTATTATTCTACCACAGTAATTATTTCATATTGTAAAAGGTCTAATAATGACTAGATGTTCCAAATAATGAAAGATAACTGCCACCGATTAATGGTAATGCAGCCACCACTGTGTGGAGAGACACCTTTAGATTATAAAAGTGCTCAACCACCCAATAGCTCAGAGGAGGCCTTTTACTTTATTCAGTTTTAAAATGGTAGCGCAATTGTGCTGACGGAGTCTATAGATGACAGAGGCTTTGATGTTGAAAGAACAATAGCAAGTTTATTCAGGCACAAGCTTGGTGGTTACAAAAGATGTTTCAATTAGAGGTATTCTTATTAACAGTTACAATACTAGAATGAGATGTATCAAACTCTCTAAAGTATCACTTCTTTTACTTAAAGTAGTTAAAACTTCTTCCTCTGCTCCTTTTAAACTATTACTTCATTGGGTCTCTGTGAGTCCAGCTGGGATTGGTTCCCAAAGTCTGAAACTTGGATTATCCAGTGACTTCAAACCACAGTCACCCCCGTGATATACTATCACAGATTCTCTGTGCCTTTCCAGGACACAGACTACATTAAATAAGTCACCAAACTTATTTAAAACTGTCTCAAAATGAACAATTGAGTCTCCTTGATCCCATCAACCTGGAATCAATCTTCCCTGTGCCTCATCAAAGCACAGACTGAGGCTCACTTTTTAAAAAAACCCTTCACTTCTCCTCCCCTCAGCAGATGGCTCCGCCCACATTTCCATGGCAACTGCCTCAGAGGAGAGCCACTAAATGGCTGCCGCCGTCTCATACCTACCTAACCAAACCACAAGCACATAGTTAAACACAACAAACATGAATACAAAACTCATACTTCATTACACATATTACAGTAGAATCTCACTTATCCAACATTCGCTTATCCAATGTTCTGGATTATCCAACGCAGTCTGCCTTTTAGTAGTCAATGTTTTTGTAGTCAGTGTTTTAAATTCATTGTGATATTTTAATGGTAAATTTGTAAATACAGTAATTACTACATAGCATTACTGCGCATGGAACTACTTTTTCTGTCAAATTTGTTGTATAACATGTTTTGGTGCTTAATTTGTATAATGATTACCTAATTTGATGTTTAATCGGCTTTTCCTGAATCCCTTCTTATTATCCAACATATTCACTTATCCAACATTCTGCTGGCCTGTTTATGTTGGATAAGTGAGACTGTACTGTATATTTATAATCTTATATTATCTGTTTAGAACTGGATTATATGAGGCCCCTTCTACACAGGTGGATAAATACACACTGAAGTGGATTATATGGCAGTGTGGGGTCAAGATAATCCAGTTCAAAGCAGATAATATAAGATTATAAATGGGCTATATAGCTGTGTGAAAGGGCCTTGAGTCTACACTGCCATATAATCCAGTTCAAATCTGTATTTTGAATCTGCCTATCCCCTGGGCTGAGTGGGTTGCTAGGAGACCAAGTGGGTGGAGCTTAGCCTTCTAACTGGCAGCAATTGGATAAAAACAATTATTCATCTCCCTCTAATTAGGACTTTATTTTTCTTTTCTTTTTGTTGTATGAACGTAGAGGCATGGATGAGGGGTTGTGCTGCCAAGTTTAGTGTTTCTGGGATGTGTAGTTTTGTTGTTTTGTCCTAGGCCGAAATTTCATTACCCTTTTATATAGATAGACTAGCTGTGCCCGGCCATGCGTTGCTGTGCCGAAGTCTGGTGGTATGGGAAATAAAGTATTGAGGAATTGGTGGTAGTTAAGGTAAAGGGTAAAGGTTTTCCCCTGACATTAAGTCCATTATAAATGGGTAATATAGCTGTGTGGAAGGGCCTTGAGTCTACACTGCCATATAATCCAGTTAAATTCAGATAATTTGTATTTTATAGGCAGTGTGGAAGAAGCCTAAGTGAGGCCTCACTCTGCTTGTCCCCTGGGCTGAGTGGGTTGCTAGGAGACCAAGTGGGCGGAGCTTAGCCTGGCAGCAATTGGATAAAAACAATTATTCCTCTCCCTCTAATTAGGACTTTATTTTTCTTTTCTTTTTGTTGTATGAACGTAAAGGCATGGATGAGGGGTTTTGCTGCCAAGTTTAGTGTTTCTGGGATGTGTAGTTTTGTTGTTTTGTCCTAGGCTGAAATTTCATTACCCTTTTACATAGATAGATAGATAGATTGTAAAACCAGTTGTAGCATAAAGAAACTGGATTGGTACAGAAGCAGAAAGCATGAATCTCTTGTGCCATTTGCTGATTGAACTGCTCCAAATTATAAAATGTTAGGCCATCAGAACTGCTGCCACCCTGATCCAACAGGGATATCTGATTGTATATCTCCATGTCATCTAATTTCACATCACTAAGGACCAAATTATATGTTACCATAAACATGGAAGCATTTTTCTTCAGTTGCACAAACCCATTGTCTGCACCTTGTAATAGTTTCATGTCAAAAAGATCCTGCCCCAAATCCTTTTGACTATGAAGGCACTGTCTTCAGCAGACAACATTTCTGGGGGCTAAAAAGGAACCCAAGATTCAGATTGTCGGTGAGAATGCATCTAAAACTGAATTATAACTAATCTGTTTGGAGTTTTTTTATGCTCCAGTGATATTTCTGGATTTTATCTTATATTTAAAGTATCTTGGAGGGTGGGATATAAACTGAACAAAACGAATTGCATTACTAAATTTAAAAGGATTTTAATATTTTTCATAGAATCATAGCTGGAGAAGACCATCCAGCCCAACCCCCTGACACACAGGAACACAGAATCAAAGCATCCCTGACAGATGTTGGGTATTTTCTGATCCATGACACACTGGATTTATTTTTTTGTATTTTTATAGTCATATTTTAATGTATTTGCTCTGTCCTAAGTATATTGCGTCATATCTGTTTTTAGCGGCTTTGAATCCCTATATTGGGAGAAAAGTGGGAGAAACATAAAGGAAGTAAAAAAGTAAATAAATTAATAGCTTTCAAAGGATTAAAGCCAGAAGTAACACTTCTGCTAGCTTGATAACATGATCATACAAAAGGATCACAGAGAATAGGAAGCTGCGGTCAATGACAGAATTCTCTTCCATTCAGTCTTAAATTTCCCATTATTTGGCAGCTGCTCAAAACTGCTCCACCTAGACACATCACCAAGTGTTGTTTATTCCCTAAATACAGGCTCTCTTTTTTATTTGGAATCAGTAAAACCTTATAACTCAGAAGCTGAGCACATTTCTGGGCAGAAGGAATCTATGACTGTCTAAAGAAAAAGCGATGTAACAGGATGGGATGTCAGCAGGCAACATCAAGATGATATGAAATTGGTTTTTGGCCATGCCCAACCTAATCCAAATGCATCCCCTAGCTCCATTTTTGCCTTTCATCAATTCCTTGTGTGCTCCCATTATAGGCAACTGGGATATGGCTGGAGTTTGAATCTGCTTTCCCCTTTTCACCCAAGACTATGAGAATTCAGGTGAGTGTTTTCATTTGCCACATATAAGAACCCGTTAAGCTCTTATACAGCAAAGTCATCAATTCCCCTCTAGTCTCAGCTACTTCTTTACATCCATAGCAGTTTTTTGTCATATTTTTTCATATTTTCACAGGTCTTTCTCATTTTACTCTTTCCCACTGAAAGGCGCGCCATGCATCTACTGGGGTGCGGTTGTACAAGAGCTGTTTGTGAGACTACATGGGAGTCAGGGAGAGTGTTCACATTTCAGTTCAAAGAGGAACAGCTTCCAGTGGTTGACCTATAAAGAGTTTTTACCTTGCCCGGCGTTTTCTGACCCTTCGCTCATAGTCTGCTTCTTCATAATAGAGTTCATTGTGACTGGAATCCCTGCAGTGAGCTGCAGCAGCAATCATGGCTCTGGACTGCCCAGCAGCATTGGTACCTGGTCCTTCAAGGAGAGACAGAAAGAAACAGAGGCAGTTAGGAAATGTGAGTCTAAAAAGAAGAATCCGTTAGTACAGATAAGTCATGATGCCCTAAAGCATATGTCCCATAATTCTCAAAGACACTAAAGCCCCTTCTTGGCACAATTATTTCTGGGGCTCAGAACAAAGGTTTGAGTATATTTTTTTCTGACACCCAGTGGAAGAAATTCTCAGTGGACAGAAAGTTTAAATGCAGTCTAGATGTATGCCCCACACAACAAAGAACAACAACAAAAGGGAGTAAGAACAGTAAATTTGACAGAAATATAAATTAGTACACAAAACAACATTGAGCAACACGCGGACAGGGGTCACACATACACACCAAGGTGCTACTTACCATCTGCTAAATACATTTTCAGTTTGGCTACAAGGGCAGCTGGAACACAATTCAGCAACAAGAAAGAACGAGCATGAAAGGAGACAGGAGAATCAGGGAGGAAGATTGGGAGGAGATTCAAAGGAAACAAAAACAAAGACAGAAAATAAGAACATCAAATGACACAAGACAATGGACAAAAACCAAAGCACTGCTAGACATGATAAAATGACGCACCAAAACCAGAACAAGAACATTTTTGGACAAAGGAAGATGGCCCCGACCAGAAAAACAGAACATATAGGCCCGGGCTGTGGCGCAGGCGGGAGAGCAAGCCAGTGCAATTAACTGCAATGAATCACTCTGACCAGGAGGTCATGAGTTCGAGCCCCGCTCGGAGCCTATGTTTGTTTGTCTTTGTTCTATGTTAAAAGGCATTGAATGTTTGCCTATATGTGTAATGTGATCCGCCCTGAGTCCCCTTTAGGGTGAGAAGGGCGGAATATAAACATGCTGTAATAATAATAATAATAATAATAATAATAATAATAATAATAATAATAATAATATAGCACTGCCTTACTCTGACCCAGACTCCCAGTCCAACTGCAGTGCACTGCATATTCCAATAAATGTGAATGGCTTTCTGAGAACTATTTCAGCCTCCCAAGTGACATTGTTCCATGTTTAATGGAAATATTACAGACGAGAGTCAGAATCCTCTGCATACAAAGTATGCAACCTATTACTGAATTATGGTATTTCCTCACAATACTCCCATTGGAGGAATCCAGATCTACCTTAATTGTCCAGCTTCCCTGTAGTTCACTGCCCAAACTCCCTTTTTCTTCAACCCAGATGACCACCAAAATCAATAGAAAAAGATGACACAAGTGACTGAGCACAAAGAAGAGAAAAACAGGTTCAGTTTTTTCAGCACATCCCACTTTAAGTTAATGAGGTAGATATGTGAGTGGCAAACATGTAATTTTGTGAGGCAGTGGGAAGAGGAGATGAACATGTCAACTTCCTATTGGAAGGGATGAGTTTTATATCTTCCTCCTGTAGAGAGGGAGAAAGTTGGCAGGAAGGATCAGGCTCCCTTTAATAGAAGACCTAGGTTGCTTAGTCCCTGACAGACTTGAGAAAACAGAAAATATTCAAAGGATAAAGTACGGTAATATGTTTGCCATACTTAGGAAATTTCTGAAATAATGAAGAAAAAGGCAAACCAAAATACTTGAACAATGGCAAAAATATGGAATGCAAAAGCTGACATACACTAGAATAACAAATACCATGGTTTGGAAGTAGTATTTAGGCATTTTAAAGATCATTCTGAATGTCAAACATCACTCTCCTCTTTGCTGCTTTGTTTTCTTTGAGGAAGAGGGAAGCAAGGTACATGATGCTGCTCTAACCCAGCTGTGAGAAAATTGTGAATGTCTCCATTCTTATGGGAAGCTCTAACTTCTACCACAAAGCAAAAGTAGCACCAGAAAGAACCAAAAGTCAGGCTAAGTATGCAAGTCTTCAAATTAAGTGTATGGTTAAAGTGAGAAAATGAAAGAAGGAAAAACAGGAAAGTGAAAGAGGAAGATGATTAAAGAAGGAACAGCTCTGCCAAATATTCATGCCTTGGAGAACTCCATCTCCCGTGGCCCACCTCAGTACATCAAAGTAAAGAAAGAGAATGAGGCATGGCTTCCCCTTGTCCCGTTTGTCTGTTTCTGCTGTTCCTATTGCTACTACTCAAGAAAAGACAGATATTGTGAGGGGAGGCAGCAGAAAATGCTTCAGGGAACGGTAGACCTTCAGAGAGATAGAATACGAAGCAAGCTCAGATTCTGAAATACCCCTGTAAAAATGCAGACTTTTTCGCCCTTTCTAGGGCAAATCTTTATGGACTGCCATGTTTCCTTTTGAAGTCTGAATAAGGCAAAAAAAAAAATCCAGAATATATGCAGGAAAATAATAATGTAGTTATATTAATGACTTATAGTATTCTTTATTGGGAATATCAGGGTTGGGACAAGTAGAGTGGAAGAGAGCACCCATGCACTTCTCTATATAATACTGTCCCACCTTATCCCTAAGTATGAAGTGATCGGATGAATCCAAGCAATGTAGCACTGCAACAGGAACATTTCAGAAGGCCTTGTGTGTGCATTGTGTCCTTTCAGCTTTCTCCCTCGCACCCATTCTTGCAACACGTGTGAATGTCAGAGCTACTGACAGGGTTTGTGGTGAAGATTAAGATGAAGGGTTTCTTTTCCCAGTATCTGAGCCAGGGATAAGCAGAGAGCAGCGGCCTGACACTGAGAAATCTACCCCTGTAGAGCAGGATCAGGAGCCTCAGGGAAGTAGGCATACAGAGTTAGGGCAGGATTCATAGCTTCAGGAAGCAGACCAAGAGTTAAGCATTCTAGCTAGAACTCAATTAAGAAGTGATGCCATACAACTGAGAAGATTTAATTGGTTGGCTCAGAGATGGGCCAATAGGTGAGAGCACTTGTGAAAGTGGCATAAATAGCTGGAGACTGGACCTAGTAGTTTGCTGGGAGTAATGTTGTTAAACTGCTATAGCCTGAATCCCTGTTGGTGAACTCTTTGATTGGACCTTGACGACTGGACAATGTTTTGGACTACAAATTTATTTATTTACTTCGTTTCTATCCCGTCTTTCTCCACCCCAAAGGGGATTCAAAGCAGCTTACAAACATCTCAACAAAATCAACAATCTAAAATATGAGCAATTAAAACATGTATCAATCAATTAAACAGATAAAAACCAAATAAAATGCTGAGTCATGATTTAATAATTGATATGTTTATTTATTATTGTATGATGAGGCATTGAATTTTGCCTTGGTTTGTAAGCTGCTCTGAGTCCCCTTTGGGGTTGAGAAGACGGGGGACAAATGGAGCAAATAAATAATAAAGATGGTTTGAGTTGGTGAGATTGCTTGGCTTTGACCCTTGGAAAGAACTCTGGATTATTTGTATGCTTTGCCCTAGTTGGACTGATTGCTGTATATGACTTAGACTATGAGACAATGAATGGCTGTGTTTACAGAGATTCGGTATACAGGTCTCTGACAGGCAACTTCCCCTTCTCTAGTGTGGATGAAGCCCCAAACATGACCCACCCTGTAGCGACTATGGATAGTCTTAAACATTACAAGTCTGGTTTCTGTCAGAAATATTAAATATTAACTGGGTATTTTGATTACAAAAGTGTAGGCCGAAACCTGTTAAGAGTTAGTGGACCAAAGCTGGCGATGCTCTGGGAAAGTGCGTAGGTTGAAGTGTGTTGGTGGTAGTTTTTTTGCCTCAGTGAGGGAACTCCTCAGTCAGTGTAAGGTGAACATCAGTTTGAGGTAAACCTGTTTGAGAGAAGCCTTGTGTTCTAAAGCTCCTGTGTGAAGGCTGCTGCGTGTTAAAGCTACTATGTATTTATTTGTGTTATACAAACCTTGTTATTGTAAATAGTACAGCTATATTATTTTCATACAAAGAAAAGCCTTCTTTGGAAGACATAACATTGATCTGTGTGTTTTATTTTTTTCATCACTTTGGCCTACTGGGGTTGGATCACGCCACTGCTAATGCGTTGCTCTGCTATCCATTTATGAGGAGGGCCTTTGCTTATTTAGCCCACTCATCCAACAAAGGTTATGGGCCCAGTACGGCCCCAGTATAGACCAGTCTAACCCAGTCTAGCCCAGTACAGGCCAGTAGAGATCAAATTGAGGCTGAAGAAACATGGCAATGGCATTTCAAGCAAATGGACTGTGGTTATTTAAAATTTCCTGTTAAGAGACAATTTGTGGAAAGTTGTGGAAAATCCCCCAGATAAAGAAGATGATGATGACAAATTGAAGGCAGATCAGTGTGCAAAGGCTTCTATTATATTGGCATTAGAGGATAGTCAACTGCCATATGTGAGAAATGTCCAAACAGCTGCTGAGTTTTGGCAAAACCTAAAGGAAGTTTATGTCAGCCAGTCAGTAGGCATGAAAATTTTGCTGACAGGGAAGTTATACAATTTAAAACTTCAGAAGGGGGAAAGTATTACAAACCACCTGCAGGAGAAACCACCTGCACCTGTTCATTGACTTGGAAGAAAGGGGCATGTGTTATACTGAAGAAAACAAAGCTTATATTTTGATTTCTTCATTACCCAAAGATTGGGACAATTTTTGTTATGCTATGCAAAATATGGATGATAAGGATTTAACCCTTGACTATGTGTCTTCAAGGCTTTTGGAGCAGGAAAATAGGCTAAACTTTGAGTTATCCTGCAAAGACCTTCAAGTAGCTACCACAAGAAAAACTAGTGAAGCTGTGAGTAGCCAGGATTACACAAGGATGTTTAATGTAATAAAATGTTTTGCTTGTTGAGCTAGAGAGAGATGGAGAGGTTACGTGCTATAAATTACAAAAGTGGTTGAAATAAAAAGGAATTTGGCACCAGAAAACTAATCCATACAGCCCTGAAAAAAATGGAATAGCAGAAAGAAGAATATGAGTGTTACAAGGAATGGGAGGCTGTACGCTGGAAAACTCTAAATCACCATTTAGTTTATGGGGAGAGGCAGTAGAAACTGCAAAACATGTTATTAACCCCCAGTGTAAATGAAACTCCATTTTATAAAATGTTTGGCAAGAAACCTAATCTTAAGTTTTTGGAAGTTATGCCAATATATTAATTCCTGGTGAGCAAACACGGAGAAGACTTCGTTTCATTGGGTATAGTAAAAAGGAAAAAAGGTATTGTTTTTGGTTAGGACAAGGCAGAATTATTATCAATAGAGTTTGATGGTAATCAGAATTGGAAAAATATACATCAAAACAAAGAAGTATTTCTATCATTTGTAAGTATTGGGCCTCTGCAAAGGGAAACTAAAAGAAAAAAAAATCTAGAAATGAAGAAATTGATACAGAAACAGAAATAGAACTCGCAAAAGAAAAGAAACTAGAAATTCCATGTACTAAGTAGTCCTAGTGTAGAAACAGAGAATGTAACTAATAAAATAAATGAAGATGAAGAGTTGATGGAAGGGAAATAACTGAAATCCCTAGAAGATCAGAAAGGGCTAATAAAGGTGTACCACCAAAAAGATTTATGGTTCCATAGGTAACAATTAAAAGAACGACTAAATTGTAAAATCCTGTGAAGCTAACAGTGGATTGTGTTTATGTATATATGTATGTATGATTTAAATTTGAGATTTTTGTAGTCAAAAATAGAAGGGTGTCAGAAATATTAAATATTAAGTGGGTATTTTTTTATTACAAACGTGTAGCCCAAAGCCTATTAGAGTTAGTGGACCAAAGATAGCATCACTCTGAGGAGAGTGAGTAGGCCGAAGCCTGTTGGTGGTAGTTTTTGCCTCAGTGAGGGAACTCTTCAGTCAGTGTAAGGTAAGCCTCCTTTGGAAGATACAACATTGGTCTATGTGTTTTTGTTCCTTTTCATCACTTTGGGCTACTGGGCCTGCTGCTGATGCATTGCTCTGCTATCCACTTATGAGGAGGGTCTTTTGTTATTTATTAAGCCCACTCATTTCTTCTATCCAACAGTTTCTTCTATCTTTTGCAGGGAAAATATTGCAAGTGCCTGAAAAATTTAGTAGATGTAGTTTACTTGTTATGGAGTCAAGACAGCGAGAAAGAAAGAGAGGTTTTTAGAGGCTCAAATATACACATGTGTCTTGGGACATGCCCTCAGAAACTCCAAACCTGCCAGTAACATAGTGCTACAGAAACTGCTAAGCCCAACACATCACAGAAGGTGTTTTATGCTGTGCATCTACCAGTTACAATTAATGCCTCAGCCTGTGTAAAATGCTGGCTCCAGGTGCCTCTCTGGAAGAGTCCTCCGAGAATGGAAAGTTTGGCTTTTCCCTGCAACCAAAGGCCAAGGAAGAGAAAGGAAGATATCAGTTCCCAAACATTCCCACCAGCTTCTCCTCTTTGGACCTACCATCAACACTGTAGACCTTCAGGCCTGCCATGTGCTTTGCTGCCCGTGCTTTAGAAGCCGTTAACAACATTGGATTATAGACTGCAAAGTCTCTGTAGTAATTTTCCAGGATAACTAAAGCAGCCCGCTGGATGCTGGAAAAGAGAAATCGGAAGAAACAGATTCTTAAGGTGCATTCAAAGGAGACATCTCCACACAGGTGCTGACAACAGTTTCCATGGGTCCACTGTACTCTGGTAAACATGTCTGGCTGCAAAGACGCCCACTGGGCTGTGGACAAATTTTGAAACTTTTGACAAGTTTTGAAAAAAATGCTTTGAGTCCTCACAAAGTATTTGCTGTGGCAAGCATAATTGGTCTCAGTCTCTCTCTCACACACACACATGCATAGACATTTCACAGGAAGGCAAACTTGCAATGTTAAAAGAAAGATAATATTCCTAAGAACCTGAACACAACACAAAGATGTATTCTAAACCATGGGTCCCAATCCTAGATGGGGTTCCCTCAGGTCAAAGTTTGGGTCATGAAAAATTTGACAATAGAAGCTTCTGAATGCTTCCTAGTTATGTACATGAACCTATAAGCAACAACATACAGTGTTTACAGTGGACTCTGCCAAAAATGCTTCGGCTGTACTGCCCCAAAAATAAAATCAACCTGTTTAGCAAGCCTTGCAAATGATGTTTACTAACAGTAAATGTTTTATTTTTATATCTGTTGTATGTATCTGGGAGCCCTGGTGGCAAAGTGTGTTAAAGCACTGAGCTGCTGAACTTGCAGACCAAAAGGTCGCAGGTTCAAATCCCGGGAGTGGAGTAAGTGCCCGCTGTTAGCTCCAGCTTCTGCTAACCTAGCAGTTCGAAAACATGCCAATGTGAGTAGATCAATAGGTACCGTTCCGGCGGGAAGGTAATGGCGCTCCATGTAGTCATGCCGGCCACATGACCTTGGAGGTGTCTACGGACAACGCCGGCTCTTCGGCTTAGAAATGGATATGAGCATCAACCCCCAGAGTCAATCACGACTGGAATTAACATCAGGAAAAAACCTTTACCTTTTACCTGTATGTATCTGGGATCATGTAAAAACATCTCAGATGGAAAGGGATGGCGAATGGAATTTTTAAGAAGCCCTGTCCTAAATCTCAGATTATAAAAAGTCCCACTCATTTGAACCCATAGTTCAAATCCAGATTCCCAGGGCAATCACCCCCAAACCCTGCCCGTATACACAGTTGGCCATGTTGGGTCTGAGTGCCAAATTTAGTCCAAATCAATTATCGGCTGGATTCAGGGCTCTCTGGATAAGGGTCCCAGATCTGAGGTCAATCACCCCAAACCAGGCCTGTATGCATAGTTGGCCATGTTGGATCTGTGTGCCAAGTTTGGCCCAGATCTGATGTCAGCTGGGTTCAGTACTTTCTGGATGCAGATAACTCCAAAAATCAAGGCCCATTCCCACTAACCCTTGTAGTATGTTCAGTTGGTTATGGGGCTTCTCTGTGCAAAGTTAGGTCCCAGTCGACTGTGGGTGGGGGATACTGCAAGTCCCATCACCCGTGGGAAATTTAGTCCAGATCCATCATTGGTTGGGTTAACAGTGCTCTCTGGATGTAGGTCAAGTACAACTTTTGTAAATCATGGTGAATTTTCCCCAAACCTCTTGTTCAGTTGCTGATCAATTCATCTGTTAACTGTTTGCCATAGGAAAGGGTAGAAGAGGGTTAAGGTAAGAGGCAGTGGGTAGGGTCATGCAAATTAAGGAACCCTGGGATGTCCATTTTGGAGGAAAAACTGGACATCTAGGATGAAATTGTTCCCGCCTGAAAGCCTTCACTTGGGTGAGGGCCAGAATGGTTTTTGTGGCAGGGTTTGGGCTACATATTCATGGCACTCACTATAACCTGCATATCAGTGGAGGGAGGGCCAATGGTGTCTCCTGTGCAGTGGGAACTATAGCTCTTTGTGGAGGCGGGAGGCTGTCTTTGGACACCTTCGACACATACGCACATACACATTTTCACTTTTATTATGTGTATAGAAGGTATCTATACACATAATAAAAGTGAAAAACATCCATGTGTATAGATAATATAGATATAGATAGACACAGATATATATCATTGTTTCATTGTTTCATGCTTTTTGCATTACAGATATGTGCAGTGTGCATTGAAATTTGTTCATCTTTTTTGTCAAACTATAGTCCCAACAGTCTGAGGGACTGTGAACTTGCCTCCCCCATTTGAAAAGTTTGATGATGCCCTAGACCATCATAGTGCTATGATCCCCCTATCCAGCTGCCATGGCTACACCCTATAGGATCCTGGGGCTTGTGCTCCCATCAAAGGCACAAGAGGAAGAGCTCCCTGTGAAGCTTCCAATGTCCACCCTGTACTGCCAACCACAAAAATCCATAGGATGTTGTCATGGCAGCTGAAGTGGAATCATAGTACGGTGCAGTGTGAAAGGACCCCTGATCCTTCCAACCCTGTTGGTTCACTCTCTGCCCTAGTTAGTTTCCTGCTTCTTCCATAGTACAGGTTGAGCATTCCCTTTATTGAAGTTATATCTTCTGCAGAATGGGACACTTTTTGGTCTTACAGCTGCATATGCTACGCAGCATATTGGTCTGTGTTGAGTATTGGGTATTGAGTTTAATACCCTTTTAATGCATTGATGGATTATTTTTTCATTTACAAAAATCAGATCAGGGTTATAACCACGCTTCCACCAGCCGCTATTGAAAGATGGTGGTAATTTACTGTCATGGAGGAGGCTCATTCTACTATTGTCGGCCCACGTTAAAACTGCTTCGCTATTTCTATCATCTTCGTCATAGCCCCAGACACAGCTATGGCTATTGAAATCTCCCACAACAAAATGGGCTTTATGATTGTGGCAATTGTTTGGGGGCGTAAAATAGAAATCAGCCCCAGGTGGTTTATAGAGTGATGATACAATGCAACTATCAAGTTCCACAGATAAGATTTCAATGTTGTTCACTTCTGTGGGGGAAGTTGCAGAGATTGCTACACCAAATCGTACAAAAATGGCACTACCATATTGTCTGTGAGGTCATTTACAGAGACCTTGGAAGCTGTTATTTTTGATATAGAACCTTCTATAGAAAATTATGACATGTTTGTAGAAGCTGTGAAAAGATCCTCAAGGCTCTCAATCCCTAGAGGCTGTCACACAAGCTACCTACCAGGCCCAAACAAAGAATCACTAAATCAACTACAAGAATATCTCAGACTATTTCAAGAGAATCCATACAGCGATGAGACTATAGCAGCAGGCCAAAATCTATCTACAGCCTTAGCTAATGCTAAGAAAAGCCACTGGATAGAGCTGCTTGAGAACCTTGATATGTCCAAGAGTAGCCGCAAAGCCTGGCAATTGCTGAGACGCCTGGATAGTGACCCTCTGGTCAACCATGGACATGCAAATGTGACACCAGACCAGATAGCTCACCAGCTAATTCAGAATGGAAAAACCAACTGCAGCAGAATAAAGATGAAAATCAACAGGGTGCCATAACTTGAAACCCACCAGTTGTCTTCTCCTCTAAACCTGAAAGAACTCAGAGAAGCCATCAAGCGATGTAAGACTGGTAAAGCACCTGGCCTAGATGACTTAATGATGGAGCAAATTAAACACTTGGGCCCCAAAGCTGAAAACTGGCTTTTGAAATTCTACAATCAATGCTTGGCACACAAACATTCCCAGAGTATGGAGGAAAATTAAGATCATTGCCATTTTAAAACCTGGTAAAGATGCCTCCAATGCCAGGAACTACTCAATCTCCCTCTTATGTCATCTATATAAAGTCTATGAGAGGATGCTATTAAATCGATTATGACCTGTCATCGAACCTAAGCTTATTACACAACAAGCAGGTTTCAGACCAGGGAAAAACTATACAGGTCAAATTCTCCATCTGACTGAGCATGTCGACTTTATGGCAGCCTATGACACGGTGCAACATAGAAAAATGCTGCATGAAGTCTACGATATCACCTGGGACTTTGATTTTACAAAAACTGTCTAGACCCTCTTGGAAAACCGCAGCTTCTATGTGGAGTTTCAGGACCGGAAAAAGTAGATGGAGGAGGCAAAAGAATGGTTTGCCCCAAGGCAGTGTTCTTGCACTGACCTTATTTAACATGTTCTCGAAGGATCAGCCACAACCACCACTCACAAAGAGCTTTATATATATGCTGATGACCTGGGCCGAACAACAAAAGTGAAAGATTTTGAAACAGCTGAAAGTCAACTCACTAATGCCTTGAAAGATCTCTCCAGCTACTACAAAGAGAACCACCTGAAGCCTAACTCTGCCAAGCACTCTGTGTGCTTTCCACCTATGTAACCATGAAGCCAACAGGAAACTGAAAGTTACTTGGGAAGGCCAAGAGCTCGAACACTGTTCCCATCCTAAATACCTTGGTGTCACCTTAGATCGAACACTAACATATAGGAAACACTGCATGAATACCAAGCACAAAGTAGCTGCACACAACAACATCCTGAGGAAACTTACTGGTAGTGCATGGGGTGCAGACCCACAAGTAATAAGAACATCAGCCCTGACCTTGTCTTACTCAACTGTTGAGTATGCCTGTCCTGTCTAGCACAAGTCTGCCCATGCGAAGCAGGTGGACATAGCACTGAACGAAACATGCAGAATAATCACAGGATGCCTTAAACCTACACCTGTTGATAAACTCTACAAGTTAGCTGGCATTGCCCCTCCTGACGGGAAGTTGCTGCTAACTGTGAGAGAAATAAGGTCGAACATTGTGAAAGCCACCCACTGCATGACTATCAGCCTCCTCCCACCAGACTCAAATCAAGGAAGGGCTTCATGAGAACCACCACTCCTCTTGATGTTCCTCCAGCAACAGCAAGAGTGTCCCTCTGGGCAGCTAAAGCAGGAAATCCCAGCTGGATGCCCCCCCCCCCATGAGGGTCTTCCTCCAGGGGCAAACCAAGAATGGGCAACTTGGAAGTCCCTGAACAGACTCAGAAGCGGAGTGGGCAGATCAAAAGACAACTTGGTGAGGTGGAACTACCTGGAGGAATCCTCCACCTTGTGTGACTGTGGAGCAGAACAAACAACTCTGCATATGTCTGCTTGCCCACAATGCCCTGCCTCATGCACAGAGGAGGAATTGTTCAAAGCCACGGACAATGCGGTCGCTGTTGCCCACTTTTGGTCTAAAACCATTTAGTTGCTTGTGATTTCCTTTATTTTATCACTTTTAAACTTATTTATTATGCAATGCTTTTGACATGAAATAAAAAATAAATAAGCATTCCCTTATCTGGAATTCCAAAATCCAAAATACTCCAAACTGTGAAATTGTCTACATGGATGCTGGAGCTAGTTCCATTTTTGCTTTCTTTTTCTTTTTTTTTTAAATAGTTTTTATTAATTTTGACAAAACAAAACACATTGGGGATGGGGGGAAAGGAGAAACAAAGGGCTCGTTGTACATAGACTTTGAATCATGCACAAAAATATCAAAATTGTATAAAACAGTGTATAAAATAACCCTCAGGTTATGTGTATAAAGTATGTATAAAACCTCAATGAATTTCATGTTCAGACTTGGGTCCCATCTTCAAAGTATTTAATAACGTATAATTCAGTTCAAATATTGCAAAAACCAAAATAATGCAAAGTGAAAAACACTTCTGGTCGCAAGCATTTTGGAGAAAGGATACTTAACCTGAATGTATAAAGTATGGTCACGTCTAACCCTTTCCCAGCTGAATCACTGTAACACCCAAGAAGTGTTACTGAACATGGAACCGCATTGGATCTACCATTCTTTGTATTTCCCCCAACTCCTCAAGTGGCTGAGAGCAATTCACATCAAAGCGCTGTTTGCTATGCTAGTCATCCTTATTTCCTAAGAACATTTCTTCGTCCCAATGGTGTCACCATTGCATGTGCATGTGCATGTATGTGTACCTCTCTCTCTCTCTCTCTCTTAGCAGCTCCTCATATGAAAGTAGTTGTGGCCATTTGACTGCTTTAAATTTTTAAAATAAATAAAAATAAACCACAGACATCAGGAATCGCCACCCCACAATAGGCTATAGAACAAGGATGAGCATGTTCCTTCCTGTTGATTTTTGCATTGGTATTGGCCAGCACAAACCCTTTTATCCAGGCAGGCCTAGAGCAGCTTTACTTGCAGTGTAAAGGGGGTTTTAACTGGATAAGCGTGGTGTTTTGCTTTACTGCTGTATTTTTGAATCTGTGTGAAGCCCTGAAATTTCTCGCTGACAAACATGTTTAGTGAAAGATTTAGTCTTGCTCCATCAAACATTTATAAAACTATTTCTACTGGAATTCCAGCACAGTTGGACACTGATGGATTTGAGCAAAGATATGCATCTGAATATTTCTTTTCGAAAGATACTCCAGCCATTCCCAAATCAGTTACCTTACATGCAATGTCTTACAAGTAGAAAATGCTGAGTTATTTTTATGCTTGAAATCCACCCTCCCTGTGTGGACTGTGGGGTGTGGCTGCTGCACGAAGTCAATGTTTTTCATTCTTTCTCCAGTAACGCTCTTCCTGCAACCGAAATCCAAGTTATGCCCTATTCAGAGCTGGTATTTGTCCTGTGTGAAGTTTAGTGCAGGGGGCATCAGCTAGCCCTTCCCTATCCTGGCATTTATCACCAACCTTCTTTTTGGGTCAGGGGAGGCTGCCTCCCAGCTATTTGAAATTTTAAACAAACAGGGAGTGTTTTCAGTCACAGACTTCTGCAGTTTCCTTAGCCTCTTAAAAAGAACAAAAAAACAACTGAAATCATCAGGCAGAGTGGAGCAAGCCTTAATTACATGGATTACATGGCACCTACAAGAAAACCAGAAAGGTCACAACAATTTGGAAAATGAGCACATGCTCAAAAGAGACCCCCAGGGCAGCATTACTAAATGTGCCTGCCCACATCAATTGAAAGTATCACCCTTGATAACTCAGCTGTGCTGGTTCCACATTATGAACCATGAAGTCATGGGAGCTACCTCATCCCAAGACCAAGAGTATGCTCACACACACACTTTTCTTTCCACACAGGACTGCTGTTTCTTTAAGGGTGCATATGAACAACAGAAATCATGTTAGTAGGAGAGGGGGGGAAACCCAAAAATGTTTCATTAATGAGTGAAATGGGAAGAAAATAGGATTCAGTGATTGTAAAAAAAAAAGGCCAGGCAAGAAGTCAGGCAGTAAAAGAGCCATGAGTTGTGAGGGGAAGTACTAAGTCAGGGGTCCCCAAACTAAGGCCCGGGGGCCGGATGCGGCCCTCCGAGGTCATTTACCTGGCCCCCGCCCTCAGTTTTATAATATAATATATTCTATATAGATATAATATTGATAATAATATTATAATGTAATACAATATAACACTAATAATAATACCATATAATAATATTAATTATATATTCTATATTACATATAATATTACTAATAATATTACAGTACAGTGGTATAGTTCAATATAGTAATATATAATGCTAATATTGTGCTGTGCTAATAATATAATATATTGTATGTACATATAATTTGTAAGCCACTCTGAGTCCCCTTTGGGGTGAGAAGGGTGTGATATAAATGTAGTAAATAAATGCAGTAAATAATAAATAATAAATAAATTTTAGACTTAGGCTCACCCAAAGTCTGAAATGACTTGAAGGCACACAACAATAACAACAACAACAACCCTAATTAACTTGACTATCTCATTGGCCAGAAGCAGGACCACACTTCCCATTGAAATCCTGATAAATGTATGTTGGTTAAAATTGTTTTTATTTTTAAATATTGTATTATTCTTTCATTGTTCTTCTTCTTGTTGTTGTTGTTGTTTTTGCACTACAAATAAGACATGTGCAGTGTGCATCGGAATTTGTTTGTATTTTTTTTTTCAAATGATAATCCGGCCCCTCAACAGTCTGAAGGATTGTGGACCGGCCCTCGGCTTTAAAAGTTTGGGGACCCCTGTACTAAGTCATGTTGATAAGGGTCAAGCAAAAATATATTGCTGGACCCAAAAAGTAAGAAGAGGAGGAGGATCTGATGAAGTGTAGGTCCTTTCCTATTATTCTGTTAAGGTTAGTTTAGGACTGTAGAATGTTAGAATCTGAGTAATATGTTTCAGTAAAATCAAAGGACGTCTGCTCTAATCACTTATCTATAAAATACAGGTACATGCTTCCCCGAGTTGTTAGATTTCAATCATTTCACTGAAGAGATCAGTGTTAATGCTCTAAATCAGCTAAACCACTAATAAGGAAGATTCTCATTATTATTTAGTGTAATCTTAACAAATATTCAAAGATGTAGGTTTCATTTCATGATAGATCCATGATACACAACTCCTATGGGTTGTTTTTATATTATTTTTCAATTCAGCAAAATTGGCATTTAAATCTAGCTCTCCTCCTTGTTCAGCTCTATAATACCTTCTCAAATTCTCTACTCCAGAACTTTCCAAATCTTTCCTGTTGGTGACATGCATCACTTCGCAACACTAATTCAGTCTTTGTAGCAAACCACATACAGAAATTGTAATAGCAAAATGTATGGGAACACATATCTCGCAAAAACTTTTCATATATTTAAAATATATAATTTATTACTTTTTTCACATAGATTCAGAGTTTCTCCTAACATGTATGCAACACATCTACACACTACAGCTAATACACTAATATACTAATGTGTTGTGACATGCAGTTTGGAAAGCTCTGCTCTACTCATTTACCTTCTCTATTTTTATGTGATGGAAGGACTCTGTGCTCCTGCGATAGAAGAGGCTACACTGATGGCAACAGTGCTGCTGATGGGGTTTCCCATGTAAGACAGGCTGTTGTTGAGGAGTCAGACTAAATGGACCAAACAGTTCCTGTGCAGCAGCAGAAATGAGGGCGGAAGTGATACTGATGGAGGATCTCTCAGAGACAAATGCAGCGGCATTATATCTAATACAACAGGTCCATGTATGATGTGAAGGATCTGTCCTAGGAACCTTTATATAATATGATTTTTGCATAATCCGAAAGCCTATTATCCTTACCTAAAATAAGGATGTCTTGGGCTTTTGTCTGATGCATACTATAGAATTGTTCTAGAAGAACTACACAATGTGTTTTCCCTAAGTCTCTAGCACAATTCTATGGTCAATTTCTGGCAGAATGTCTAGTCACTCATCAGCTGGTCATTCACAACAATCAAGCCAAATACGACGCAATACCACACAAAAGGATAAAACACTAGAGCTGAGGCTTTGTTGTTTTGAAAGGAGGCCTCAATTTCACTTCAAAATACCTTGACACCTAGTCAAGAATAGTGCAGTGCGGAAAATGATGTGCAGCAACATACATTCACCTTGAGCAGATAATAAACCCCTGCTGCCTGGGTGGTGAAATCAGCACAAAAATCAAGTCAGAGCATGATGTGGCAATTCAGGTGGCAGCTGCAGCAGCGTGTGCTCCTGTGTCATCCCAAAATGGTATTAGGCACCTGGAGCAGCAAAGAGATCCGTGCACACAAACTACCCACCTCTTTAAACTGCCTTTAACTCCTTTCCCGCATCTTGCCTAAACATTAACATAGAAGTTGAACATTCTTGCAAGTCTGTTTCTAGGACCAATTCCAGTCACCCTCAACCTCCCAACAAATGTAAAGAAGAAATCCAAGACATCAGAATATTAAAAAGATCGAGGACATTTACAGAGAATCATGCCAGGCTACAGAAACATAGAGAATATCGAAAGCGAAGTATTTTGACAAAACATACCTCTGGAAAGGAACAACAACGATTAGTTCATTGCAGATGCATAGGAGGGAAGTAAGTGGGGAGTGAAGTGTTTGATGCAGGCCGCTTGCTTGCTTGGTTTCCAAAAGATGGTATAAAATACCTTAAATAAATAAATCGAAGGCTATCGCAGATGGAGCCAAATTTGCCAAATCACTTGCCCCTGACAAATCAGGATGGAGAAGTAGCTCACAAGCATTCAAAGAATTGTTTCAGGATTCAAGAGTACTATTGGCCTTTTAAAAGGTAAGAACAAATTGCTCCAGATTATCTACTGCAGTGGTCATGGAGCTACATTACTTATAAATCAAGAATAAGCTTTCTAATTTACTTATCATGAGGGGTTCTAAAGAAGAATGTAACCACCTAGAAAAACACTTATGCTCTGTTATATACTATGCTAATATAAGCGATCACTTGGTATGATTGTCTTCTAAGTGTCGACTTTTGGAGGTGGATCCATAAGTGACTGTAGAGTCCTGGATCCGCATGGTGTTTCACAATGCGGACGTAGATTTTCAGATGGAAGGTGGTCCCAACAAGAGTTGGCTTTGCGTTCCTTCCTCTTGGCAAGTTTCTCCCTTTTGTCTTCTATTCGTGCCTCTTCAAAACCCATAGAACTATTGGTAACAACTGACCTCCAGTTAAAACGCTTAAGTGCCAGGGCTTCCCAATTCTCTGTGTTTATTCCACATTTTGTTTAGGTTGGCTTTAAGCCTATCTTTAAATCTCTTTTGCTGTCTACTGACATTCCATTTTCCATTCTTGAGTTGAGAATGAAGTAACTGCTTTGGGAGACACTGATCGGACATTCAGACAACATGACCAGTCCAGCAAAGTTGATGGCAGAGAATCATTGCTTCAGTGCTGGTGGTCTTTGCTTCTTCCAGAACGCTAACATTTGTCTTTCCAAGATATTTGCAGGATTTTTCAGAGGTAACACTGATGGAATCTTTCCAGAAGTCAAGAGTGAGGTTTTCAGATGATCCATGTTTTGCAGGTATACTACAGAGTTGGCTTTATAAACATGCACTTGGCATCTCTACGAATGTCCCGATCTATGAACATTCTCTGCTTCATTAAAAAAATGTTGCAGTCGCAGAGCTCAGACAGTGTTGTATTTCAGTGTCAACGTCAATTTTTGTGGAGAGGTAACCGCTAGGTAGCAGAAATGGTCACATTTCCCAGCATTACACCTTTAAGCTTTACTTCTGGCATTGCAGAGGGATTGTTTGGTGCCTGCTTTAGTTTTCCCAATGTTCAGTAAGAGGCCCGGCTTCTCATATACTTCTGTAAAGATGGTTTAAGTGGCTTGTAGGTATTCCTCTGAATTAGCACAGACTATATCATCATGCTCAAAATCACCTCTTCATGTTTTAGCCTTTTTATCCATTTTATCTTGATACTAACCCCAGACTTAATTCTTTAAGTTCAGAAAACTGGTTGCAAAGCTACTTCTAACTCTGAGAAAGTTCCAACATGCAACCACAGTGTGTTGAAACCCTTTCTGCTATGTGCTTTGCAAAGACAGCAAGACGACCAATGAATAGGTTTTTATTTCAAACAGCCTTCCCAAACCACCAACTGTCAGTATTGGTAAGACAAACATGGAAGGTTAACTAAGGTAGACAGTAACAGAAAATTCAGATAAAATCTCTGATTTGGATCTGAAGCCTGTAAATGGTGGATGGCCAACAAAATCACTATAGCTATTTTTAAAAAAGAAATTGAAAGCCATGAAAGCAGCAGAACAACTCCACCCACATTTCTCCACAAAACATTGATGGCTATAGATTCCATCATAATAAGGAAAACTTTTACTCAGGATTCAAGGAGACAGAAAGTCAAGCAGCATGTTTACTTGGCAAACATGTAAAAACTGAATGCACACTGAACACACATTCCTAAGATTAAACCTGGACTGCAAATCATAAATGCCCATGTTACAAAGAACCTTTTCATCTTTAACATAACTCTGTTGTTTGAGGAGTTGAAATAGTTTTTTCAAGTCTTGCTTAATGATACTATTATAAAATCCTCTAATATTCTACTGAACACTCAGATGAATGTGCAGTCCACTTTTGTTACTGTCTGCTTTAGCAGCATGTTAACAAACGTACATGTGAACAGACTTAACTTGTTCTACCAAGAACAGCTTTTAATCTTATGCAGACCAAAGGCTATCACTTTTTGGGTTCCATCCAACTCAACACATCCTAGACTCCAATGATGCCGTTTTGCAGAACAGTGAGTAGGAGTGTATGAGAGAGAGAAAAACATCTTGCTAATCATGCACCTTGACTATAAGGAGGACTCCAAAGTAGAATTTGAAGTTAGGAGAAGGAGACTCCACCATGTTCCGAGGCAGCATATTCCACTGTCAAAAAGCTTTATTCATCAGGAGCTTGTTCCCAATGCTTAGGTGAAATCTCTTTTCCTGTAGCTCTGTGTTCTACTCTCTAGAGCAGCAGAAACCAAGTCTGCACCATTTTCAATATGCCATCCTTTTACATATTTAAATATGGCTATCCCTTTTCCTTTCAGCCCTCTCTAGGCTAAACATACTCATCTATCTCCCTAAGCCACTCCTCATAGAGCTTGGCTTTGATCATTTTTATTTATTTATTTATTTTTCAAACTTATATGCCGCCACTCCCCTAGGGCTCGGGGCGGCTCACAAGAACCGGCTAAAATAACAATTTAAAAACATCTTAAAAACATCTTAAAAACATCTTTAACAAAACATCTTAAAAACATCCTAAAAGCACCTTTTAAAACATCAATAACAGAACTCAAAAGCCTGCCGGAACAGATGCGTCTTACATCTGATCACTCATTTTGATCACTCTTCTCTGGATATGTTCCAGCTTGTCAATATCTCTCTTGAATTATGGTTCTCAGAACTGGACACAGAATTCCAGATGAGGTCTGACCAAAGCAGATGTTCTGACCATTATACTAGTTTTTCTATCTAGAGGTAACAGATAGAAAAACTAGTATAAAGATAAAAAATAAAGAAAAAATAGTAAAAAATTCAGCACCCTGATTTACACGGTTCTGCAAATCAGGGTGTTGTACTTTTTATCTTTACTATAGTTTCCAGATGAAGAGGATCAACTGGGTTTGGTCGGTCAACCAATAAAAATGCAGCTAACAGTATTATCTAGCCCTTAATTTACCATCTTTCTTCCTTTTGAATACTGGGACAACATTTACCCTCTTCATCTGCTGAGACTTCTATTCTCCAAACATTCTTGCTTTATTAAGAGATTGCAACAGTCAATTCATAAAATCATAGAATCAGAGTTGGAAGAGACCTTATGGGCCATCCAGTCCAATCCCTGCCAAGAAGCAGGAAAATCACATACAAAGCACCCCTGACAGATGGTTATCCAGCCTCTGTTTAAAACCCTCCAAATAAGAAGCCACTACTACACTCCGGGGGAGAGAGTTCCACTGTTGAACACCTCTCACAGTAAGGAAGTTCTTCCTAACGTTCAGGTGGAATCTCCTTTCCTGAAGTTTGAAGCCATTGTTCCATGCCCTAGTCTCCAGGGCATCAGAAAAAAAGCTTGCTCCCTCCTCCCTATGACATATTTATACATGGCCATCATGTCTCTCCTCAGCCTTCTCTTCTGAAGGCTAAACATGCCCAGCTCCTTAAACCGCTCCTCATAGGGCTTGTTCTCCAGACCCCTGATCATTTCAGTTGACCTCCTCTGGACACATTCCAGCTTGTCAACATCTCCCTTAAATTGCGGTGCCCAGAACTGGATATAGTATTCCAGGTGTGGTCTGACCAAGGCAGAATAGAGGGGTAGCATAATTTCCCTAAATCTAGACACTATACTCCTATTTATGCAGGCCAAAATCCCATTGGCTTTTTCAGTTGGTGCATCCCATTGTTGGCTCATGTTCATCTTGTTGTCCATGAGGACTCCAAGATCTTTTCCCCCCGTACTGCTATTGAGCCAGGCGTCCCCCATCTGTATCTTTGCATTTCATTTTTTCTGCCTAAGTGGAGTATCTTGCATTTGTCCCTGTTGAACTTCATTTTGTTAATTTTGGCCCATATCTCTAATCTGTTAAGATCATTTTGAATTCTGCTCCTGTCTTCTGAAGCATTAGCCATCCCTCCTAATTTGGTGCTATCTGAAAACTTGACGATTGTGCCTTCTAACCTTTCATCTAAGTCTGTGGTTCTCAACCTGGGGTCCCCAGATGTTTTTGGCCTACAACTCCCAGAAATCCCAGGCAGTTTACCAGCTATTACCTGGTCTGTCATTAATAAAGATGTTGAACAGAACTGGACCCAGGAGAAGACCCCCGCGGCACTCCACTCATCACTTCTTTTCAGGATGAAGAGGAAGCATTGGTAAGCACCTGTTGGGTTCGTTCGTTTAACCAATTACAGATCCACCTAATCGTAGTTTTGCCTAGTGGACATTTGACTAATTTGTTTGTCAGAAGGTCATGGGGGACTTTGTCAAAGGACTTACTGAAATCCAGATATGCTACATCCATGGCAATCCTTTAATCCATTGAATGTATTCTTCCAGCATTGACAGCTGTAATTCACTGAGTAGAGAGATAACTGAAATCATTCCAACATGTTTTACAGAACTGAATGTTTTTAAATAAAATACTGTTAAGAGGGTGTTATATTGGTTTACGGAAGTGTTTTCAACTGCTTTTTATCAATTTTAATTAAAATTTAAAATTTGTTTTAATATAGTTTAATGATGATTTTAATTTTTTTAACTATACTGGATCCATTTTAATTTTAGTTTTATTATTGTTAAGGCTTTTATTAATATATTTATTTCTATCCTGCTTTTCTCTCTATGACTGAGACACAAAGTGACTGACCTGAATCCTAGTTTGGGGGAAGGACAGGTATAAATAAAAGTATGAAGAAATGATGAAGTTGCTATTTGCCCAGATATTAGTGTCTTTCACCAGCTGAGTGAATAACAGGCATCAAGAGGTAATTTATTCTGAAAAGATTTTGACATCAAGACTGTAATATGTCAATGTATGGGCCAGGATAGCTGTATATCCATGCATCAACAAGGTAGTCTCCATCACACCTTTTCTT
This sequence comes from Anolis carolinensis, assembly GCF_035594765.1. Classification (NCBI taxonomy): domain Eukaryota; kingdom Metazoa; phylum Chordata; class Lepidosauria; order Squamata; family Anolidae; genus Anolis; species Anolis carolinensis. The sequence continues at coordinate 189,469,815 of NC_085842.1, forward strand.
TATGAAAACTATAGATTTTTGTACAGTCAGGGAGAAAAGCATTCTTTTCTAACTCATAATTAAGAGGTGCATTCAGTTCCTCATTCAATATGACCTCAACTTCATTAAAAGTTTTCTTCATTTTTTTAAACACAACAGATAGAAATTGGGCTTTGATATGATTTTTTTGTTTTTAAAAATTCTTCCAGTGCATGAAATATTGATTCTCCTTTAGTATCACTTTGCCAATTTTTAGCAAATAATAATTCTTGGCAAATAAGGTATCAAATATGACTTACATTTTTATTGCACTTGCACTATTGTTAACTGCTTATCACACAATTTAGAAACAATCATGGAAAATACAGTTGGAAGAGACCTCATGGGCCATCCAGTCCAACCCCCTGCCAAGAAGCAGGAAATCTAAATTAGATTTCATACATGTCACCCATATTTATAGTGTCGTATTGCAATTTCACACACATATTACTACCATTGCATGCTGGACTTCCTGACAACGAGCAACATGCTCACCTGGCAACACTTGCTTGTTAAGACCTGTTGGCAGACTTTATCACTAACAGGTTATAATTTGCATTTTGTGTGCATTTTGGAAAATAAAGTAACCACTATGACTTTAAGTATATGTTATACAACAGACAAAACCTATATGAAAATATTTTCAAAATGATCTTCCCTTGTTTCTTATGTTTCTTTCAGCCCTTATTTTATTCCAATTGCACGCAAGGCTAATGCCACTCCCTAGATCATTACAGTGTCTTCAGGAGGGCAATATCACCCACTTTGGGAAGCACCATTAGAAACCAGTGGCCTGGCTCACTATAAGGCATTTTGAGAAGGACCAGAAAACCCTTCCAATCTTTCATATGTATGTTAAACAGCATGAGAACACTACTGAAGAATTTGATAGCATATATTGCAGAGTGCTGGGATAAATTGCCCCAGACCTACTTGCTAGAACCACTGGGAACACAGCCTTTTATACCCCAATCTCAAACAGGTAATCTAGAAAAATACTGCAGTCTGCAAATTCCAGGGCTGATTGAAACAATCAGTGTCCAGCGGCAATGGATATCTAATCTGGCGACTAAAGAATGGCATTTGCTTCAAACCTAACAAATATTCCTCATTTAAACATTCTATAGAAAAGCTTCATCATCCAGGACTTCTTCATTCTGGAATTAGGAAGCTACCACCTTCTTGAAACCTCTTTCCCAAAAAGGGATACAAAGGTCTGGTTTTAATCTTTTAAGTGGCCTCATAGCACATTATCAGTATGCACAACTGAAGCAAACGAAACTGACACAATCAACTATTAATTGACAGTTCTTAAAATCAGCACCCCATATCAAACCAGAAGTCAACATCAGAGTAAGTCACGAACACGTTGGCCACATATCTTGATTTCAGTAAGGCCTCTGGTAAAGTCCCCCATGACCATCTTGCAAACAAACTAGTAAAATGTGGGCTAGACAATGCTACTGTTAGGTGGATTTGTAATAGGTTGAGCGGCTGAACCCTTTTTGACAACAAAAAAAAGGAAAGGAAAGAGTCAATTTATAAAGAAAACATGCAAAGTAACATGTAATAGGGTTGTTGTATGTCTTTCAGGCTGTGTGGCCATGATCCAGAAGTATTCTCTCCTGACGTTTTGCCCACATCTATGGCAGGCATCCTCAGAGGCTGTGAGGCATGGATAAACTGGGCAAGGAAGGAAAATATATATATCTGTGGAGAGTCCAGGGTGTGACAAGAGTCCTTTGTCAGTTGGAAGCCAGCATTAATGTTTCAGCTAATCACCCTAATTAGCACTGAAAAGGTTTGTCTCTTGCCAGGGGGTTCATCCTTTGTTAAAAGTCATTAGCCGTCCTTGGAGCTCCTCTGCCCTCAGTGTTGCTCCCCATCTACCGTTTTGATTTTTGAGTTTTTTAATACTGGTAGCCAGATTTTGTTCATTTTCGTGGTTTCCTCCTTTCTGTTGAAGTTGTCCACATGCTTGTGGATTTCAGTGGCTTCTCTGTGTAGTCTGATATGATAGTTGTTGGAGTGGTCAAGTATTTCTGTGTTCTCAAATAATATACTGTGTCCAGGAGAGAATACTTCTGGAACATGGCCACACAGTCCGAAAGACATACAACAACCCTGTGATCCCGGCCATGAAAGCCTTCGACAATAACATGTAATACACATAGTTATCCATTTCTATATCCCAATTCTTTAGCAGCTGCCATTATGCTGGTACTACTACACCCAGGAGCAGTGAGAGAACACAAGCCTGTTGCCTAGCAATATCCTCTCTCTTTTAGCAGATGGGAGAGAAGAAAGTAGAGGAGAAAGGGGGAGGGGGAAGCATAATATATGCATGTGTGCATGTGAAGAGAAAGAGCTGGTGTGCCAGAATCCCACCTCCCATGTTTGGGTTGCCCATACCACAAATGAGACAACAGCTTGCCTCTCACAAGGCTCCTATCCATCTCTTTTTGATCCACATGGAGGAAAGAGCAATCAAAGAACAAGATCTACAGCTATGAGGATAGACCCAAGGACTCCCATGCCAATATTTAACTAAAACGTAAAGATATGGTCAAAATGTAAACAACTGAAGGTAAGATGAGGTCATAATATTGACACATGCTCCATTTTCAGAGCTACATTGCCTTTGATAACTATGGGTCCATTCAGCTATGAGGGACAATAGCCACTAAAAGATTTATCTTCTACATATTTGTCTACAATCCCTTTCAAACATCTTGAACACAGGGCTAGGTTCTTCGATTTATTTAAACCTTATTTATCCACATATACATCTACATACAGTAGTCTCGCTTATCCAATGTAAACGGGCCGGCAGAACGTTGGATAAGCGAATACGTTGTATAATAAGGAGAGATTAAGGAAAAGCCTATTAAACATCAAATTAGGTTATGATTTTACAAATTAAGCACCAAAACATCATGTTATACAACAAATTTGACAGAAAAAGTAGTTCAATATACAGTAATTCTATGTAATCATTATTGTATTTACGAATTTAGCACCAAAATATCATGATGTATTGAAAACATTGACTACAAAAATGCGTTGGATAATCCAGAACATTGGATAAGCAAGTGTTGGATAAGTGAGACTATACTGTATATGTTTTTCCCAGTGCTCCCCTTCCTCAATCTCTATCTATTCTACATCTAATTGAGACAGAGATCGAAGAGTGGGGGATATTGCTGCATTGCAACTCCCAACGCCTCTCACCACTGCCATTTGTCAAACTTGGGCCAGGGTCAGTATTAGTATCTCCAAGCCTTCAGAACATGGTACAGTGCAAAGCTGAATTAATCCATGGGATTTTCCAATCTTGACCGGTAAAAATGAAGACCTATTACTGAGACTACATTGTTTGAAACAACAACTGTACCAGATCTTGCAAGTCATAAGACACGAAAGTACCATGTTTCATGATGAAGCAGGCACTTGAGATTGTGTCATCCATATTTAGAACAATAATTACTATGGGTTTCCCTAACCCATCATTTTCTTGAGGCACTTAGACTAGTATTACTGTAAAGTGAGGGAGGGCAGTGAGAAGAGAACTTATGAGTTCAATATAGTTGTCCATTCATGGTTTCAAATTTGATTATTTGCGGATTTGATGACTATGGTGTCTCTAAGAATCTCTAGGTTGTCCAGTATGACCCAATGATTAACTTTCAGCGGCAGTTAACGATAGAGTCATACTGGAGGACCTAAAGATTCCTAGAGATGTGTTCTCATGAGTTCAATAAAACAGCATTTTAAAATTCGTGTTTTTCCCACTTTCACTAACCCTCTGTGAATGCAAGGGTCTAACTGTGCATACTTTTCACATTTAAAGAACAGCTTCCTCAAGTTTGGTTGCAGAATTTTAGACCGTAATCTAAATATGCAGAGAAAGACGCATTATTAACACCAAGTGTTGATAAACCAGATAGAGTGTAAATGTGTAAATGTGGTATGGTAAACTAGCTATGTCCTTTGCTATTCTACTGTGTAGAGAACAAGGTTCTGAAGTGAAGACTCCTTGGAAAAGCAGTTTCAATCCTGAGATACATCACTTATAAAGGGCAACAAAGGAAAGGTGGAGATGGCATGGTCTTCTCACATGTTTACTCGTTCCAGATAAGTAGAGACAAATATGTTTTTGGATTCAAACTCTTACGTTACTGGAAACCATGGGCATTCCTGGCCTACTCTGTTAACATTTTTATTGCACAGCTGAAAAATGTAATGTCAACATCTTCTACAATGGAAAGTTGTGGTATGGTTCATACTGTGCCTTACTACAGTATTATCCCACATACCGAAAATGGTTTCTCCTCTGCATTTTCAGCAGCTGCTTCCAAATCATGGCACACACTTCCTGCCACAGGCAAAGACCTTTTTATTTAGGCAGGCATTTGGTTTTCATTATGTAGAATCAGATGAAGCTTTTAATGAAGGAAATATTCTGTTTCTATTTTATTATGTGTTAAATATATTTTTAAAATTTGTTTTAACTTGTGTTTTTAAAACAGAATTCTGATTAAATTGTGTTTTGACATCGGTGCTAATAATTTCCAGTTGTAGTGTGTTTTTAAAGGATTTTAAGATGTTTTAAACCCTGTTTTGGAAAAAAGGCAGGATATTACCATAGTTAATTAACTACGTAATGAAATAAACAATATTTCCAGTTGGAACATTTGCTTCCATATGCCCCTGACTTATTGTCATTTACACCTTGGGGTGCATTTACACTGTAGAATTAATGCAGTGCCATAGCACAATGCTATGAAATCCTGGAAGTAGTTTTACAGGGTCTATGCCAAAGAGTGCTGGTGCCTTACTAAACCAGAAATCCCAAGAACCCATAGCATTAAGCCACAACAGTTAAAGTGATATCAAACTGCATTAATTCTACAGCACAGATGCACATCTACTGTGTTCCTCATAGGGCTTGTTCTCCAGACTGATCATTTTAGTTGCCTTCCTCTGGACACCCTCCAGCTTGTCAACATCTGGGCGGTGCCCAGAGTTCTACACAGTATTCCAGGTGTGGTCTAAAGGGTTAGCATGACTTCTCTGGATCTAGACACTATACTCCTATTTATGCAGGTCAAAATCCCATTGGCTTTTTCAGCCGCTGCATCACATTGTAGGCTCATCTTTAACTTGTTGTCCACGAGGACTCCAAGATCCTTTTCACATCTACTGCTGTCAAGCCAGGCATCCCCCGTTCTGTATCTTTGCATTTCATTTTTTCTGCCTAAGTGGAGTATCTTGCATTTGTCCCTGTTGAACTTCATTTTGTTAGTTTCAGCCCATCTCTCTAATCTGTTAAGATCGTTTTGAAATCTGTTCCTGTCTTCTGCAGTATTAGTTATCCCTCCCAATTTGATGTTGTCTGCAAACTTGATGATCATGCCTTCTAGCCCTTCATCTAAGTGATTAATAAAGATGTTGAACAAAACCGGGCCCAGGACAAAACCCTGTAGCACTCCACTTGTCACTTCTTTCCAGGATGAAGAAGAGAAGACGCACTGGTGAGCACCCTTTGGGTTCATTCGCTTAGCAAATTACAGATCCACCTAACTGTAGTTTTGCCTAGCCCACATTTGACTAATTTGTTTGTCAGAAAGTTGTGGGGGACCTTGTCAAAAGCCTTGCTGAAATCCAGATACGCTACATCCACAGCGTTCTCTGCATCTACTCAGCTTGTAACTCTATTGAAAAAGAGATCAGTTTTGTTTGGCATGATTTGTTTTTGATAAATCCGTGTTGACTACTAGCGATGACAGCATTCCTTTCTAAGTGTTTGCAGACCACTTCCTTAACGCTCTTTTCCAGAATCATGCCTGGTATCAACGTGAGGCTGACTGGACGGTAATTGTTAGGATCATCCTTTTTTCCCTTCTTGAAGATAAGGACCACATTTGCCCTCCTCCAATCTGCTGGGACTTCTCCCGTTCTCCAAGAACTATCAAAGATGATTGCCAGTGGTTCTGAAATAACTTCCACTAGTTCCTTCAATACTCTTGGGTGTAGTTGATCCGGCCCTGGGAACTTGAATTTGTTTAGAGCAGCCAGGTGTTCCTGGATGACTTGTTTCCCTATTTGGGGTTGGATTCCCCCTAATCCTTTGTCCATTCCATGTTGCTGAGGTTAAAGGCAGCTTTCTTTTTGTGAGAAGACTGAGGCAAAGAAGGCATTAAGTAGTTCTGCCTTTTCCCCTGTCACCATCACCCCATCTTTTCCTTGCAGAGGCCCTATCGCCTCCTTGTTCTTCCTTTTTTACCAACATAAGCCAACAAGCCTTTTTATTGTTTTCAATGTCCCTGGCAACCTTGAGCTTTGTTTTGCGCTTCAGCCTTGCAAACCTTTTCCCTACAGGAGTTGGCTATTTGTTTGAATTCTTCTTTGGTGATTTCTCCCCTCTTCCACTTTTTGTGCATGTCTCTTTTGAGTCTTAGCCCAGTTAGAAGTTCTTTGGACATCCATTCTGGCTTCTTTGCATTTGTCTTATTTTTGTTCTTTGTTGGCACTGTTTGCATTTGTGCCTTGGGTATTTCACTTTTTAAAAACTCCCATCCATCCTTAACTTCCTTGTCTTTCAGTATTGGCATCCATGGAATGCCGTTCAATATATCCTTCATTTTTCGGAAGTCAGCTCTCCTAAATTCCAGAATGCATGTTTGACTTGTCTTAGTTTCAGTCTTCCTTTGTATGGCAAAGTGGAGGAGCACATGGTCACTTGCCGCTAAGGATCCGACCACTTCGAATGCATTGATCAGGTCCTTCACGTTTGTTAAGATGAGATGCTTCAGCTGAAATTGCTTTCTGGCTTTTGAGACAATACAAGATGAAAACACCTTCTAAAGAAAGTTTAAAAAGGTCTTTTGTTAATTTTTTTCAGACAGAATGAGAAATGAAGACACTTCAAACATACTTTAGTGTTGTTGTTTTCTCCGTCTTGAAGTTGTCATCTATCACAAGGTTTTCTTTGCAAGGTTTTTTCAAAGGAGGTTTGCAAGATTTGGGAGTGTGACTTGCCCAAAGTCACCCCCAATACATTTTCATGACTGAGCAAGGATTTGAATATTGGTCTCCAGAGTCATAACCCAACATTCAAACCATTATACTACATTGACTCAAGGTTTCAAAGTGGCACACCTGTAATATTTAAGGCAGTGCCATTCAAAATAGAAGTCTGTGCAGTGGTACCAGTCTCTAAGTCACCTGCTCAGCCTCTGGATAACCCTGGACACGTCATACTCTGAAGGGAACACAATAGCAAAACTCCTCTAAATAAATCTTGCCTAGAAAATCCTTAGAGACCATTGTCATAATGTGGAGTTGACTTGAGGTTATATAGCTATCACAAAAACAAAAACAATAAATATATTGCCCATCTCTGATAGACCACACAGCAACTTTGCAATGAATATTCTTATTTTTGTGGATTAAAGATTCAAACTAGGAATTAAAACTGCCTTTCCATAACTGTAATCAGCTGACAAAAGTCAGCAAAGCCACTGACTAATGTGACATTGGTGATATCAAAGATTTTGTTTTAAAATGTATATTTTAGATTTTTAATTTCACACCCCTCTCTTTTTTTAATTCTTTAAATACTTTTCAGACAAAACCTTTAAAAAGAACAGGAAGTAGATCAAGATGAAATTGCTTTCTAAACATTCCTGTACAAGTTAGACCTCAGACCTACCTCAAGTGTCCCAAGCTATAATAGCGCGATTCTCCATCTGTTGATCGAAGCACCTTGACCGTGAACATTGGCTGCAGCTGCCTCAGTTCCAATACTATGATGGCAAGATAGTGGACAAAAAGCAGAGCATCCACCAGGGACACAGCAAACTGTACAATTCCATGGTAATTGAGGTCCTTGGATTCCAAAATGCGAACACCATAAAACAACCAGTAGGAAAACATCAGCAGAAATATGAGGACTAAAGTGAGGATGCGGAACACAAACACTCTCGGGAGGTCTGCTTTGGGTTGGCGAAAGAAAAGAGCCCAGGTGCCAATCAAGAGTATCAGGAGTTTGAAAGCAACAGAGATGAAGAGTCCTTCACAAGCTGTGCCACATGGCTCCAACTCACTTCTCCACAGGATCTGGGGGAGCAGAATAAAGGCAATGGGAGTCAGGAAGACCAGAAGGCCCAGGATGGCTGCCACTGTGAAGACAAGGTAACGCTTGTAGTCCAAGCCAACACTGTCCTCCAAGTCTTTGCTGAGCCCGGCAAGGTCCTCCTGGGACACACTGTGCTCTGAAGTCCCTGTGATGGCTGTCGTGGTCTCACCCCAGTTGTCATCCTGAAAAGGAAAAAAGGTGACTCAATTGTATACCAGCTCCTGACATTCAGGCCACCTTCAGATGCCTGTTGTGTTGTTGAAAACCAATGATATCAGGATGAAATAAGAAGGACAAACTCTTATCTATGTACTGGAATTACGAAAGCCTTTAACAATAGACTGTGATTTAATAATAGTTTTGTCAGTTTGTCACCCTTCATCCTTAGATATTCCCGTCACATTAAATAGTTTAAGAGAGGAGACTATAAGGGCAAACAAACTAGTTCAACCCTTCACAAATTGCAGGGATCACAGCTATAGCAGAGAGCATTCATGTTTTTTAAACACCAAGAACCCATATAAGTAGAAAAGAATCCCCACTTCAGGAACCATCTCTCCAAAATGTAAGGAACAACACGGAAGTAGAGTTGCTGGGCATAGAATCAGCCTATTCCTCCTTGCCTTGTCTGAACATCTGAATAGGGTGAGCTCCTGGTTCTCAGGATAAGTAGAACCAGTAAACAGGCCAAGATGAGAGTTTTAATGAATGGATGAGGTAAAGAAGGAGGCCTTTTTGGGCACAAAAAATCAAGGCTTAAACAAAAAGCATATACAGTAGAGTCTCACTTATCCAACATAAACGGGCCGGCAGAACATTGGATAAGTGAAAATGTTGGGTAATAAGGAGAGATTAAGGAAAAGCCTATTAAATGTCAAATTAAGTTATGATTTTGCAAATTAAGCACCAAAACATCAGGTTTACAACAAATCGACAGGAAAAGCAGTTCAATACATGGTAATGTTATGTAGTAATTACTGTATTTATGAATTTAGCACCAAAAACATTGCAATGTATTGATAACACTGACTACAAAAAATTGACTACAAAAAGGCAAACTGCATTGGAACATTGGATAAGCGAAGGTTGGATAAGCAAGACTCTACTGTACAACCATCATGACATGGAGCAGGATGTGATTTCCTGAAAATAACTCACTATTTTGTAACATGCAAAGTGGCCATCTTACCATAGATATTACTACTCTTAAGTGTTGCAGCTGACTACGGATGAATCTACGCATACATTTTAAAAAACAGGAAAGATATGAGATTACTGTAGTACAATCTCAACCCCATTACACTTCTAATAGGGCACATAATTGCCAGAGAGCTCAGTCCACATTGTTACCTGAAGCCACAATTTTTAATTCATAAAAATGGCACCGAATCAACCAGAACTTTTTGCAACCCACTCATAGCAGTGGGCAGATAACCATTTTAACTTGTTCTAATTTTTCTCTTTAAGGCAAATCATCACACTTCCCATTTCACAGGTGACAAACTGAACACTCAAACTAGCTATCTGCTCAAGGCAATGCAATGAGTCAAAAGCAGGGGAGAAACATAAACAGCCTCTCAGAACCAAGCCCACCTCCATCACTTAAATTACATTGGTTTTTATGTCCAAAGCATGTTTGGTTCTTCAACTCTCCACACTAGTTTATTTTCTGTATTTTAATTCTGTTTTTACCACACTGTTACTATTTAATTGTTTTTAACTTTTGTATTGCACCTTTTAAACTTGTCTAGTGTGGAGTGTTAGCCACCTTGAGTCCTCACAGGGAGGAGGAGGAGGAGGAGGAGGAGGAGGAGGAGGAGGAGGAGGAGGAGGAGGAGCAGGAGCAGGAGGTGGTGGTGCCTGGTTTGGCAAAGAAACTGATCAAACTTTGTTTGATCCAATCACAAAAACATGTAGATAAATTTCATCATGAGATCATTCAAAAAATGCAGTGCTTGTGTGTGAATTGGTCCTGAAGCTCCTACTTTGACGATATGAAGGGAATTAGTTATTCTGTAATGTGCTGTTAGATCTCAGCTTTTATGGAAGCAGCAAACATCCAGTCAACCCAGAAGAAAATTGAAAGATACTCTTCATATATTTGCCATTTATAGCATAGCATCTTGTGTCAAGAATAACTCAGATTACAAGTGGATCCTGGAGCTCTGGTGAAGAGAATTTAATAATATTCCAATATTCAACTTCTGTGATCTTAGAGGGTTTCTTTTTTTTTTTCATGTCGGGAGCGACTTGAGAAACTCCAAGTCACTTCTGGTGTGAGGGAATTGGCTGTCTGCAAAGACGTTGCCTAGGGGACGCCCGGATGTTTTTTGATGTTTTTACCATCCTTGTGGGAGGCTTTTTTCATGTTCTCACATGGAGCTGATAGAGGGAGCTCATGCATGCTCTCCCCGGATTCGAACCGGCAACCTTCAGGTCAGCAACCTAACCTTCAAGTCATCAATCCTGCTGGCACAAGGGTTTAATCTGCTGCGCCACCGGGGGCTCCATCTTAGAGGTATGATAGAATATGATGGGTTGTTAGTCAAGGCTGGCCTTGAAGGCCAGAAAGCAAGTCTCAGTTTAGAAGAACATCAGCAAAAGCATCAAGCAAAGCATCTTTGTGAAAGGAGATGGTGGTATACAGTGCGGGGGGAGGGGGGAGTATTTAGTCAGATACCAACTGTACAAGTTCTCCCACTTAAAAAGATGAGAGAGGCCTATAATTGACATCATAGGTAGACCTCAACTATGAGAGACATGAGAAAACACATCCAGAAAATCACATTGTCTGATTTTTCACAAATTTATTTGAAATTATGGTGGGAAATAAGTATTTGGTCACCTACAAACAAGCAAGATTTTTGGGTCTCACAGACCTGTAACTTCTTCTTCAAGAGGCTCCTCTGTCCTCCACTCATTACCTGTAGTAATAGCACCTATTTGAACTTGTTATCAGTATAAAAGACACCTCTCCACAACCTCAAGCAGTCACACTCCAAACTCCACTATGGTGAAGACCAAAGAGCTGTTGAAGGACAGCAGAAACAAAATTGTAGCCCTGCACCAGACTGGGAAGACTGAATCTGCAATAGGCAAGCAGCTTGGTGTGAAGGAATAAACTGTGGGAGCAATAATTAGAAAATGGAAGAGATACAAGACCACTGATAATCTCCCTCGATCTGGGGCTCCACACAAGATTTCACACTGTGGGGTCAAAATGATCACAAGAACGGTGGACAAAAATCCCAAAACCACACAGGGGAACCTAGTGAGTGACCTGCAGAGAGCTGGGACCAACATAACAAAGGGTACTATCAGGAACACGCTATGTCACCAGGGATTCAGATCCTGCAGTCCCAGATGTGTCCCCCTGCTTCAGCCAGTACATGTCCGGGGCCGACTGAAGTTTGCTAAAGAGCATTTAGATGATCCAGAAGAGTATTGGGAGAATGTCATATCTTCAGATGAAACCAAAGTTGAACTGTTTGGCAGAAACACAACTTGTCGTGTTTGGAGGAGAAAGAATGCCGAGTTGCATCCAAAGAACACCATACCTACTGTGAAGCATGGGGGTGGCAACATCATGCTTTGGGGCTGCTTCTCTGCAAAGGGACCAGGGCGACTGATCCGTATACATGAAAGAATGAATGGGGCCATGTATCATGAGATTTTGAGTGCAAACCTCCTTCCATCAGCAAGCGCACTGAAGATGAAACATGGCTGGGTCTTTCAGCATGACAATGATCCCAAGCACACCGCCAGGGCAATGAAGGACTGCCTTCATAAGAAGAATTTCAAGGTCCTGGAGTGGCCTAGCCAGTCTCCAGATCTCAACCCTATAGAAAACCTTTGGAGGGAGTTGAAAGTCCGTGTTGCCCAGCTACAGCCCCAAAACATCACTGTTCTTGATGAGTGATGCATGGAGGAATGGGCCAATATACCAGCAACAGTGTGTGCCAACCTTGTGAGGACTTACAGAAAATGTTTGACCACTGTCATTGCCAATAAAGGAAATATAACAAAGTACTGAAATGAACTTTTGTTATGGACCAAATACTTATTTTCCACCATAATTTGCAAATAAATTCATGAAAAATCAGATAATGTAATTTTCTGGATGCGTTTTCTCATGTTGTCTCTCATAATTGAGGTCTACCTATGATGTCAATTACAGGTCTCTCTCATCTTTTTAAGTGGAAGAACTTGTACAATTGGTATCTGACTAAATACTTTTTACCTAGCAATACAGCAGGAACTACAACAATTGCTGGAAAACTCTTTCCCTGTTATTTGTCCTTTCTCACTCCTTACCTGACCTTCTTCTGCACGAGAATCGTTCCCCAACAATGCATCTATAGGTGGCGCCTGAATGGTAACTGATTTCTCAGAGCGACTGCCATCTTTACTCCGTGGCGATTTGTGCCTATCCCGGCTCCTTTTCCGTGAAAAGAGGAAGAAAGTGGTATCACAAACTGACCCTTTGAGTCTCCTGCTAAGGTTTGCCTACAAAGTAGCAGCAGTGTTGCAAGTTTTTTTTTGGCAAGGCAAAACAATTTCAAGTGGGATGGGATGGGGATGAAAGAAAATGAGCAAGAGTCCACACAGCAACCCAATTACTCCAGCGGATGTCTAAGGGGATTACTACAGAAGTGCAGCAGGGCACAGACTCTCAGCTCTAGTGAAGCCCCTCAGTAAGGAATAGCAGATGGGATGATATTACTTTAATCTCTTGTGATCCCACTGGCAACAGCTCTGTAATCTGCTGGTTCCATCCACTACATTAAGTAGAAAAACTTTTTAAATATTTTGGAATCAGATTGAAAGTTGTCAAAAGTTTTCACAGCTGGAATCACTGGAGTGTTGTGTGGTTTCCAGGATGTATGGCCGTGTTCTAGCAACATTTTCTCCTGAGGGTGCTCAGCAAAAGGAGCCTTGTGATGTCTAGGAGATAACCCTGTTGCATAGCTAAGAACACAGGCCTGGAATGTGCCAGGGCAGCCCAAAGATCAAGGGTCCAGACCAAATTCTTTGAAAAAACAAAAAACAGTTATTTCTTTTGAAGAAAAAGAAAGATTCCAGAATTCTGGCCATACCAATTGCAGGTGTGTACATAACAGCCAAGCAAATACTGAAAGGGTCTTAATGAGATCATCTCTGATAGAGCTATAGCCCATATCCTGTTTAACCAATTTCTCACTGACAAATTCTCTACCTTATTTCCTAATGGAAAAGCTAACCTATAAACGACTGTGGGTGAACAATGTGAAAATATATTACAACAATTATATGTAACGGGTGAAATTAGACTAAGTAGAAGTAATAGAACTGACAAAGCTGTATTTTATATAGGTAAAGGTAAAGGTTTTCCTCTGACATTATGACTAGTTGAGTCTGACTTTGGGGATTGCTGCTCATCTCCATTTCTAAGCCAAAGCGCTGTCCGTAGACACCTACAGTAGGTATGGTTGGCATGACTGCAAGAAGCGCCATTACTTTCCCCCCAGAGCGGTACCTATTGATCTACTCACATTTGCATGTTTTCAAACTGCTAGGTTGGAAGAAGCTGGGGCTAACAGCAGGAGCTCACCCCGCTTCTTGGATTCAAACCGCCAACCTTTTGATCAGTAAGTTCAGCAGCTCAGTGGTTTAACCCGCTGCACCACCAGAGGCTCCTATTCTATATAACACTGAGAATTATGGGTAGGTGTGGGGGAGTATAAATCTGAGAATAGACAATGTAACAAGACAACTGCATTATGTTAAATAATGAGATATCATGAGAGTGTATTTCCTCATTTATTGTGGATACTGGTCCCTTGGATATGTGGGCTGTGAGATATACTACATTGTCTGTGAATAACCCCAAATTCATTGTAACTTTGGAATAATAATGTCATTCTTTTTCCAAAAACTTGGAAAGAGCACACAGTGGTGGATGGTATCCAAGATCACAAGGATGTAATTTTTCAAACTATATCCGGCCTTTTCAGTGGCATACTCTGCTAGATTTCTTGGGAATCGCTGGCTCCAAATATTGAAAACCTGTAATCTTTCTCAACTGCAAAGGAACTATGTAAAAGCAAACCACACCAACATCACAGATGCATCCAACCTCAGTGTACATAGAAAGCTTTCCACATTTTGCAGTTTTTGCAGTTTTTAGTTTGATAACAATGTAGGCAGTTCTGTAAGCTGACAGTGACGTCACTCAAAATAATGACACACCATGTTCAGACTAGAAACAAAATATTGTGCCAAGCTTGCTCTGGCGTGGTTGCCCTGAAGACACATACATGTTTATTTAGGGAGCTTCTTCTAGAAGGGTGAGACTAAAAGGTGGATGGACATGTTACTTCTTGCCCCGGGAAAGATCTCCAAAGCAGGAAGCCTAGATAATTGGAATGAAAAAGGACTGCAGGGAGCTCCAAAAGGATGTCTCCAAACTGAGAGAATGAACAGTAAAATAACAAATGAAACTAAGTTTAAGCAACTGTAAAATCAAACATACCCAGGCCAAAAAAAGCATATAGCTTTACAAAGGCACTGGTGACATCTGAATTAGCAATGATTGACCCATAGACATGTGAGCAAGCACACTGTGCACAGAATCTTGAATTATACAGGCCTTTGGTCTGACTCAACATGGCTCTCCTTATGTTCTTAAGAAAGTAGTTTAAACTGTGTATGTGCCAAAAGGCTTACTAATACACTTAGGTAGCTCCAGAATTCTGGAATGAATAGGAAATTTTATAAAGGAATAGATATATGTGTTCTGAATTAGTCCTATATATTTCTGGAAGCAATGGAAAATGTCTTTAAAATTCATTTTCTAAAGAAAGACATATTCTATTGAAATATGTCATCTTTAAAAATGCAAATATCATTTTGACAGTGTACTTCATGTACACAAAATGGTAAAAATATGACAAACAAGTACCTAGTTACACTATTTTTTTTAAAAAAAGAGCAATATACTCATACCCTTGTCTCTGAGCTTTTCTGGAGTGACTTGAATAGTGGGAATATTCCGAGTAGGTTGACTCCGTATCCATGGCCACAGGAAAGTATTGGGACAGCAGAGAGCGGAACACGTCTTGCACTCAGAAGGGCCACCAAGTCCCAAGGAAGAGTTTGGGTGGGTATAATTAGAGTCTTGATCATTCACAGGTTGAAGTCAGTAATAATGTTACTTTTTGGTTTATGGCTCCTTCAATCTTCAACATCAGCCTAAGAAAAGGAAAGGAAAAAAGTTACACAAAGAATTGGTGCATTCATCATAGAAAATCTTGTCTTCTCCCGATCATTCTGTACCTAGGATGCCCCGAGGCTCACAGCAGGGCTCCTGAGACATTTAACACCTGGCTGGGAAAGGTTGTGCCATCACTTCTTGATAGGCTACACTATGTGTAGCACTCTAGAGAGTGCCGACTACAGCCCCCATCATCCCTCACAACTGACAAAGCTGGTGAGGGCTCCTGGGAGCTGCATTAGTACAGTCTTAGAGGAACCAAACTTTCCACCCAAAGTTCCATTTGGCCATGCTATATGCAATAGTTGGCTGCATTTTTCATGCATTTTTGTATTTCCATTTAGTGTCCTTTAAAATTCTGCATTAAGTTATCTTTGTATACATTACTGCTTAAATGAACTGTAAAAAAATTGGATGTAAAGCTTAAAATTTAAAGAGGTCTACAAAACAGTACAAAGAAGAAGCAGCAATAAGTTGTGTGCAAAGAGGTTGTGGGCAAAAGGAATATATTGCTCAGAAGCCTTTTAAGACCAGCACAAAGAAAGGATGAGTTAACCATTTGCCACAGAAGGATTGGTGACTAGCAGGTTGCAATCGGGAATAAAACATAACTTCCTGGGTCCAGTCACAAACAGGCCTGACAGTTCAGAAGAGTCTTTAGGCCACCAACTGCAGAACTCATTTCCAAAGAGAGCGATGGCCTTCAGGTCACCCATGATACTAGCCTGGAATTTCTTCTACATTATCTGATTTTTAAAAGGCTGCTGCTGCTTTACCACACTTCTATTTTTTTCTTTTTTAAAAATGCTGGAGTTGTAAACTGAATACAGGAAAAATAGTTAAAGAGAACTGTTTGGTCCATGTCCACATTTACCTAAACACTGTGTATATATTTGCATGAGTTTGTGTCTTCAAGTTGCCTGTCAATTTGACATGAATTTCACTTGAGTTTTCTTAATCTCAATCCAGGAATCCTCAGATATGGTTCTGACAGTTCCTTTCTCTGATGTTGAGCCTACGAAATCTGGTATTCATTGGCACTCTCCCATCCAAGTACTGTTGGCTCCCCACATTTTCAAGTTTCACTTTTGCAGATTTCATTATTTGAGGATTTGGTTACTATCTCTCTAAAAATCTTGAGATCCTCCAGTGTAATTCTGTGGTCAACATCTGGCAGGCGTTTCACTATGGAATTGTGCTAGGGAACCTAGAGATTTCTAGAGGGGTGTTCTCTCGGGGAAAAACAAACTTGCGTTTTTATTTAGTTTTCCCATTTTGGTGGAAGTTTCACCCCTCTAACTCCAGCAAACGTTGACTGTACTAGCCAGGGCTGAAAGCTTCATTTCCAAGATCATGCAGTATCTGGTTATTTTAAGGTATCTAGGCTTCTTTACAGTAGATCTTTCATATGTCAATGTAAATCTGCTTTTTGGGCGGGAAGGGACAATTGCTTTTCCATTTTTTCACTGTTACACCAAACATCTTTCTAATTAACATAAGCACAGAAGCTGTGAATAAGTGTGTTGCTCAAGTTAATACTTTAAAGCATTTGGTCATTATTTGACTACTCAAAGGAGCCAAGTTTTTTCTGACTGGTCAAATGCCCAACCCTAACTAAGCAAAGAAAGAAGAATGCAAAGGAATGTTAATGAGGGGGCAGCCAAGAGACAGGCTGCAAAATAGGAGAGACTAGAGCCAAGTTGGGGGGGGGGGGGGGCGGGGAGAGAGAGAGCTTACAGAAAAAAGAACATCACCCCTAGCACACATCTAGCCTGGGAGAGGTTGCCAATTTTCAGCAAGCTGCAAAAAATACAGTAAGAACACACTGCATCCAGAGCACGTACTCTTTAGATGAGATGTTAAATTGCCACTTAGCATTTCATAATCTATGAAAGTTTATGCTACCAACCTCTTGCTCAGTTAGGCTCAAAGGTGCTACAAAATCCCTTGGCAAGCTACAGTGAAGCACATGCCACAAAAGGTGACTGTAAACATGAGCTTCCCGATTTAAATGAACCACATTCTGCAGCTTGGGGAGGCATGTCTACCTGTAGTTAATGAACAAACCAGGATCACAAATTAGGGAAGTTATTTGAACACTAACCTTTGGGACTAAATTTGAGGCGAAACATCCAGAGTTTTGGACTTAAATGTTTGAAGCTGATTTGATTTCCTGGCCTGCTCAACTTAGGCTGGATCTACACTGCCCTATATTCCAGTT
This sequence comes from Anolis carolinensis, assembly GCF_035594765.1. Taxonomy (NCBI): domain Eukaryota; kingdom Metazoa; phylum Chordata; class Lepidosauria; order Squamata; family Anolidae; genus Anolis; species Anolis carolinensis. The sequence continues at coordinate 189,487,446 of NC_085842.1, forward strand.
TCAGAATGTGGATTAACTTCATTGAACTAGATTATATCAGTCTACGCTGTCCTATAATCCAGATCAATACAGTTAATCCACACTCTGAAACTGGATTATAGGGCAGTGTAGATCCAGCCACAGTTTCCTGGTTGAGATTCAACAAACAAAACAAAAAAGCCCCTACAGTTGGAATTTCAATCCTAGTTTGATTACACTATGTAACATGATTTTTGTTCTTGGGTTATAAATGTCATTTCCTAATTGGTTCTATCATAAAAACATGGAAAATGTTTATTAAACAGAAAAAAACATTGTTTTTCAATGACTATAATTGAGTTTCAACCAATTTGGCAGTCACAAAAAACAAAGTTTTTGTTTATATAACAACTACTTTCAAAGTAAGTACTGCACAATTAAAAAGGAAATAACACTTTCAAACCAGGAACAGAATTTTTTTCAAACTTTATTACTTAGTGTTTTCTGGACTTGTGCATGAGGTTAAAGGCTCTGCCAAATTTAAATTTATTAATCTAATCATGGTTATCATTCAATGAAGGCAGATTTCTTTTTAAAAGCTTCCATTTCTTTGTGTTTAGGTAAAGGTAAAGGTTTCCCCTGATGTTAAGTCCAGTCATGTCTGACTGGAGGTTGGTGCTCATCTCCATTTCTAAACCAAAGAGCCAGCGTTGTCCGTAGACACCTCCAAGGTCATGTGGCCAGCATGACTGCATGGAGCGCCGTTACCTTCCCGCCGGAGCAGTACCTATTGATCTACCCACATTGGCATGTTTTCGAACTGCTAGGTTGGCAGAAGCTGGAGCTAACAGCGGGTGCTCACTCTGCTCCTGGGATTTGAACCTGGGACCTTTCGGTCTGCAAGTTCAGCAGCCCAGTGCTTTAACACACTTTGCCACCAGGGCTCCCTTGTGTTTAGCTGTAACTAATTTGAAGGGGCTGCCTGGAAGCTTACCTAAATGTTTCGTGTTGAACTTGTTAGAAAGTGTTATTGATACTTATTAAGGCAACTAAAATGTTTTGGTTCACTTTAGCCTACCAGGGATTGAGTGCAATCCTACGAAAACCTCCCTAATAGTAAGCTGCAGAGAAAACAGCATTAATTTTTGAGCCAAGTCTTCTAACCGAAGCTGTGTATATTTCATATTCATCACCGACAATTATTAACATTTTTCTAGTTGCGTAATGGCTAGATATGCTACAACTGTGGCCTCCTCTTGAAAAGGAATGGAATTGCTCAGTACAGCAGCCTGAGAATCGAACCTTTTCTATGTTGCTGAAACTCTACTTTGGGGTGGGGGGTTAAAAGGATGGGTAAGCAGAATGCTGTAATAGACCCCATGGCTACCCCTTTCAAGCTTATATTTGGATCTCCCTCCCATCTGTGCCTCCTTCTCTCGTATTCTCTCTTAATACATGTATGCCCCTCTCCTTCCACAGTAGTTCAGCAGTGGAACATGCTGCTTCAGAGCATGATGAAGTAAGTCCCTTTCTCTTGAGGTATTTTTTAGCAGAATTTGGATTGCCATCTGTCGGAGTGGTTGAAGAGGGCTGGCCTGGATGATCCTTGCGGTCTCTTCCAGTTCTATATTCTATGGTGAATGCAGCCAGTGCATGGCCTGGGAAGGGAAGGACTCTGGCCTGCCTTCTTCCACCATTCATTCTCTCACTCTCTTTTTCTCTCTAACACACTCACTCACCTGGATCTACATTACCATATAATGCAGTTTCAGACTGCAGATTAACTGCATTGAACTGGATTATCTGAGTCTACACTGCCATATACAGTTCCATGCAGTTAACCTTCATTCTGAAAGTACATGATGTGGCGCGAACACACAAGTTACAGAAAAGTACATCATCGTAGTGGATGGGCTCGGGCTGTGGCGCAGGCTGGAGAGCAGCTGCAATGAATCACTGCAATGAATCACTCATGAGTTCGAGGCCCGCTCGGAGCCTATGTTTGTCTTGTCTTTGTTCTATGTTAAAAGGCATTGAATGTTTGCTTATATGTGTAATGTGATCCGCCCTGAGTCCCCTTCGGGGTGAAAAGGGCGGAATATAAATGCTGTAAATAAATAAATAAAATGGGAAAGGGGGGAAAGTCCATTCCCTTTTTCTGAGTCACTGAGATCCCTTCCTGCCTGTTGAATGGTGGTAGAAACATCACTGGAGTACAAATATGCGTCCCTCATCTGGGAAGGCTTGGGATCTGATTTCAGCCACCGCACTGGACACCTTCTTGTTGCTATTGTGATGATGGCCATGGGTTGGTTCAAGACCAAACATCTAGAAAACAAGAGGAAGCCACTTGCTCAAAGGCCCTTCATTTTGAACTTCGGTGCCCAGAAGTGTCCCAAGATGCTAGGCACTGTGTGAAACGGGTCCCCAGATTTCAGCCTATGGGCTGGATGCGGGTCTCCAAGGTCCTTTACCCAGCCCCCACCCTAAACTTTAGACTGAGGGTCCTCCTAAGTCTAAAACTACTTGAAGACGCACAACAACAATCCTAATTAACTTCACTATCCCATCAGTCAAAAGCAGGCCCATACTTCCCATTGAAATACTGGTAGGTTTATGTTGATTAAAAGTGTTCTTTATTGTAAATATTGTATTATTCTTTCATATATTTTCGCACTAAGATATATGCAGTGTGAATAGGAATCTGTCAGTGCTTTTTTCAAACTGAAGTCCTGACCCCCAACAGTCTGAAGGACTGTGAACCAGACCCTCGGCGTTGAATGTTTAAGGACCCTTGGTCTAACATCTGAAGGGGAGTGGTAGGACTTTCAGGATCACATCTTCAGAGACTCTCTGCTCAAGCTCTCAAACTGTTTTCAAGGGATAGGTGCTACTCAATGTCCCCCCCCCCCCCGGCATTATAGAATCACAAGAGTGGAAAGAGACCCCCATGGCCCATCCAGTCCCACCCCCTTCTGCCTCAGAAGTTGTTCCAGCTGGGAGGGAGGGAATGAGCGAAGCAGCCCTGTTGGCACAGAGTGCCAGGGATCTTCGATCCATATCTTGGAGAACGTGTATGGTGGAGTAAACTTTGAAGCTGAGGCTGCATGGCTGTCTCTCAGGAGTTCTTTGACTGTATGGTAGAAAGGGGGTTGGGTATTTATTTATCATGTCAGAAGCGAACTGAGGGTACAAGTTGTACTGTATTTAAAAACTCAAAGTTTGTTTTTTTTTTAAAAGGTATTATACTAAATGTCCTTTGACCAGAATCTGGCCACTTGGAGTGCCTCTGGTGTTGCTATAAGAAAGTCCTCCATTGTGCATGTGGCAGGGCTCAGGCTGTATTGTAGTAGGTGGTCTGTGGTTTGCTCTTCTCCACACTCGCATGTCGTGGACTACACTTTGTACAGTAGAGTCTCACTTATCCAAGCCTCGCTTATCCAAGCTTCTGGATTATCCAAGCCATTTTTGTAGTCAATGTTTTCAATATATCATGATATTTTGGTGCTAAATTCGTAAATACAGTAATTACAACATAATATTACTGCGTATTGAACTACTTTTTCTGTCAAATTTGTTATATAACATGATGTTTTGGCACTTAATTTGTAAAATCATAACCTAATTTTAGCTGTTTTTGTAAGCCACTCCGAGCCCTGGGGGAGTGTTTTTAAGATTTTTTAAAAGATATTTTAAAGATGTTTTTAAATTGTTAGATTTTAGCCTTTCTTGTAAGCCGCCCCAAGCCCTAGGGGAGTGGCGGCATATAAGTTTAAATAATAAATAAATAAATAAATAAATAAATTGATGTTTAATAGGCTTTTCCTTAATCCCTCCTTATTATCCAAGATATTCACTTATCCAAGCTTCTGCCAGCCCATTTTGCTTGGATAAGTGAGACTCTACTGTAGTCCTATTTCCTAAGATTTGCTCTGCATCTTGTGGTCCCAGAGCAGTCTGTTCAGCGCCGTCCAAGTCGCCCAATCTTCTGTGTGCCCAGGAGGGAGTCTCTCACCCGGCGTCAGCCACTGATTGAAGTTCCGGGTTTTAGCCTGCCACTTTTGGACTCTCACTTGCTTAGGAGTTTCTACGAGTTTCTCTGCAGGTCTTAGAAAACTATTTCTTGATTTAAGGCATTGGCGTGCTGGGTGATATCCAAACAGGGGGTTGAGCTGGGAGGGTCTCTCCCACCTGTATGATTTTATCATGAACACGCACCATTGAGCAGCACCCTTCCCTTGGAACAGTCTGGGAGCTTGAACAGAAGCTGGGATACCGAAAGTCCTCCCTCACTCCCCTTTCAGGTGTTTCACGCACAATGCTTACCATCTTGGGCCACTTGTGGGCAACCCAGAGCCCCAGGGGGACTCTAGAGGGGGGAGGGATGCGCGTGGGTTCTCAAAAGAGACGGGGATGACGAAAACGCCACGGAAACATGACCTCCAGGAAAGACCCTCGCCTCCAAGGCTTGAAGGGGGGTGGGAGGGTTGATGGTGATGGTAGCAAGTAACCCTCCTCTACCCAAATGCCTGGGAGCCCACGCAGGAATGGAGGCTCCTTCCCAAGGCAAGACAGAGCAGGGCGAGACGGGCGCGCAGCAACAGGGCAAAGGAAGAGGGAGGGAAGGAGAGAGGGTCGAAGAGCCGTTGCCCTGGGAGCCCTGGGAAAGAGAGGGGGGGCCGCCTCGCGCCACTGACCTCGCGCTCCCCGCCGACATCGTCGCCTCTGCCTCCGCTCCATCTGCCGCGGCTGCTTTCCGCTTCCTGTATCCAGGAAAGCACCGCCCTTGCCCCGAAGAGGCTCCGTGGAGGCGGCTTGGGTTGGGAAAGGGGGGGGGGGGAGGAACGATGAACAGGGAGGAACAGGAAGAGCCAGGACCGGCGCCCTTCCGCCTGTTGGGCTGTTTCCACGCGAAACAGACACACCCCCCCCCCCCCACCGCTTACCACACCACTCCCATGCGGGGATCCCAGGCTCTAGCCTAGAGCTTACACGCTGCCCGGGATTTTGGCCACGCCTCTACCCTTGGGGGAAACTACGTCTCTCCTGCTGTTTCCTTACAACGTTCTCTCACTCGCGACCCCCCTTTTCGGCCATATCTATCTATATATATAAAAGGGTAATGAAATTTCGGCCTAGGACAAAACAACAAAACTACACATCCCAGAAACACTAAACTTGGCAGTACAACCCCTCATACATGCCTCTACGTTCATACAACAAAAAGAAAAGAAAAATAAAGTCCTAATTAGAAGGAGATGAATAATTGTTTTCATCCAATTGCTGCCAGTTAAAAGGCTAAGCTCCGCCCACTTGGTCTCCTAGCAACCCACTCAGCCCGGGGACAGGCAGAGTTAGGCCTATTCCCCACTGCCTATAAAATACAGATTATCAGATTTGAACTGGATTATATGACAGGGTAAACTCAAGGCCCTTGCACACAGCTATATAACTCACTAGCTGTGCCCGGCCACGCGTTGCTGTGGCGAAGTATGGTGGTATGGGAAATAAAGTATTGAGGAATTGGTGGTAGTTAAGGTAAAGGGTAAACGTTTTCCTCTGACATTAAGCCCAGTCATGTATGATTCTGGGGGTTGGTGCTCATCTCCATTTCTAAGCCGAAGAGCCGTCGTTGTCCGTAGACTCCTCCAAGGTCATGTGGGATGACTGCATGGAGCGGCGTTACCTTCCCACCGGAGCAGTACCTATTGATGCACTCATATTTACATGTTTTTGAACTTCTGGGTTGGCAGAAGCTGGGGCTAACAGTGGGGGCTCTGTCAGTTCCCCCAATTCACACCTGCGGCCTTTCGGTCCAGAAGTTCAGCAGCTCAGCGCTTTAACATGCTGTGCCACCAGGGGACATTATTTCCTAAAGGTTGTGAATATGCAATATTTCTGATTGTTTTTTTTTTTTGTCTGTTGGAGGCAAGTATGAATGCTGCAATTAGGAAAAATGATTAGGATGTAATGGCCTTGCAGATTTAAAGCCTAGCTGTTTCCTCCCTGAGTGATTTGTTTGTTGGGAGGTGTTAGCTGGCCCTGATTGTTTCCTGTCTGGAATTCGCTTGTTTTCAGAGTGGTGTTGTTTGCGATATTTTATATGCTTCTACTGTCTGTGGCCCTGAGAAAACAGAGGATTGGCCAGACTTTGATGATGGGAATCCTTTGTTGGGAGGTGTTAGCTGGCCCTGATTGTTTTCTGTGTGGAATTCCCCTATTTTCAGAGTGTTGTTCTTTATTTAGTGTTCTGATTTTAGAGATTGTATTGTTCTGTTTTATTATACCACATTAATTTTTATATATTCTGATTTTAGTGTTTTTGAATACTTGGAGCCAGATTGTATTCATTTTCACGGTTGACCGCAACACAATAATAATAATAATAATAATAATAATAATAATAGCAAGGATAGTAATGATAGTAATAATAATGACTTTGGTAATACATAGTGCTTCACTCCCTTCTCAGCTTCCTTTCTGGAAGAATCCTTTCTTGGGAGGTGTTAGCTGGCCCTGATTGTTTCCTTTGTGGAATTTCCAATTTCCTTGCTTTATTTACTTTCTTTATTTCTTTATTACTGTCCTGGTTTTAGAGATTATATTGTTCTGCATTATTCTATCCTAGAAATTATTTCATATCAAAGTAGAATCTCACTTATCCAACATTCGCTTATACAATGTTCTGGATTATCCAACACAGTCTGCCTTTTCATAATCAATGTTTTTGTAGTCAGTGTTTCAAATTCATTGTGATATTTTAGTGGTAAATTTGTAAATACAGTACAGTAGAGTCTCACTTATCCAACATAAGTGGGCTGGCAAAATGTTGGATAACCGAATATGTTGGATAATAAGGAGGCGTTAAGGAAAAGCCTATTAAATATCAAATTAGGTTATGATTTTACAAATGAAACACCAAAACATCATGTTAGACAACAAATTTGGCAGAAAAGTAGTTCAATACGCAGTAATGCTATGTAGTAATTACTGTATTTATGAATTTAGCACCAAAATATCACGATATATTGAAAACATTGACTACAAAAATGCGTTGGATAATCCAGAACGTTGGATAAGCGAGTGTTGGATAAGTGAGACTCTACTGTAATTACTACATAGCATTACTGCGCATGGAACTACCTTTTCTATCAAATTTGTTGTATAATATGATGTTTTGGTGCTTAATTTGTATAACGATTACCTAATTTGATGTTTAATCAGCTTTTCCTGAATCCCTTCTTATTATCCAATATATTTACTTATCCTGCCGACCTGTTTATGTTGGATAAGTGAGAGTCTACTGTATATTGATAATCTTATATTATCTGCTCAGAACTGGATTATATGAGGCCCTTTCTTCACAGTTGTATAAAATGCACACTGAAGTGGATTATATGGCAGTGTGGAGTCAAGATAATCCAGTGCAAAGCAGATAATATAAGATTATAAATGGGTTATATAGCTGTGTGGAAGGGCCTTGAGTCTACACTGCCATATAATCCAGTGCAAATTACATAATCCTAAGAAGAAGCCTAAGTGAGGCCTAACTGTGCCTGTCCCCTAACTGAAACCTGGCTGTCCCTTGGTTGCTAGGCAACGAAGTGGGCAGAGATTAGCCCTCTAAACTGGCAGCAATTGGATAAAAACAATTATTGCTCTCCCTGTAATTAGGACTTTATTTTTCTTTTCTTTTTGTTGTATCAACCTAGAGGCGTGGATGATGGGTTGTGTTGTCAAATTTCGAGGTTGGGGGGCCTGTAGTTTTGTTGTTTTGTCCACTGCCCTGATGCCATCACTCTTTTATATATATAGATTTATAATTTTATATTATTTATTTATTTATTTATTTGCGACATTTATATACCGCCCTTCTCACCCCGAAGGGGACTCAGGGCGGTTTACAAGTATATATACATACAATATATTATATTATACAACTACCGTGTTTCCCCGAAAATAAGACACTGTCTTATATTTTTTTTTTGCTAAAAAGACACGCTAGGTCTTACTTTCGGGGGAGGTCTTATTTCACTCTCTTCTCCTCCACCACAGCTGCGGTGGAGGAGAGGGAACGAAAAAGAGCCTTCGCCGCCGGGGAAGGGGAGGAAGGGATCCCTCCTCCCCTTCCCGGGCGGCGAACGAGAGACCCTTCGCCGCCGGGGAAGGGGAGGAAGGGATCCCCCCTCCCCTTCCCGGGCGGCGAACGAGAGAGCCTTCGCCGCCGGGGAAGGGGAGGAAGGGATCCCCCCTCCGCTTCCCGGGCGGCGAACGAGAGAGCCTTCGCCGCCGGGGAAGGGGAGGAAGGGATCCCCCCTCCCCTTCCCGGGCGGCGAACGAGAGAGCCTTCGCCGCCGGGGAAGGGGAGGAAGGGATCCCCCCTCTCCTTCCCGGGCGGCGAACGAGAGAGCCTTCGCCGCCGGGGAAGGGGAGGAAGGGATCCCTCCTCCCCTTCCCCGGCGGCGAACGAGCCCGCCGCCGCTAGGTCTTACTTTCGGGGGATGTCTTATATTAGACAATCCCCCAAAATCTCTACTAGGTCTTATTTTATGGGGATGTCTTATTTTCGGGGAAACACGGTATATCACAATATTATTAGTAATATTGCATGTAATATAAATATACAATTATAATAGTGTATTATAAGTATTACATTGTATTACATCATAATATTATTATTAATATTACATGTATATACAATGTATTATAATATTAGTATAGTATAATATTATTATATATCATTATATCATTAAATTGATACAGGAGACATGGTGGAAAGATGTCTTCCCGGCCCCGCCTTCTTCATTCTGCTCCAGATATAAAACTAGCCAGGGCCGGCCGGAGATATTTTTTAATGGGAAGCGGGGGTGCTGAAAAGCGCCCCCGCCACCGGCCCCGCCTCCCGCGCCCTGGCCCCGCCCAGCGTGCCCTAGCCCCGCCTCCCACGCTGCGTGGGAGGCGGGGCCAGGGCGATTAGTGAGGGGGGCGGGGCCAGAGTTGGCCCCGCCCCCCCCGCCCAGCGTGCCCTGGCCCCGCCTCCCACGCAGCGTGGGAGGCGGGGCCAGGGCACGCTGGGCGGGGGGGCGGGGCCAGAGCTGGCCCAGCCTCCCACGCTACTCCCGCTCGCCCGTCTGGCCTTTTCTAGTAGGCCAGACTGCAGCGGAGGTCCCTCCAGGCCGCAATCGCGGCCTGGAGGGACCTCCGCTGCAGTCTGGCCTGCTAGAAAAGGCCAGACGGGCGAGCGGGAGTAGCGTGGGAGGCGGAGCCAGCTCTGACGCCGCTTCCCCTCCCCCGCCCAGCGTGCCTTGGCCCTGCCTCCCACGCAGCGTGGGAGGCGGGGCCAGGGCACGCTGGGCGGGGGGGGGGCGGCGCCAGAGCTGGCTCCGCCTCCCACGCTACTCCCGCTCGCCCGTCTGGCCTTTTCTAGCTGGCCAGACTGCAGCAGAGGTCCCTGCAGGCCGCGATTGCGGCCTGCAGGGACCTCCGCTGCAGTCTGGCCAGCTAGAAAAGGCCAGACGGGCCAGGGCGCACTGGGCGGGAGGCGGGGCACCATCAGGGCGGTGCCCCGCCTCCCGCCCAGCCTGACGGCGCCCCCCCGGGCCTGCGCCCGAGGCGTCAGGTGCCTCAATAGTGGGGCCGGCCCTGAAACTAGCATAGCATGTTATTGCGGATAGGGGCCTCTAGCTGATGTAAAGAGACAAGATGGAACTGTCCTCATGGCTCCCTCTTAGCTCTGGCACCCGAGCGTCAGTTGGAGATGGTGAGAGAGGCCTCAGCCGATGCAAGGAGACAAGATGGAAGTCTCTTCATGGCCCCCTCTTAGCTCTGGCACCCGAGCGTCAGTTGGAGATGGTGAGAGAGGCCTCAGCCGATGCAAGGAGACAAGATGGAAGTCTCTTCATGGCCCCTTCTTAGCTCTGGCACCCGAGCGTCAGTTGGAGATGGTGGGAGGGGCCTCAGCCAATGCAAAGAGACAAGATGGAAGTCTCTTCATGGCCCCCTCTTAGCTCTGGCACCCGAGCGTCAGCTGGAGATGGTGAGAGAGGCCTCAGCCGATGCAAAGAGACAAGATGGAAGTCTCTTCATGGCCCCCTCTTAGCTCTGGCACCCGAGCGTCAATTGGAGATGGTGGGAGGGGCCTCAGCCGATGCAAAGAGACAAGATGGAAGTCTCTTCATGGCCCCCTCTTAGCTCTGGCACCCGAGCGTCAGTTGGAGATGGTGGGAGGGGCCTCAGCCGATGCAAAGAGACAAGATGGAAGTCTCTTCATGGCCCCCTCTTAGCTCTGGCACCCGAGCATCAGTTGGAGATGGTGAGAGAGGCCTCAGCCGATGCAAAGAGACAAGATGGAAGTCTCTTCATGGCCCCCTCTTAGCTCTGGCATTATCTGCTTTGAACTGGATTATCTTGACTCCACACTGCCATATAATCCACTTCAGTATGCAGTCGGACACAACTGGACGTAATATCAGGAGAAAACCTTTACCTGTTACCTTAACTACCACCAATTCCTCAATACTTTATTTCCCATACCACCATACTTCGCCACAGCAACGCGTGGCCGGGCACAGCTAGTCTATAGATATATCAAATAGGGATACAAAGCAAACATTTACTGATCATCAGTCAGCATTTGCAAGGCGGGGTTTCCTCTGTGGGAAGTACAAACTGTCCCCAAGTTACAAACATCCAACTTGCAAACGACTCATAATTAAGGACTGTGGGTTTGACCATTTTTCGTGTCAGGAGCGACTTGAGAAACTGCAAGTTGTTTCTGGTGTGAGAGAGTTGGCCGTCTGCAAGGACGTTGCCCAGGGGACATGTTTAGCCCCAGCTAACACATCCCCTGTTAGCCCCAGCTCCTGCCAACCTAGCAGTTCGAAAACATGCAAATGTGAGTAGATCAATAGGTACCGCTCCGGCGGGAAGGTCACGGTGCTCCATGCAGTCATGCCGGCCACATGACCTTAGAGGTGTCTACGGACAATGCCAGCTCTTCGGCTTAGAAATGGAGATGAGCACCAACCCCCAGAGTCAGACATGACTGGACTTAACTTCAGGGGAAACCTTTACCTATGGGAAGATTTGCTCATGTCCCTGCATGGGAAGCTGGAGCTGACAGAGGGAGCTCACCCCCCTGGCCCGGATTCAAATTGGTTGGTCAGCCTACTGGCACAAGGGTTTAAACCAGTGGTTCTCATCCTGTGGGTCACCAAGGTGTTTTGGCCCACAACTCTCAAAAAATCCCAGCCAGTTTACCAGCTGTTAGGATTTCTGGGAATTGAAGGCCAAAACATCTGGGGACCCCAGGTTGAGAACCACTGGAACCCATTGAGACAACAGGAAGTGAGGGAAATCTACCCCAAGGAAGGGAAATTCAGTCCTGAAAGAGTTACTATTATGGAGGAAAGGGGGTCTTCCACTGAAGCTTTTTCGCCAATCACAAGCCATTTTTTCCCAAAATACAATGATCACAGAAAGTCAGGTGAAATCCTATGAACACAGGCACAGACAGGAAATGAAACACCACAAGGGGGGTTCACCTTTCCTTGTGCTATCTGTAGGCTTGTTCTTAAGTTGAATTTGTATGTAAGTTGGAACAGGTACTTTTAAAAGTGTAATTCCAGCCATGTGTGCACTTGTGTCTGTGTATAGAATAACTTTATTGTCATTGTACATTGCACAATGAAATTCAATGCTTTCCCCAACACACATCACAAAATAACACACCCATCCCTTCACATCAGTTGGGGTGCTGACGCCAGGTGAAAGACTCCTTCCTGGGCACACAGAAGACTAGGTGACTTGGAAGGTGCTGAACAGACTGCGTGTGGGCACTACAAGTACAGCTAGACCAGTGGTTCCCAAACTTATTTGGCCTGCTGCCCCCTTTCCAGAAAAAATATGACTCAGCGCCCCCCTGTAAAGGGGGCGTGGCTTAGAGGGGTGGCCGTGGCTCCTGCTCAAGAGGGCAGAGCTGAGCCTCTTCCCTAGTCCAAAATGCAGGACTGCAAGGGGAGGTGGGCGGGGCCACAAATGGGCGGCCAGGACTGGGATGGGCGGAGCTACAAGCTCTGAGGCAGGGCTGAGCTTCTATCCCTGTCCTACAGCACCTGCCAGGACACAGGAGGCGGGGCTAGAGGAGGGGCGGGGCCTCTTCCCAAGTGCCTGACTATATCCCGCCCATTTTCTAACAAGCGCCTCAGGGGAGGTATACAGAGGCTCAGCCCTGTCTCGGGCTCTTGGAAAGAGGCCCTGCCCCCACCCCACCCCCGCTCTTTAGTCCTAAAAGGCCTCTCAGGAGAAATATAGAGGCTCAGCCCTGTCTCATTTCCTTGCTTCGCCCTGTGTCCCAACAAGAGCCTCAGGCAAGGTATAGAAGATTCTCAGCCCTATCTTGGGCTCTTTTTATTTTAGTAAGAATGATACCCTGTGTTTTCAACACACAGAGAACTACATCTTATCTATAGGTAAAGGTTTTCCCCTGACGTTAAGTCCAGTCGTGACCGACTCTGGGGGTTGGTGCTCATCTCCATTTCTAAGCCGAACTTTAACGCACTGTGCCACCAGGCGCAGGATATAAATGTATTAAATATATAAAGAAATAATGGGTAATTGTGCAAAATGCATGAGGTTGTGAGTGAACTACAACTATCTATACCTGAACTTTAATAAGAAATGTACTTGTATGGTGAATTAATACAAGATGTTTATGAGTAAACAAGATACATTATTTTTCAAACAAGACTTTTTTTTAATCTCTGACTGCATATTTTAAACTAAGAAGTTTCAAGGGAGTGTGTATCTTTCAGGCAAGTGCAATTTCAACTTCAACAAACCAACCATCCTCTGCTAATCAAATCCTTGGCAGTTTAAAGACATCATTCTTCAGTTTAGCAGCTGAGATAACTGTCTGCCATTACATTAAATCTTGTGAATATCACTTATTCAAAGAGTTAACTTCTAAGAAAGTCAAATGGATGTGACATTTTTACCTTTACTCCCCTGGTGGTCTAGGGGATAAAAGCCTTGTGACTTGAAGGTTGGATTGCTGACCTGAAGGCTGCCAGGTTCGAATCCCACCCAGGGAGAGCGCGGATGAGCTCCCTCTATCAGCTCCAGCTCCATGCGGGGACATGAGAGAAGCCTCCCACAAGGATGTCCCCTGGGCAGCGTCCTTGCAGACGGCTAATTCTCTCACACCAGAAGTGACTTAGGTTGCTCCTGACACGAAAAAAAGGCTTTTCAATAAAGTTACAATTACCAAAGGGATATTTGCCCAGAGACTGGGTGCAGTAATTTACAACAGGTTATGGTATTTCCAATACGATTATAATCCCATCACTGGGGACCCTTCCTTTGTCTCCTGACATAGGGCGATGTCTGGGACAACAACTCCCATTGTGGACAGAGGCATCTACATAATCCTGTAAAATGGGCTCCCTTTGTCCATCACAGCCACTGGAGCTCCATCTCCCCCCGCCCCCCCCAACGCCTCTCCAAGACCATTGGGAACCTGGGGGCTTCCTTGTCCAGCAGGAGGGGGTCCCTGGCCGTGTCACCGGTGCTCCCAGCCAATCAGAGAAGTCAGATTGGTCCTGCCTCCCTGCCAATCCGAGACCAAGGGAGCATCTACCGGCTTAACAAAGCTGGCCAATCAGGGAAGAGGGAGGGAAATTTTGAAATTAGCCCATAGTAGTGAATGGAAATCTATAAAATGTCTGTACTTTGTACTTTGGAACATCCATGCTATACAAGTGTCCTTTTTGAGCAAATCAAATAAAGCCTCTGTCATTTGCCTTCTTCCTGGTGAGTCTCTCCATTCCTGATTTGCTCTCATCCAGTTAGCGAAGCTTGCCAGGCATCCCTCGCTTTCTACGAGTCACAGAAATCCTCTATATTTTGGTATCACCACTATCACCATTGTACAGGCTCCAATGCCACATAAGGTGAAGCCATGGAGTTCAATATACCCTGTTTCCCTGAAAATAAGACATCCCCGAAAAATAAGACCTAGCAGAAGTTTTGCTGAATTGCTAAATATAAGGCCTCCCCCGAAAGTAAGACCTAGCAAAGTTTTTGTTTGGAAGCATGCCCAGCGCCTGCCAAACAGAACACCAGAGCATGCAGGATTGGTAAATGTACATGGCAGTTGTACATGGAAATAATGGTAGTAACAAGAAATTCTTGATAGGATTCAGTTTGTCTGGTTATGCTGGTTTGTGATGACAACTACTGTACAGTATATAATAAATGTTAATTTTTTTGTTCAACAATAAATGTGAATTCTTCTTCATGGAAAAATAAGTCATCCCCTGAAAATAAGACCTAGCACAACTTTGGGAGCAAAAATTAATATAAGACACTGTCTTATTTTCGGGGAAACACGGTAGTTACAGCTCTAAGATAAAAGTGGTCTTTTAGTCTGTTTGTCCTTGCCTTTGTTACCCTGTACTGTCTACTAGATGGTAATTCAAAAAAAAGAATATCCAGGGTGAGATGGATCCCCAAGAATGCTCTGAGCTTTCATAACACTACGGAACCTAGAAAGTTCTGTCATGGTTTTCAAAGACACTGCTGTATGTGTTAACTGGAAAATGAAGTGCATGAAGCCGATTGGCTGAGCCTGCAAAGACCTGGGGATTTATTTGATACTGTTTCTGTTCTGCTGCTGAAGAACCAGTTTGGACACTTTTTTTCAGTACTGACTGAGTACTCCTGGTGAAGAGAGCAGTGTACTCAGAAAGGCCTTACTATTTTGAGGCCCGTTTGCTGCTGAGAAAAGAGGATTGACTGAGAAAGGACTGTTTATGATTGTGGACTTCTGTAAGCGATCAGAGGGACCACTGTAAATACAGTAGAGTCTCGGTTATCCGGGATAATGGGGAGGGCCCAATCTCGGATAACCAAACTCCTCGGATTGCCAGGCAGCCCTATTATCCCTTCCGGCAATCCGGTTTAGGGAAGCGCCCTAACAACACTCACGGGCGCTTCCCAAGAGGAAAGTGGTCGCCGAGGGACGGAGCTCCATCCCTACAAGCACTCAGCCCAGGGAAGCGCCCGTGAGCGCTGCTGCCTAGCAATGCTCAAGGGCGCTTCCCAAGCGGCGAGGGCTCGCCGTGGGACGTCTCCCTGTATCGCCCTTGGCCAGGCCCTTGCTGGAGGAAAGAGTCCTGGCCATGGAAAACCCGTGGCACGCTCCTCGTCTCTCAGAGGGACAGGCCTTTGCTGGAGCAAGGGCCTGTCCCTCCAAGAAAAGCTCAGGATCTCCTTCAGCCAGGCCCTTGCTGGAGGAAACTTTTTCCTCCAGCAAGGGCCTGGCCGAGGGAAATCCAGAAAGACGTCCCTACGATCGCATGGCGCTTCCTCCTCCCTCTCCTTCTCTCGAGCTCCCTTCACTCGAGAGAGGGAAGGGCGCCCCCAGCTGCGCCTCAGATGATATGGACACTCGGTTAACCGGGGCTCGGTTAACCGAGACTCTACTGTACTACTGGTTTTTTTAATCTCTTGGAATTAGTAATTTCTGTATTTTTGTTCTGCAAACTTGAGTGGCATATTATTGTTCTGTGGGTGACTCTGGATGGCGGGCACACGTAAGAACTTCCATTTATCATCAATCCGTACTAAGTTCTTCCAAAGAGGGAAGAGGGGAGAGGGCAGCCAATGATTCTATGCAGAAGTGGTGACCCTTTGGAGCGACTTCCTGTCTGCCACTGTGCAGTTACCAAACCACGCACAGGTGCAATAGGTTACGACACTACAGCACAGCAGTAGAAAATCACCAGCAGTTTTTCATTCAGGGTTGTTGTATGTTTTTCGGGTTGTATAGCCATGTTCCAGAAGTATTCTCTCCTGACGTTTCACCCACATGTATGGCAGGCATTCTCAGAGGTTGTGAGGTATGGAGAAAACTAAGCAAAGAGGTTAATATATCTGGAAATCTAGGGTGAGAGAGGTCAGTGTGAATGTTGTAGTTAATCACTTTAATTAGCATTGAAGAGCTTATCTGCTGTCTTCTTCTTGCCTCTGGGGCATCCTTTGATTAGAGTCATTAACTGCCCTTGGTTGATTCATGTCTGGAAATCCTGTTTTCAGAGTGTTGCTTTTTATTTACTGTTCTGATTTTTGAGCTTTTTAATACTGATAACCAGATTTTGTTCATTTTCATGGTTTCCTCCTTTCTGTTGAAGTTGTCCACATGCTTGTGAATTTCAATGGCTTCTCTATGTAGTTTGACATGATAGTTGTTGGACTGGTCAAGCATTTCTGTATTCTCAAATAATATACTGTGTCCAGGTTGGTTCATCAAGTGCTCTGCTATGGCTGATTTATCTGGCTGAGTACGCAGTGCCTTTCATGTTCTTTGACTCGTGTTTGGGCGCTGCGTTTGGGGGTCCCTATGTAGACTTGTCCACACCTGCATGGTATACGGTAGACTCCTGCAGAGAGAGGATGCCTTTTGTCTTTCGCTGACAGTAGCATTTGTTCGATTTTCCTTGTGGTTGTTGGTTCCTTAGAAGTATATATATAGAGATAAATGGATGGATAAACTCACACTTAAAAAAGTACCTGCTCCAACTTACATACAAACTAAACTCAGAAACTATCTTGTTTGTAACTTGGGAACTCCTGGTATATAAAATAGATATAAAACTCAAACCCTTACTGATAATAAATCAGTGTTTGCAAAGCTTCATAAACAAGCAGATTTTCCTTTTTTATGAAGTATAGCTGAAGCGCTTTCTGAAGAGTCCACTGCAAACACTGCATGCTAGTAATGGATTTATGTAATTGTCTAGGCAGCGTTCAGGGCTGAAGTCCCAAAAATAAACAAAAAGGTATGTCAGTGTGGAGCATTCAGATATAACCAGCAGAGGGCAGCATATAGATGCAAAGGCTCCCTCAGAAGGGGGGGGGGCTGTGCCCTCTACACCAGAGATTCTTAATTTTTCCCCACTTGCAATCCCTTTCCTCCTGAGAAATTTTTAAATAAGCTCAGATATATAGGTATAGCAAATAGGTATAGAAAGCAAACATTTACTGATAATAAATAAACATTTGCAAGGCTTGCTAAACAGGCTGGTTTTCCTTTTTATGAACTACAGCTGAAGCATCTTCTGCAGAGTCCATTGTGAACACTGAGCATTCTACAGTAGTGGGCTGCAGCCGCTACTGGAGTGCTTGCAGCATGAAGACAGGAAGACAGGCTACTCCCCGGAGCGGCGGAGTAGCCGCGGCAATGATGACAGGCCGGCCTATGATGCCTGCCTCTGGATCAGCAGGAGACTGAGCCCAAGGGATTGGAAGAACAAAGTCAGCAACACGGTGGATTCCTGCAGCAATAACGGCTGATTTAGGATCTCAGGCAGCTAGACATAGGTAAGAATGGTGCTGAAAGAGCCAGCTTTGCTGGTATTATGCATTGCTGGTTAATGGCGACATCCTTGCTCAGACTTGCAAGTTCCAACCCCTTTTCACAGCACTGTTCTACACTTTCTGTCTCTGAAGGATCCTTCACCCCTCCAGAGAATGGATAGTGCAAAAACCCGCTGGAGAGGGGGCTATAGAGCGGAGGATTACCTCAGATTTTAAGTTGACTCTCTCCAAGGTTAGCAGAGCCCTTCTTGTCTCTGCACCATCTTATTAGACCAACCCCTTATCTTTTACAAGAGCTTGGTTTTAATTTCTGGTTTGCCAGTAAAACCGAATTACTGTGTTGTAAAATGAATCATGTCTAAAAAGTGTGTCACTAACATGAAATGTTTGGAAAGCTCTGCTGGCTTGCTGGATTGTGAGAAAAGACAGGCCAGGCACTTCCTCTGATAAGTCTTTCCTCCGAACTACCAGGAATATAAATGGAGATTAGGGAAACAGGAAGAAATATTCGGGGATATGCCTTTCCTCAAGACAAGAATGTTAGTAAATTACTAGTTAAAACATTTCTAAGAAAAATAACTCTGATAAAGAGTAGACTTTGGCCATGAGGGGGTTATGGGGGAAATGTAAAGGAAGAACACCCAAAGACAGAAGGGTTTAATAATTCCTTAATAAGTAGATTTATTTTACTCAAAAGATGGATGCATCACTTGTAATATCTAAACGTGGTCTCTAGAAACATTGTGGACATAGAGGAGGACTGTATTGACATGGGATTAACATCATGGCCATTTGGTGTTTCTGGACTCGTTGTGGCCAGGCTGGTTCTTTGTACAGACAAACGGATGGGTTCAACCTTAAAGGTTACAAGTTACTAGTAATACAGTTTTGCCTGACTCCCTGAAGAATTTACACTCAACATGACAGTTAATGCTGAGACTCTTCACCAGGTCAATCAATAAGCCATTCTTCATCTCCTATGACATTCTGACTGGTCCTTAGGATAGTACTTTCAGCTAGGAAACACTGACAATCTTGTCTATCATAAACCCCATTCCAGATCTTTATTTTTGTAAAAGATGAGTTCTTGAAGCAAAATATCTTTATATAGATTTGATTCTATCGCTTTGAAAAGCAAGATCTGTCATTTTAGCATTCACACTACATTTCAACAAGAATGTAAAAATCCCATGTACCAGGACAAAATTAAATCAAGAAATAAAAAAAATCAATAGTTCTACAGGGTGAAGGAATAAAACCAGGAGATGAAGAACCAAGACACAGGTCTATCATGTTGCTCTTAATCTGCTTCTTTTTGGCTTCTTGACTTGAACTGTTCTCAGAGGCCAGCAGGTCATGTTCAGCACAACACTAAAGCCACTCATGGAAGGTTTGTGTATCACTGCCATATAATCCAGTTCGAAGCAGATAATCTGGATGTTATATGGCAGTGTAGATGGGCCTGTGAGCATGACCAAACACTTGATCCAGTCCTGATAAAGCACAGTCCTCCCCCTCATATAGAAACAGATTTACATGCATACAACAATATCTCAAACAATTGAAAAAGCGACATGAATGCTGACTGTCTGCAGATGAGTTGAAGGAAAGATCAGTGTGCACTGCAAACAGCTTTAAGACTGTGTAGTTGATGCTGATGTTGTGGAAACTTGCGACGGTACTTTAGCTCTAGGAAAGTAGTATCTAACAAGAATGGTTAAGAAGCTATCATGAACTTAAATCAGAAGTTAAAAAAAACCAGAGCTTGTAAAAGTTATTTTTAGACTACCCCAAGACAGATGCTCACAGATTGTGAAAGTAGTCAAAACGTTTTTCAGAGCTGTGGGTAAAATTAAATTTCCCACAGATAACAACATAGATTAAAATTGCTCCTTTACACAGTGTTTATTGGAAAGCTGCTTAAACAGGACTCAGATCTAATCTGGTACATAATTGGGAATAAATCCATGCTGAAATAACCAGTTTGCCTGGTTAAATATTAAAGAAGAGCAATACCCCCTTCCTCATCGTTACTACAGCTTTGGTCCTGAACAAAAATGACTCTTCAAGTTTTCAGCAGTGGGCCAAACCGGCCTTACTGATCACATAATACTTTTCCAGAGATAAGAGCAATAAACTAGTGACCCCTGATAGATTGTAATTGTATGAGTGTCCTTCCCCAACCTGAACTTCAGTTTCTCCACTTTTGAGTTCTCCTTCCTCTTCATAGAAATTAGGAATGTGCATGTGCTTTAAAAAAAAACCTGAAGAGGTATTTCGACAAGAAATAAAACACATGAAAGGGTATGTGTTAAGATATGAGAAAGAGCAGGAGAGGGGAAATTGTACTGTGCCACCTACAGGCATGGCCACCTAAATTGCTGAAAAAGTGGTTCAATGAAAAGAAAGTCAAAGCCCATTACTCAGCATGGAACTTATATGGAGGTTGAAAAATCCTGAGTCGCTGTGCCAAACAAATGCAACACATTCCCAATCTCTAATTTCTGACTTTTACAGATGTAAAGTCCTTCACAAGGATACAGAAATGTGGGAATTCCTCTTGTTGCCAGGTACTTGCGGATGAGACGCTCTGTTCCGTACCAATTAAAGCCCTTGGTTGAATGTCCAATACGAGGTAGGTGGACACTTGCTGAGGGGCCAAGGAAAAGGGGAAAAGTTGCCTGAATAAAAATTCAGATACTAAAAACAAGAGAGAAACATCCTGTACATAACTTCCTAGCTGTAGAAATTATATTCTAATCTAAAGGGACTTTCAAATCTACAAATTTTAGGGCAGGGGCCCTCACGTTCTTCAAATAGAGGGCCAGTTGGTGGGGGCTGGATTACAGTTTGAAAAAACATGAACAGTGCATATGTTTTTTGTAGTGCAAAAAAACTTATGAAAGAACAATACAATATTTTAAATTAAAAATCATTTTAACCAATATAAACTTATCAGTATTTCAATGGGAAGTGTGGGCCTGCTTTTTGGCTAATGAGATAGTCAAGTTAATTAGGATTGTTGTTGTTGCTGTGTGCCTTTGTTTCAGATTGAGGGTGACCATAAGCCTAAAGTTTGGACCACGGGATGGGTAAAGGACCTTGGCCCGCAGGCCATAGTTTGGGGACCCCTGCTTTAGGGTAAGGAAGACCAGGGAGAATTAAGCCCAAGGGCACTTTCCTTCACTAGCTGTTCATTCCAGTGTACAACCTGTTAGCAACCTTCTATTGCAGGCATGGGCAAACTTCGGACCTACAGATGTTTTGGACTTCAACCCCTAGAAACCCCAGTCAGCTTACTGGCTATTAGGAATTGTGGGAGTTCAAGTCCAAAACACCTGGAGGGCTGAAGTTTACCCATGCCTGTCTATCCCCTATTTTGACCTCAATAAAATATCAGCAGATTCAATTGGACAGTTCTTTCCTTTTTTAGTTTGATATGTGGCAAACCAAGATAGAGGCAAATTATGTTTTAGTAGTTTCCAGTATGCTCTTTCAGAATGAAGGGCAGCTCACAATTTTTAAGGTAACTCAACTCAGGTAGCAATACTTGTTAAAAACTCTGAACATAGAACCAGATTTTTGTCTGAGGAGAGGAAGCACAACAAAAGGTGCAGGAGGCATCCCTCTGAAATGTCTCCTTCAAAGCTGGGGCAGCTGCTGATACAGGAGTCTTCTCCACAATGTCAGAGACTCTAGGAGGAGGCTGGAATACCTCCACTGTGCCTCTCAACTTGCTTCAACAGGACCTTCAGAACTCTATATGTGAATTGAGGGGCATATTCTATTTCTCAAACAGGAATACTTACCATTCCTTTTCTTGGCTGCCAGATAGATTTTCTTTAATCCTTTTTCCAAAGCAGGGAGCTTAATTCCAGACAAGTTGTTGGAGCAGTCTCGGTGCTGCGCAACAATAAGGGCAAGCTGGGAAAGCGCGATAAATGCTTAGAGTAAATCAAGGAACAAGAGAAGTAATGGCAAGGCTTATTGTCAAGAAACATCTTCCTCACCAGGATGCAAGGACTATTGTGCCTCTGGATTAAGTCTAAAAGCATTCTGATAATTCCTCATTTCATTTTTATCAGTCTAAATAAGCATTTGAAAATTAAAACATATCTCAAAGTTTGTTCTTTTTTTTTTTTTAAAAAAAAGACTGACTACCTTGTGGAGATGTCTGATGCCAAAACACCTTCATGGATGTTTCTTAGTGAAATTCAAATTATATTTCCACTTAAGTGTTTTGTTGTTTTTTTCACCTACAGCTGCCTATTTTATATAGCTCCTCGATTAAGATTTTAAATGCTTCAATTAAAAGAAGGGGAAAGTATCTCCATGCATAGTTACCAAGTCCTGTCCTTTGTTTCTGGATTCCTTATCATCAATCGGGAATAAGAGAGTTCCTCCCAATTTCAGATCTACAAGAATAAAGCAAAGCAGCACTGAGACCTTATGATTGGGATAACACTTTAATGACTTGTTAATATCAGATGTTGGGAAGTCTTATCTAAAACAGTACAGTTAAAAGGGGAATAATTTCCATTTCCCCCCCATATCTGACTTACCTTTCATCTTTCCTGCCTGTTCATATATCTTCTTTGGCTGGTCAGAACGGTTCCCCAAAGCTGTAAATAAGCCTCCTCTCCCCCAGCGGCCTGAATCATCTGAACCAGAGAGTAACATGTAAGACTTTTACAGAGAAAGTTCGGGAAAATCAAGGAAGGATGTGTGGGTGTGTTTTTTTAAATGGAGCTTTCAAGGGCTGAAAGATAAACTCTTTCCTCATATCGTTCTCATGGAAAGTGCATCCACAGATAGAAAAGCCTTTGTCCTGTTGAGATCCACAAAGATTAAAAAACAAACAGCTATCTGCTGTACTGACAATGTGAATATTTTAGTGTGGCAGGATAGAGAAGAGGCCAAATCTCAAATGTAGATAGCAGTTATGCTTCAGGCAAATCCTGACCAAGCAGCTTCTGTGAGACACAGGTCACTAGCAGAAGAGAAGGTTGAGAGGAGACATGATAGACATGTACAAATATGTGAGGGGAAGTCATAGGGATGAGGGAGCAAGCTTGTTTTCTGGCTTCAAACTACAGGAAAGGAGATTCCACCTGAACATCAGGAAGAACTTCCTCACTGTGAGAGCTGTTTGACAGTGGAACTCTCTCCCCCGGATTTGTGGTGGAGGCTCCTTCTTTGGAGGCTTTTAAGCAGAGGCTGGATGGCCATCTGTCGGGGGTGCTTTGAATGCGATTTCCTGCTTCTTAGAGGGGGGTTGGACTGGATTGCCCATGAGGTCTCTTCCAACTCTACTATTCTATGATTCTATGCAGGGACACAATTTGATACCCTTGGCTTCTCGGTTCTTCCCATCACTCAAATTATTTCTGGGACTTTTCATTATGTAGTCTGATGATAACGGGAATCTTGAATGCCATCCAACATGCACACTAAACCGACAGAACATTTAAATATAAAAATACTTCTTCCAAAATGGCATAACAAGATATACAAATTCTATGCTGGAATCAGAGGCATCATATTCCACAGGTATTCATTTTAAATGATTTCAGATATTTTGTATGTAGTACAAAAAAAATCCACAACTGATTGGCAATTGGACAACTAAGGCTGAAATATTAGTAAGAGTTGGACTTTACAAAGACAGGATGGGTGCAGAAAGGTTTTGTGAAGCAAGATTACAAAAAGCTGGGCACGCTTCTTAATTTTTGTGAGACTGCGCAAAGCACTGATATCACTACTTAAACATGCAGTTTGCATTAGGATTTTAATAATCTGTTGAGATGTATTTATACAATTATTTTATTGTTGCTTGCAGCAATTGATTGTATTTTCCTGCATGGGAGAGGGTTGGACTGGATGGCCCTTGTGGTCTCTTCCACCTTTATGATTCTATGCAGAGCTAATCTATGAGTAAGTTACAGATACCAAGGAGGAAAATGACCTATTACACAGATTTCTGGAGTCAGTAATATTACTCTCTCGGTATATACAATTCACAGAATCAAGTCAATGAAGAAATTCTCATGGCTTCCCAGTTAACTAGAACCTGCTTATCATTAGAAAGGAAAAACACATTTCATCACAACCACATTTTCCTATTGAAAACCATGAACAGAAAGAAGTTCCACCCAAGCAAGACTTTGGGGAGGTTACAAGTTCACAAAACCTATGCCTGGTCTGGCAGTGTTTTTCACTTACCTACACAGTGCACAATGATGACATCCTCTTCCCCAGCTGAGGGATGAGTGACATCACCCATAATATAGTGGATGGAGGTCTGGTTTGTATCAGTGTAATCCAAATGGACATTCAACATGCCGCCTTCCTCCTCCTCCTCTTCCTCCTCCTCACTGCTCTCTTCTGACTCAAGGCAACAAGACCTGTAGTGATTAGCTTCCCACCAGGCCATCCTAGATTTAAAAAAAAAACCAGATAGTTTTCTCTCTTAAACAAGCACACTATCTACTGTAATAACAGCAACACAAATGTTGAGTGAATTAAAGCCTTTTGATTTGAGGTACAGCCTGTTATGATGCAAGGCCAGCCACCTTGCACTTCTGAGGATGGGGAAAGGCTAAAGAGCATGTTAAAGTCAGACATCATATCCACAAGCTTGTATCTAAATTCAAATCCTGTTCTCATTGTTAAACAGAACAAACTGCAGCCATCCAGATGTTGCTGTATTACAACTCCCATCAACTTTAATAATGATGTCTAATGATGAGGAATACAGGAGTTGTAGTTCAGCATTTGGAGGACCATATAAAATGACATGGTATACTGGATTTTGTCTGCAGGCCTTGAGTTTGACACATGCGTTCTACGGAGATTTCAGAAAGGATTATGAAGAAAACATGCAACCACTGTTTGTAAGAGGTAGTGCCAAATATACAGCCTTAACCTAGCAGCAGGAAGAATTATGAAGGGCTTTGTTTGCTTGTGCCGCTTTGAGTGCAGTGCCTGCAGGTAACCTTACTTTTTCTGGTCTTCGGCTTCTGCCTTTTTTTGTCTTTGTTCTTCCTTGATCCTGGCCCTTCTGGCTGCTGCTTCTTGTACCTTCCTACGCCTGGCTTCCAGCTCTTCAGGACTTAATTTCTGCCGTTTCTTACTGGGACCCATCTCGATGCTCACAAGGACCTGGAGGGAAAAAAAAGTGTTTATGAGTTACATTTCCCCACAGAAAGTTGCTTCCAGGTCATTCTTCATCCAGAGTAGCATAGCTCCCTCTGGTCTGCTTTTTAGCTGCTCTTTGAAATGCTGTGGGCTGGTTGACAAGCTCTCAAGGAACCGAAGTTTGGTCTTACTTATCCCCTCTGCAAGTCAGTGACTGCATGTTCCTGTGCAAAGCCTCTTCATATACACTACTGCATTCAGCCGAAACCCATCTCTTTGAATTCTACAGTGATCATGGACATCTTAACTTATTTTAAACTAATTGTGGTGGAGCCCCTGGTGGCGTAGTGGATTAAAGCCTTGTAACTTGAAGGTTGGGCTGCTGACCTGAAGGCTGCCAGGTTCGAATCCCACCCGGGGAGAGCACGGATGAGCTCCCTCTGTCAGCTCCAGCTCCATGCGGGGACATGAGAGAAGCCTCCCACAAGGATGGTTAAAACATCAAAACATCCAGGCATCCCCTGGGCAACATTCTTGCAGACGGCCAATTCTCTCACACCAGAAGCGACTTGCAGTTTCTCAAGTCGCTCCGGGCACGGAAAAAAAAAACCCTAATTGTGGTGAAAATCCAACTGCCAAAGCTAGTGGATCTTCAATTCTTAGTTTTATAATGGTGTTCAGGTTCATGATGGTACACAGAACATATTTTTGTGACCAAGTGTTTCTTTTCTATACCAGAAATCATGCAATTTCCTTATTCTATATAAAATATTCTGACTGGAGAAGATGCCCGACCTGACCTTTTTTTTTCAAATTGCAGAATGCAAACAAGCTAGTTATAAACTTTTACACTAAGCTACCACACAACGTGTCAAAATGCCACACTTTATTTTTACTCACATTTGCTTTATTTCGGAGAGCTCTTCCTTCTTGACTGACATCTTCAAGGAGAACTTTCTGAAGATCAAGCAGCTGATCAAAGGCTTTCTGGTCTTCTCTGGTAACTTCTTTGGAGTAGTCTTTGCCTTCATACAGGTACATGTGGCCTTAAAAACAAACAACCATCTCAAAATG
Source organism: Anolis carolinensis (assembly GCF_035594765.1). Taxonomy (NCBI): domain Eukaryota; kingdom Metazoa; phylum Chordata; class Lepidosauria; order Squamata; family Anolidae; genus Anolis; species Anolis carolinensis. The sequence continues at coordinate 189,512,991 of NC_085842.1, forward strand.
AACAACCAATCATGCTTAAGAATTTGATTTAAAAGTAAGTCCAGTTCTATTTGGAGCAATAGGAAAAAATATGGATGAAAACTCTGTTCACAGTGTGATATGACCTGAAAGGAGAAAAAAATGTTAAATGATATATAAGTGCTATCTGACTCCAAAAAGACGTCCTAAGATGTATAAAAATACAGCTGGTAAATGCTGGAAATATGATTAGAAATTAAGGACATTTTATCATATGTGGTGGACATGGTCGATGATAAATCATATTGAACTGAGATGCATCTGATGATAGAGGACATTTTTTTAAAAAGTACAGTAGACTCTCACTTATCCAACATAAACGGGTCAGAAGAACAGCGAATATGTTGGATAATAAGGAGAGATTAAGAAAAAGCCTATTAAACATCAAAATAGGTTATTTTACAAATTATGCACCAAAACATCATGTTATACAACAAATTTGACAGAAAAAGTAGTTCATTACACCTTAATGCTATGTAGTAATTACGTATTTACAAATTTAGCACCAAAATATCACAATGCACTGAAAACATTGACTACAAAAATGCGTTGGATAATCCAGAACCTTGGATAAGTGAGTGTTGGATAAGTGAGACTCTACTGTATTACTAAAAGGACCAGAATTGTATTTGTTAGGAATGATGGAAGTACAAATGGGGAAAAATATGGAAAAACTCTTACAGTACTATGTCAGTAAGACAAGTGATTGGTAAAAATGTATGAACTACTTGAAACGGACAAATTGACAATATTCATCAAAGAGATGTCTTTGGTTAATTTTCAGAAGAAGGGAGATATGTCTTTTGTGAAGATAAGATGGAGGGCATATCACAACTTTGGCTTTTGATAGCCATGAGATGCAGTTATTAGAGCATTATAAAGATAATATATAATATAAATTTATATATATATATATATATATATATATATATATATATATTACCATAGTTGTAATATGTGATTGAGAGGAAATCATATTATCCCTCCTTGTAGTGTTCCACATAGTTTGTTTAGCGTACAGTGTTGCTTGTACTGTATAATATGTAAATCTTATGAATGTAAAATTCCCTTAAAGTTGTTTTATATAATTTTATTTGTCTTAATAAAAGTATTATTATATATATAAAAAGGAACCATCACAAGAACTACCCTCTATGACATTTCTCCCCAGAGAGCCATTTTAATCAGATGGAGTATTAGACTTACTACATTCAGATACTTCTGACACCAAACTATGTTCTGAACCATGAGCAAATCTCTGAGGGGTGCTTGTTTAATTCTGGTAGGAAAATAGCCTAGATTTTTGAAAAACAAGGATTGCATGAAATCTGCAAACAGAAGAAATATCTTTGCAAGGAGAGGCTGATTACAAGCAGATTAGACAGGTATCACAATTATACGAATGAGCAGCGTTAGAGTTCAGAAATTTATCTTAGCTTCAAACTGAGGTTAATTCTAATCCCAGTCTCATTTTAACTCAACATACTTTCTAGATTTTGCTCTTCGTTTCCATCTGTGGTGGATAGCACAGGATCCATCACCCATATTCCTTCTCTGGTCTCTCCGAGAATATTTCCCAAATCCACATCACAGATAGTACTCCCATCCAATGATAGCAATTTGTCCAAACCAAACTTCAGGATTTCACTCAGCTTTTTAAAAAACAAAAATGACAAAGGTTAAAAGTCTTCATAGTTGTTCATAGTCTTCATAGTCTTCTTGCAATGTTTCCAGATCACTGTTACTACAGATTCATTAAAAACCTAGTAATTTGTAGAGAAGCAAACACAAATGTTTATGTACTGCCCGCCTGTGAGGCAACACATTTAGTTATCAAAACTCAACTTGACAGTGTTAAAACAATTGCAGAAACTAGAACCGGAAGCATGGCTACTGTTATAAAACTGTAACAGTAGCTATCATTCTTATTTTATTATAGACAGCCCTGAGATCTTTAGATATATCTAACAAACTAGTAAAAAAAGGAGAGGGTGACAAATTGGGTTGAGACTAAGCAATGAATCATGGTCCATCACTTGCCTTTGTTCTGAGTTCAAAATCAAATTAGAGCAAAGTGCTTCCGGTATTATTTTCTAACCCTTTTAAAGAAAAAGGAATTAAAGCAGGCATAAAATTAAGGACATTTACAGTGGTTATATCACTTCCGGGAATATTACTTCTGAAAAAACAGGCTTTTTGTGGTTCAACAATAAGTTCAGCAAAATCTAAAACTTTTAACTGGTTGGTCTCAAAACTAGAGAAAATTTGTGATCTGATATAGTGGCTTTCGCAATCAAGCTGCTAATAGCCTGACAAGCTTATAGAAACCTTGTTGAAAATCCCAAAATCACTCAAATTCCCCAGTCCAGTGGAAATACAGCAAGATCTTATTGTCGCTTTCCACATATTTTTAATGAAAATGGATCTGGCTTTGAACATTTGCTTTCTCTTTTACCTGAATATTATCAGTTTCCTGTGATTTCTGGGTTCCAAGTGCAAACTGACCTCCTTCAATAATGGTATTAGTTAGCTGGAGCTTTGATGCTGCTCGTCGATAGATTATCTCTTCTATTGTGTCTCTCCCAATCAAACGAATAATTTTTACAGGCCTTAAAGAGCACAATAAAAACACATTTTAATTTAAAAGAGCTGCACTAGTCTAGAAGAGACTGGAGTCTATATAAATCTTACAGAGAATAAAAAAGCAAATGGCGTTTAGAGCAAAGATGGTTCACACTTCACTCACCCCAACCTATCAGCTTCCTAGAGAAAACTTGTCATTCAATCCTGTGTCAGACAAAACACTTTCACAAAGTAGCCCCACATCCAAAAATAGTTGGCCTGCATTTCTACCTGTCAGTCAGCAGTCCTGCTGGCACAAGGGTTTAACTCATTGTGCCACCGGGGGCTCCTCTGGAGCAAATGACAGGCCTACTCAAAAATATAGGATGAAAATATATTTTACCAGTCCAGAGGTTTTCTAAGCTTTCCACCACATGTTCCTCTTGATAAGTAAACCAAGCAATCAGATCAGCTATGGTCTATGTAGAGAAGCCTCTCCCTAAACAGAATCCTTTGGATGCTGTCCTGTCAGTTGAGGCTGATGGAAGTAGTACTAGGTCACTGGGTTGAAGAAAGCTTCTGTGGAGAGGATGCCTGCAGAATTAAGGGGTTGAAATGGAGTACCAGGGCATCCACTATGCCCGTTCCTCATCCAAATCACACTTAGGGAATGTGATTTCTTGAGAAACAGTTCTGCCATGCAAAATCCCAGAATGCATAAAGGAATTTCTGAAGATCAGATTACACTATGTAACACAGTTTTTGTTCCTGAGTTATAAATGTCATTTCCTAATTGGTTCTATTATAAAAACGTGGGAAACATTTATGAAACTGCAAAACTTTGTTTTTGCAAGACATCTGCAGCACATTTTGCTATAATTTTTCAATGAATATTTCATAGAACCTCAATCAATTCAACATAGTTTGTGGCAGCCACAAAAACAAAGTTTCACAATTATTTTCAAAGTAAGTACCACACAATTAAATTGGAAATAACACTTTCAAAACAGGAACATTTTTTTCAAACTTTGTTACATAGTATTACTACAATATACACCCCATCTTTTGGATAATGCCACTGAATGTGGCAAAGTATTAAACAAAAAGACAATAAAAATAATACAAATAGTGCACGAAAGAACATATATAAAACAAACTCGAAGACATTTTAAAACACATACACATCTAATGGTTTAAGCTAGGCCTGGGCTGTGGTGCAGGCTGGTGAGCAGCCAGCTGCAACAAATCACTCTGACCAAGAGGTCATGAGTTCGAGGCCAGCTCGGAGCCTGCGTTTGTCTCTGCCTTTGTTCTAATTTAAGGCATTGAATGTTTGCCTTATATGTGTAATGTCCCCTTCGGGGTGAGAAGGGGGGAATATAAATACTGTAAATAAATAAATAGGAGACAATTAAGATCTGAACAATTAAAATTTCATCAAAGCAAATGGGCCAGTTAGGTTGCCGGACCAAAAATTATTCAATATAAAAATGCATTTACTTTTGTTGTCTTATGAGTAAGAACATTTTTGATTTAATATAAAAATGTCTGGTCAACAATAATCAAACACCTATATGCCAACAGAAGGTCTTTTCAGTCATCACCATCAAGTTGGTTCTTAGTAGGGTTGTGCCCGAATCCATTAAAAACCCCCCGATCTTCTGCTTATTCGGATGCCTGTAATGGCAAGGGCTCTGCCGCCATTTTTTTTGTCCAAAATAGATTACTCGGCTGCCGATCAAGGCTACTTTCTGTTTCTATTCGGGAACACGCAGAGCATGGAGAGGCTGCCACATGCTCGCACAGGGTTTCCCTGTGAGCCGTGCCTGTTGAGCCAATCAGGCAAAAGAAAGCCGTGATGTGTCTTACCCAATATAAACGGGGTGAGTGCCTCCATTTCTCAGTTGCATCCTGGCTTTAGAGAGAGGTACCTCAATCCCATTGCCACTCGCAGCTTTAGCTTTTGGCTTGGCATCCAGTATTGAATCTAATTTTATGTTTTAATTTTCCTTTATTTTCTTTATTTTATTTAGTGGGACTGGGAGTTGGAAAGTGCAGATGGATGGGTGTGCATTTGGGGACTTGGGAGAAAGGGCATCTCTTGGGTGGGTAGGTATGCTTTTCTTTAAAATTATTAGGGTGGCGCTGAGCCTTGACTCACCCTCTTTAGCTTTTTCTTTCATATCCTTTTCTCCTTCCTCCCCTCTTTCAGAAGAGTTTTAAAAGGGGCTTACATGTCTGTACACTAATGCACAGAGCATGGGAAATAAGCAAGACGAACTCCCAACTTTTAGCACAACACCACATTTACAATGTCATAGGCATTGCTGAAACCTGGTGGGATGACTCCCATCACTGGAATGTAGCCATCGAGAACTATAACCTCTTTCACAGAAACAGAACAAAGGGGAGAGGAGTAGATTTATATGTCGAAAACAGTTACATTGCAGAAGAAATGCAAGACTGCAATCTGGGTAACCAGCTTGAAAGCATCTGGATAAGAATCAAGGGAACCGGGACTCAAAAAGATCTCATTATGGGTGTCTACTACAGACCTCCGAGACAGGATGAAGAACTCGACAAAGCCTTCTGTCAGCAGTTGACCAAACAGGCACAAGGAAGAGATACAGTAGTCATGGGCGATTTCAACTATCCTGATATCTGCTGGAAAACAAACTCGGCCAAGAGTACAAAGTCCAACAAATTCCTCGCTTGCCTTATAGACAATTTTATGGTCCAGAAGGTAGAAGAGGCAAGAAGGGGATCGGCTACTCTCGATCTCATCTTAACAAATGTGGAAGATCTGATCAATGCAGTTGAAGTGGTCGGATCCTTAGGGGCAAGGGACCATGTGCTCCTGCAGTTCGCCATACAAAGGATGGCTGAAACTAAGACTTTAAACTCTGGACTTTAAGAGAACTGATTTCCAAAAAATGAAGGAAATACTGAGCAGCATTCCATGGATGCCAATATTAAAAGGCAAGGGAGTTAAGGATGGATGAGAACTTTTTTAAAGTGAAATACTCAAGGCACAAATGCAAACAGTGCCAACAAAGAAAAAAAAATAAGGCAAATGCGAAGAAGCCAGAATGGATGTCCAAAGAACTTCTAACTGGGCTAAGACTCAAAAGAGACATGCACAAAAAGTGGAAAAGGGAGAAATCACCAAAGAAGAATTCAAACAAATAGCCTACTCCTGTAGGGAAAAGGTTCGCAAGGCTAAAGCGCAAAATGAGCTCAGGCTTGTCAGGGACATTAAAAACTACAAAAAAGGCTTCTTTGTTTACGTTGGTAACAAAAGGAAGAACAAGGAGGCGATAGGGCCTGTGCAAGGAAAAGATGGGGTGATGGTGACAGGGAATAGGGAAAAGGCAGAACTACTTATTGCCTTCTTTGCCTCAGTCTTCTCACAAAAAGAAAGCCATCCTCAACCTCAGAAACATGGAAGGGACGAAGGATTAGGGGAAATCCAACCCCAAATAGGGAAACAAGTCATTTCAGCAATACCTGGCCGCTCTAAACAAATTTATGTCCCCAGGCCCAGATCAACTACATCCAAGAGCATTGAAGGAACCATTGGCAATCATCTTTCAGAGTTCTTGGAGAATGGGAGAAGTCCCAGCAGATTGGGGGAGGGCAAATGGGTCCCTGTCTTCAAGAAGGGAAAAAGTGATGACCCAAACAATTACAGCCTCACGTCGATACCAGGCAAGATTCTGGAAAAGATCATTAAGGAAGTGGTCTACAAACACTTTGAAACTAATGTGCTCATTGCTAATAGTCAACACGGATTTATCAAAAACAAGTCATGCCAGACTAATCTGATCTTTTTTTTTTGATAGAGTTACAAGCTGGGTCTATGCAGTAAGGCCTTCAACAAGGTCTCCCTTGATATTTTAGCAAACTAATTAGTAAAATGTGGGCTAGGCAAAACTACAGTTAGGTGGATCTGTAATTGGCTAAGTGAACAAACCCAAAGGGTGCTCACCAATGCATCTTCTTCATCTTGGAAAGAAGTGACAAGTGGAGTGCCACAGGGTTCCATCCTGGGCCAGGTTCTGTTCAACATTAACGACTTAGACGAAGGTTTAGAAAGCATGATCATCAAGTTTGCAGACGATACCAAACTGGGAGGGATAGCTAACATTCCAGAAGACAAGAACAGAATTCAGAACGACCTTAACAGACTAGAGAGATGGGCTGAAACTAACAAAATGAAGTTCAACAGGGACAAATGCAAGATACTCCACTAAGGCAGAAAGAATTGAATGCAAATATACAGAACGGGGGATGCCTGGCTCAACAGCAGTACGTGTGAAAAAGGCCTTGGAGTCCTTGTGGACAAGTTAAACATGAACTAACAATATGATGTGGCAGCAAAAAAAAAAAAAAAAAAAAGCCAACAGGATGTTGGCCTGCATAAGTGTCTAGATCCAGGGAAGTCATGCTACCCCTCTCTTCTGCCTTGGTCAAACCACACCTAGAATACTGTGTCCAATTTTGGGCACCACAATTTAAAGGAGATGTTGACAAGCTGGAAAGTGTCCAGAGGAGGGCAACTAAAAATGATCAAGACGCTGGAGAACAAGCCTATGAGGAGCGGCTTAAAGAGCTGAGCATGTTTACCTTGCAGAAGAGAAGGCTGAGAGGAGACATGACAGCCATGTATAAATATGTGAGGGAAAATCATAGGGATGAGGGAGCAAGCTTGTTTTCTGCTGCCCTGGAGACTAGGACGTGGAACAATGGCTTTAAACTACAGGAAAGGAGATTTCACCTGAACATCAGGAAGAACTTCCTCACTGTGAGAGCTATTGGGCAGTGGAACTCTCTCCCCGGACTGTGGTGGAGGCTCCTTCTTTGGAGGCTTTTAAGCAGAGTCTGGATGGTTATCTTTCGGGAGTACTTTGAATGAGATTTCTTGTTTCTTGGCAGGGGGTTGGACTGGATGGTCCATGAGGTCTCTTCCATCTCTATTATTTTATATTATTGTTAAGAAAAATTGCAGCAAAAAGCAAAGCTTCAGTCTCAGAAAAACCACTTATTGCCAGTACCTATTTATCTACTAAGTACCCACCTACCAATACCAATATCTAATATCTAATATCTAATTTCTATTGTTTAATTTAATCAAAATATTTATCTTTGCTCTTCATTTCTTCTACATGCCATTTAATTTGGCTGGTACTTAAAAATAATATACATTAGGCTTGGCTTTTGTTGAAGCTTTGCACTTTAATTGTTATGGCAGATAAGCCGGCTTATCCACAAGTTCAACTGCATTTTAGGAATTTTAAACTCTTACAGTTTTATTAGTGGGATTTTTATGTGCTGTTGATAGTACTTGTCATTGTATTTATGTATTGTTGTTTATATGTGGCACTTGGAGATCTTATGTGAGCCGCCCCGAGTCCCTTCGGGAGATGATAGTGGGGTACAAATAAAGATTTATTATATTATACTAGCTGTGCCCGGCCACACATTGTTGTGGCATAGTCTGCTGGCTTTGAAAAAAGATGATGAGGAAGTGATGGTATTTAATATACGTTATATGATTTTATATATGTACAGTATGCATAATGTTGTGTGCGAACTGCAACTTGCATCATGCCTGGTTAATGCCCACAAACTACATCAGTACTTAAAATCTATTATGTTGGGCAAATTTGGTCTAGATGGAGTACTGCTGGGGTTCAGTGTGGTCTCTGGCTGTAGGGTAAACTTGAACTCCTACTATTTATTTCTATTTATTTATTTCCAGCATTTATATCCCGCCTTTCTCACCTAGAGGGACTCAGGGCGGCTTACACAATTAGCAACAATTTGATGCCAACAACAGTTAAAATCCTAACAATATATAAAATCCATTAAGAACAATTAAATACAATATAGAATATATTTATGGTGACTCAGTCATCTCAATCGCCTCCAGTAGCGTATTCCCCTGTTTTCAAAGTGTTGTTCTTTATTTACTGTCCTGATTTTAGAGTTTTTTAATGCTGGAAGCCAGGTTTTGTTCATTTGCAATGGATTTCCCTAGGTAGGAAGCAGCCAGGCGTGTGGTTTATATATCTGTGGAATGTCCAGGGTGGGAGAAAGAACTCTTGTCTGTGGGAGGCAAGACTGAATGCTGCAATTAGTCACCTTGATTAGCATTTAATGGTCTTTTAGCTTCAAAGTCTGGCTGATTCCTCCCTGGGGGAATCCTTTGTTGGGAGTGTTAGCTGGCCCTGATTGTTTCCTGTCTGGAATTCCTGTTTTCTGAGTGTTGTTCTTTATTCACTGCCCTGATTTTAGAGATTATATTGTTTTGTATTATTATACCACAGAAATTATTATGTATTTATAATCTTATATTATCTGCTTAGTACTGGATTATATGAGGCCCCTTCTACACAGCTGTATAAAATCCACACTGAACTGAATTATATAGCAGCGTTGACTCAAGATAATCCAGTTCAAAGCAGATACTGTGGATTATCTGCCTTGGCATTCTGGAAGGGCCTTGAGTCTACACTGCCATATAATCCAGTTCAAAACAGATAATCTGTATTTTATAGGCAATGTGGAAGAGGCCTATGTGAACCCTTCCCCCAGGTGCCATTGTGGTTGAAGGGGTTGCTATGACATGAAAGGTGTGGGACCTACTCTTCTGACTGGCAGTCAGGAGAAGAATGGCTCTTCCTCATCCTCCCTCCTCTCTTCCTCCCCCTGTGTGTTCCTGTGTGTGCAAGGAGGGAGGAAATCCCTCCAAGAACAGCACTGGCAGGTGGTTCTCTCTCTACCTGCTATTCTCCACTGCTGGGCTCACCTTGTCAGCTGTAAAAACAGTTGCCCCCCTCAAGGCAAGTGCGGACTGTTTTTTTTCTGTTAAGTTTCTTTTTAATAAAAATTATTGCAAATTATATACAAAGTCTATTTTTTTTCAATAATGGCTATATTTCGCACAATACATTTTTAATTTTTTTTCTCCAGCAGATCATATTGGAGTGTTTTTCTAGTAAGGGAACATGCTGCTTGCTTGCTTACAGATGGAGGCTGGCCTCTTCCAGTATGTTGTGAGAACAAGACATGCAAAAGCTTTGGAAGAAGTTTCTGTTGTTTTTTTATTAGTAAAGAAAGTGTAATAGTGGGCTGTGTTATGTGGAACGCTGCATCCTTGACAGTTTGGCATTTGGCATGAAGGAATGGTGCCATGCTGCTCCTTCTGGAGAAGTTACAGGGCAGGGCCAAAGAGGATACCGTTTTGGGTATTTTTTTAAAGATTTTATTTCTAGAAAGTTAAGAATTTCCTAAAAATCAGGGTATGATTCAAAGATGTATCCTCCAAGTATGGCTATTTTCATCCTGATAGCCTTAAAAATGATAAGAGGAGCCTTGGAAGCCCCCCATTGCCACCAATGGGCCGCATTTTCCCACATTTTTCGGTTGCAGACTCAAAAAGTTTTTGGCTGCTGGCTGTTTTTAGGAGGCTTGTGAAAACAGATCTGCGGGTCCACCAAAATTCAGATACCGAAAACAGATCACAGTTCAGCTGAATTGCACAACCCTAATTCTTAGGGTGAGAAGACTTTGAGAAATTTCATGTTACCAACTCTGCCAAGGTCAGTTTGCTTCCAGTTTTGTCTCATCTGCAAATCTGTGAAGGATTCCCTCCAACCTCTCATTTAATCTATATATATAATAAAAGTGAAATCGGAGTATGTATCAGCGTTTTGATTGGCCTGGCGGAATATGTGCTCGCGTTTTGATTGGCCGCCACTATCCCAGACCACTGAGACCAACAGGAATGACGGATCTGCACCAAACTTGGCACACTTCATCCCCACGATGCACTTTATGACCTGCTGCCATTTGGGGGAGGATGGACCACAGATGATGGGATTTGCAGTACTTTTAAACACTTCCCACAGACTACTGCAATGCCCACCAATGATAGAAATGGACCAAACTTGGCACACAGAACTCCTGTCGACCCCTTTACATCCTGATGTATATTGGGGCAGGATGGACCAAGGATGATGGAATTTGCAGTACCTTCCCTCACTTCTTGAGACCACAGCAACTGCCACAAATCACACAACTGAACCAAACCAGGCACACATATCCCAAATGACACACTTCACATGCTGCAGCAGTTTGACGGAGGGTGGACCAAGGATTATGGGATTTGCAGTACATTCATCCAATTCACCTCCCACAAACCACTGTGATGCCCATGAATGACAAAACTGTATCAAACTTGACACGCAGGTGCAGGGTAGCCCACTTTACATCCTGGTGCAGTTTGGGGGAAGAGGGACCGTGGATGAGGGGACTTACAATATCTTCATCTCTACATCTTGGTGAGATTTGAAAGAGCTTGGACCTTGGATGATGGGACTTGCAGTATATTCATTCACTTCCTGAGACCACTGTCACCCCCATCAATGTCTCATCAAGACCAAACTTCAAACAGAAAACACCCATGACTACACCCAGGTGCAGTTTGGAGGATGATGGACCATGCACGATGGGACTTCCAATACCCTCACTCACTTCCTGAGAGCACCACGACCCACACAAATGACTGATCAAGACCAAACATGGTACATGGAGCCCTCATGACCTATTCTACATACTGGCTCTGTTTGGAGGGGGATGGACACTGGACGATGGGACTTGCATATGGGGGTTGGAGCTCACCCGCACCCACTGAACCCAGCTGACATTGGATATAGGCTACACTTGGAACACAGGCAAACAATGCCTTTCTCAAATGACCCGGGCATCGCCGGGTCTCCAAGCTAGTATTTTATAAAAACGCTCAGCTGGAACTCTCTTTCCTGGTTGATCCTGTCATTAATAAGGCTCCATCTACCTGGCTTTCTGAGGAATCTAAATGCTACTGGGCAAGAAAAGAAAGCATTCTCAACTGGCTTCTGCAAGAGCTGGTTCAAGGCCCACCATAGCATATTCCAGATGATGCAGTGGGGTGGAGTAATCACAAGAACCATCTTAAAATCTGCAGTTTTTTATCAGTTGTGGCAAGTTGCATAACTGCTGTGCTTCATAATGTCTTGGATCCAAGATCTGAACATAAAGTACCAGATCTTGGCTAGAGAGAAAGAAAGCCATGTATTCATATACATATACACACACAATGTATATTCTCACTTATTCTGGCCAATCCGGTGAGCTCTTGCTATTGCTTGCAGGTCATTTTGTGGATTAAAATCATTGTCAACAAAAACAACTGTGTCTGCTGAAGTTAAATTCATCCCAACTCCACCTGGGAAATAAAGGAAGCTGCCATTAAAGTTCTCACAGTAAAAAAACCAAACTCACTCAGATGTTGTAACCCATTTGCAACCCTGGAACAAATAACATAAAATGTCCAGGCAATTGCATGAAAAGCACTGCATGGAATGATAGTTTACATCTTGTAGAAGCATGCCAAACCTAAGACCTGGGACTGGCAGAATTGTAAACCAATAAATATATTACATAAGATAATATTATATCATATTTTTAAAAAACCGAATGACCTTTTTAAATACCTCTCCCACCTCTCTGCAGGTAACTTACCCTGTTTGAAACTGTAGGGATCTCATTAACATATGCAACAGAAGTTCGCTCTAGCATTCCCAGGTGTAACTTGGAAACTTCCAGTTTTCGAAGACAGATTTCAAAAGGCATGCTGCAGCATACATGGAAAATACTTTGCTCCTGACATGACTAAAAATCCATTTCACTGGCATGTTCATTTAAAATTTTCCAAAGAGTGGTGGATAGCTTTTGTTCTAACCTACAAACTGCCTCCTACTTCAAACAGGTTTGGAATCATCCTGCAGCTGAGTTAGGATTTGAAACCATTTTCTGGTCTTAGTTCAGCACTCTTTCTGCTTCGCTACATAAGCTCCCACAATATTTATCATATGTCTCATCTTGCTAGTTTGGCTGAGATGCCTCATAGCCTTGAGTCATGCCTAGAAACTGATTGTGGGTTTAAAAAAAATGTTACTGTGTACCCTCAAGTCATTTCTGACCTATGCTAACTCTACCATACGCCAGAATTTGTTCAGAGGACAGAATTTGTTTCCCCTTGTCTTCTTCTGGGGCTGAGAGAAAGTGACTACCTCAAGGTCTCTTGTAAGTTTTCATACTTGTAGAAGGATTTGAGCTCTGTTCTCCCAGTATGTAGTTCCAACACTCCCACCATACCAAACTGGCTCACCTGTGAATAAATATCTAAATACTAAGGAAGCAAGGCCTCCTATGAAGAGATGCTCTGATTACAGGAGGGCATGGTAGAACATAGATTGTCCTTTTTTTTGGCAGAGAAAGCAATTGATAGGTTTTCTGCACTGCCATACAAGAACAAGATAGAGCATGAAGAGGACAGAAGCATCATTTGACTCAGGCTTTGGGTACACGTGGGATTTCTTTGCAAGGACAACATTTTTGGGATTTGTCTGTGTGTCATGATCACTCATGCCATGCAACTATCACCCCCCCCCCCCACCCCGTACTGTCAAGAGATAAAAGTGGATAATAGTGATAACAGCCAAGCCCCAAGGAATTAGAATGTTCAGCTATCTTTGTCTATTGGCTGCATCTGTTTGCATATACACCTATGTATACATACAGCATAAGTGTTCCACCACTTTTCAGATGTCAAAGAAAATTCTGGAAACAGTAATGTGGTTTATCTGAACTTGTGTTTAATACAAGTCTATTCAATGACTTCTAGACCAGGTGGATCATTCTGTGTGTACTACTCACAATGACAACAAAAAGACAGCCCAGGTCCCCTCCCCTCCTGTAAGCTTTGTCTCACCTGCTCTGGTGCTCAGGAGGAAGACAAAAATGGGCTGCTGACCAAAGTTTTTAATGGCAAGGTGTCTTTCTTCACCTCTGACAGATCCATCCAAGCGCTCATAGCTGTAACCTTTTCAAAATAAGAAAAGAGTGAATGGAATGATGCAAACCACTAGTGAAAAGACCAGTTCAAGCATATAAAACTACAGTCCTTCCAAAACATTTGCTGTTTGCCAACTCTGTGCACCTTTGCACAGAGTAATTATTGTTAGTTTTTCCTTTCTACATCACTCTCCTCAAAGCATTCTGCATCTTGCCTACATCAAGGCTTCTCAATAAAAAGGCCCTCAAACTTTGGTGCACTTCTCTTCCAGCCCTTGCCCAGCCCCATCTATGATATAACATTTTATGTGTGTTAATTGTGTACATAAACTACATAATTGCATGCAAAAAATGGGGAAGCTCCATTCTCTCTGCAAAAATAAAACCAGGAGCAGATTGTGCAACAGTCCATGAACTATAAAGAGTAACGCTCAAGAACACTAAACCAACTAGCATGCTGACATACAACATCAAAAACATCTCTGAAGAATTTAAACACATCAAAATAGATTTGCATTATTAAGCTTAATTGATCAAGGACCAGGTGAACTCTGGGCTGAAAGAAGGGATGTCATCAGGAAGGAATGCAGGGATAAACTATCTGCAGCCAAAAGGAAAGAGAAACTCAAATGGACGAGAGATAAAAATGCACTGACAGTCAAGGACAGAAGAGAAACAAAAATGAAAGTTGACAAAAATAGAACCAGAACTCAGAATGCAACTGTTCAATGACTTGTGCACAGAGATAATGAAAAAAGAAACTAAAGCTCATTATAGAAGGGTGTTGCAAACATACAATGGATAATGGAGTACAACAAAGAATTTTGAAGGAAAATGAGTCTGTGCTTTATAGACTGTAGCATACAGATCACATTAGCCTATAGATCACTGGGTTGTTGTATGTCTTTCGGGCTGTGTGGCCATGTTCCAGAAGCATTCTCTCCTGACGTTTCACCCACATCTATGGCAGGCATCCTCAGAGGTTGTGAGGTATGGAGAAAACTAAGCAAAGAGGTTAATATATATCTGTGGAAAGTCTAGGGTGAGAGAGGTCAGTATGAATGTAGTGTAGTTAATCACTTAAATTAGCATTGAAAAGCTTATCTGCTGTCTTCTTCCTGCCTCTGGGGCATCCTTTGTTTAGAGTCGTTAACTGCCCTTGGTTGATTCATGTCTGGAAACCCTCTGTTTTCAGAGTATTGCTTTTTATTTACTGTTCTGATTTTTGAGTTTTGTAATACTGGTAGCCAGATTTTGTTCATTTTCATGGTTTCTTCCTTTCTGTTGAAGTTGTCCACATGCTTGTGGATTTCAATGGCTTCTCTGTGTAGTCTGACATGATAGTTGTTAGAATGGTCCAGCATTTTTGTGTTCTCAAATAGTATTCTGTGTCCAGGCTGGTTCATCAAATGCTCTGCTATGGCTGATTTCTCTGGTTGAATTAGTCTGCAGTGCCTTTCATGTTCTTTGACTCTTGTTTGGGCGCTGCGTTTGGTGGTCCCTATGTAGACTTGTCCACAGCTGCATGGTATCCGGTAGCCATTTCTAGATGTTCTGGTCATCCGCAAACCCAATCAACAATTGGGCCACACAGTTTACAGAAAACCTACACACACAGATAGATACCTTCATAAAAACTCCAACCATCACCCAAGTCAAAAAAGGAGCACAATCAAAGCCCTGACAGACCGTGCACAAAGAATCTGCGAACCTCACCTCCTCCAAGGTGAACTCAACCACCTAAACTGGGCTCTACAGGCCAATGGATACTCCACCACAGACATCAGAAGAGCTGCAAGGCCAAGAACAAGCCATGAGAGTCAAGACAAAGATCCACCCAGAGGAAAGGTGTCCTTACCATACATCAAGGGAACTACTGACCGCATAGGGAAGCTGATGAAGAAGCACAACCTACAAACTATCTACAGACCCACAAAGAAAATCCAACAAATGCTACGGTCAGCGAAGGACAAGAGGGATCCTCTCTCTTCTGCAGGAGTCTACCGGATACCATGCAGCTGTGGACAAGTCTACATAGGGACCACCAAACGCAGCGCCCAAACAAGAGTCAAAGAACATGAAAGGCACTGCAGACTAATTCAACCAGAGAAATCAGCCATAGCAGAGCATTTGATGAACCAGCCTGGACACAGAATACTATTTGAGAACACAAAAATGCTGGACCATTCTAACAACTATCATGTCAGACTACACAGAGAAGCCATTGAAATCCACAAGCATGTGGACAACTTCAACAGAAAGGAAGAAACCATGAAAATGAACAAAATCTGGCTACCAGTATTACAAAACTCAAAAATCAGAACAGTAAATAAAAAGCAATACTCTGAAAACAGAGGGTTTCCAGACATGAATCAACCAAGGGCAGTTAACGACTCTAAACAAAGGATGCCCCAGAGGCAGGAAGAAGACAGCAGATAAGCTTTTCAATGCTAATTTAAGTGATTAACTACACTACATTCATACTGACCTCTCTCACCCTAGACTTTCCACAGATATATATTAACCTCTTTGCTTAGTTTTCTCCATACCTCACAACCTCTGAGGATGCCTGCCATAGATGTGGGCGAAACGTCAGGAGAGAATGCTTCTGGAACATGGCCACACAGCCCGAAAGACATACAACAACCCTGTGATCCCGGCCATGAAAGCCTTCGACAACACTATAGATCACTTTTAAAGATACCAGAGTGCCACAATATCTGACTGTTCTGTTTCATAACCTGTACTTGGGGGAAGAGGCAGAATATAAAGAAATGGAATAGTTTCCAATTGGCAAGGAGAACAGACAAAGCTGCATTTTATCACCCCATCTGTTCAACTTGTATGCCAAAAATATTGTATGTAAAGTGGGATTAGATTCAGAGGAAGGAGGCATGAAATTAGAAGAAGGAACATCAACCTTGTAAGATAAACAGATGACACCATATTAAAGCAGAAAACAACAGAAGACAAAAACAATTACACTGGCCAACACACCTTTTGGTGCCTTAATTGTTAGACTTGTTTCTGGGTATATTTGATCTGCTGATTCCCCAAAATGACACCAGTTTTCCACTATCAGCTCATTTTTGAGAAACAGAACATATGTCCTTTACCAGTTGCCCTGCTCACCCATAGACAACTATGATAGCTATGTCGAAACGAGGCCTATCCAATTTTCTGAATCAGCACTCAAATAATCCCAGTAACAGGCCTAAAAACCAAGACAGCAAGAATTTATTTTGGTTGGGCTGTTATTGAAGAAAGTCTACAGAGTAAATACAACAGCAAATTTACAGCTGAATATAAAAAAGTAAAATAGAAGTTACAGAAAAATTACATAATTTTAAGGACACTGAAATAGTTCCAGATTTTCTATATTTGGTTTAATCATTTATTGGAGTGGAGACTACAATAAAAAAATCAAATGATTACAGCTTGGAAGGGCAGCTATGAAGGAATTGAATTGATCCTGAAGTGTTAAGCGATAACACTAAATACTAACGTTAGACTGATCCATATCATCGAAATTCCTGTTTCTATATGTAGTTGTAAAACTAAACATTGAAGAAAGCTAGTAGGAAGAAAACCCACTCATCTGAGAGATGTAGTGCTGGAGAAGAATTCTTCAGATACAATGGACTGATAGGTTGTGACTTTGATGTGACTTTGCTTCAACATACATGGCAGTATCAACAAGTTTTGATGTACTCGTATATGGTGGGAATACCTAAAACTCTGAAGCTACTCTGGAGACTAGAGTTGAGGGCAGGAAAAAAACCCTAAAACTTAATATAGAAGAGTGTTCCAGTACAATTTCAGTATTGTCTTGTGCCGAGCAGTACTGGTCACAGCTTCCATGTCATGCGCTCCTTGTGAAAAGGGACTGAAAGGATTCTTTATCTAAATGTATATTCTAGTGGACTTATGTAATGGGTTTAGTTCTGTTTCTGCCATAGGGAGCCATCAAAGCAAGGCTTGACAATGAATCCAAACATATCAGAGTGATCACAGCTAACAAGCTCTAGAAGCCCTTTCATTGGACTTGCAGCCGTGTGCCCCAAACATTTAAACTGTATCAGCAATGGATCAGGCTTCGGAAAACCCCAAAATGCAGCACCATGATTCATATTCATATCAGTCTGCAATGTGATTTAGGAACAAACTTGGACCTTGACACACAGCGTTTTTAACCCTAGAAAGAGAATCATCTAGGCCTTTCTTTTACAGGGGCATCCAGTGTATGGTTTTGACTCATTATAACGTTTCAAAACACATCTCATCGACAAGGGTTGATCTTTGCTTTGTGATCAAGTGTTTTCCTTCTCAATAAGGAGAAAAATCTGCATATCTGTACAGGCAGAGCTGTTTCACTCTGTTCTTAAATGTCTGGATACATCTTCATATTTAATTTTCTGGATCAGTACCTCAAATAAACCCAGGAACAGGCATAAAAACCAAGATACTAAGATTTTTTCTTTCATTGAGCTGTTTAATTAATCTATCTACTAATGCACAGAATCAGCTACTTTTTATTTCTCTTTCATTATATATTCAGTACCATTATTCACTTGTATCCTGTTTAAAAGTCAAAACCAAAACCAGAATACAGATTGTGGACTGAAGCCCAGGGCTCAAAAGTAAGTATGAGAAGACAGAGGATGGTGGTAATCAAGATATGTGGTACAGGGCTCTTCTCTATAGAAAGGCTTAAATGTCTAAAAATTCTGCAGTCGAAACAGGACTCTTGGCAATAAAACCAGCTGCATTTACCTCTGTAATCCATATAGTCCTGCAGAATATCCAGCATGTTGGTCATCTGGGAAAACAGCAATACACGGTGACCACTAGAATGAAAAATAAATTAGAGCTCTTGATTTCAGTGTAAAATACAGCAAAGTCCATGCAACATCTGAATTAGGCTTTAACCGCATGCATTAATTTGAAGAAAATCCCATTGAACTTTGCAGTCATGGAATATGGTTGTTAAATACACACATTTAACAACCAATTCTCATTAAGCTCAATTACTCAGTATATAAACAGAGAAGTATCCATAAGAATAGGTTTTGAAACATGTAAAATAAATTAGAACTCTGATTAGAAGGGGAAAAAATCATTGCCTAGAAGTATTTTTTTTGTAAAAGCCAAACAAAAACACAAAAGAGAGTAAATATACTGTAGGTTTTAGTAATTATTAGATTGCTTGAATAACTAGAGCAGGAGACATTTACAAATTAGACCTGTATTTGAAAAAGTTTTCTATTATCATCACTAGAAAAGTTGGAAAGTCAAATGGATATATTTTCTTTTTATTCTCTTGGTGTTTATAATTTTTAATTAATTGTTTTTCTTTTTTGTAGTTTTAGTTAAGTATTTATATCTTTTTTGTTGTATATAATTTTTTCTTTAAATTCTTGTATGAAGACAGCCAGAATATTTGAGAAAAATGGTGGTGCCTAAGCATGAGGAGACAAGTTGTCTTTCTTGCTCCAGGCTCACCTCTATTGCTTTATCACAGTGGTTCTCAACCTGGGGGTCGTGACCCCTAGAGAGATCTATCAGCCGTCTGAGAGGAGGGGTTGTTCCGGTGTCTCCTCGTAATGGCTGCCGGCAAGCCAAACAGCTAGTCAGCACCCCTGCCCACATCGCTTCACCTCCTGGCTGGCTCCACGGAGTCGTAGGTACTGGGATTTACTGGGAGTTCACCTGCAATGAATGAGCACTCCAAACCCCACCGATGATGGACCAGGACCAAACTTGGCACACAGAGCCCCCATAACCAACAGAAGATATTGGACAAGTTTGGGGGAAAGGGAATTATAGTTCACTTGCATCCAGAGAAACAGTGACCCCCACCGACAATGGACTAAGACCAAACTTTTCACAGAGAAGCCTCATGACCAACTGAACATGCTGCAGGGGTTTGTGGGAATGAGCTGTGATTTTGGGACTTGTAGTTCACCTGCATCCAAAGAGCACTGAACCCAGCCAACGGCGGATCTGTACCAAACTGGCGGATCTGGCACACAGACTCAACATTCCCTGCCAGGACCGGCCCGAGGAAATTCGAAGGGGTACGCAAATTTTTTTTGCGCCCCCTCCCCTGCGCCGCAGGAGGCGTGGCCAGGACTAACCCCGCCTCCAACGCGGGCAGCCACGCCTCCCGTGGCGTGGGCGGCATGAGAGGCGGGGCCAGGGTGCGCGGCGCGGGAGGCGGGGCCAAATATGGCCCTGCCTCCTGCGGGGCGCGCCCTGGCGCAGCCAAGCTGCGGCAGGAGTTCTTCCAGGCCGCAGCCTGAAAGGACTCCTGCTGCAGTGGGCGCGCGCCGTGGGAGGCGTGGCTGGTCCTGCCTCCCGCGGGGTGCGCCCTGGCGCAGCCAAGCTGCAGCAGGATTTCTTCCAGGCCGCAGCCTGAAAGGACTCCCGCTGCAGCGGGCGCGCGCCATGGGAGGCGTGGCCGGTTCCGCCTCCCGCGGGGTGCGCCCTGGCCTGGCTGCGCCATGGCGCGCCCCGTGGGAGGCGGGGCCAGAGCTGGCCACGCCTCCACGTCACATGGCCCCGCCTCCGCCAGGTGTGGCCCCGCCTCCCAGGGGTTCAATAGTGCCCCTGGGAAGGTGGCGCCCAACGCGGGGGCGTGGCCAGCGTGCCGTGTTGGGCCGGGCCTGTTCCCTGCTGTGGATACTGACAGATGTTTTGAGACAATTGCCCCGGGAATCTGGGAGTTGTAGTAGTTCACCCCCATCCAGAGAGCACTGCAGCCAAGCGATGACCAATCAACGACAGATCTGGACCACACTTGGTACACAGATCCAAAATGGCCAACTTTGAATACTGGCAGGGTTTGGGGAGGATTGACCCACAATTCTGGGAACTGTAGTTCACCCACTCCAAACTGAGAATACCCAATAATCAAAGACAAATAATGCCTTTTTCAAATAACCCGCACCGCCATGTCCCCAAGCTAGTTCTTAATTAAAATCTTTTTAAAGTACTACTTTGATGAAAGAGAGGAGGGAGAAGAGATAAGAGAAGAAGCCGAAGGCTTTATTAGAGGCTAAAGGGTGACTCAAAACTCAGAGACACCCTAAAAGAAAAGCACACCCACAAACACCGTGTATCCACCCACATTTTCCAACTCCCAGTCCCACTAAACAAAGAATCCAGAAAGTAAAGGAAAATAAAGGAAAATCAAAAAGATTCAATGCTAGAGAAAGGCCAAGTCAACCCAAAAGCTAAAGCTGAGAGTGAGTGGCAGCAAGGAAATAGGACTGAAGCACCTCTCTCTAGAGCTAGGATACAACTGAGCAATGGGGGAGCTCGAACCATTAAATAGACACAGCTTGCGTAAGACATGTCACAGCTGTTTCTTCTACTCTAACTGGCCCAACAGGCAGGGCTCACAGGGAAACCCAGTGCGAGCATGCGGTAGTCTCTCTGCATGCCACGTGATCCCAAATCACGTGAGGAGGAATAGCAACCAGCAGCCATGTGGTCCGGCTCTGTTGAAAGCAACATGGCGGCAGAGCCCTTGCTATTATGGGCATCTGAAGAAGCCAAAGAACAACAGCCAAAACAAATCCATGCACAAGTCTAGCTGCTGTATCTCCAACTAGGGAAACATGCACAAACAATATGAGAACCATTAGGTAATTTCTCAACAGGGCAGGTAACAGCTGAGGGGTGGGATTTAGATTAGGAAAACACAATTGAAGATAAAGGTTGTAAGTCTCCAAGAGCACTGTAGTTGCAAACTATCTGTCTAATGAAGGCCAATCACTTCATGTCTCATGACTATCTTTCTTCAATCTGATGCCTGAATTCTACTACAGTCATTTGTAATTTGTGGAAACAGCTGGAAGGACTAAGTCTTACCAGGTTTATTACAGCTATTACAGGCACCATCCAGCTATAGAGAAAGCATTTCTTCAGCAAACTCACTTTCCAACGAAGATCTAGAAATGCTTAATGTCCTGCTGGATTTTTTTTTAAAAAAAATCTTCAGAAATCTCTCCCTGTCCTCCATACTATTTTTGTAGGACTGTTTCTACTGAAATGCTAGACCAAGCTTTTACTTCTACAAAGATATTCAAATTTTAAGGAAAGTAGGGATGTGTTGATTATTCACATTTTCTTCCTCAAGAATATAAAACCCAATAAGGCAAAACATACCCAGCGTACAGGAAAGCGAGAAGGTTATCCAACAAGTTCAGCTTTCCGCTGACTTCGATGAGGTGGTCTCCGATGACAAAGGGTTCTGGTTCAACACCTGGGATGGACAAAGGTTTTTACTAAGGCCTCTTCTACACTGCTATATAAAATCCAGATTATCTGCTTTAAATTTGAATTCTGTAGGGGATGCTTTGAATGCAATTTTCCTGTTTCTTGGCAGGGGGTTGGATGGATAGCCCATGATGCCTCTTCCAACTCTATGATTCTATATGGTAGTGTTGACTCATATAGTCCAGTTAGAAGCAGATCATGTGGATTTTCTGCTTTGATAACCTGGATTATATGGCAGTGTAGAAGGGGCCACTTGCCAATTGTAAGTACAAAGGCACTGCATCTTTGGTAAAAAGAGTTGTAGAGGCCATGAAGATGTTATAAGTTATAAGTATACAGATTAGAGATCAAATTCTGCTGTTCAAGCCTCCTTGTTTCTAGCCAAGACCGCTACACAAAGTTTTTCTCCTTTTCATTTCATTAGTACTTTCTCTGCCCAAGGATTTTTCCATGCTCCTCTTTCCCAGCAAAAGCTGAGATTATGCTAGTGGTATCCAGTTACTATTAAAATGGGTTGTAGCCCCCTTTCCACTGCCAGCTTACTTCTTCCCTCCAGAAAATTTATGTGAAAATGATTCCTTTCCCTCAATAGATATGAAAGCTTTGCTCTAGAACAGGGCTTCTTAAAGTATTCCATCCTGAATCCCTTTTGGCCCAAGATTTTTCTTTTGCGACCCTGGATATAAAGTTATATAAAATTTGTATAACAAAAAAATCATTTACTGATAACAAATTACCATTTTCAAGGCTTGCTAAACAGGCTGATTTTCCTTTTTATGAAGTACAGCTGAAGCATCTTCGACAGATCTTGCTGTAAACACTACACAAACAATTTGTGTAAATGTCTAAAACAGCCACTGGGTGACATTCAGAAATCTTTTATTGTTGCCAATATTTTCATGACCTCAACATTGAGTGAAGGGGACCCCACTGAGTGTCGGGACCCACAGTTTAAGAAGTCCTGATAAGCTGTATTCCAGTTACGTTCCTAAGAAAAGTCACCAATTGATTAAGAACCAGAAAGACTTTTCTTCCCAAACAACTGAAGTACATTGCTGAAGAAAATGCTTAAGTTAGTCTTACTATCTCTTCAGGCAGGCCTACCCAGAGAGTTTTAATGGTGAATTTTTAAATTTCTACTCTATGTCTAGCTTTTGTTTTGTATATTTTAATATGTATTTTATTGAAATAATTTTTAATATGTGTATTTTACAGAGTGTTTTTAAATTATTATGTTTATTTATTTATTTGCGATATTTATATATCACGCTTCTCAACCCCAAAGGGGGCTCAGGGCGGTTGGCAACAATTGGCAACAATTCAATGCTCTCAATAAAAAACAGTATAAAACATCAAAGTTGACTCTCCCCTAATAAAACATTAAACCATCACCGAGGAGGCTCTGTCCCTTGTCCCCACCAGCTGCACCTGTGAGGCCAGAGGGGCCAAGAGCAGGACTTCCCCGGAAGATCTTAATCCACAAATTGGTTCATGGAGGGAGATATATTCGGACAGGTAAGTTGGACCAGAGCCGTTAAGCCTTTATAGGCTAAAGCCAGAGCTTTGAATTGTGCTCGGTAGCTGTTTTGACTATGTGTTTTAGCAATACTGTAACCCGCCTCGAGCCTGAGGAGATAAAGTTCAAGAAACTGTAGTGTCCATCATCTCAATGCCTTCAAGATTATGCCATGTCAAGACCTGGATTGGTGCCATGGCATTTGTGCACCCAAACATAATACTGCTATGCTACAAGAGCCTTAACAATATTCCTGCCATTAATCATTCTTACCGTTGAACAAATATGGATGAGCAACACATTTCCGGAGTTGAATTAAAACATTTTGAAGTCTAGCTTTCTTCCCTGTTTCATTTTCAAAGGCATCTGAAAAGCAAATGAAAAAGAATATGGAGGAGAGGTGTGATCATACTCTACACCCAGTCATGAAGGTTTAATTGGGAAAATAGCTGGTGCAGAAATTACTGTTTACCGGTAATTAAAACCAGCAGTGTCAACTACAGGTTCAAAGTCAATGCAGTAATTACTAAGTTAACCAAGCCTCTGATAAAGATATTTCTTTCTACAGTCTTTTTTGCCCAACTGGACACCTGCATCCTCTGTCCAGCTGGAAAGTTTTGGCAGCACTGGAAGGATGGTGAAGGAGTGTTGGAGAGATAGACTTTCAGTGTCAGTTCACAGCATTACGTCTACAGTAAACAATTCAATAATACTAAATCTGGAAAAGACTAGGATTCTACTCTTTCTAGTCCTATTGTACAACATAAAAGATAAGCAGCACCTCCCCTCCAGAACCTATTACTATGCATATATAAATGGCAAAACAGAGAAAACAGGAAAGCACAAACATTATCCTGCCTTATCTGCTACTGCCAGCATGTTAAAAAAAAAAACATAGATGTATAAGTTTGGCCACAAAAATGAGGTTTTGTGAAACAAAAAATAGGCTCTAGATCAGGCCTGGGCCAATTTCGTCCCTCCAGATGTTTCGGTTTCAACTCCTACAATTCCTAACAGCTAGTAAGCTGGTTGGGATTTCTGCGAGTTGAAGTCCAAAACACCTGAAGGGCTGAGGTTTGCCCAGGCCTGCTTTAGGGGGTGTAGGTGACAATTTTTCCACGTTTAAACCCAGAGGAAACCTTTTTACAACTAGGACAGAAAATGGGAGCGATGTCAGGTTTATTTCGTACTTCAAAGAAAGATTTTTCTGAACTTAAAACAGCTGGGTGAGAGAATTTGGTGAAAACCTTCCCAAATCTTTAGATGGTGCAAGGCAACAATCTGTGCTTTTATAAAAATAGTTAAAAATAAAATGAAAGTGCAAGGCAGAAGGGGGAAGTATAAAGTCGCTGTTCCCCCAGTTGTCGCCTTCTCCTGCCTTGGACATTAAAATATATCTTTTAAAATGTAACTGCCATAAGACTACAATATGCCATGGAAGTTACCAACAATCTAAAAAAACTCTGGCACATTCAAGCCAGAATTCAGCCCCCTGCAGACCTTTTCCCCTACTTGGGTGCTGGATTGGCTTTAACTGTTTATTTTAATACTGTTAATATTTAATTCTATTTCAATGTTTGTATATTTTTAGGTTTCAAATTGTAGTGTATTGGTTTTACTGTAAGTACTTTTGAGAGTACCTTCTTAGAGAGAAAACGAGGGCATAAATAATAGTAACCACAACAACAACCAGACAGGCCCAGGGTGAGGAGTGTTCTGATCTTGCCTAAAATGGAATTGGACCCCTGGACCAAAAAGAAAAGTTCCCTATATGCTCTCAAGATATCCAAGTGATAACCTCAGCACAAAACAAGGATCAGAAAGCCATAGTGAATGTTTGGCAAGGTATTTGGATAGGCAGGCAGATGCCCAAGGTATTGTACATGTTTTGTATGTTAACCCCAGAGGACTTCCGGGTTATGATGATTTAGATCAGGGGTCCCCAAACTAAGGCCTGGGGGCCACAATGCGGCCCATCGAAGCCATTTATCCGGCCCCCACAGTGGTGGCTCCCTCCTCCTCCACATGCCTTTCCCACCTCCTCCCTCGCCTGGTGCGTGCCTTCCAAAACTTTGCTTGTTTATAATAGTATTTTAATTATTATTTAATTAATTATTAATTATTAAGGGGTGCTTTGCTAGTTCTTTTGGTGCAGAAAGGCAGAAGGGGGTTGGACTAAATGGCCCAAGGAGTCTCTTCCAACCCTCTTTATTATTATTATTATTATTATTATTATTATTATTATTGACAGAAGGACACAGTATAACACAGCAAATGAGATCTATATGCTGGATTTCGTATCACAAAATCACAAGTCAAACACTTCCCAAGCATTTAGGCCTGTGTGATTTATTATTATTATTATTATTATTGACACAACGACATAGTCTGACACAACAAACAAGATAGATATGCTGGATTTCGTATCACAAAATCACAAGTCGAACACTTCCCAAACGTTTAGGACTATGTGATGTATTTTCGGATGATAAACACTTGGGAAGTTATTACTACTACTACTACTACTACTACTACTACTACTATTATTAACAACATTGAGGATGGGTGGCCATCTGTCAGGGATGCTTTGCTTGTGCTCTTGATACACAAAGGTAGAAGGGGGTTGGACTAAATGGCCCAAGGGGTCTCTTCCAACTCTATTATTTTTATTATGATTATGATTAACATTGAGACTGTTTTTGTTCCCGTTTTGTTTTTTTACTTCAAAATAAGATATGTGCAGTGTGCATGGGAATTTGTTCATAGTTTTTAAAAAACTATAGTCCGGCTCTCCAACAGTCTGAGGGACCGTGAACTGGCCCTCTGTTTAAAAAGTTTGGGGACCCCTGATTTAGATAGTGTGCTGCATGCTAAATGGAAACATATAGAATGTATTCGAAAGTTGATAGGATCCGGGTATGGTTTTCTCTCTGGGAAGCAACTCCCTAGAAAGGGCCACAAAGAGCATATTGGGTGATAGCTTTGTTTTTTAGTTATAACGCAGAGCAAGGATGACAAATACCGTATATACTTGAGTATAAGCCGACCCGAATATAAACCGAGGCACCTAATTTTACCACAAAAAACTGAAAACTTATTGACTCAAGTATACGCCAAAGGTGGGAAATACAGCAGCTACTGATAATTTCAAAATAAAAATAAATACCAATAAAATTACATTAATTGAGGCATCAGACAGTTAAATGTTTTGGAATATTTACCATATTTCAAAGAAAAACAGTAAACTAGATCTGTAAGTGGAAATGTAGAATAAACAAAAACAAGATGGTATCAACAATAACTTTGTAATAATTACAATAATAATAATAAATAGAACTTCATTTGTACCCCCCCCATCTCCCCATGGCAACTCAGGCCGGCTTCCAACATAGTAACAGGCAAACATTCAATGCCTATATAAACAATGCAGAGATATAGATCTATAATCTATGGTGGATTGCGATTTCCCATGAAGGTGGGCTGTTGGCACTGTCTTTCCTGAGGGAATGATGGGCTATAACGTCTGCGGTAGTATTGAAATTGGTAACCCCAACACTGACGTTGTTGGTATGAGTAGGGATGGTAGGGCTGCTGACCATATTTGTTGATGGTCTGTTTCATTTTATGGGAGTGCTCGAGTTGCGAGTCCATCTCCGAGTTAAATAGGCTTCATCCATTGGTAGATCTTCAATAAGGAGTGGGCTGACAGGGATAGTGTGGCAGCCCTTAGCCAAGCGTGTCTACGTAAAGCAACAGCTCCTGCCAGGAACTTTCTGGAAGCATCGGAAGTGTTTTTAGCCAGGTCCTTTTGGAGGCTCGCGAGCAAAAGTGCTTCTTGTTTGAATGCCTTGGCCAGAGTTTGTTCATTGGGGGAAAGAGAGTCAAGGAAGGGCCCAATTTTGTTCCAAAGGTAGTTCTGGTAGACTACATATAAATACCGTAGTGGGCCATCCTAGCGAATAGACAAGCGGAGAAATAAAACTTTTTGGCCATAGCATCAAGTGTCTTCCCTTCCCTATCAGAGGCAGTAAGTTGTGCCTTCTGGGCTGGTTTTGGTTGCGCGTCCTTTACAACTGAGTTGGCGTTAGGCATCTTAGCGAGCCAGGAAGCCGTGGATGGATCAACTTTGTAAAGGTTTTCGGCCCTCTTGGGAGTAGCTGGAACCAGGGATGGTGCCATGCTGACTGTTTTGATGTAGCAGGTAGGGTAAGGTTGAGAATGCTGCAGACATCGCCGTTTGTTGCTCTGAGAAAGAAAAAACATGGATCTTCCACCACGTTAGTGGGTTTTGGTGTCTGTAGATTAAGGGCCCTTGAAAGCCTGATGAGGAGAGCAGCAAAATGAGCTCTTTGCACGGTGCGAGGCCGCTGCTCAGTACTGCAGCCTTGACACTCCCTCCTGCCGCTTGTAGAGAACAGCCTTGAGGCAGGCCTCTGTTGCGGCGTGCCTAGGGGGTAAAGTCCTGGCAAATTGGGCAAGTTTGGGGGACATGGCCCTCCCCTAGGCACAAAAGACACATGTTGTGCCCACCGGAATCAGGCAGTTTCACCCCACATGCCCCACATTTTTAAAATATAAAGTGGACATGGTCTGGCTTGAGTCATTGGAGCCAGTCAGGATTAGAGAGTGGTCAGTGAAGTCCAGGTCAACAAGGTTGATATCCAATAGAAGCCAAAACATAGTCAGAGACAGTCTGTGGTCAAAAGCCGTTAGGAATAGGTTAAACAGAGACACTAGAAAGTTCCTACTAAGAACTGAGGCGTAGCCCTGCCCACAGGCATATATATACTACATGGGGAGAGTGTGCAGGACTTCCACCAAAATGTTTCATTTAAAAGCTTCTAGAAGGGTCCAATGTCTGTGCAGGCACACTGGGAAACCCATATGTGTGCATTTCACAGACAATACGTAAAAGAAGCAATATTATTTTGGGCAAAATCACCGACTTCTAAGTTCCTGATTCCAAGACACATGTACATTTACGAAAATTGAGTGACTTAGGAATATGTATAATTTATTTTACCAATAACCTCAGTGGCCTGAGGTTAGGGAATTTTTAATTGTATTTGTTAATTTGCTGTATATTGTGTGTTCAAACTGGGTTATTTCATTAAATTGTCTTATGGTGTTTTAGTTGATTATGTATTTTATGTATTGATGTATATGTATTTGTGTTTTTTAAATCTTTGTAAGCCACTTTGAATGCCATTCATGGGAAAAAGCGGGATAAAAATGAATAAATAATAATTTAGAACTGTATAACAAGAAACCAATCAGTTTCAGTTCATGGTAAATTAAATTGCTTACTTTAAAAATAATCACTCTGCTTACCTAGGTCTTTCGTCAAAATAGCCTTATAAAATTTCCTTTGCAATGCTGACATTCCATGGTAGAGAATGATCTCCATCTTCTTTGGGAGCTCACTTGCAACTTCTGATTTCACTCTCCTGAGCAAGAAGGGCTTCAACAGACTGTGCAGTTCTTGTGCTGATTAAGGGGAGAGAAATTCTATTAAAGCCACTCTAAATCACAGTGCATGAAATACAGCATCTTTCAGACGTACCCGTTCATGCTGAAAAAGGACAATTAAAGTGAATGAGGCTTCAAAGATCCAAGAAATTGTAGCAGCAAGCATTATAGGCCCCTTCTACACTGCCATATAAAATCTGTATTATCTGATTTGAACTGGAATGTATGGCAGTGTAGACTCATATGTGGATTATCTGCTTTGATTATCTGGATTACTGTATATACTCGAAGATAAGCCGAGATTTTCAGCCCTTTTTATGAGCTGAAAAAGCCTCCCTTGGCTTATAATTGGGTCAAAGTCAAGCCAGGCAGCGGAGCCTGGAGGCTACTGCTTGCAATAGATGATATATTTCTCTCCTCCCTTATCAGTGTGTTTGTTTTTCCAAAGCCTCCCTCACTCTTAACCAAGGGAATGTTTCGAAAAGGAAAATAAGCCCTTGCAAGTCAGGAAGAAGAGATAGATAGATAGATAGATAGATAGATAGATAGATAGATAGATAGATAGATAGATAGATATAATATCCAACATATTCTGCCGGCCCGTTTATGTTGGATAAGTGAGACTCTACTGTGTGTGTGTGTGTGTATATAGAGTCTCACTTATCCAACATAAACGGGCCGGCAGAACGTTGGATAAGCGAATATGTTGGATAATAAGGAGAGATGAAGGAGAAGCCTATTAAACATCAAATTAGGTTAAGATTTTACAAATTAAGCACCAAAACATCATGTTATACAACAAATTTGACAGAAAAAGTAGTTCGATATGCAGTAATGCTACGTAGTAATTACTGTATTTATGAATTTAGCACCCAAAAATCCCGATATATTGAAAACATTGACTACAAAAATGCATTGGATAATCCAGAACGTTGGATAAGCGAATGTTGGATAAGTGAGACTCTACTGTGTGTGTATATATATATATATCCATTAATCTTATGAAAGCATTTTTCCCTGAAATATTTGTTAATCTCTGCTACAGATATGTAGGCACTTCCCCTTGCAAGCTTTTGCAATCCCTATGTACCTAAATATTTGTATCTCTCTCTATATATTAATTTTATATATGAATTTCCCCTCATATGTTTGCAAGTCTTTGCAAATCCTATATACATATAGATATCTAGAGATTTCCATATACCTGTATATCTGTATCCATGTGTATACATTATTTTTAAATATGAATTTTTGCTCACATGTTTGCAAGTCTTTGCAAATCCTATGCAGATATAATAATCTCTATATATAGAGATGTCTAGCTAGATATATATGAATACTGATATACAGGACTTGGAAATACTACAGGGGAAATGCACACACACACACACACACACACACACACATTTTAGATAGATGCAGGAGGGAAATGCACATATATAGAGGATTTGCAAATGTTTCAGGGAGAAATGCATATGTGAAATTAGTATATATAATTATGGATCTATATCTGCACTGTTTATATTGGCATTAAATGTTGCCTGTTACTATGTTGGAAGCTGTATATGGCCATGTAGAAATTTTTAAATTCTACAGGCTCCATTATTCCTGTCTTTTCTGTCTATCTGCAAAGATACCATGGAGGCCAAAAAAATTGCCTCCTTGCCCTTCTCCAAACATTATTAATTCCAGAATGAGTTGGAAGCCATGCTGCTTTTAAATGGTAAGGAAAAGTGCTTTCGACAGAATCCCTTGACCATTTGGGTAATAATACTTCTCCTTCACATGTGGTGTTAGACAAGACATTTTCCTTTAGAGAAACTTGGCAAGTTTTTTACTCCCACAAAAACTCTTAGGCCCGTCACAATATTTTTACTTGCCTGTTTTGCTTTCCTTTTTAACTTCATGGTAATAGTGAACAAATTTTTCCGCTAGGTCCTTGGGGAATATAACTGGTTCAATAAAAGTAAGCAGGGCATATAGCTCTTTGAGGCTATTCTGAATCGGAGTGCCAGTCAGCAGAAGGCAGAAATCTGTGGAAAACTGGAAAAGATGCAGAGGTTGAGCTACTGTTGAACTAGTCATTGCTGTGAATGTGGGAAAAAACATATGAGGCAGTATTATTTTGCATATATGAACCAGTCATAAATGTTATGTTGTGTATTGATTACCTTGTAAGATAGTCACATGGCTCTGAATAAATTATCTGGGCACAACAGACAAAGGAGATGTACTTCACATACTTGTAATTGAGAACTAATCCTCTCCTTCCCCTGAACACCAAACAAAGAGAAACAGGGGAAGAATTCTGACTGCTTGGCTTCTCCGTTATAGAAAGCTTTGAGAGTGAGGACTTTTTTTCTCTGGTTCTTTGTGCAATTTATAACCCCTTCCTGCCGCATGATCACATCTTGGCCTCCTCCAGGATTTGGAGTACATTACAGTAAGCATTTCAAGGGCATGTTCTCTAGGCACGGGAGTACTCCACAATAGATAGTGCTGAGCACTCTTTGCTATGAAACAACTTGTTGCAATTTACCAATACAAACCTTTTTATCAGTTTGCTAATTTTTATCCGTTTACATTTCTAGACAGGTCTGAGTGGATCCAGGCCCTTTCTACACTGCCATGTAATCCAGATTATGAGATCAGATAATCCACATTATCTGCTTGGAACTGGATCATATGAGTCTACACTGCAATTTAATCCAGTTCAAAGCTGAACCACTCTAGCAATCACCATGTCAAACTACATAGGGAAGCCATTGAAATCCACAAGCAAGTGGACAATTTCAACAGTAGGAGAAAACCATGAAAATGAACACAATCTGGATGCCAATATTTAAAAAACTCTAAAATCAGGACAGTAAATAAAGAACAACATTTAGAAAACAGGGGAATCCCAGACAGGAACGAACCAGGGCCAGCTAACACCTCCCAACAAAGGATTCCCCCAGGAAGGAAGCAGCCAGGCTTTGAAGCTGCAAGGCTATTCAATGCTAATCAAGCTGGCCAACTGCAACATTCACACTTGCCTCAAACAGACAAAAGTTCTTTCTCCTATACTGGGCATTCCACAGATATATAAAGCCTGCGTGCCTAGTTTCTAACAGACCTCACAACCATTAACGTGGGCGAATGCTTCTGGAACATGGCCAGACAGCCTGGAAAACTCATAGCAACCCAGATATACCTGGGACCGAAGACTGGAGACCTCGGTACACTCCTTCTATACCTGGGACGTCGTCCTCTTCCACCGAGCACGCAGCTTCGGGAGGGACGCACATGGAGTGGTGAGGGAGGAAGGGGACACCCGCCTAGCCAGCCAGATCAGCCGAATCAACCCTGGCGATCAATGGGGTGACAGATGTCGCAGCCAGATCGCCCTCACATCCAACCCAGATATATATTTGTTCCTATCATGAAGAAATTGAGAAAAGAAAAAAAATACTGCACTACACTTTTACCTCTGAGAGTGTTTTATGAAGTAATGAATCCTCATTCTTGAGCCTATGAGCTTCATCCACAACAAGGCATGCCCAGTTAAAACTAAACACAAAACACAAATAAAAAAAAATTAGGTGAAGTCCTGGGGTTCTTCTTCTTTCTACATAAATGAATGCAGCAGACCTTTGATGTTTGCTGGGGTTTGGTTCCAGGACAGCAAAACCCATGGATGCTCAAGTCTCATTGTATACATTGTATAGTAAAAAATTTTTTTATATAAAATGGGGAAATCAAGGTTTGCTTTTGGATATATATATATATAGATATATATATTACAGAATCCATGGATGTGAAGGCCAACTACACTATTACTAATCTTTGACATTTCTCTCCTTCGCGCTGAACTGTTGTTCTCACCATACCTCCAATGCTCTTCTTCCAGTTCAGGGCAAACTGCTATCTGATTTCCCTCTCTCAATTACTGATCTGGACAGATAATAATTCAACAAGTGGTACCCTTTTGAAGCACTAGTCTGAGACTACTTCATTTTATATTTCAGAATTAAATTAAACTGCCAAGTTGTACAATATGGATCCATAGGTTCTTCAATCAGATCATATTATTGTTGATTTGGAAAGAAAATATTTAATAGAGCACGATAATATTATCAGGATAACCCTGGTTAGCCCTACTTCTAGGTATGGTATATTTGCCATCCTGATTCCAAAAATCGCACCAGTTTTCCCCTACCCGCTCTAATTTTTGAGATACAGAACATTTGCCATTATGTGATTCTTCACTCTGTTTGCTCATTAAAAATCAGGATAATTTAATATTGTGTTAAATTAAGCATGAAGAAACATATTAAAAGTTAAAAGAAAAGTGTACTACATGAAAATCTACTTATCTACCAAAAGCAGAGATTTAGGATGCAAAATCATTCAATACGCTATAGCTAAGAAACTAGAGCTGATGCAGTCTATCCAAAGCAATCAGTGTCTTTCTGAATCATTGTTTGCCAAATAACCCCAGGAACAGACCTAAAAACCAAGACACCAATAAAAGCATTGTTGGGCTGTGTAATCAATGTTTTCTTTGAAAGAGGCACAGATAACCAACCTAAACATATATGTTACAAAAATTTAGGTGCAAATCTGATGTTCTCACCGTTTCAAAAATGAAGCATCTTTAAGGCATATCTGCAAAGCAAGTGGAAGAAAACTGTTATTCACATACTTCTGCATAAAAAAGTGGTCAGGGCTATTTTCCTTTCTGTTAAAAGGATCAGATAAAAAAAACTTAAAATCTGTTTGTGTATTTTTCAGTTTCAGAAACCAGATCCTTTGGTGCCATTCCCATCCTTTAAAGTAATTCCCACAAAGAACATGTATTGTCTTGAAATTTTTTTGAACATGACTGATTCTTCCAAAATGGTAGAGATAGCATCCCATCCAATTTTGTAGGTTTTGTTGTTGTGTCTTAATGCAACAAACTTCATTTAATAAAGTCAGACTTATCAATTGGTCTTTGGCAAATCAAGAATTGCACCACCACTGTTGAGAAGATATAAAACTAAGGGCAAGCATCTCACATATCCCAGTACATTACTACTGTTGACAAAGTCAAGTACCTCATATGTAGTTAGCAGAATGTGGAAATTATTATTTGAGAATATATCCTGTTGTAGCTCAGTCCTTTCTTCCTTGTCTCCCCAATATGTTATGAAGGAAAGCCGTGGAGCAAATCTATTTTTAAAATTAAATAACATTTAGCAGTACATTTGGTACATGAATATGATCAGAATGCATACTTTTCTTGTACTGGGTCAGATCATTAATTCACCTTGCCCACTACTACCTATTTTGATTTAGAATTGTTTTCACTGTTATGCAAGAGGCAGAACCTGGGATCTTTTGTAGATAATATATGAGCTCATGCTAGTGGCTTTTATCATACTCTACACAATATCTGAAAATGACATAAGTTGTAGACTTTGTAGAAGCACAATGAAAGGCAGAGGAGCCCAATGGTTGTTTAGGAGGGGAGAATCATTCTTCTTTTAATGTCTGTTACAGTTACGCTATGTTACTTCTCTGTTACTCTATTACTTCTCCATTACCCTATTACAGTAGAGTCTCACTTATCCAACATAAATGGGCCGGCAGAACGTTGGATAAGCAAATATGTTAGATAATAAGGAGAGATTAAGAAAAAGCCTATTAAACATCAAAATAGGTTATGATTTTACAAATTAAGCACCAATACATTATGATATACAACAAATTTGACAGAAAAAAATAGTTCATTATACATTAATGCTATATAGTAATTACTGTATTTACGAATTTAGCACCAAAATATCATGATATATTGAAAACATTGACTACAAAAATGCGTTGGATAATCCAGAACGTTGGATAATCCAGAACGTTGGATAAGTGAGTGTTGGATAAGTGAGACTCTACTGTACTTCTCAATTTGTGGGTGTTTGTCATTCTTTTTTATTATAGCAAGTTACTCTTAGACAAGGGCAAAGCCCCTCGAAACAAAACCTGGCAGGAAATTCTTGTGATAAATTTACTTTAGGGTTTCCATATGTCAAAATAACTAGATTTTTTAATATTAATATTGCTAGACAGTTTGAATGTTAAGACATATTTAAACTCTATAACATTTCTATATTGTATGCCTTTATGTTCATAGGGTTACCTGTTAAGTTCCTCCTTCCAGTTGTTTAACACAGACAGAGGGCAAAGGACCAAAAAAGGCCTTTTATTAAGCTTTCCACTTAGAACAAGAAGTAGAGAAATGGTCTGAAATATATGAAAAAATGCAGACATTTTGTGTCATAAAATGCAAAGTAATGTTGCTAGATCCAAATCAAGACTTTCAGCTATTACTGAAGCACAACACCAAATGTGGAACTTGTTTCCAAAAGGTACAAATCCCCCTATGTTGAAGAATGAGTTATATGTGGCAGCATATCACTTCCAACCACAGGGCTTGGGAAAACTGCCTTTTTATAGCAAGTTAATGCATATCCTTAGCATGTTTTTTTCCCATTTTTGTAAAAATTGTTCAGATGGGTTTGGTATCTCTTGGAAACAAACTCCACAAATGACAATCCTTAAGAGAAGGTATATAGTATTCAAAACCAGGAAAGTTATTATGCTAAACAAAGCATGACATCCCACCACCACCCCTATTCCCAGACAGTAGAAATACTTTCACAGCTGAGCTAATAATAATACAGTGTTCCCTCACTTATCGCGGGACCACCTGCAATAAGTGATAATCCGTGAAGTAGGGACGCTATATTTATTTTAATATTTATACATTATTTTAGTAGTTATACACTATTTTAAGTCTTTATCGACCAATCGTGTGTTAATAAATCGCCTTCTTCTCCTCCCGTTGCAGCTTGGGTTCCTTTTCTCTCCCTTTGGCTTCTCCTTCCTCCCTTCCTTAGGCTGCAAATTGTAATTTTTTATGATTTATAATAGTCTTTTAGAGATTATTGAAAAAGAGCAAAACAGCGAATCCGCAAAAAGTGAACTGCGAAGTAGTGAGGGAACACTGTATACAGTACTGCTTTTTTTGGCATCTAAAATCTGATGCTTGGATAACTGTCTCATTCTGCTTAAAGGCAAACCCAGCTCTACATGTATTCATGACAAAATATTACCCCTATCCAGCACAGCTAATAGCAAGAAACGTTGGGGCAGCAATCCAACAGTACCTAGGGCAACAATTCCCAAATCATTTAATTCTTCAGAAGACATTTATTTTATGCAGAAACCTAACTCGATCAGCAATTTGTTTAATCAAAGTATACCACATATCATGTTATGCTAATCAAAATACTTATCTCAATTTCCTATGTCTAGTTTTGAAGAAAATTTTACTCTTTGATATTTTATGAATAACATTCCAATATTCTATACGTCTTTCATCTCAAAAACTGTACCTGAAAGAAAAATTCAGAAAAGATATGTGGAATCAATGTGAAAAATCAGTTGCATGCGCATCACTCTTGTTTAAATGCGCACTACACTACAGGTAACAATAGCTGGAGCACAAAAAAAGCTATTACAGAGACTCTAAATTAAATAGTTAGCCTTGTGTGGTTTTATTTTAAAACCATTTTATATTTTAAAGATTTTTCACTGAACCCATACAATGCTTTTACGGAGCCTTTGGGTTTCATGGAACATGCTGATCTAGGGGATTGATCGACGACAATGAAAAAATACTAGGTTTTTCTACAGAAGGAGAGAGAGAGATACACCTGGCAAGTCTTCCCAAGGCCCATTTCGTCACCCAGGATGCAGCCATGCCATGTTCCATAGCAATGTGTCAACCAGTTCACACCTTCCAGCTGATACGGATGGAGATTGATGCCTTGAGTAAAGAAGAGAGAAAAAGAACCATATACATGGATAAGATGACCTGAAGGTTGGGTTGCTGACCTGAAGGTTGCATGTTTGAATGTGCGAAACAGAGTAAGCTCCCGTCTGTCAGCTCTAGCTTGCGGAGACATGAGAGAAGTCTCACAGCAGGATAGTAACATATCCAGGCATCCCCTGGGCAATGTTTCTGTTGAAGCAGAGGCTGAATGACCATCTGTCAGGGATACTTCAATTGTGCTTTTCCTGCATGGCAGGGGGTTGGACTAGATGGCCCCTGGGGTCTCTTCAGACTCGGTGATTCTATGATTCTAAGGGCCCTTCCACACAACCATATAACCCAGACTATCAAGGCAGAAAATCCCACAACATCTGCTTTGAACTGGGTTATCTGTGTCCACACTGCCATATAACCCAGTTCAAAGCAGAAAATGTGGGATTTTATTCAGCTGTGTGGAAGGGGCTTCGGTGTCCCTTATCTTTTCTCACATTTGGAGGCCTCAGGACGCCAAAAAAACTAGGATTAATGTATAAAAGCAGAGACAATAGATGTTGGCACTGTAGGGAACGAGTAGGATCATATTATCATATGTGGTGGAATTGTAAGATAATAAAAAAGTATTGGAAAACAATCCACAAAGAATGTAAAAAGATACTAAAACTGGAATTTGAGTGTAAACCGGAATATTATTTATTAGGTTTGTATAACTTTAAAGAGAGGGAGACAACAATTACAGAACAAGAGAAGAAGAACAAGGAGAGACTATTTACCTATATGGTAACGGCCGCCAGACTGGTGATAGCAAGAAACTGGAAGGAGGGGAAAAACCTCTCAAAAGATTTGTGGCTGGAGAAACTAATGGAAATTAAAAGCATGGACAGACTAACCTTTCTGATCAAAAAAACTACAGGAAGACCAATGAGAGAAACGAACTGGTCACCTCTGGAAGAATATCTTCAATGAATGATTAAATGAAGAAATTATATGCGTTCGAAGATGGAAGCTAGCTGATTGGAAGTCACATACCCAACCCTCCCCCCTATCCTACCCCCTAGGTTAGGGTCCTCCCCCCCTCCCATATTTACCCTTCACCTCCCCCTCTCCCCATCCACCTAGCCCCCCTCTCATATCCCCTTCCCATCCCCTCTGCCTCCCCCTCTCATCCCCGTATGCCCTCCCCCACTTACGTGAGTCTTACCCTTTCCCCCACATTCCCCTCCCCACAATTCACTGTAAAATACCAATAAAAAGTATTATAAAAAAAAGGATGCTCTGGGTAAATAAGACATATTAAAATTAGAGACAGGAAAGTTTGTAGCTGTCCCACATTCCCAAAATGCAGGAAAGAAGGCCATGCATAGCAAGGATGGGTGATCAGTCTCTGCAAATTCCCAAACTCAACTTCAGTAACATTCAGTTGGTTTTAGGATTTGTGCATCAGTAGATTTAAGGGGCTTTTAGGCAACCTGAGGGAAACGGATGTATCTTGCTTTTTAGCAGGTAATTTTAGGCAAGGGGCTTTTAGAATAGATAAGTCTTTAGGTAAAAGCATATAGGAACACAATAGGCAGGAAGGTGTTTGTCCTTTTGCTTCTAGAGTTAAGGGATGTGTGGACCATTACTCCAAATGTGCATCTACACCTTCAGGTCAGAAACCTGACCTTCAACTTATCAGTCCTGCCAGCACAAGGGTTTAACCTTTTAATAATCCAGATTATCAAAGCATAAAATCCAGATTATCTGCCTTGAACTGGATTATGAGTCTGCACTGCGATATAATCCAGATTATTTGTTTTGAATTGGGTTATATGGGTCTACACTGCTATATAATCTTGTTCAAAGCAGATAATCTGGATTTTATATAGCACTAGCTTGGAGACCCGGCGATGCCCGGGTCATTTGAGAAAGGCATTGTTTGCCTGTGTTCCAAGTGTAGCCTATATCCAATGTCAGCTGGGTTCAGTGGGTGCGGGTGAGCTCCAACTCCCATATGCAAGTCCCATCGTCCAGTGTCCATCCCCCTCCAAACAGAGCCAGTATGTAGAATAGGTCATGAGGGCTCCATGTACCATGTTTGGTCTTGATCAGTCATTTGTGTGGGTCGCGGTGCTCTCAGGAAGTGAGTGAAGGTATTGGAAGTCCCATCGTGCATGGTCCATCATCCTCCAAACTGCACCTGGGTGTAGAGTGAGTCATGGGTGTTTTCTGTTTGAAGTTTGGTCTTGATGAGACATTGATGGGGGTGACAGTGGTCTCAGGAAGTGAATGAATATACTGCAAGTCCCATCATCCAAGGTCCAAGCTCTTTCAAATCTCACCAAGATGTAGAGTGGGCCATGGTGGCTCTATGTGCCAAGTTTGGTCTTGATCAGTCATTGGTGAGGGTCACAGTAGTCCCAGGAAGTGACTGAAGATATTGTAAGTCCCCTCATCCACGGTCCCTCTTCCCCCAAACTGCACCAGGATGTAAAGTGGGCTACCCTGCACCTGCGTGTCAAGTTTGATACAGTTTTGTCATTCATGGGCATCACAGTGGTTTGTGGGAGGTGAATTGGATGAATGTACTGCAAATCCCATAATCCTTGGTCCACCCTCCGTCAAACTGCTGCAGCATGTGAAGTGTGTCATTTGGGATATGTGTGCCTGGTTTGGTTCAGTTATGTGATTTGTGGCAGTTGCTGTGGTCTCAAGAAGTGAGGGAAGGTACTGCAAATTCCATCATCCTTGGTCCATCCTGCCCCAATATACATCAGGATGTAAAGGGGTTGACAGGAGTTCTGTGTGCCAAGTTTGGTCCATTTCTATCATTGGTGGGCATTGCAGTAGTCTGTGGGAAGTGTTTGAAAGTACTGCAAATCCCATCATCTGTGGTCCATCCTCCCCCAAATGGCAGCAGGTCATAAAGTGCATCGTGGGGATGAAGTGTGCCAAGTTTGGTGCAGATCCGTCATTCCTGTTGGTCTCAGTGGCCTGGGATAGTGGCGGTCAATCAAAACGCGAGCACATATTCCACCAGGCCAATCAAAACGCTGATACATACTCCGATTTCACTTTTATGATATATATAGATAGATTGTAAATGGGGCCTGAGTCTACACTGTCCCATAATCCAGTTTAAAGCAAATAATATGGATTTTATATAGCAGTATAGAATGGGCCTTAGAATTAAGGCAATTTGACTCCACTTCAAGTGTCATGGCTGAATTCTATGCAACCATGTGAGTTATAGTTTGACAGGGTCTTTAGCTTCTCTGCCAATAAATGCTAGGGCTTCATCAAACTACAAATCCCAGGATTCCATAACATTCAGCCATGACATTGGAAATGGCATCAAATTCTACAACGTAGATGCAGCCATGGTCTATAAAATACCCGGCCTGATTTACTGGTGTAGTTGTTTATTTGCGTAATATCTGTTTTGAGACCCAGCCTCACTTACCGGTCAGACCCCATCGGTTTAAATGGGCTTCCTCAACCCCTGCTCCTGCCTCCCTGGATTTGCTTTTATCGGACACGGCCCGGAAGAAGAGGGACATCCCTTCCTGTGCATCGAGCGACCCTTAAGGCGACACCAGATCCAGCCCCGCTCGCTTCTACAAGGTCCCTCGATTCTCTAAAGCGGCTTCCGGGAGGAAAGAAATAGGGTCGCGCCCATTGGCTGATGGGCAGAAGCGCCTCTTTGTGATTGGCCAGGATTGCGACGGCCAGTTCCTGCCGCCGCGCTTTTCCCGCGTCTTTTCCTTTTGGGAATTGGGAGTTCGTAGGATTCCAGAGTATGGCGCTTCAGCAGCTGAAGGGCTCCGTGGTTTTCAGCCTTTGATCATTTTATGTCAGTATTCCTCTTAAATTGTGGTGTCCTGTGGACCAGGTAAAATGACATAGTGGGCTGGATTCATAGAGTTGGAAGAGACCATTTGGGCCATCCAGTCCCAACCACCAGCCATGCTGGAAAAGCACAATCAGTGTACTGACAGATGGCCATCCAGCCTGTTTTAAAGACTCCAAATAAGGATATGTTTCACATATACCTTATACCAGGGGTTCTCAATTTTCTTCAGCTGTGAAACCCTTTTTATATATTATACATTATATATCATGTAAATATATCAGGCACGGGCCAGGCGTGGCAGATCGATGGAGAGTGTTTGTGTGAACTAATTCACACTGGAAAAAAAGTAAAGAAAGAAAGAACAATACAATATTTAGAATTAAGAACAATTTTAACCAACATAAACTTAACTAACCTTCAGGGCCATTCAGTCCAAGTCCCTTCTGCCATGCAGGAAAAACACAACCAAAGCCCCTCAACAGATGGCCGCCCAGCTTTTGTAATAATAATAGCAGAAACCCCTGGGGCCATCCAGTCCTTACTTACTTACTTAGGCGATCTCTTGTAGTTCGGGGACAATTATCTTCCATTTCTGTTATCTTGGGGATGTCCGTAGGTGGCTGAAGAGACCTATTCTTGATCCGCATGTTCTACCACAGTGAGGACATCGGTTTCCAGGTGGAAGGCGGTCCCGGTCAGGGTTGGTATGACGGGCCTTCCTCTTGGCACGTTTCTTCCTTAAACCCTACATTCGTGTCTCTTCGAACTCCGCAGCACTGCTGGTCACAGCTGACCTCCAATTAGAGCGCTCAAGGGCCAGGGCTTCCCAGTTCTCAGTGTCTATGCCACAGTTTTTAAGGTTGGCTTTAAGCCCATCTTTAAATCTCTTTTCCTGCCCACCAACATTACGTTTCCCATTCTTGAGTTGGGAGTAGAGTCACTGCTTTGGGAGACAGTGATTGGGTATTCAGACAACGTGGCCAGTCCAGCGGAGTTGATGGCGTAGGAGCATCGCTTCAGTGCTGGTGGTCTTTGCTTCTTCCAGCACGCTGACATTTGTCCGCCTGTCTTCCCAAGAGATTTGCAGGATTTTTCTAAGGCAACGCTGATGGAAACGCTCTAGGAGTTGAGTATGACGTCTGTAGACCGTCCATGTTTCGCAGGCGTAGAGCAGGGTTGGGAGGACAATGGCTTTATAAACAAGCACCTTGGTATCTCTACGGATGTCCCGATCATCAAACACTCTCTGCTTCATTCAGGCAGTGTTGTATTTCAATGTGGATGTTGACTTTTGTGGAGAGGTGGCTGCTAAGGTAGTGCTAATGATCAACGTTTTCTAATGTTACACCATTAAGTTTATTCCTGGCTTTGCAGAGGGATTAGCTGGGGCCTGTTGGAAGAGCACTTTGGTTTTCTCAATGTTCAATGAGAGGCTTCTCGTATGCTTCTGCGAAGGTGTTTAGATTGGCTTGTAGGTCTTCTTCTGAGTGCGCACAGACTACGTTGTCATCGGCATATTGGAGTTCTATAACAGATGTTGTGGTGACCTTGGTTTTGGCTCTCAGTCGGCTGAGGTTAAATAGCTTGCCATCTGTCCGATACATGATTTCCACACCGGTGGGAAGCTTCCCATCAACAAGGTGAAGTATCATAGCGATGAAGATGGAAAATGAGGTAGGGGCAATAACACATCCTTGCTTGACACCTGATTTCACCTTAAATGGGTCACTTTGGGAGCCGTTGCTGTCCAAGGCTGTTGCCATCATGTCATCATGGAGGAGCCGCAGGATGTTCACAAATTTGTCAGGGCACCCGATTTTTTGGAGGATGGTTCAGAGAGCGCTGCAATTCACTGTGTCGAAGCCTTTGCAAGGTCAATGAATGCCATGTACAGAGGTTGGTTTTGTTCCCTGCATTTTTCTTGGAGCTGTCGTGCAGTGAAGATCATGTCCACTGTTCCTCTGGAGGGACTGAAGCCGTTCTGGGAGGGTGTCTTCTGAAACAGGGAGAAGGCGGTTTGCAAGGATTCTTGCGAGAATTTTCCCAGCGGTTAGAAGGGAGATATCGCGATAGTTCCCGCAGTCTGTAATGCCTCATGGGCCTTGTAGTCCTGCTCCCAGTGCCACCGTGGCTGATGAAGATGAAAACATGGGGGTTTCGCCGGCTCAGCAAGAGTCGGAATTTTTCCAGATGCCTGATGTTGATGTTTTTGCCCAAGAACCCATCAAAACAGACCTTGAGCAGCTCGCACCCCCTTTTGCTAGGAGACAGTCCTATGCTGCGGGCAGGGGGGAGAAGGAGCAGGTTCGGAGGAGTTTGAGACTTGCAGCTAAACAAGACACTAATTAGCCATGTTCCCCTGGGAAAATCTAGGGAGTCTCACATCTGGAGAGAGCTGTGTTTCGTTTCCTGTTTTCTAGGGAAAGAGAACGCTGGACACCTGCCTTGCAGGAAAACGAGACCCAGTTAAATGTGCCTGGCACGGTAGGTTCCGTGCGGAGTCAACAGAGCAGCTTCAGGAGTGATTTCGTGTTTCCAGCCTAGTGTGGACTTCGCAAAGTCCGCAACTCCAGTTCCTTGCCTTGCCTTGTCTAGCCAAGTATTCAAGAAAAATCTTGCCCTGTTTCCAGCCTTGGACCCTGCATCTAGCATCAAGCTTTGTTTCTACCCTTGCTGTGAACTTACTTTGAACCTTGAAAAGAATTTGGATGTTTCCCCACTCTATTGCTTGCAAATAGAGTGTATTTCGGTTTGGATCTACAACTTTGGACTCTAATATAAAATATTGGACAATATAATTTTGGACTATTTCTGAACTTTCCTGAAAGGTCTTTTATTGGACTATATTTCCTACTTGTTTTTATTATTCTTACATATTTCCTTAATAAAGATATTAGATAGTTATTGGCCTCTGTGTTCGGTTCTTAGTGCTCCGTTGCCCAGGGCGTGACACAGTCTGCTCTATCCCCTTTCTTGAAAAGGGTGATGATGGTGGCATCCTTGAAGTCTGCTGGGATTTTCTCAGTCACCCACACTTTTTCAATGAACTGGTGGAGTTGTTGTATCAGCTCAGGTCCACCCTCTTTGAAGATTTCAGCAGGAATCCCATCAAGTCCG
Organism: Anolis carolinensis; assembly: GCF_035594765.1. NCBI lineage: Eukaryota > Metazoa > Chordata > Lepidosauria > Squamata > Anolidae > Anolis > Anolis carolinensis. Next base: position 189,556,542 of record NC_085842.1, read on the forward strand.
CTGGCTTTCTTGTTTTTTTGTTGGCTGATGGCATTGCTGACTTCTTCCAAACTAGGCAGTGCTGCAAGCTCATCCCTGGTTTGTTGTTACAGGATTTGTGAGAGGGCCTCTTCGGCCACATTGGAGCTACGATTCAGCAGGTTCTGGTAGTGCTCTTTCCAACGTAGTGCAATTGATGTTTTGTCCTTCAGAAGTTTGGTTCCATCTGATGATGGCTGTAGGCCATGGTTTCTTGGTCCGTAGATTATCTTTGTGGCTTTGAAAAATCCCTGAGCATCATGGGTGTCTGCAAAGTGTTGGATTTCTTCAGCCTTCTTTGTCCACCAGATGTTCTTGAGTTCTCTGGTCCTTCGTTGGACCTCAGCGTTTGCACTGGCATAGAACTTTTTCTTGGCAGCACAGCTGGTGTCTCTCTGCCATGTTTGGAAGGCTTTCCTTTTGTTATCAATTAGCTGTTGGATCTCTTTGTCGTTATCGTCAAACCAGTCTTCATGTTTCTTAGTTTGGTATCCAATGGTTTCTTCGCAGGCTATGATGATGGAGGTCTTCAGTTTGTTCCAATGCTCCTCAACATTTTTGGGGTGTTCTGTGGGTAGATGATCCTTGAGTGTTGTTTGGAGAAGGGCTCGTTCGGAGGGCTCCTGAAGGGCTTGGGTGTTCATTTTGCGCCTTGTTTTTCTTCCTTGGAGTCTGCATTTGGGGACAATCTTGATAGCCATCATGGATCGGATTAACCTGTGGTCTGTCCAGCAGTCATCGGCATCTGTCATGGCTCTTGTGAGAAGCACACGTCTCTGGCACATGTAATAACATAGTCCAAGAGGTGCCAATGCTTTGACCGGGGGTGCTTCCATGATGTCTTGAGCTTGTTTTTCTGGTGGAAAAGTGTGTTGGTGATGACAAGGTTGTGCTCTCCACATTTGGTGAGAAGCAAGATGCCATTCGAGTTGCTGTTTCCAACCCCGTCTTTTCCTATGTTCACTGGCCACAGGTCGGAGTCCCGTCTGACTCTTGCATTAAAGTCCCCCAGGAGGATGATTTTGTCCTTCTTAGGTATCTCCGATAGGATGGTGTCCAGCTGACAATAAGAATTTTTCTTGATGTCTTTGTCAGCATCTAGAGTTGGTGCATAGGCACATATGATGGTTGCCTGTTGGTTTTTGGCAAGGTTAATTCGGAGGGTTGAGTCTCGTTCATTGATGCCAGTGGGTGCCTCAGTCAGGTGCTTCACCAGGTCATTTCTGATAGCAAAGCCAACTCCGTGTATTCTTCGCTCTTCTTCAGGCAGTTCCTTCCAGAAGAAGGTGCAGCCTCCTTTTTCTTCCTTCAGCTGTCCCTCTCCTGCTCTGCTATGTCGATGTTAAAGCGTCCCAGCTCCCTTGCAATGATAGCAGTCCTGCGTTTGGGGCGTTCGCTGTCAGTGTTATCCAACAGTGTCCGTATATTCCATGTTCCAAAGTTCATTTCTCTTTTTTGGCTGCAGAGTGGTGACCCCTCTGGATGTGGCAGTCCAGTCAGGGTAAGAGAGGCAGACTATGTTTAGGGCACCTTTTCTAGCCCCTTCCCCATGTGGGGTGATCAGAGCGGATCCTAAAAAGGGCTGCTCAGTCATGGATACAGCTGCCGGACTACTCAACTGCCTTGGTCCTTGAGGTACAGCGGCTGAGTCCATATTCACTGTCCAGGTGCCAGTCTGTGACTAGGGGCTTCCAGATTTCACAGTCCTGCCCCCGTTGCCACACACTGATCGCCATGGGACTTTTTTGATTTGTTTTTATTTTTCATGCCTGTGTGTGATTTTTTTTTTAATGTGTGGAGGTCGGTGCACGGCTGGTCAACACACAGTTTTCACAGAATGAGGTCCCAGCAGTGGTGTGGTTAACACAACGAGAGTGGCTTCTCAATCTGTTGCAGCCTTCTTCCGCCTTCACAGCCGTTGTAACATGTATCATGTTATCATCCGCCTGCTCCGCCATTGAGGTCTTTGGGTCTTTGGATTTTGCTTGGTCTGGAACCTCCCCTACGGCCACCTCTGGGAGTGCATGACTCCAGTGGTTGCGCCCACAGGTTCATCGGAACACGCAAGCCCCCTCACCACGGCAAGGTGACAATCCATCGAGGGGGATCCATCTGCATATTGAACTACCTTTTTTATATAATATGATGTTTTGGTGCTTAATTTGTAAAATCATAACCTAAATTGATGTTTAATAGGCTTTTCCTTAATCCCTCCTTATTATCCAAGCTATTCGCTTATCCAAGGTTCTGCCGGCCCATTTAGCTTGGGTAAGTGAGGCTCTACTGTATTTATTCGTTGGAGTAGGGCAGGCACGGGCAAACTTGGGTCCTCCAGGTGTTTTGGACTTCAACTCCCACAATTCCTAACAGGAGATAGAAGTCCAAAGCACCTGGAGGGACGAAGTTTGCCCATGCCTAGGTTAGGGGCATACAACCCCTGTGGAAAACGATATGTGTGTATGTGTGGGGGGCTGGCTGCACGCGCCCTCCCACACTGCCCCGTCTATAGAGAGGTGCCTGAGCGTTTTCATCAGCACCACAAAAGAAGGTTCCTTTAATTGGGAAGAAGGAGCGGGTAAGGAGGGGCCGGCTGGCTGCGCACCTGTAGCACGCGCGCGCTCTTCGGCACGCGCCGCCCCCGAGCGCCTCAGCGGCAGCCCCCCCCCCCCCCCCGCGCCTCATTGTGCGCCAGGGGGACAAACCAACGTAACGTCTCTTCCCCTCAGGAGCTGCCACCACTTCCTCCTCCTCCTCGCCTCGGCCGCTGTGAGGTCAGGCCAGAGCAGGCCCCGCCTCTGGAGGGCTAACACACGGCGAAGCGGGAGGCGCTAAGAGAGGCCCGGAGGCGCGCTTGGCGGTGTCCACTGCTCTGAGGCCATGATGGAAGCGGAGGAGGGGGGCTGCTGCCTGCTGCTCTGGACGGCGTGGGGAACGGCACTGGCGCTGGCCTTTTTCCTGGGCTTCGTGCGGAGGTCCACGGGGGCGTCGGGCAAAACTTTCCACCGGCGGGAGCCCGGCCAGACCCAGGCTGCCCAGAAGGGGCCGCCCGCCGACGCGGTAAAGAGGGGCCGGACGGGGACGGGGACGGGGACGGGGGCGGGCGGGCGGGCATTCGAGGCGCGCCTCAACTGAGCCGCGGATGTTGGGGGTGCAAGGGAGACGGGGCATTTCCAGGTTCCGTTTTAGTCAATTTCAATTTCGCTTTCACAGCGGAATGGTGGGCTGTGTCCTGTGGCTTGTTACGCTTGGTTTGAGGCGACCGAAACCAAAACGTATCTCCTTTATCTCAAAGCATTTGAGAATTATTGTGAATACTGTCGCCTCATTTTGTCTCCAGTCAAAAAAGTGCCCATTTGGCTATTACCTTGCAAACACAAAAGTTGAATCTGCACTCCAATATAATCTAGTTTCAGAATGCAGATTAACCGCAGTGAACTGGATATACTAGCTTGGGTACCCGGAGATGCCTGGGTTATTTGAAAAAGGCCTTGTTTGTTTTTGGATGTGAGGTAATTTATGTTATGCTATTTCTTAATAAAAAACGCAGTCTCTGCTTTTGTTTTTTTATAAATTAGGAAATGCATAAGGATGTGGGTGAATTACAATTCCCAAAAATCTTGACTCAACCCTCCCAAAACTCCACTAGTAGTCACAGTTGGCCATGTTGGGTCTGTGTGCCAAATTTGGTCCAGATCCGTCATTTGTTGGGTGCAGTATTCTCTGAATATGGGTGAACTATTAACTCCCAGATGCCAAGGTCAATCACCCCCAGACCCCATCAGTATGCAAATTTGGCCATGTTGGGTCTGTGGGCCAAGTTAGTTCCAGATCCACTGTTAATGGGGTTCAGAGTGCGCTAAGATTGTAGTGAACTATACATCCCAGTCCCTACAACTCCCATAAATCATGGTGAATTCTCCCCAAATCTCTCTAGAATGTTCAGTTGCTGATCAATTCCTCTGTTTGTTGTGTGCCATAGGAAAGAGTAGGAAAGGGTTAAGGGAGAGGTAGTGGGCGGGGTCATGCAAATGTAAAGAGAAAGGAACACTGGGATGTGCTCGCTGTAACCTGCTGTGTCCTGGGAGAGAGTGACTTGGTGGCTCCTCAGTACTGGGAACTATAGCCAGTTTGTGGAGGCCGGAACCCATGCCACATACAGACATACATATTTTCACTTTTATTATGTGTATTTTATTATTATTATTATTATTATTATTATTGTATGACACAGCAAACAAGATAGATATGCTGGATTTCGTATCATAAAATGACAAGTCGAACACTTCCCAATTGTTTAGGACTGTGTGATGTATTTTCGGATGATGTACGCAGATCCCAGAAGGGTGGCCTTTCGCAGTTGGCAGATCGTGATTTTGTTAATGTCTGTTGTTTCCAAATGCCAGCTGAGATCTTTTGGAACGCCGCTAATGTGCCAATCACCACCGGGACCACCTGCACTGGTTTCTGCCAGAGTCTTTGCAGTTCAATCTTGAGGTCCTGATAGCGGCTGAGTTTTTCCTGTTGTTTTTCCTCAATGCAACTGTCACCTGGGATGGCAACATCAATGATCCAAACCTTTTTCTTTTCCACAACTGTGATGTCTTGTGTGTTGTGTTCCAGAACTTTGTCAGTCTGGATTCCGAAGTCCCACAGTATCTTTGCATGCTCATTTTCCAATACTTTTTCAGGTTTGTGATCCCACCAGATCTTTGCTGCTGGGAGGTGGTACTTGAGGCATAAGTTCCAATGAATCATTTGGGCCACATAGTTGTGCCTCTGTTTGTAATCTGCCTGTGCGATTTTCTTACAGCAGCTGAGGATATGGTCAATGGTTTCCTTGGTTTCCTTGCACAGTCTGCATTTTGGGTCATCAGCTGATTTTTCAATCTTGGCTTTAATTGCATTTGTTCTGATGGCTTGCTCCTGGGCTGCAAGGATCAGGCCTTCTGTCTCCTTCTTCAGGGTCCCATTTGTGAGCCATAGCCAGGTCTTCTCCTTATTAGCTTTTCCTTCAATTTTGTCAAGGAACTTTCTATGCAATGTTTTGTTGTGCCAGCTGTCAGCTCTATTAATAATAATAATAATAATAATAATAATAATAATAATAATTGGTACTGTTCCATTATCCGGGCAGAGGCCACAAGGGGGCCTAGACAGAGAAGAAGAGACCATTTTATTGGGTGGGGGTGTGTGTTGAAGGAGTTAAACCCTTTCCCCCTGTGTTCCTGTTAATCCCCCCACCCCACCCATGTTGCTATCATCGAAACATTTATGACATAAGAAATGGGAAGGATAACCAGCAAAAACAGGGGAAATGGTTTTCCTCCTTCAACTTCCCCCCATGAACTATCCTTCTCTGTCTAGGCCCCCGTTTGGAGTCCACTCGGATTATGGAACAGTACCAGGAGACTCAAAGGCGGCTAACATTAAAAGCATTACAATACAATTTAAAATATCCAAATATACAAATATTAAAACAGTATATGATGCAGTTCATCTGCATTTTGAAAATGGATTATATGGTACTGCAGACCCTGCCTAAGAAGTAAATACCAGTTGCTGCTAGTTTGGCAAAGTGAGGTGGCCACCTGAGCGTTTGTAAGATCTAAGAGGGTTTGTTGCTAATTTGCTATATATTACACTATAATAAATAAATAAATAAATAACTTTATTTATATCCCGCCACCATCTCCCAAAGGGACTCGGGCCGGCATACAAAACAGCACATATTATTACTATAATACAAAATGCAAGTCAAATATATCAACACTATGTAACATGATTTTTGTTCCCGGGTTCTAAATGTCATTTCCTAATTGGCTCTATCCTAAAAACAAGGGGTACTGTTCCATGGTTGAGGCGCCAAACAGAGATGGATAGTCCATTTTATTGGGGGGATGAGGGGTTTGAAGGAGTAAATCCATTTTCCCTTTCTTTCCTGTTATTCCCCCAACCCATGTCACCATCGTGGACACAACCCTCGTTTATGAAATGGGAAGTTGGGAGGGGGAAGAACCGGCAAAAACGGGGAATATGGTTTTCCTCCTTTAACTTCCCCCAACTAATAAAATGGACTATCCTTCTCTGTCTCGGTTCCCTTTTGGAGTCTGCCCTGATAATGGAACAGTACCAAACAGTGAAGAAGTTGATTAAACTGTAAATACTTCATTTTTGTGGTACATCCTGCAGCACATTTTGTTATAGTTTTTCAATGAATATCTCATCGAGTTTCAACCAATTCAACATAGTTTGTGGCAGCCACAAAAACTAAGTTTCTGCAGTATAACAACTAATTTCAAAGTAATTATCAAACAATTAAACAGGAAATAACACTTTCAAACCAGGAACAGAAAATCTTTCAACTTTGTTACATATGGCAATGTTGTTGTTTATTCATTCAAGGTCAAGCTAGTCACTTCAAGGATAACATGGCAGTGTAGATCCAGCTTAAGAAATAAATGATGGTTGCTGCTGGTTTGGCAAAGGTGATCACTATATCATTTGTAAGATCAAAGAGGATTTATTCCTAATTTGCTATACATTAACAATGTAATTTGCATTGGTTTGAAGTGAAGATATTTCTCCAGAAATAGGTTTGCTGATGGCAGAGATGTGAAATTTTGGAAGAATGGCTTCAATTGCAAGCTGTTGAGGAACTAAATAAAAGTAGACAATTCAGAGGCAGAAGTTGATCCTTTGGTTTTGTAATAGAAAGGCAGGGGGAATAGTAAAACAAATAACTCCGCTTGTCAAAGGTATTTTGCCTGGACAAAGGCCATCTGTTTGTGCTATTATGAAGCTTGCTTTGTGATACTGAGCTTATATTGTCAGGAGTGCACAGAACAGGCTATGGTTGTGAGCTTAACAAAGTGATGATCACTTACCAGAGAAAGAAGCTGATAGAAAGGGCAATTTTAAATGCTGGGAAATTGGAATTTTTCCAGAAAGTTAATCCTTTTTGAGGGGAAAAAATAAAGCTGAAACTGTTAGGAACTAGACTTCTATTGAGCAAAGTCGGTGTGGGCTGAAGCTGACTCAAAAGCAAACAAAGCAGGCAGTTTCCAGTTATAAACTTTAAAAAGTTTACTAAGGGCCAGGCATGTAGGGGGGGGGGGGGCTTGAGGGGCTTCAGCCTCCCTCCCCCCAAATTCTGAAGGTGGTCCGCGAGAAGGCCTTACTGCTATTATTTAAACTGTTAAAGTAAAGGTAAAGGTTTCCCCTGACGTTAAGTCCAGTCATGTCTGACTCTGGGGGTTGGTGCTCATCTCCATTTCTAAGCCGGAGAGCCGGTGATGTCCGTAGACACCTCCAAGGTCATGTGGCTGGCATGACTGCATGGAGCGCTGTTACCTTTCCACCGGAGCGGTACCTATTGATCTACTCACATTGGCATGTTTTCGAACTGCTAGGTTGGCAGGAGCTGGAGCTAACAGTGGCCGCTCACGCCGCTCCCAGGGTTTGAACCTGGGAACTTTCGGTCTCCAGCTCAGTGCTTTAACACAGTTCGCCACCGGGGCTCCTTATTTAAACTGTTATGTTTATTCATATCATGATCTGATCACCATGCTCAATATATCCCATATGCATGGGGGTATTGGGATAATGATACAAAAGGTTTGCTAGGGTAGATCCTTTCTCACTCAGACTCAGCCCCCCCCCCCCCCCCCAATAAAAATCCTGGCTACAGGCCTGCTAAGGGCTGTATACACACACACACACACACACACACATATAGCGAGCTTGCATCCTGACTAATTAAGGAAAAGATTAGGTGAAAGGTAAGCACTTCAAGTCTACTATCTTTCAGTGGAGCACGAGGATGAGAGAGAAAAAGAATAGATCCAAAAACCGAGATAAGAGTCCTATCACAACAGCACTCACTCATTAGTGAAGGGGAAATCTTTACAGGACCAAGGGTCCTAGGAAGTTTTCTTTGTTCACATGGTCAGGAGAATGTAATTATGGGCATGCATTCCAGGAGATGGGAAGACCAATTTGGAAAGATTTAAATGAGGGGGGGGGGATGCAGATGAAAATCCTAACTAAAAGCTAAAACAGTGGTGGGAGCTGAAGCCCAAAACACCTGGAGCACCACTGTGTTAGGGCAATTGAGGTTTTAGTTAGGGTTGCCATCTGCCTTTACCCCCTCATTTAAATCTTTCCAAATTGATCTTCCTAACAGGGGTAAGCAGACAGGGTTTTCTGAAGTTACTGTTAGAGTTTAACAGCAAGGGGAAGGGGATGTCAGAATTTTCTAGGTCTACAACCTGACCCAAACATGAGATCTTGCACAACTGCTGTAGTTAACTGCAAAAGAAAGATAACAATCTAATTGTGCTGCTTTTATTATGACACCTTGTGTGCTGTTGTAATATGCGGCACCTTGAAGTATAAATAAGAAACGTTGCTTGCAGTTTGAAGTCTGCCTTGAGAAAAAGAGTTGCTCACCGCTTGGGTATCAGGTGCCTGCAGATGTCTTGCCCTGTATTGTAGGATGCATAACATGAAACTGCATCTGTGTGTTGGTATCTCAGCTGCCACTCAAATGAATCAGTTCAGAGGAATGCCTGAACCCTTCCCCTTCATCTCAGTTACTACATATCATTTTTAGATGGTAAATTGGTGCTAAGACACTGCTTTTCCTGCAACAACCAGGAAATAGGCTGGCTAACTGAACGGGAAAGTACAGTGTATTCAGGTGTGTTTTCATGTACACAGTACTGATGGGCTCAGGGCAGTGATAGAGCTTTTCTTTGGCAATGAAATAATGCACATGTTTGCTCCCCCCCCCCCCCCCAAAACTTAAACTGACTGTCCACCGGTATTCTGTATTCACTTTCACATATGGTTAGCTTTGAGTCATTCAGCGTCATAGCAAAGTAGGGATTTAAATTCAGTTTCTGTTTGCGTTCCAATATTTAAAGGCGGAGAAATGCATGCTTTTGCAAGCTGTTCTCATGCAAGTTAGTAAGTTAAAGTAAAACTTTATTTATATACTGCCCTATCTCCCTAAGAGAACTCAGGGCACTTTCCAACATAAGGCAAAACATTCAATTGGCAAAAAGGAGAACTATACAGCAAAATTGACCATCATTTTGGCGCAGCGGGTTAAACCACTGAGCTGAACTTGCTGACTGAAAGGTTGTCAGTTCAAATCCGGGGAGTGGGGTGAGCTCCCACTGTTAGCCCCAATTTCTGCCAAGCTAACATTTTGAAAACATGCAAATTTGAGTAGATCAATAGCAGGAAGGTAATGGCGCTCCGTGCAGTCATGCCGGCCACATGACCTTGGAGGTGTCTATGGATAACGCCGGCTCTTTGGCTTAGAAATCGAGATTAGCACCAACCCCCAGAGTTGGACTCGACTGAACTTAATGTCAGGGAAAACCTTTACCTTAACCTAAAATAAAAACATACAATCCTACTAAAATAACTACAAAGTTAAAATTCAGTTCAATTTACTCCATCAGACAGGCTCAAAATACCAATGACAACTTCTTATGTCTACCTTACTACTTGCGGGGACATGAGAGAAGTCTCCCACAAGGTTGGTAAAAACATCAAAACATCCGGGCTTCCCCTGGGCAACGTCCTTGCAGACGGCCAATTCTCGCACTCCAGAAGCGACTCAAGTTGCTCCTGACAAAAAAAAAAAAAACAAACAAACTTGGTAGCATATTTACTTATTTAGATTTATATAATTCTCCATATTGTAGGATCTCAGTTTAATAAAAAAAACAAACTAGGCTTTGACTAGGTCACTGGAAAGAAACCAAAGGCAGTGCCCTGGTCTCTCAGGGTAGGACATTTATCAAATGGTGCTACAGCAAAGGTCTTTTATTCTTCAGTATTTTGCTTCCACATCTGGGAGATAGGGAAGGACCTCTCAAGCAGAATTCTACCCGAAGGCAGAGATTAATATATTTTAACTGCTGAAGTGAGGATAATACTAGGTGAAATGTAGATTGGAGCATTTATTTCTGGGTTTGGGAGAACAATGCATCTCTAGCAATGGGATTTCTTTCAAAGGAAATATTAATTTACCCAGTGACTATCCTTAGAGTGTGGAAGGAGGGCAGACTTACATTTCTTGGATGTTAACATAATAAAATTTATGTAGGCTAGTATAATCCTCTCCCCAAAGTGTTTGTGATATTATATCAGTAATCTTTGCCAAAGCAATTAAAATTCTCCTCAATTGCAGCATGAGAGTTAAGCTTGAGGCCAAGCTTGTCTGTGACCTGCTCCTACAGTAACTGAACCATAAATTGTTTTAGGGGCTATCACTTCAGAAGTCATATCTTGTACTTCATCTCTACTTTTCTTCTTCTTCTATGCAATAGGGGCATTTAAGAAATCCCTGAAATTACAAGAGATAGACATATTAATCTGAATCAACTATGTCGGTCTGAGGGCAAAGTTTGTGGCAATTGAACTTATAGTGGTGTATATGTTCCCAAATAAGACAGAAGGCTCATGAAATACATGTACAGTGAATATTATTACTGTAGAATCATAGAATCATAGAGTTAGAAGAGACCTTGTGGGCCATCCAGTCTAACCCCCTGCCAAGAAGCAGGAAAATCACATTCAAAGCATCCCTAATAGATGGTCATCCAGCCTGTTTAAAAGCCTCCAAAGAAGGCGCCTCCACCATACTCTGGGGAAGAGAGTTCGACTGCTGAATAGCGGAAGACCTGATCAATGCAGGTCGGATCCTTAGGGGCAAGTGATCATGTGCTCCTGCAGTTTGCAATACAAAGGAAGGCCAAAACTAAGACAAGTCAAACCTGCATTTTGGACTTTAGGAGAGTTGATTTCCAAAAAAATGAAGGATATATTGAGTGGCATTCCATGGATGCCAATACTAAAAGACAAGGGAGTTAAGGATGGATGGGAGTTTTTCAAAAGTGAAATATTCAAGGCACAAATGCAAACAGTGACAACAAAGAAAAAAAAAAGACAACTGCTGCAAAGAAGCCAGAATAGATGTCCAAAGAATTTCTAACTGGGCTAAGACTCAAAAGAGACATGCACAAGAAGTGGAAAAGGGAGAAATCACCAAAGAAGAATTCAAACCAAGAACCAACTCCTGTAGGCAAAAGGTTCACAAGGCTAAAGCGCAAAATGAGCTCAGGCTTGCCAGAGACATTAAAAATAATAAAAAGGGCTTCTTTGCTTATGTCGGTAAGAAAAGGAAGAACAAGAAGGCGATAGGGCTTTTGCAAGGAGAAGATGGAGTGATGGTGACAGAGGATAGGGAAAAGGCAGAACTACTTAATGCCTTCTTTGCCCCAGTCTTCTCACAAAAAGAAAGCCAGCCTCAAACTCAGCAACATGGAGTGTGTGAAGGATTAGGGGAAATCCAGCCCCAAGTTGTCCATGAAAACCTGGCCGCTCTAAACAAATTCAAGTTCCCAGGGCCAGATCAACTACATCCAAGACTTATTGTCCAAGAGTATTGAAGGAACTAACGGAAGTTATTTCGGAACCACTGGCAATCATCTTTGAGAGTTCCTGGAGAACAGGAGAAGTCCCAGCAGATTGGAGGAGGACAAATGTGGTCCATATCTTTAAGATGCAGATGCAGACTGCAGCCAGGAAATCAGAAGGCCTCTACTTCTTGGGAGGAGAGCAATGGCCAACCTCGATAAAATAGTAAAAAGCAGAGACATTGCACTGTCAACGAAGGCCCGCATAGTTAAAGCAATGGTATTCCCTATAGTAATCTATGGTTGCGAGAGCTGGACTGTAAGGAAGGCTGAGCGAAGGAAGATAGATGCTTTTGAACTTTGATGCTGGAGGAAAATCCTGAGAGTGCCTTGTGCCGCGAGAAGATCCAGCCAGTCCATCCTCCAGGAAATAATGTCCGGCTGCTCACTGGAGGGAAGGATATTAGAGACAAAGATGAAGTATTTTGGCCACATCATGAGAATACAGGAAAGCTTGGAAAAGATCATGATGCTGGGGGAAATGGAAGGAAAAAGGAAGAGAGGTCGACCAAGGGCGGGATGGATGGACGATATCCTTGAAGTGACTGGCTTGACCTTGAAGGAACTGGGGGCGGCGTCGGCCGACAGGGAGCTCTGGTGTGGACTGGTCCATGAGGTCATGAAGAGTCGGAAACGACTGAGTTGAATGAAGAAGAAGATCTTCAAGAAGGGAAAAAAGGAAGACCCTAACAATTACTGTCTGGTCAGCCTCACATCAATATCAGGCAAGATTCATTAAGGAAGTGGTCTGCAAACACTTAGAAAGAAATGCTGTCATTGCTAATAGTCACCACAAATTTATTAAAAACAAATCATGCCAGACAAATTGGATCTCTTTTTTCAATAGAGTTACGAGTTAGGTAGATGCGGGGAACGCCATCGATGTAGTGTATCTGGATTTCAGTAAGGCCTTCGAGAAGGTCCCTCATGACCTTCTGGCAAATAAACTACAGTAGAGTCTCACTTATCCAACATTCACTTATCCAACGTTCTGGATTATCCAACACATTCTGCCTTTTAGTAGTCAATGTTTTTGTAGTCAATGTTTTCAATACATTGTGATGTTTTGGTGCTAAATTCATAAATACAGTAGTTACTACATAGCATTATTGCCTATTGGACTACTTTTTCTGTCAAATTTGTTGTAAAACATGATGTTTTAGTGCATAATTTGTAAAATCATAATCTAATTTGATGTTTAATAGGCTTTTCCTTAATTCCTCCATATTATCCAACATATTCGCTTATCCAACATTCTGCCGGCCTGTTTATATTGGATAAGTGAGAGTCTACTGTAGTAAAATGTGAGCTAGGCATAACTACGGTTAGGTGGATCTGTAATTGGCTAAGTGAATGAACCCAAGGAATGCTCACCAATGCGTCTTCTTCATCTTGGAAAGAAGTCACGAGTGGAGTGCCGCAGGGTTCTGTCCTGTGCTCAGTTCTGTTTAACATCTTTATTAATGACTTAGATGAAGGGCTAGAAGGCATGATCATCAAGTTTGCAGATGACACCAAACTGGGAGGGATAGCTAACACTCAAGAAGACAGGAGCAGAATCCAAAATGATCTTAACAGATTAGAGAGATGGGCTGAAACTAACAAAATGAAGTTCAACAGGGACAAATGCAAGATACTCCACTTAGGAAGAAAAAACAAAATGCAAAGATACAGAATGGGGGATGCCTGGCTCGACAGCAGTATGTGTGAAAAAGATCTTGGAGTCCTCATGGACAACAAGTTAAAGATGAGCCTACAATGTGATGCGGCGGCAAAAAAGCCAATGGGATTTTGGCCTGCATCAATAGGAGTACAGTGTCAAGATCCAGGGAAGTCATGCTACCGCTCTATTCTGCCTTGGTCAGACCACATCTGGAATACTGTGTCCAATTCTGGGCACCGAAAGGGAGTTGTTGACAAGCTGGAAATTGTCCAGAGGAGGGCGACTAAAATGATCAGGGGTCTGGAGAACAAGCCCTATGAGGAGTGGCTTAAAGAGCTGGGCATGCTTAGCCTGCAGAAGAGAAGGCTGAGAGGAAACATGATAGCTATGTATAAATATTTGAGGGGAAGTCATGAGGAGGAGGGAGAAAGCTTGTTTTCTGCTGCCCTGGAGACTAGGACGCGGAACAATGACTTCAAACTATAGGAGAGGAGATTCCACCTGAACATTAGGAAGAACTTCCTAACTGTGAGAGCTGTTCGGCATTGGAACTCTCTGCCCCAGACTTTGGTTGAGGCTCCTTCTTTGGAGGCTTTTAAGCAGAGGCTGGATGGCCATCTGTCAGGAGTGCTTTGAATGCGATTTCCTGCTTCTTGGCAGGCGGTTGGACTGGATGGCCCCGCGAGGTCTCTTCCAACTCTATGATTCTATGACTCTATGATTCTATGGTTCTTACAGTTAAGAAGGTCTTTCTAATGTTCAGGTAGAATTTTTCCTGAAATTTAAAGCCATTGTTCCACACCCAAAAATCCCACAATATCTGCTTTGAACTGGGTTATTAAAATCCATACTGTCATATATTGCAGTTAATGTGAGATTTTATTCAGCTGTGTGGAAGGGGTCTTGGTCCCCTCAAATGTTGTAATATTGTTCTCAGTTTTAATGTCATGGGAGTTCATTTGCAACTTTGTCCTCACACATTGGCTCACAAACACTTGTTTTCTCTTTATCTCCAGTGGAATCCACGACTCTCTGGCTTCACACTGCGACTTGCCGCGCACCTGGCCAACACTGTGAGTTTAATTTATTTAAATATTGTAGTCATAAAAGCACTTTTGTATGTTTATAATCCATCATTTTGTCCTCAGTGAAGTAATTTCCCTTTAGATAACCAACATGTTGTTTTTTGCACTTGAATAGTTTGAACATTAATATTTTAGAACCTGAGGATTTGAACTCGAGGATTTGGTTTCTTGGGAGTTTGTTAAATAATATTTATTACAGGAAGTGAAAGGAAACCAAGATCTGGTGATCCAACATAGAAGAAATGTCTTGTAGTTGTCATTCTAACAAAATAATCCATATTAAAACTACCTCAGAGTTAGAACAATGGGCAACCTTCTTTAGTTTGTACTCTAGTGTGAAAAACTGCATTGGAAAAACAATCCAGCAAAACACAGTTATAATTAAATTCTGCTGAAAATAACAGAATGAACAATAACATGTACCACTATGTCAGTCGAAAAGATTTTGACTACAAATCTACCCAAAAAAATCTAGGTCAGCTTATACATTTGTCCATGGAAGTACTCTCATTGCTGTAGTGCAGCTTCCAGCCTTTTTGAATTCCTTGGCACATCAGTATTACCGTTGTACCAAAATCCCTGTGCTGCACCAGAATCTGGACTGGTGAGAGTGGAGGTTTACAAATGAGTACTTAAGTGGAAGATCATTCCACTCCACACCTTTGCCCAGGCTGACTCTTGCTTTGTCTATTGCTGCTGTAGCTGCTACCACCATCCCCTGCTTGGCTGTTGATGCCTTGTATTTGTCCTCCTCTTCTGGCTTTGGAAGTGGTGGTGGTAGAGCTCTCCTCCACTTCCTGGGCTGTGAGTGATTCTGGAGGACTATTCTGGAGTGTTACCACTGTCACAAGACATGTTCCCACCAGCTTGCAGAGCCTCCTGTTGCCATCCTGCTGTCCAAGAGCTGAAGAAGAGGATTAAAACTATCACTAGAACTAAGGAAGGAGCCAGAACAGGAGTCAGAACTCAAGGGCGTTTCATGGAAACAGGAGGATATGGCGTTGCTGGGGTGCCTTGAGTGGGAGACTGTCTTCCCTCTCCTGTTTGCTGCTACTCCACTGAGTAACTTTGCTGCTGTTACTCTTCCCTTTTTGGAACGCTTGTTGCTGACTCATGGAGGGGGTCTGTTGTTATTTACTGTTTTGTATGCTGTGCCTCCTGCACAGGACTCACTGGCTGGCTGGAAATGGTAAAAGGCATTGGGTGACTGAAAAAAGATAGACATTCTCCTGCTACCAACGGAGGGGCTCCTTAGTTAGCACCATCAGACGATTTCCAGTAGGTGAATTTTAAGTGCTGTGTTTTCTCCTGTCCACTGTTTCCTACATGTCTCCTTAACAGGGCTTACCATCTACCTTTCCACATGCCTCAGTGCACCCTGCTTTCATTTTGCTGCCCCTCCTCAAATCCTGGCAATTTTCATAAAACACTCCAGAATCCAGGAAATAAGTTGTGGCTCATTTACCTCTAAGGGTCTTCTTTCTTTTTGTTTCATTTTTGCATCTCATTCCCCCTTCTCTTCTCTCACTCACTCCCTGCACTCTTCTCTATCTTTCCCTTTTCCATGTGCCGGATGCAGCACATATGATTGCTGCAAGTTGGAAACAACCTCAACTTTTTTTCCCTGCAATATATCTTTCTATCTAAACATATATATATATGAGAGTGAGTGAGTGTGTGTATTGTGTGCATGCATATGCGTCTTGTGTGGGTTTCTGTGGGAGAAAGAGTGTGTGTAGCGAAAAATCCTTAAGGTTGGAAAAAGAGAGATGGCAGTCTTGGGAGAGGGGCGGTATTTGCTGGTGTGGGTGACCCTTTGCTGGTGCTTTCCCATTTCAGTGGAAAAATCAACTTATCTGCAACTCATATCAAAATATGCTGTCAACTTATACATGAGGTCAACTTACACATTGTGTATATGGCACTGATTGCTACCCGACATCAGTTTCTGCTAGTTTAAATTAGTCTACACTAATAACAGGAAAAAAATGAAATGACTGGTTTTATGCTGTTCTCGATCATATCATGTGAAGTGAAACTATGATTCTCTGGTATATCTGGTTCTCTATAAACCAGGCATCCTTAAACTGCGGCATTCCAGCTGTTCGGGCCTCCAACTCCCAGAATTCCTGATCATTGAACAAGCTGGTGAGGCCTTCTTGGTGTTGGAGGCCAAAACAGCGAGAGGGCCACAGTTTGAGGGTTCCTGCCATAAATCATCTATGTTCACATCAAGCCTAGGCTTGGAGGAAGCTTACCATTGCTGAGGTGCCTTTTGGCTTTTCTGCACTTCACCTAAATATGTGAAAATATTATCTGAACATTTATTTGGATCTAAGGCACCAAATATAAACAAATGCTGTGGAAGTGGCTCTGAAGTGGTAGCAAATTTAGAAAATTTGGAGGTAATTTTCTTAAGAGTGTCTGATGAAACTCCTATCTCTGAAACTAGCAGGTCAGAACTGGGCAGTGCCTGGATGGGAGACCTCTTTGGAAATGGAGAGCTGGTGGAAAAGTTGAATTCAACAATAATGCCTAACTTTTTAGGCTGCCTCATCTAGAGCTGTGGTCTATAAAAGCTTATACTGTATATTCTTGAAGATAAGCCAAGTTTTTAAATATCTTTTTGGGGCCTGAAAAAGCCTCCCTCGGTTTATATTGGGGTCAAGGTCAAGCCAGGCAATGAAGCCTGGAGGTTACAGTATGTTTTCTTTTCCAAAACCTCCCTTCTCCGCTTCTCCTCCCAGCCAGGAGTTATCTTATTTTTTAAGAGAGAGAGGGACAAGGAGGGAATGTTTTTTAAAAGTGAAAGGAGAGTGAGTGACAGAACCTCTTACAAGCCAGGAAGAAGAAAAAGATTGCATAGTGGAAGGGGAAGAAAAAGAGGGATTCTTGCAAATTTGCAGGATTTAATATTATTACTATTACTATTACTGCAAGAAGGTTTGAGTCAAAAGGGAGGGAAGGAGGGAAAGGAGCAACAGAAGGTGTGTATTTCTTTTTATTCCTAAGGAAACAAAAAGGGCTGTTTTTGGGAGGGGGAGGGAAGTTTTAAAAAGCCTTTTCTGACTACTTTTAGAGTTTGAGAAAGGGAGAAATAAAAGAGGCAAGAAAGGGGAGGAGAAAAGAGGCCAAAGTTGTTTTTAGGGGGCTTTGCTTGCATTTCTTCTTGGGCAAATGCATGCCCCAAAGCTGGTAAACAATATATAGATTTCCCCTCTAAAAATACATTAATTTAATATATGAATTTTCCCCTTGTATGTTTGCAGGTCTTTGCAAATCCTATATACATATACATATCTAGAGATTTCAGTGTACCTATATGCATACATTAATTATATATATGAATTTTCCCCTCACATGTTTGCAAGTACAGTAGAGTCTCACTTATCCAACACTTGCTTATCCAACGTTCTGGATTATCCAACACATTTTTGTAGTCAATGTTTTCAGTACATCATGATATTTTGGTGCTAAATTCGTAAATACAGTAATTACTACATAGCATTACTGCGTATTGAACTACTTTTTCTGTCAAATTTGTTGTATAACATGATGTTTTGATGCTTAATTTGTAAAATCATAATTTGATGTTTAATAGGCTTTTCCTTAATCCCTCCTTATTATCCAAGATATTTGCTTATCCAACGTTCTGCCGGCCCATTTATGTTGGATAAGTGAGACTCTACTGTATCTACAAGTCCTATATAGATATAATTATATATAAATAGATAGATGTCTAGATAGATATATATTAATAGAGATATATAGGACTCGCAAATATGCACACACACACAGTGGAATACAATCTATGGCCCTCTATGTATTTGGACCTCAACACTCAGAAGCTTTGGCCAGTTTATCTAATTACAAGCAATTATAGTAGTTCAAAATTCCTGGAGGGGCAGTTTTTATGCCACTGCACTAATCAAAGATATAATGGGTTGACTGGAAAGGTATGTGTCAATAGCTGATTGGCTGAGCCAGCCAGGAGCCAGAATTCCAATTGGCTACTGTCTCTAGCTTGCTGCTGAGACAAACGGTTTTAACTGCCACTTTCACCTAGGAGAGTAAACAGAGCGCTGACTGGAAATAGGAAAGGAAGTGGCTGCCAACTCTCCAAAGCCTGATTATTTATAAGGCAAATGAGGCGTATTTAAAGACTGTTTAAAGGGACTATTTATTCCCTGTGTTCTTTGTGTGCATTCCGAGAGACTGCTGTATTTATTGTTTCCCTGTTTGATCTTTTGAACTGAAGTAAAGATACTAGTACTTGTTACACAAGCCTGAACGACACGTTATTATACTGCAGGATATATCTTGGTTCAGAAACTGTAGTAAAGCTTCTATTTATTTATATCTACAACCTATAACAATATTTACTTCAAACGAAGCCAATAGGAGCTCAAGTGGAATTGCAAAACTTTGTTTTTTTTTCTTTACAGGCCTTCGGACAACTTTTTTTAGTGCCCCTTATCATGCGGTAAGTGTTTGTTTTAGAATTTGAAGAGGCCCAGGCAGTGTGCGACCTCATCTACACTGCCATATAATGTAGCTTCAGAAAACAAATTAATTTCATTGGCAATATTGACTCATGTAATCCAGTTCAATGCAGTTCAATGCATTGTAGGAGTCTACACTGAACATTATAATGTAGTTCAAACTGAATTATATGGTAGTGTAGTTGTGGCCTGAGAAGTTTACTGCAGTGTTGTTGTAAGGTTGTAAGGCTCTACTTATCTGGGCATTTTCCTTTAGCCACATGCAAATGTAGCATGGCAAAACCTAAAGCATATTTTCACCGATCTCCTCTGATTGCCCCTTCTGCCAGCACTTTTAGTCATATTATAGAAGACATAATGCATATTAATTGAAATGTTACATTAATTATAAAGAAACAAACATTATTATCAAGTGCAATATTATTCAGAACTCATAACCAAGTGTCAGCATTCCACAAAATATTATTCAATATGCACAACAAATGAGATGTATCTTTTGGCCAGATTTTAGAGAAAATAAAATTAGAAACCTGGACTAGAGAAAGTAACATAAAATTGAAAAAACGTGGGCTAGAAAAACTGAAACAATGACAGGTTTACACAATTTTGTGCGAGCTGTTGTCTACTTGTTTCATTTTTAATAATAAAAACTAAAGAAGTGGCGAAAGGAAGAAAAAAACCTGCAATAATAAGTAACATCCAAACATTTGTTAAAAGTACAACTTGATTTGTAACAAAAAAACCACTTTATCTATGTTACATGCCTGAAACATTCCAAATTCCATCCTATCGTTAAAGTGCTAATAACATTACTTAACTTAATTTCTGAGAACCTAAATTTTATTATTGAGCAACAGACCCCAAATTTTCTTTTATCAACAGAATGTATCTATTTGTACTATATACAAGTCACATTATATCAGTTCATTTCTTTCTTCCCAATTCATCTTATACAGATGGGGTATCTTTTATCAGAGGAAAATGTGACCAGAAATGTTTTGGATTTTGTGTTACTGTGAGTTCTTTGGGCTGTATGACCCAAAAACCTCACACGTCTTCTACAACATGTTTTGGATTTTTTCGAGGGGGATGGGGTGGCTTTTGGAATACCTGAATTTTCATGCCTAAAAATAAGGAAATGAGATCCAAGTTTAACATAAAATTCATTTAAGTTCCATGTGCACTTATACATGTAGCTTGCAGATAAGTTTATACAATATTATAAAATAGTTTTGTGTGTGAAGCAAAATTGAACCATCAGAAATTAAAGGTGTCACTATCTCAGTCACTCACATGGTTCATTTCAGATTTTGGAGCATTTTGGATTTCAGAATTCCAGATAAGGGATGTTCAACCTGTATTATTAAGAGTAAAGCCATCTGTAATGAAGTGTGAATTTTTTTGTTTACAGATGTTACGTTTAATTGTGTGTTTGAGTTTTAAAAGGGTCAGTATTTCAGTTATTGCATCTCTGCACTCAGAAGTTGGTTGCCATGGAGAAGTAGGCGGAGCCAACTGCCGTTTTGTTGGAGAAGTGCAGATTTTTTTTAAAAAAAAGCAGTCTGTCTGTGCTCTGACAAGGCACAGGGAAGACTGATCCTAGGTTGAAGGAATCGGGGAGGCTCAATTGCTTATTTTGAGTCAGTTTAAAATAAGTTTGGTGACTTATTTAAGGTAGTCTGTGTCCTGATAAGGAACAGAGAATCTGTGATTGTATATCACAGAATGACTGCGGATTAATAGCAGTAGAGAGAGAAGTTTTAAATACTTTAAGTCAGGGGTCCTCAAACTTTTAAAGCAGAGGGCCGGTTCACAATCGTTCAGACTGTGGAGGGGCCGAATTATCATTTGGAGGGGAAAAATAGAACAAATTCCTATGCACACTGTACATGTCTTATTTGTAGTGCAAAACAACAACAACAATGAAAACTATTATAACCAACATAAACCTATCAGGATTTCAATGGGAAGTGTGGGCCTGCTTCTGGCCAATGAGATAGTCAAGTTAATTAGGATTGTTGTGCCTTCAAGTCATTTCAGACTTTGGGCGAGCCTAAGTCTAAAATTATTTATTTATTTATTCATTTACTACATTTATTTATTACATTTATATCCCACCCTTCTCACCCTGAAGGGGACTCAGAGCAGCTGTATGTACATACAATATATTATATTATTAATATAGCACAATATTAGCATTATATATTACTATATTGAACTATACCACTATACTGTAATATTATATGTAATATATATCATATAATTAATATTATTATATGGTATTATTAGTATTATATTGTATAACATTATAATATTATCAATATTATATGTATATACATTATATTATATTATTTAAAATGATATAAAAATATTATATTATAAAACTGAGGGCGGGGGCCAGGTAAATGACCTTGAAGGGCCGCATCCGGCCCCCGGGCCTTAGTTTGGGGACCCCTGCTTTAAGTAAACAATGTGACATTTTAGGAAGTTTGAATCACCTCATTCTAATACTGCAACTGTTAACTAAAGTGCCTCTAAGGAGAAACATTATTGTGTAACCATTAAGCTCTGTGCCTGAATAAACTTGTTATTTTTCCTCAAACATCTAAGCCTCTGTCACATGTATTATAATCTGAGTTGTGTTATCATCTAAGTGAATAAGAAGAAAGAAAAACAAAATTTAAAAGGTCCCCTCTCTAAGTCGTTGGTGCTGCATCTTCCCAAAGTGGTGTCAAGCATTAATAGCTCCTTTACAATTGGTGGCAACATTAATAATCCCCTTTACGTTTGGTGGCAGCGTTATAAAGACTTCACAATTGGTGGCAGCGTATATATATAAATCCTCCTTCACACCATCTAACTGGCAAAAGGAGATATAAGGGTCATTATTGGTCTCCATTTTGCCATCATGCAAATGTTCAGGGCAAAGGCTAGCTGCCCTTCTCCCTCCCATCTAATCTGCTCATTTCCCTCCCATAGTTTGGAGTTTGGCGTGAATGTGACCAAAATATTGGACATTTGGGGAGGTGATGAATTTACCATTCTCAGTAATTGTGGTCAAAGCAATCTCAACCCTTTGAGTTGTCTTTTTGTCTTGCTAGTGACATCGGGTTTATTTTGCTTCTTGACAAATTGGTACAATTCTTGACACAATGTGTAAATTTATCTTGTTCAAAAGCTTTGCTGTTCTGCAAGTGTGTCTTGATTAGGGGGATTCATAGGATTTGCCAACTAAGGCTGTCAGTAAGAGAGATAGCAGGTGCAATTCCGACTGTGTGCTGAGCATTCCTCTTGATGTGAATCCGTTTCTATTCAGACTCATTCAGTAGAATGCTCTTTCTTTTTGCAGGATCAACAACTTTACCATCCTGCGGTATCTTGATATTTCAGAAGATCCTACTTTTCTTCCAGTAGTTGCTGAAGAAGGAAAAAGTGACCTTTCAAAGTCCAGCAATGACTCAGAAATTCTGTGTAAGCTGCTTGATATGAGGTATGTAAATACAGATGTTAAGTAAGGTGAAATGGGGGTGAAATATGTAGATAGCTGATGTAGAAAGTTGTAGGAAGTAGTAACTGTATGAAAAGGAAATTGTCAATGGAAGGGAGTTCTACTAGTTCCTTTTCTGATTTGTAAACAATTCACAGTACTAGCTTAGCCTTTACAGCTACAAATAACTTGGGACCACCTTAACTGAAAGGATTCCACACACACACCTATCTGAAAAGAGGTGAGTAACTACCAGGAAAAAGTGGCATAATACATTTCTCATTATGTGGTCACTGTGGAATTCTCACCTGTGGTATCTCCTGCGTCCCTGCAGCTTTTTCGGGTGATCTCTTGCAAAGTTTTGCTCCATTGAGGAGTCCAGCCCCACCCCTCCCCATTAGTAATAAAGGCAGGCTGGTGGGCTTAAGGCCTTAGTTCCTTTCATCCGTGAAAGCAGCAACATAGGATTGTATCTCCTCCTTATGAACTTTGGCTTAGGACTCCTGGACTGCTCTTGGGACTTTGTGGACTTCTCTTATTGCTTAAGGCCAGTATGGCTGCCGGTGCAGCCCTCAAGTGCATGGGGTGTGGGGGGAAGCTGCCCCAGGGAGACCCCCATCCCCTGTGTGTTTTGTGTCGCCTAGGAGACCACTCGGCTACGTCGCGTGCTGCTGCTGCGCCTGTAGAGGCGCAGGCTTCCTTAAATACAGTCCTTGCGGCTGCAAACTTCCCTTCTCCCTCCTCAGCAGCTGCTCAGGCAGGAGAGAAGAAATCAACGAAAAGGCTCTCCATCCCTCCGGTGGATGCCCAGGAGGGGGCAGAGCCAGCCCCAGCCAAGTGCCATCAGAAGTCAAGCCGGCTTCCGGCGCCTCTGGGACGCAGGGCCTTGCAGCACAATGCTCCCTTCCCTTGGCAGCGGTGGCGCAGCCCTTAGAGCCCCCGATCCTCTCGTTGCCACATTTGCCTCAGCAGGCAGGGGGAGGGCCTCTCCCTATCATGCTCCTGCCTCCTCTAGAGGAGAGCAAACTTCTGGCTTGCCGGGGCACTGGGGCTCAGCCCCTAGAGGATGAACCCCTTGAGGGTACCTCTCATGACCCCCCCCCCCCCCCCCCCGTCTAGAGCGGCTCCTCATGGCCTGACCCTGCCGGTTTCATTTCAAACTAAAAGTATGTTTCCTTTTTCCCCTTCCTAAACTGTTTGGCTGGCCACTCAGCAAGGGGGCTGGTATTATTTGCCCCATCCTCCAGTTCCAAATTATTACCCTTATAATTTTGGAAGTGCCTTTGTACAACCTAACCAGCTTAGTAATTTTGCTGCCCCTTAGGCACAAAATGATGATTTTGATTCAGACTCTGATTCTTCCATTGATGATGAGGACACTTTAATGCAGTGTTGTACATCCTCATTTTCTACTGTAGAAGATGCATCTTCCTTTTCTTCACTAATTTTGCGTTTAGCTCATTCTCTCCAATTGCCGGCTGTTTTTGATAAGTTGATGACTTATTATTTTCTCTTGACCAACAAAAGGATCAAATGCCCAACACTGTACTTCCTGCACTTCATTACTTGTTAAAACTAGCAAAGACTCAATCTGGTCCCCCATCTTCTGTGCCCGCTGTGTCCAAACGGTTTGATTCTCTCTACCGTATAGATACTTCTTCAGCATAATGGTTAACGAGGCCTACAAAACCTAATTCAGTTGTAGTGAAGGTAAGAAATCTAAGAAACTACAATCTACTCCACCAGACAAAGAGGGGAAGAAGATGGATGGTTGTGGAAAAAAGGTGCACACTGCTGCCAGCTTAATTACACGAATGGGTCACTATCAGGCCTATATGGCAGCCTATCTGTCTTACTTATGGGACACGTTGACACCTTACCTAGACATGATTCTGCCAGAACATCAGCAACTACCAAAAAGCATGATAGGATCTTCTTTTATATAAGTACGGCAGCCAGAATAACATTAGCAAGAGTTTGGAAAGGAAAGGAAATGCCAACTATTGAAGACTGGATATTGAAAATATTGGACATAATACAAATGGACAATGTAACTCAAAAGATAAGAGACAGGAATAACAAGACGGACTGGACAAGTTTCATAGACTATGAAAAAGACAGATCTGTCTTATACTTAAAAACGGCTTTTACTTCTTGATATCTCTATCTTTTAAGGAAAATTAACTGGATTAATAAAATTCGATAAATGAACGAAAGAAGAAAACCCAAAGTGCAGATGGGAAGTCAACCCTCCTTTCATTTTATTTTTATTTATTTTACACTTTTTTCCTTTGATATACACACACACACACATTTTTTCCTCCTCCTCCCCTTCACCCCCACTCTTACACATTTTACTATTTTCAGTCTTTTTTCTATCTATAATTTATTTTTAATGTTCCCCCATTTTGTTGTACCTATAACTCACAAAAGAAATAAAAATTATATTTAAAAAAGAACTACCTAGGATTTTTCACCAAGAGGGAATCACCAGAGGTACTTAGCGAAACATGGGGCTGACACAGCAGGAAGGGTGTTTGTAGCCGCAACAGCTATTCGCCTCCCTGCCTAGCTAAATTCTTCTACGCTATCTGAGGAAGGCAGAGCCATGGTGGAGGAACTGCCAATGTTTGAAAACAATTTATTTCATCCTGACACAGATGTCGAGTTAAAGAGTACGCAAAAGATCCAGAAGGCAGTACAAAAGTTTGAATTTTCTCAACAATCTACCTATCAGCCTAGATTTTGGTGGCCAACCCCTTAACCACTTTACTGCCAGCCTTTATGGCCTGCTACCTTTAGGCCTTCTCAGGGCCAGAATCCTAGATTTTCAGTCCCCGGTAAGGAGCCTCCAGTGGCGTAGAGGGGTAAAGCCTTGTGACTTGAAGGTTGGGTTGCTGACCTGAAGGCTGCCAGGTTTGAATCCCACCTGGGGAGAGCGCGGGTGAGCTCCCTCTATCAGCTCCAGCTCCATGCGGAGACATGAGAGAAGCCTCCCATAAGGATGGTAAAAACATCAAAACATCCAGGCATCCCCCTGGGCAACGTCCTTGCAGATGGCCAATTCTCTCACACCAGAAGTGACTCAGGTTGCTCCTGACACAAAAAAAGTCCCAGTAGACATAATTCTTCAATCAGGGGACGTCAGTCCACTAAAGGAAAACAACAGGACCCGGGTCGGCGTCATTTTTGACAACCCTATGCCTTCTTCTGTTGGTGATGGGAATCTTCTTCCTTCACTGGGTAAACCCTGCACCTCTTCTGTTGTAACCTTCTCCCCTGTTTTTGGAGACCGGTTAGCTCCATTTATAGAAGCTTGGTGTGGTATTACGTCAGATGCTTGGGTGTTGCAAATTGTGGAACATGGCTAGGCTATTGAGTTTTTTGAACAATCCCCTGTGGGAACTGTTCGAGTTACCCCTCATTCTTCACTTTGGCAAGAAGTTCTTACTTTACTTGGGAAAGAGGCTATAGCACCTCTATGTTTCCCTTTTCTTTTTTCTCTAAATATTTTTTAGTTTCTAAAAAAGATGGAGGTCTCCGTCCTATTTTGGATCTTAGAGGGCTGAATGAATACATTATTTATCATTGTTTTCAGATGGTGACTTTATCCACCATCCTCCCCCTTTTGCCCAGCAATGCTTGGTTTGCAAGTATTGATCTTAAGAATGCTTATTTTCATGTTGCAATTAGACAACAAGACCATAGATTTTTGTCCTTTTTGACTAATGGCCAAACTTTTTGTTTTCGTGTACTTCCCCTTTGGCATCTCTACAGCTCCCATGGTGTTTACCAAGGTGATGGCGGTGGTGGCAGCTCACCTTAGAGAGCACAATGTAGTGGTCTGTCCCTACATCGATTACTGGTTATTGGTCACAAGAACGTGTGAGCAGTTACAAAACAATATTCAGTTTACTTTGTCATTACTACAGAAACGGGCTTATTATCAACGAGGACAAGTCTCATTTACAACCATGCCAGACTACGCAATTCATTGGTCCTGTTTTGGACTTCCGTCAGGCAAGGGCGTACTTCCCAGATGACAGATTCCAAAATCTATGTACGTTGGCTCTTCAAATAATAACAAAGACATCAGTTCGAGCCAGGGACATCCAGTGCCTGTTGGGCCATATGGCTTCCACTACAGGGGTGGCTCCATTTGCTCGGATAAATCTTCGGCCACTTCAAAGTTGGTTTATCCGGACATTTCATCCTTTACGCAACAGCCCCAACAAGCGTCTGCTAATCCCTGTGGCTATTCACCACTCTAGAATGGTAGACTCATTGATCCAACCTGTGCATTTGACTTCCATTTTGTCCCCCCAAGCCTTCGATGCTGCTAGCAACTGATGCTTCCCTAATGGGCTGGGGAGCTCATCTAGGCAGCCTTACAGATCATGGTGCCTGGACCATGGCAGAAGGAAACAAGCACACCAACTATTTAGAGCTGCTAGCAGTAGAAAAAGCACTCTACGCTTTCAGCCATCTAATTAAAGGGCATGTTCTGCAACTCACCACCGACAACACCACTGTTGTCTTTTATGTAAACAAGCAGGGAGGCATGCAATCTCGAGCTCTTGTGTCCCTTACTCTCAGAATCTGGAACTGGTGTATAGCCAGGGATGGAACCATCATAGCTGTCCATGTCCCAGGTGACAAAAATTCTCTAGCAGACGCTCTGAGTCAGAAAACCTATGCCGACCACGAGTGGTCCCTTCATCCTGCCCAGGCACAATCACTTTTCCATACATGGCACACCCCTTTAAGTGGACCTTTTTGCTTCTCTTTCCAACACAAAATGCCAGTTTTATGGGGCATGACTTCGCCGTCAGAAGCAGCCAGGGTATTTGGGGGATGCGTTTCTCTTGGACTGGATGATGGCGCCCTTGTATATCTTCCCACCACTTCCACTCTTGTCCAGAGTAATTTCTCGTCTGCAAGCAGAGCAGGTCAGCTGTATTCTGATAATGCCGTGGTGGCCCTGCCAACCATGGTTTGCCACGCTCCTCCAACTGGTAGGCAACGATTGTGTTCTGTTGCCACTCAGACCAGACTTACTGACTTTGGGATCTACCACAGTATCTTATTCCCAAATTATGCGCCTGCGGCTGACAGCATGGAGGATTCAACTTCATCTCTTGCTCAAGCAGTAAAGAGCATTTTGGATCTTGCCCTTTGGCCTACCACCAAGCATTCATATATCTGTAAATGGCATCGTTTCTGTAACTTTGCTCAACAACAGGGAGTTCAACCATTGTTGGGGCCTACTTCTGTTCTCCTCCAGTTTTTAATGTCTATCTGATTTTGGACTATTTTTATTGTTACTCAAAGTTTATTTGGTTGCCATAGCCTCATTCAAAAAGGAACATCATCTACCTTCTCCTTTTGCTGATCCACTGGTAAGAAGGTTCTTGCAGGGCTTCAGGAACTTTTGACCGCAAGTTCGCCCCGTCCCTCCCTCCTGGAAACTAGAAATTGTTCTTTGAACTTATGGCCACTGCAGAAATACATTACCTTTCCTGGAAAACGGCCTTTTTGGTGGCAATTACATCTGCTCATAGTGCTAGCAAGCTTCAGGATGACGATCCCTACCTTAAATTTCAAGATAAAGTTGTGCTTCAAACACATTTCTTTTTTGCCTAAGGCTGCATCTCAGTTTCACATGTCCCAAGACATTGTGCTTCCAGCATTATTTCCAAATCTATCTACACTTCTTAAGTGTTCATTACACCTCCTCAATGTGTGTAGAGCTCTATCTTTTTATGTGCATCGCACAGCTCCATTGTGAAAGTCATTAAGGCTGTTTGTTAAGTACTAGAATGACACCATCGGCCTTCCGGTTTCCACTCAAAGATTGGCAGCTTGGATAGTGTCAACTATCCGATTAGCTTATGAGATGGCAGGACTGGACTTACCTGTTCAGATCCATGCACATTCTACCCGAGCAATGGCTGTATCAACGGCATTCTTGCATGGAGTGCCATTAGATGATAATTGTCGTGCGGCTATTTGGTTGACACCACACACTTTTATTACTCATTATAAATTAGATTTTGCGGCCAAAAGGGATGCAACTTTCGGAAGGGCAATGCTTTTTTCCACAATTGCATGACGCCCGCTGTCCATCACTAAGCTTATTAATCTACCACAGGTGCGAATTCCACAGTGACCACGTAAGAAGAAGATATGGTTGCTTACCTGTAACCGTGTTTCTTCGAATGGTCACCTGTGGAATTTGCACAACCCACCCATCCTCCCCACATCTGTCATGCCTAGTGCGACTGCTTTGGAACTGCTATGGAACTAAGGCCTCAAGCCCCGCATCCTAGCTTTATTACTAAAGGGGAGGGGCAGGGCTGGAGTCCTCAATGGAGCAAAGCTTTGCAAGAGATCATCCAAAATAGCTGCAGGGATGCAGGAGATACCACAGGTGCAAATTCCACAGGTAACCACTTGAAGAAATGCGGTTACAGGTAAGCAACCACATCGAGCTGATGGTAAGTGTAAATGGTTGCTGAAACTCACTGACTTTTAGATCAGGTGCTCCAGGAGACTTTCTCTCAGTTCATTTCTTTTCTGACATGTTAATATAATCTTTCACAGTAATATGAAATTGATCACTATAAAGTGTAAATACCCTTTAATTAGTGGAAAGCGAAGAGCAATTAACTAAAGCAAGATATTGAAGTGGACATGGCAAGAAAAAGGATACTATGCACCTTATACTACAAATCAGTATCTTCTTATTTCTGGATAACTGCAACGCTTTCTATCTTTTCTTTTTTCTTTCCCCCCCCAATTTTTGGGGAAACACAGGTCACGTTCCACTAACCTTGCTTTCAACTTCAGAGGGATTCAAGATTATTTGAATTGTTACCGGTAAGTGAATGCTAGAGCAGTGATGTTTTCTCTCTTTTGATTGTCTTCCTTTTGTGTATAATAAGACAACAGTACTGTGCTGGAACTGTATACTGTAAGTCTCAGGGCCTTTTGTTAGGCTGATTCACCCACAGTTTGAGAGTAGCCATTTTTCCGTTAGTTTATGAAGGTGGAGTTTAAAAGAAAACCCTTCCTGGTTTGTATCAATAAGTTTGCCTGCCTCTTTGCCTGCGGAAAGGGAGCCATTTTAGATTAGAGTTATTACCACCAGGGAATCTTGGAAGCAAGATGTGTCTGTAGTTGGTCTCAGATCCAGGCTTGAACAGGCCATCTCAAGTCAATAACCACCACTTTTCTGGGAACTCATTTGATTATACTGATCTACCACTGGTCAGTGGCAGCCTGATCACCTTGGGCATTGGCTTCCTCAAAGGCCCCTTTACCAGAGAAACTGAGCAAGGGAAATTTTCATCTGTCCTTTGTCTACAGAATCATCCAGTAGCAGTGACTTCAGGAACAACCAGTTGCCTCCAAAGTTTAAGTACTGACTTTGTTGTGAGGAAATCAAGATAGTGCCTGGGTTGAAATAGGCCCAAGACCAATTAATAAATCGTTACCATTTTTTAAAGTAATAGAGTGGACATTGATTCTGTGGGGTTCCTTGCTCAAACAAGAAGGCATTCCCCAAGCTGATATAAAGTTAAGACATGTTAGCACCAAAGACATTTAAAGCAGCTTGAGTGCGACAGCACAAGCACATTTTGTACAGTAAACACAATTTCTCTTTAGCCCCATCGAGGGCCTTATTGCACTACTTGGTTTTGCAGCTTTATTCCATTTGAAATATGCTTGTGATGACAGCATATTGTTATTCTCAATGTCACTTTGCTCATTTATGAATGTTGTTTACACATGTTTTCTTTGAATTAATGGCAACTGTAAATGCTACAACATTATGATGGTAAAACAGTAAACAAGTAAATAGAAAGGGAGTTAAGGGTTTTCTGATACCAGAAGGTGTCTTTCCCACTGGAGCACTGGAAGTGGTCTAATGCTTCTGTGCCAGAGATGTCTTGGGGAATTCTAGAATTTTGTCATTACTCATCCACAGAGGCTCTGTAGGAATCAGCATTTCAACCACAAAATATTTTCCTTTTAATTATAGCAAGAAAAAAAGTCTAAGGGGATGCTTTGTGCATGCGGCTGGAGTGAGCAGTTGCACTCTATGTCAAAAGTCAGATGCCAATTAGAGAGCAAAATAGAGTTTATTAAAGCAATAGTCCAAAAAATAGCTCAACAAACTAAAAAGACTTAAACCACTTAACTTTCAGTGTTATTAAGTAGAACAAATGGGTAAAACCCCAAAAAACAAGAACTGGCAAATAATCCGGATTAGCCAGAGATATAATCCGGGTTAAATTTAAAGTTCTAGAACTTGACCCAAAAGTTCACAATGGGCTGAAAAATGGAGGCATGAACTAAAGCAAGCAGTATTGAAGCCCACAAACCTTTCCCAAAACTCAAAAGTACAAAAAGGAGTTCAAAACAAACAAACGCCCAAACTGAGCTAGGGAAGTCCCAGTTGAAAGCAACAAAGCCAGCGAAATAGCGAGATGCTGGCGAGCTCGCAGCAACCACTGCTGGAACATACACCAAACCAAGAGTTAAAGGAGCAGAGCGGGAAAGCGTTGTCAAGCCGGTCCGAAGTCGGGATAACCCAGCAGCGCCAAGCTGCTGCAGAAGCAAACGCCAAGCCAGGAGTTAAAGGAGCAGAGCGGGAGAACGTCGTCAAGCCGGTCCGAAGTCAGGATAAGCAGACAGCGTTGGTATCAGGAGTGAAGGTAGTAGTCAGCAATAGCAGACAGCCACGGAATAGAGAACGACGCCAAGCCATGGATTGAGAGCGAAGAGCAAAGCCGAGTTAAGTTCCAGTCCAAGGTCCGAGAGGTTGAAGTCATCCAAGAAGGTCACAACACGAAATGGCACAGAGAGCCAAAGCAACGACGGTGAACAGCAGCTAATACAAAATAGTAATAACAGTGCAGTCCAGGAAAACCCACACAATTCCAGCCCTCTGTTGCAGAATAATCCAGATTAAATTTACATCCATTGCAAAGTCCCAGTCCAGTCTTCAGTAACACACACAGGAAACCCAATGGCACCCAGCAACACTTTGCCACACGCAAGGTATAATGGCCAAACAACCCCAATATATCCAGGTCTCCCTGGGCGTCCAAACTATTCACGCCCAAAGAGCAGGTGTCTCAACTTCTTAATCTGAATCAGAACTCCACACAGCCAATGCCTTTGGGTCAGGTGTTCCGAATTCCTCATCAGTCCCAATCATCCTGCCCATGCCCAAGTCTATCCACACCTGTGGACCCCCTCTCACTCCTCCAAGCAGACCAAGTGGGATCTGCTTCTGAAGACACCCAAGCTTCCCCAGCATCAGCAGAATCTATGGGCATCTCCGGTGCCCGTGCCCAGTCCATTCCCAATTCCTCCGTTAACACCTGTTCCCCAGCATCCATTTCCACCTCAGGGATCCCCACATGAATCCTCCTCAGAAGACTCCCCATCAGTCTCCCTGACCCTTTTTCTAAACAAATCCTCCAACGAGCCCTCCTCGCGAGGGTTTTTCCTTCCTCTCCTGATCCCACCACTATCATTCACAGTCTCCGAAGGCACATTCACAACACTCTAATTTTGCTCCCCGAAGAAAATAAGTAATTAAGCCCTAAAAAGAAAATAAGGAGAGTTAACAAACTGAGGAGTGAAGATACTTCAAAAGTAAGTAAAGATAAGGCTCTCAAGAAAAACCTAAAGGAGAAAAACAGAGATAAACCTTTAAAAGGCTTATTAGCTAAAAAATAATGTCTCCGAAGGAACCTCCACTAACCTGGGCTGACTTGGAGGGGAATAAGAAACCTACTGAAGCAATGAGAAAAATGTTACACGACAATTTTAAAATAATCAATGAGACTTTGAGTAAAATGGAGGAGAGAATGTGTGTTATTGAAAATAAATTAACAGCTACAGAAACATAGTCAAAAGACAATATGAAAGAAATCCAGAAATTCAAAGGAAAACTTGCAGGCTTGGAAAATAGAAGCAGAAGAGCAAATCTGAGACTGGGAAACTGGCCAGAGAAAGAAAAACAAAAACCAGAAGATCTAAAAGAAGAGCTTGTAAAATTTGTAAAAATCAAATAGAAGTGTCATCAATGGATATAGATTACACCAGACTTAAAAAAGAGGCATGAGATCACCTGCAGCTGCAATGCCAAGGCAAGTGATTAAGTTTGCTCCTGAATACAAAAAGGAAGAGGTGTTTAGAGATTTAAAGAGGAAGAAACCTCTACAGTGTTCCCTCACTATTTCGTGGTTCACTTTTTGCAGACTCGCTGTTTCGCCTTTTTTTTAATAAACACTAAAAGAATAGTATAAATCATACATAAATTCTACTTCCTTCCTAAGGATAAGCTGAAGGAAGGAAGGAAGGAAGGAAGGAAGGAAGGAAGGAAGGAAGGAAGAAGACAAAGGGAGAGAGAAGGAGGCTGAAGCAGCTTTGTTTTCACCTTACAAAGCAGCAGCAGCAGGAGCGTGAGGAGGGGACAGAGACGCTACTTGCCAGTGAGATTGTAAACAACACAAATATAGCGACCCTACTTGGCAGATTTTCATTTTTGCGGATGGTCCTGGAACGTAACCCCCATGATAAATGAGGGAACACTATATAGAAACAAGCAGATTATAGTGCAACAAGATTAGTCTAAAGAAACTGAAAATTAAACAAGATTTACAACCCTATGTCGAATCGTTGTATTCAGGTGGAGTACAATTTACTTGAGGGTTCCCTTTGGCTCTTACACTTTAGAAAAGGGAAGAGAAACATTGCCAGAACAGCAGAACAAACAGATGAACTTTTGAAAATATGTGGAGTAAGGCAGAGACAAGAAGAAAGAAGATACAAAGGTTTCCCCAGAGAGTAAAGAGAATAAGGTTCTGGTAGAGGAGGACTAGAGGAGGAAGAGGAAGAGGAGGAAGAAGAGGAAGTTGAATAAATAAAATGGAACAATTCTAACTTATTTCAAAAGCAACTGTATTCTTTTCCTCTTCCTCTCTGGACGCACAAGGACCGTAATGGCTGAAATATCATTGGAGACTTTGTCAATTATTATTACTTATCCAACTTTACCCTAATTCAGGGCTGGACAGAAGTACAAAGTATGATGTATCTTATTTATGTTTTGTTAAACAAAATAAGCAGTACGATTTATGATTTGGTAAAACACAGTTTTTGGGCCCCTGGTGGTGGCGCAGTGTGTTAAAGCGCTGAGCTGCTGAACTTGCAGACCGAAAGGTCCCAGGTTCAAATCCCGGGAGCGGAATGAGCGCCCGCTGTTAGCCCCAGCTCCTGCCAACCTAGCAGTTTGAAAACGTGCAAATGTGAGTAGATCAATAGGTACCGCTCCGGCGGGAAGGTAACGGCGCTCCATGCAGTCATGCCAGCCACATGACCTTGGAGGTGTCTACAGACAACGCCGGCTCTTCGGCTTAGAGATGGAGATGAGCACCAACCCCCAGAGTCGGTCACGACTGGACTTAACGTCAGGGGAAAACCTTTACCTTTACCTAAAACATAGTAGCATAATTGGTTGCCAGGTATGACTAGTGAATATCTTGAGACCAGTTTAATTCGTACAGATTGGTAAGCCTCTTATTTATGCAGCTATAAGGGTAAAAGTTTAGAACTGGAGGCATAGTTGTTATCTGTCCTGTTTTGTCTTTCAAGAACAGCCTTAAAACACTGTGGTAAGTACAGTAGAGTCTCACTTATCCAAGCCTCGCTTATCTAAGCTTCTGGATAATCCATGCCATTTTTGTAGTCAATGTTTTCAATATATCATGATATTTTGGTGCTAAATTTGTAAATACAGTAATTACAACATAACATTACTGCGTATTGAACTACTTTTTCTGTCAAATTTATTGTATAACATGATGTTTAGGTGCTTAATTTGTAAAATCATAACCTAATTTGATGTTTAATAGGCTTTTCCTTAATCCCTCCTTATTATCCAAGATATTCGCTTATCCAAGCTTCTGCCGGCCCGTTTAGCTTGTATAAGTGAGACTCTACTGTAAATGAAAACTGCTTTACTTCAGCAAAACATAAAGTACAGCACACTCAGTGGAATAATGCAAAAGGAAGCAAGGAAGTCTTAGGATAAACACAGTTCTTAGTCTCTGTTAAATTCCAAAATCAAATAGCTATCTTACTTCAGACAAAGAAACAGCAATAAATCTTTAGGAGCAGTTTCCCAGATGCAGACTTGAAGCAGGCACAAGGGGAGTGAAGAGTCAGTTTGTTACCAGCAAGAGCTGGCTACACCTGCTTCTGCTTTATAGCCCTGAGTCCCCTCCCAGCTGCTAGGGCAGTTCCTAATTACTCAGCTGCATTTCTGGCAACTATTCTAACTGAACGATGTCTCTGCTCAGTTTCCTTTCGCCTCTCCTGAAATGTGGGTACTTGCAGATTCTCCTCCTCAGATTCCAACTCACCCTCAGATTCATGAACACTTTCCTGCTGTCCTTCCTCTTCTGAAGAGGAATCCCAAACATTAACATTGTGAAAGGGGACAATTAAAGAAAAAAATTAGAGGGCATACTAGTAAAGGTTATTAAACAGAGAAGGGAGAGAGTTATAGGGAACGCAGAGGATGAAAAAATGAATTTAATTCCTCATCCAGGCCACATTAGGGAGTTGACAAGGAACAACAAAAAAGAATGTTAAAAAGTAGCCTCGTATAAATACCAATGAAATAAAAATAATCCAATGAGTTTATCACTAAATGTGCTAGCTTGGACATCAATGGTTTAGCAACAAACTATAGGAAATCAAGGTTAAAAAGGTTTATTGAAACAAATAACTTTGTATTTATAATGTTGCAGGAAACACACAGATCAGCAAGGGACCCAGAAAAACTATTAGGTATCTCAGGCTGGCATATATTGGCAAAGGCAAAAGCAAATAACAAAACCAAGAGAGTTGTTATCTTCATAAAAAAATAATATAGAGGTAGTACAAACAGATCTAATGGCAGATACTAAAGGGAAATGGGTAATCTTTAAAGGAGAAATATGTGGGGTAAAAATGACAATCTTAAATATCCATGTGCCTAATAAAGGCCAGGAAAAATATATAGAAAAGATATTTAAGAAGCTAGAGGGCTTCTATGAAAGGGAGGTGCTTACAACAGGGGACTTCAATTTAGACATGTTAAAAATAAGTGCAGACTGTTGGACAAATGGAAACTGAAGGATTGCTTTCAAGAGATAAATACACAACCAAAACAACTTATTATTCTGGAAAACATAAAAAATGTACCCGCATAGACTATATACTAAAAAGAGACTCTAATCAATCTGAGATACTAAAAGCAGAAACTGGTCTGATAGAAATCTCAGACCATGCACCAGTACAAGTAACACTACAATTAACAGAGGAGAAACCTAACTATAGATGGAGATACAAGGAATTGCTATTGATGAAGGAAAAAGATAGGGAAGAATTGGGAAAATAAATTTAAAACTTCTTCCAAGTTAATAGAAATACAGCAAAAGAAGGGATTATTTGGGATGCAGCGAAAGCCTTTGTAAGAGGATTATTAACAAAGTATGAAATAGCCAAGAAGAAATCTAGGAAACAAGAGAGAAATACAATAATTAAGCAATTGGAAGATAAGTACAGGGATTTTCAGAACAGGTATATATAAAAAAGAAATAGGTAAGTTGAAAGGGGAGTTGGAGGTGATAGATAAATTTAATATATATGGGAAAAAAGAAATAATGGTGAAAACTGATTTCCAAAGGGCATGTTGTATATACTCAAAGATGAGCTGAGTTTTTCTCCTCTTTTTATGAGCTGAAAAAGCCTCCCTCGGCTTATAATGGGGTCAAGGTCAAGCCGAGCACCAGAGCCTGGAGGCCATTTCTTACAATATATGATATATTTCTCTCCTCCCTTATGTGTGTTTTATTTTCCAAAGCCTCCCTCACTCTTAAGCAAGGAAATGTTTTGAAAAGAGACAGAAGTCTTTGCAAGTCAGGAAGTATATATATATACCCATTAGTCTAATAAAAGCATTTTCCCATGAAATATTTGTTAATCTCTGCTACAGAGATCTCTGTATTTTCCCCTGCAAACCTTTGCAATCCCTATGTACCTAAATATTTCTATCTATATACATTAATTTTATATATGAATTTCCCCTCATATGTTTTCAAGTCTTTGCAAATCTTATATACACATAGATATCTAGAGATTTCCCTGTACCTGTATATCTGTATCTATATGTATACATTATTTTTATGTATGAATGATCACCTCATATGTTTGCAAGTCTTTGCAACTCCTATACAGATATAATTATCTATATATAGAGAAATATCTAGATAGATACATATGAATATAGATATATAGGGCTTGTACAATTGGAGGGGAAATGCACACAAGTGGATAAGAATAGAGAAGTAAATAAAATTCAAGGAGACTATGGAATATTTACAAAAAATCTAAAAGAGGGAATAGAAAAAAACAATAGGCCCAAGAAAAATAGCATTACAAATATGGGGGAAATGGAAAGAGAAATTGATGCCATATTTATCAAAAGAAGCCCCGATAGGTAGTTTAAGAAATAATGAGGACAAGAGTATTATAAAAAAAATTGAAACAGATTGGATATAGTAAAATTAAAGATTTATATAATGAAAATAAGGAATTAATAAAATGGAAACAATAGGAAAGATTAGGGGGTGGAATAAACTGGTTAACATTAAGAGGAATCTGGGAACAAATCAAAAAGGAAGATAGTAATGAGGGAGAAAATATAATAGACTAGATATTAAAAGAGACTTGGTGGTAAAAAGGATTAAATAAAATATATGGAAGAATGTTAGAAGATAAGGAATCTATGTATAGAACAATGGAAAGCAGATAGGAAAAGGAAGGGGGCTAGGAAAAGAAAAGATAGAAAAGATTATCAATGGTTTAAATAAAATAAAAATAGAAAAATATAAGGAATTAGATCTGAAAATAATTACAAAATGGTACAGAACTCTAATTGAGCTGGCACACATGATTCAGGGGCTAAATCCCAAATTTTGGCATTTTGGGGGCCGGGAGGCATGATACTCACATCTATGGTAGGATTGTGAAGAGATAAAAAAAAATGTAACCAAATCCTAACCCAGGTTGAATTACATAGTAAAACAATTTGATATAAACATGCAAATTTTGTTAATAGGGATATATGATAATAGAAGAATTGAGGACCAAGACCAAGAATTAATGACAATGTTTAGAGCAGTACATGCAGTAATAGTGTGGGGGTGGAAGAATAAAAAGAAATGGACACTTGAAAAATGGTATGAATATATGTGGGATCAAATCTATATATATACGTAAAAGAGTGATGGCATCACGGCGACTCACAGAACAACAAAAGTACAGGCCCCGCAACCTCGAAATTTGACAACACAACCCATCATCCATGCCTCCAGGTTGATACAGCAAAAAGAAAAGAAAAACAAAGTCCTAATTAGAGGGAGAGCAATAATTTTTTTTATCCAATTGCTGCCAGTTTAGAGGGCTAATCTCTGCCCACTTCGTCTCCTAGCAACCAGCCAAGGGACAGCCAGTTCTCAGTTAGGGGACAGGGAGATTTAGGCCTCACTTAGGTTTCTTCCACAGATTATCTAATTTGCATGGGATTATATGGCAGTGTAGACTCAAGGCCCTTCAACACAGCTATATAACCCATTTATAATCTTATATTATCTGCTTTGCATTGGATTATCTTGAGTCCACACTGCCATATAATCCACCTCAGTGTGCATTTTATACAGCTGTGAAGAAGGAGCCTCATATAATCCAGTTCTAAGCAGATAATATAAGATTATCAATAAACAGTAGACTCTCACTTGTACATAATAATTTATTTGTTTGACCAGTCATGTGACCAACACAAATAAAAACAAGGCAGAAAGGATGGGAGGACAGCAGCTGACCTGTTTGCTGTCAAATCTTATTTTCCTGATTCTTCTTTCAGGAAATGTGCTCTTTTCTTGATAGCTTTCAGGATAAAAAGGTTTACTCTGATTATGGTGGATCTTTCTCATCCTTGTAAAAGGAATGTCAAATATCATTTCTGTTGGGGGACCTAAAATTAGATAGTAATGGATGTAAATATCTGTGTCGGAGTTCAGTATATGCTGGGCAGTCTATCAAAAAATGTTCAATATCTTCCACTATTTGTTCTCCCCAGACACAAAATCTCTCATTTCTTGGGATGTTACAGTAGCGACCAGTTTGCATCATAATACCGAGTTGTTCAAACCTGGCCCTGGTATATATTCTTCTTAATGGTAACGGAACTGGAATAGTCAGATAGTGTTCTAAATGAATATTCATTTTGTGGGAAGCTAAAAACTTTGTGGCAGAAAACCTACCTATACTTGCTAGGTCCAATTGAGCATAGATATCATGAGTGCATTGCATGACGCCCTAGGTCCTAGATCATTCAGAAATTGTAGAGGAAGGCCAATTTTAGTCATCTCATTGTTTAAGGCCACTATCCATGATGACTTGTGGGCACGCTGGTCTTGATCCTTTAAACATAGGCGAGGAAGTCTACTGGAATTCATCTGATTCACCTTTGACCAATAATTGAATTGTCTCATTAAAATTTGAGCTTTTACTGGGAGCATTCCTAGCTCTGCCCTTACTGCAGCCATCAGCCTTGTTCTGGAAAGGCCCAGGAGGATGCGAAGCTGCTTAACTTTGAAGGCTTCGATCTTGGCCAAATTGGTATGCCCCCAAATTTCAGCCCCAAATATAAGTGTTGGCATTATTTTTTTCTTAAAGACTTCCAGGGTGGGTCTGATTGTGCCTGGGTATCTATGATGTTACAGCTTGTAAATGGAACCTGCTGCTTTCATTGCTCTTTGTATACTATGAGTAATATGGTTAGCCCAAGCACCAGATGATGAAAATATAATGCCTAGATATTTGTAGCTAGCTATTGGTTTGTTCCAAGTGTACACCATTCAGGGTCCAAGTGTACCGCTTCCTGTTTTTTTTTCCAAAGGCCATAATTTTGGATTTATCCTTGTTCATAATGAGGGAATTTAGCTCACAATACAAATTGAATTTTGCCAGAGATCTTCTCAGTCCCGCTGGAGACATTGCCAAACATTGAAAACAAGTTTCC
This sequence comes from Anolis carolinensis, assembly GCF_035594765.1. NCBI lineage: Eukaryota > Metazoa > Chordata > Lepidosauria > Squamata > Anolidae > Anolis > Anolis carolinensis. Next base: position 189,595,941 of record NC_085842.1, read on the forward strand.
CAATGAGATGCAGGAATTGGGGAGTCTATTGAGAATCTGACTTTTCTCAGTTTTGAAGAAACTAGCTGCCAGAAGACCACTGAGTTCTTTAAATGTAAGGCAGAGTCCAGTTCACTCCAGATTTTTATATTGTATAAGGACTTCTGGGAAATATTCTCAGGGATAGCATATTGTTGTGCAGATCTTGGTTAGGATAACGTATAGCTTTCCTCGTGCTCTTTCTTAGTGACTTCCTTGGTCTTTTGCAATCCTGGTCAAACCATGGGTTTGTTCTATCGATGTAATCTTTTCTTGAGTTGTGTGGTTGGTATGTAAACAGGCTTTTGAGATTAGAGCACAAAACGGAGAAAGTTTGGAGAACCTGGATAGGATTAGATGAAGATGCTTTTGTCACTTCACCATATGCGACAGCTTGCGGGTTACATAGATATTCTTCAATGGCTGTTAAATTGACTGCCTGCCATTTTAATCTCTTACATTGAAGTGTGGACATGGAGTGTATGAATTTTGCATCCAAGGGGTTTGTTGGACGTATATCAGAGTGACTGTAAATAGCTGCTGCCAGCGGTTGGTGGTCACTGTCTTCCCTTGGTTTGATTGTAACCTCGGAGAAGAACTCAATGAATTCCTTAGAGACGCATATATAGTCCAGAGTGCTACTGGCCCTCGCTGAATGATAAGTAAAAGGATCACAGTATTTCTTACTTTCCCCACTTAATATGTTAAGATTGAATTTGTATAGTACAGAAAGCAGCTCAATCCCTGCTTTATTTCTGACTGTGTCTCTGGAGATCCATTCAGCATTGAAGGGCAGGTCATCCTTGGGGATGCCAGATAGCTCTGTCAGTTTATTTGCTGAACCTCCCAGTCTCACATTGAAGTCTCCAAGTAAAATTATTAATGCTGTTGAAAGTTCAATAATAATTTCTTCTAGCACTCTCTCAAGAGATGTCCATGTAGAGCAGGGGTCCCCAAACTAAGTCCCGGGGGCCGGATGCGGCCCTCCAAGGTCATTTACCTGGCCCCCGCCCTCATTTATAATATAATATTTTATATCAGTTTTAATAATATAATATATTGTATATACATATGATATTGATAATAATATTATCATTTTATACAATATAATAATAATACCATATAATAATATTAATTATATGTTATATATTACATATAATATTACAGTATAGTGGTATAGTTCAATATAGTAATATATAATGCTAATATTGTGCTATGCTAATAATATAATATATTGTATGTACATACAGCTGCTCTGAGTTCACTTCAGAGTGAGAAGGGTGGGATATAAATGTAGTAAATAAATGTAGTAAATGAATAAATAAATAATTTTGGACTTAGGCTTGCCCAAAGTCTGAAATGACTTGAAGACACACAACAATAATCCTAATTAACCTGACTATCTCATTGGCCAGAAGCAGACCCACACTTCCTATTAAAATCCTGATAGGTTTATGTTGGTTAAAATTATTTTCATTTTTAAATATTGTATTGGTTTTTCATTGTTATTGTTGTTGTTTTGCACTACAAATAAGATATGTGCAGTGTGCATAGGAATTTTTTTAAATGATAATTTGGCCCCTCAACAGTCTGAAGGATGGTGGACCGGCCCTCTGCTTTAAAAGTTTGAGGACCCCTGATGTAGAGTATTGAGCAAATCTGGGCGTCATAGGAGGCATATATACGTTATGATGACCACTATAGGGGGAATGGTTTTACTCTTTTGTCATGGGCTCATGGTTGAAACTTTTACTGCAAGAATATTTGCCTGCTCCGGGAGATCTTTAAAAATAATTTCCTCTCCTGCCCAGCCTAGTTCGCCCTTCACCAGAAGTGCTAGGCCTCCAATTGGTCTACCATATTTAGCTATTTTAATTGCAGGCTTTCTCCATCCTACAAAACCAGGAATTTGGCTTGGTTGGTCTGAAGGAAGGAGCCAGGTTTTCTGCAGGGCCACAATTGAGTTCTTAGCCAAAAAGTCTTGCAGTTCTGGACAGATAGCTTTTCCTATCCACCCTGCTTAGTTCCATGTAAGCAAATTGGGGAATAGATTATTACATTTTAGTCAGTCTTCCAGTGTGGTGATTTTATCAGGTTCCCAGTGAATGTTGTCATTTTTATTATGCTTAAGGCTAGGTTTAATGTCAGATAACCATGTGGTAGTCTCCTTTTTGGCGTAGTTCATCAGATTCAAGATACAGGAAGTTCAAGTATTCTTGTCTGGACCAGTTTTTTGTTTTTAATTCTCTTCTTGTTGATTTTTTGTCTTCATTGTGGAATTGCATGCCAGGCTCATTTGGTTTATTGATGGTTTTTACCACCGTTCTTTGAGACGGTATTTGTGTGCTTGGAATTAATGTGTTTGGACTGCTGGAGCCAAGCTGCTTTCCTACATTGAGGAAAGAATCTATCTTCCTCTGCTGCTTCTTTTGAAATTTATGGCAGTTTTCACTAGGATCATTGGCAGATTTGGTTACGCTTAATTTTCCCTGTGTGTGTGTGTGTTGGGACTTGTAGTGCAGAAGCTGAGGGTGTTGGTAAATTCGAAGGACTGTTTAACATCTTAAGTAGGTCACCTTGACGTTCAGTTTGCTCTTCCTTATTTAGCTTTTGGAATGTTTTGAGAAGGGCTATTTCGTCTTCATCTCATATTGTTTTTACTCTGGTAGCAGGTGGTAAAGCTCTCTCAGAATTTGTTTCAAGTATTCCTGTTTTATTGTTGTAGTACTGTTTCTTCCAGTTATATTGTTCAGGAGTGTATGACTGATAAGTTTTCCTCGAAAACTTTATCTGAGGCTTAGAGGGGCAATTTGTGATGGTGGAAGCCATCTCACTTTTTGACGATTTCCAATGAGAGGCCTTATTCCAGTCTCCACGAACACTCCGTTTATGAAAATTCCATGTTTATGAAGCAAATATGAATGCCTAGAAAGTAGCAACTGTGGGATTAGAGGACTGGAAAAGGCTACTATGAGTCTTTTATGAAACTCTCTTTTTGGAAGCCAAAACAATGACTGTAAATTTATCTGACTTATTGGAGTATTTAACAAAAGACTTAGAGAGTGGAGTACATGACTTTTGTTACCCCATCTGTTCCAATTTAAAGTACTCAATGAAATACAAAGTTCCAATTGACAGGGATTCAATTTGAGATGTTTTGTTTCAGAGTGGTGAGGTTCTGTTATCCTTGTTTTAATTTTCTTGTTTGCAATTGAGTGTTGTCGAGATATTTGGTCTTGCCTAATTACAGACTGTGACTTATCTATTTCTTCTTGCTGCTCTTTTGGCATTATTCCAATTGTGGGATTCAGAAACTCAGCAGAATTAAAATTAATACATTCTAATTTCTTTTGGATAGACTCTAGCTTGGAACATACCAAATTTAGAGTATTCAGAGTTAAGAATATTTGTTTAGCAAACAGTTCATAAACAGATATAGACCCCTTGTGCTCCGTGGAGTAAAGCACACTGCTACTTTCAGCGTCTATTTTCCTCTTGTCTTTAGTTAACACCTCATAGCAGCTATCATCCGAGTTATCTTGAAGTAACTCATATTTATTGCTGCAAACAAGGTCAGATATAGAATTGTCCTTTGGAGAAACCTTTCCTATAGCAGTTTACTTGCTTTACCATTCTGTTTGCCTGGAGGAGGTCACTCTCTCTTCCTTTTTCCCATTGCAAGTTAAAAAGAGAAACTGTCAATATGTCTTGCCAGTGATTAAAAGAAATGACCAGAAAAAGAATAAAATATAAAAGAATAAAAACTCTTTGCCTCCATGTTTCTTGTAGATAAAGAGATAGAACCATCCGGTAAAGAAGGGAAAATGTCAAGAGTCAGACGCCAATTAAGAAACAAAACAGAGTTTATTCAAGAGATAGGCCAAAAAGTAAACGTCAACACAAAAGATGGCTTTAAACACTTAGCTATCAGCTATCAAACTATATCAAAAGGTATGTTTTAACAAGCCAACCGGGTTATTCACCCAGATAAAACTAAAAAGGTGCTTCACTTCAGCTCAAAATAGATTAAGTTGGCTTAGAAAAGTAGTCAAAACAAACAAAGACTTGGAACCTTCCAAAAACCTCCCAAGAACTACAATTAATAGTTTAAACACGGAGCTCCCAAACAGAAAACAAAGCTTGGAGCCGATGCAAAAAGAACTGTGGTTCCAAACCCTTTCTGTTGCAGGCAACCGGCTCTGGGGATTTAAAGGAACAGTTCACAAAGTTGTCACCAAACAGGTCCGGAGACAAATTGCCAGGAACAGAAGCAACCTGCTTCAAGGATGCAGATAATGCCAGAAGCTCCTAGGGTATGGCAAAGAGGCATTGTCAGGTTGATCCAGGGTTGGGACAGGAGACAGCAGCTGGGTCGAGAAGGCAGGCCAGAGGTCAAGAGCCGTGGGTAGACATCAATCAAAGGGCGAAAGCAGAAACAGGGTTTAATTCCAGTCCAGGGTCCAAAGGTTGCAGTCATCAAAAACAGGTCCACGAAATGGCACAAAGAGCCAAGGCAACGAAGGCAACAGCAGCTAGAATAGTAATCACAGTGCAATCCAGGGAAACTCACACAGTTCCAGCCCTCCGTTGCAGAGCAACCCAGATAACTTACATCAGAAGCAAAGTCCCAGTCCAGTCTTCTTGAACGAACAGAAATCCCAATGGCGCTTCAGCAACACCTTGCCACACGCAAAGTGAAGTGACCAAACATTCCCCATTTATTCCCATTCCTCTTGAGTGTCCAAACACCCACACCCAAACAGCAGGTGTTCCGAATCCTACTCAGAGTCAGAACTCCACACAGCTAGGGCTCGTGGATCAGGCGAGTCTAATTGCTCATCAGAGTTCCAATCATCCTGCCCACACCCAACCCCATGCACACTTGAAGATCCATCCTCCCTTCTCCAAGCATCCCAAGTGGGATCTGCTCCTGAAGATACCCAAGGTTCAGCAGTATCCATAGGCCCCAATTCCCCAGACATTTCCAGTGGCCGTGCCCATTCAGTGCCCACTTCCTCAGCCACCACCTGTTCACCAGCATCCATTTCTTCCACAAACTCCCCATCTGAATCTTCCTCAGAAGATTCCCCATAGAGATCCCTCATCCTTTTCCTGCGCAAATCCTCCAACGAACCCTCCTTGCAAGGGTTTTTCCTTCCTCTCCTGATCCCACCACCATCATCCACAGTCCCCGAAGGCGCAGTCACAACAGAAAAATCTTTACCTTGCCGCAGATATCCATAGGAGGATAACTCAAGGGAGATGTCGAGTCTTCTGATAAAAGAGTTCTTCAGAGTTTCAAATTAGCTTAGATCAATTGTCACTCCCTTTCATAAAAGTCAGAAAATTATCTTGTTAGCATGCCTCAGCCTTCTGACTGTTTAGGACTCTTAGTTTTTAGAAATTCTTAGTCAGTAACTCACAGAGCTACGTTATCAGGGTGTTATCAGTGCCATCTCATCTGGAAACCAAGATATCGTTACAAATGATGTGAAAAAACGTGGGATCAAATACAACTGGATATTATGGACATTATAAGAAGCAAAAAAAAATGGTCAGACAAACAAGAAAATTAAAGAAATATGGACTCCATTTAGCAGATGGCTACAGATTGATAAACCAGATGATGAAAGCTGGAAGAAAAATTGGATAGAATGGAAAGAAGGATCATGCAACAAGAAAAAAAAGGTTTAAGTTGTCAACAAGAAAGGGGGGTGGGTGTGGGAAGGGAGATGGGAATGGAAAAAGAAAAGTATTGTGGTCATGAAAGCCTTCGACAACATATTGTAATTATAATTATGTATATAAAATAGTAATAATTAATTAAAAATTACCTGGGGGGGGGGGGAGAAAAGAAAAAGAAAAAAAGCCTAAGAGTTGAAGTGACACCACAAGATAACTTCAATTAAAATTAAATTACACTATGGTGTAATTACACTTTCATTATTTGTAAATAGTTACTTCCAAGCTTTGAGTGATATAATCCATTACTATTCTAGTTGGAGGAAGTGCTTTGCCGCAATAAAATATGGACACAACGTTCACATTTTATAGCTCTGTAAGTGCCATTTTTATAAAATGCAGAATGTTGACATTTATAATGGTAGAATCTGGGAGAAGGATTCAATTTTAACAAAAAGTATTCTGCTATACCCTCTTTAATTCCACTCCATTAAAATAGCAGATGTCAAGGATTAGACAAAATGACTTTCAGAAACAAAAAATAGATGCCTCCATCTACTTAGAGCAGGGGTGTCAAACTCATTTTAATCGAGGGCCGCATCAGCCTTATGGTTGCCTTCAAAGGGCCATTGGATCTATGGGTGGAAAATTCATGAATACATAGGGCCAACTGTAATTTATTTTACATAATGGTTGGTGCTCTTTAATTTTTACCCAATTTGGGTCTCTAAATTAATTGAATGACAACTCCATCACTTGACTATCTGCCTGTAGACTGGGGATAATAAAAATTGCAACCCAACAGCAGTTGCGGCTCTGAGGTTGGGGAAAGGTTAAAGGCATTTTAAAGTCAGACATCATATCCCCAAGCCTTGTATCTAAATCCAAACCTCACTATTCTGACTAAACAGAACAATCAGCAGCTTTCCATATGTTACTTTATCACAACTTCCACCAACTCTAGTCATGATGGTTAATGATGGGGAATACAGAAGTTGTATATCGGATTTGGCTTGCAGGCCTCGAGTTTGACACATACTTTATAGTAATCAGATCTTGGGGACTAGAATGAAGGGTGGTATTCTCACTATGGTTGTTATTTGTTTTAAAGATCTGGAGAGGTGACACCCCTTCAAGTTGCCAAGAACATTCTTGCTGTTTTGGAAGATCCTGAGAGATCAAGTCTCCACCTGCGAGCAATTTCTCAGTGGGACCGGGAGGAGATAATCAAGGTTTATTGGAATTTCATCACCAATAGTTTTTTTTCTTAATATTTTTGGGTGTGTGTATGTGTGTGGGTTTTCCCACAAGTTAGGGAAGACTCTACTCTTTGGTATTGAAGTCCTTTGATCAAGATTTCATATTGGGGACGTGCTTGGACCAGCCTATTTATTCCAATGTTCCCTTATTCCTACCCTTCTCAGCACTTATATTGCTGAAAGCCCTATGACTGATCGTGTTATGCCTCTCCCTTCAGATGGCTGAGTGCTCCACTGCTCGCTATAGACACCAGAAGCCCCTCTCTTTCTTGGATGGAATTCCAGTGTGCTTGAAGGAGGAGATCAAAGTGGTATGCAATAGTTTACCTTTCCTGAATAAGATTGCCCTTAAGAAAGGGGGTGGGATTCTGCCTGAGTTGTTCCTTTTGCATGTGGATAGACTTAATAAACAGCCCTTTTGGACTACCATTGAGGGAATACAGGGATTGCTGGGCTGTGTTAATCTGACATCCATGCATAACACATGTCTGTATGTTGTGTTACAAGGCTCCCTATTATCACCGAAGTGGAACAGAATACCTGGGTACAAAGCCAGAAACCGAAGATGCCACTGTGACCAGGAAAATACGGACGGCTGGTGCCATTATTATTGGTGTCTCAAATATGCATGAATTGGGTACTGGGACCACAGGCTGTAACCCCAACAGGTTAGAGGCATTTACATTCATTAAAAAGAAGTTTTAATTTCAAAACCTGCTCCAGTGAATCACAGATTCCTTTAACTTAATGGCTGGTAATGGAGAGCAAAATATTGAGAAAGGTCTCAATCCTGTTAAGTAGTTCCAAATAGAGTGGCATCAGTTGATGAATGGTGAATCAAATTTTCCTGATTCAATAGCTCTGTTCTAGTTGGACAACTTATATTGTTCAGAACAAAGTTTACGGTTGTTTCAGAGATTAGCAAATATAACATGGCACAGATTACATGACTTCAACATTGACAGATTCCCCCGCCACTTGTTACTTTGAAACTACTGCTCTCAGCCATTTTCTCCTGGCAATGGCTATTTCTATTAACAGAGCTTGATTGGGTGGAATGACTTGAGCACTGAGGTAAGAACAATTTATTTTTCTACTTCCAGATATCACAATACAGCTAGAAACCCTTACAACCCCCAGCATTTCACAGGTGGCAGTTCCAGTGGGTCAGCAGCAGCTGTGGCTTCAGGTAAAAAAGATTAATATTTCATAGGACAGTATTGAGAGGAGTGTTGGGAAGTGGGTGGATTACAAAGGATTCCAAAGTAGACAACAAGTTCTTTGTGGTTGGGGGTGGTTGGGTGTGTGAGAGAAATAAAGGTCTATGTAATTTTCCCTCATAATGCTCTTTCTTTCTAGGTCTTTGCCCATTTGCTCTTGGTACAGATGGGGGAGGTTCTGTGAGAATCCCTGCTTCTTTCTGCGGCATTGTGGGACTGAAAGGTAAAGTCAGTTTACTTGGAATTTTGGATTTGCATGGAATGCATGGAGACGTTCAGGAAGAGGATGGTATGAAAACATCATTTTGGCCACTAGCAGTTTTGCATCTTAACTAACTGGCTATGTCTCATCTGAAGGTACATTTGGACGCATCAGTGCATATGGCTGCCATCCTCTCTCGTATTCTACTGTGAGTCTTGGTAAGAAGTGTTTCATTACATTTTGTGATTAGAAGTTGTCCGTTTGTACATGCACTGGTGTGTGATTTCCTGTGTTTTGGGAGAAAGGCCACTTTTCATGCCACTTTTTAAATTTTATAAGAGCATGCTCAGTATGGATGCATTTTTGATTAGCCTAAGAGTGGTTTTGACAAATGGTGGTGAGATGAGAAGGATGGAAAAGAGAGAGCATTTTAGGAATGAACATGATGAGGACCAGAGGAATTGTTGTGCCAGATTTCTTTGAAATTTAAAGATATTCCTTCCCATTTTCAAGCTGATGATTCAGCGACAAAAAAGGACAAAGTGGAATCTATTTCTAGTTATAGGTGCCTCTTGTAATTTTGGATGCTTGTCATCAGAGCTCCCTACAGGTTGAAAACTCATATTGCAGGATGGGAAGACTGAGACAGAATCTTTGTGTGTTATGATGATGATGATGATTTTCTTCCTAGGGGATGAGTTTGTTTACCACACATTTTTCTTTTTAGAAAAAGAAGATTCCTGCCTTCATGCAGGCTTATTTCTCCTTTCTCCTTCACTCTAAAGAGCTAGAAAGTTTGTTTAAATACTATAGCAGAAAAACATGAAAGTTTGTTTAAATACTAAAGCAGAAAAGCCACCAAAATGTGTTTATCTTCTCTCCCCCACCTTTTAAATTTTGACCAGGCCCTCTTTGTACATCAGTGGCAGATGCAGCGCTTGTATATTCTATCCTAGCTGGGCCAGATCCTCTCTATCAATATGGTGAGTGTTCTTCCCTGTTTCCTTGCAGTGCTAGAGAGCACATTGTGGTCTTTTTTATTCACATGTGAGACCCTGTGATTGTTTCCTGTTTTTAACAAATTGTTACAGGACTATGCCAGCCTAAACCATCCCTTTCTGAAATTATCACTCCTGATCTCAAGGGCTTGAAGATGGGAATTGATTGGACTTTCTTTAAGGTGCCTGTTTTTCTCCTTATTTCTGTTGTGTTCAACTATCCTATAATCGCATCTGTTGTTAGTGGAGGTTAGATGTGGGCATCTGGGCTCGTTGGGTATGATATCCCCTCTTCACCCTGGAAAAGGAAGTCATATTGTAGTTCCATAACAGAACTGAGAATATGATGAGCTCTGTAAACAGAGAGAGTGGAGGAAAGTATCTTAAAATGAGTCTGGAAATGTGAAAGCTGGGCAGTAACATCTTTGTTTATTCCTTGCCAGGCTTGCAATGATGAAATTCTAGTTAACTGCCAAAAAGGTAATGTGAAAGATATTACCAATAAATGTTCTCTACCTCCATCGCCGCTGCAAAAAATAGCCCATCTGAATTGTTCAGAGTGGTCAGTGGGTTTCTAAACCCTAAAGTCGAAGTCCACCTACCCCACACCGCAGACCAATGCGAGGACTTCGCTCGCCACTTTGCAAATAAGATCAGTCGGATTCAGGATGATTTGGACGACACTATTTTGGCAGCTCCCGTGGGTGTAGCCAACTTACTGTCTTGTCCAGTTTTAATTGATTCATTTCAATTGGTTTTGCCTGAGGATGCTGACAAAATCTGGGGAGAAGTGGGGGCTACCAACTGCAATTTGAACCCTTGCCATTTTGGCTGGTAAAACAGGCCAGGGGGAGTATGGCCTGGATAAGGGAACTGGTCAACATCTCATTAAATAAAGACAAGGTCCCCACGGACCTGAAAGAAGCCATGGTGAAACCGCTTTTGAAAAAAAATCCCTTAATCCCACAAATTTAGACAGCTATAGGCCAGTTTCCAATTTCCATTTCATTAGCAAGTTCTTGGAATGGATGGTGGCTAATCAACTCCAAAGATTCTTGGAGGAGGCTGAATTTCTTTATCCATTTCAATCCGGCTTCAGGCTGGGTCATCTTTGGTCACCTTGGTGGATCTTCAGGGGGAACTGGATAGAGACAGTGTGACCCTGTTGGTCCTCCTAAACCTCTCAGCAGCTTTCAGTACTATTGACCATGGTATTCTTCCGGCATGACTGGTGGGGATGGGACTCGGGGGCACTGTATTGCAGTGGTTCCAGTCCTTCCTCACGGGCCATCTCCAGAAGGTAGTGTTGGGGGAGTCCTGCTCAACCCCATGGACTGTGGGCTGTGGGGTTCCGCAGAGCTCATAATTATCCCCAATGTTGTTTAACATCTATCCTATCTGAAACCGCTGGGAGAGATCATCCGGAGTTCTGGAGTTCGGTATAATCTGTACGCAGATGATGCCCAACTCTACTATTCCTTTCCATCTGGTGCCAAAGAAGTAGGTCCGCACCAGAACCATTGCCTGAGGGCGATAATAGACTGGATGAAGGCAAACAAATTGAAGCTTAATCCAGATAAAACAGAAGTACTGCAGGTCTTGCGCAAGATCGATCCAGAGATAGGGTTACAACTTGAGCTAGATGGGGTTACATTCCTCCTGAAATCTCAGGTTTGCAGTTTGGGGGTGGTCCTGGACTCTGCCTTAAATCTGGAAGCCCAAGTAGCGGTGGTGACCAGGGCTGCCTTGCACAATTAAAACTTGTGTGCCAACTGCGCCCATTACCAGAGAAATCTGACTTGGACACGATAGTAGACACACTGGTTACATCCCGGTTGGACTACTGCAATGTGCTCTATGTGGGATTGTCTTGGAAAAGTGTCTGGAACCTGCAATTGGTCCAGCATACAGCAGACAGACTGCTCATTGGAGCTGACTCCAGGGAACACACCCCTGCTGAGACAGCTTCACTGGCTTCCCATTGCTTTCCAGGCCCACATGCTGGTTTTAACCTATAAAGCCCTACATGGTTTCGGTCCAGCATACTTGAGACATCATGTCCTACCATATAGGCTGGGTAGATTATTAAGGTCCTATTGACTCAGCTCAGGGACAGCAGTCATTTAAAATTGGCTAGAGATGGCACATTCTCAGGCACAGCACCAAAACTTTGAAACACTTTGCCAGAAACAATAAGTAGAGTCCCCACTATCTTGGCCTTTAGGAAAAACTTGAAATCTTTCCTATGTGGAATAGCTTTTAACTAAGGTGACAGAAGCTTAGGACCTGCACTTTATAATTATATTTTACCTTTCTGGGCATTTTAGAGTGCTTTTTATCATTTTTGATAATTTGTATGTCTGACAAGGACTGACTTGGGATTATTTTAATGGGTTATTTATACTGTTATGTTTTATCTATTGCCTTGAGTCCTTGGAGAAAGGCGATATAGAAATACCCAAATAAATTTAAAAAATACTCTTAAAACTACATCATGAATATCCTAACTTGAACAAGGAAAGGATTTCGGGAAAACCAATGTTATGCCCAAGACTATCTACTTCAGTGTGCAAGGTAGCCTGGTGGGGAGCTCTTGAACAAACAGTGATGATTTACTGCCTATCTACATGCTCATGTGGAAATGCTTCATAATTGGAGTTCTTCTCTTTTTATAGAACCTTTAAATGTGCCAAGTCTTTGACATAGGTTAGAGTGCTGATCTACTGAGAGTGAGGCAGAGATAAAAGAGAGGTGTACTGGAGGATATCAGTACAGGAAGGGTTTCAGGAAAGAGCAATAAAAGATAACTTTGGGAGAGATCTTTGATTGATGCTCCTGGTTCTTAAAAGAAACATACCGCATGAAGAGAAATGCAACTCCAGCATACATTTGAGGATTTTGGAAAGACAAATTTCACAAGGCATGCTTGAGCAAAACAAATTATTCATTCTTTGCAGGGCAACCACCAGCTTGGGCATGACCAGAATGGGGGACAATTTGCATCAAACCAAAGAGGCACTGGGAAGGATTCTCGCAGTGTCATTGACCCATGATTGCATTTTGGTTAAAAACAAAGTGGAACACTCGAAGAGCTAGTCATTACTCCCCTTTCTGTAAATAGAAGAACTTCCTGTTCTTTGTCAGAGCATGGCTTCAACTTTGTCTTCTTTGCTGACCAAATTTAACATGTTTCTCTAGAGAACATATCAGGATTTACTGTAGTCCAGTAGTTGGTATTGGGTAAAAATTCTGAGCAATCAGGGCTTGAATCCTTACTCAGACTTGGAAACCCACTGGATGACCTTGGACCAATCATCCCCTCGGCCTCAAGTCTCACCTACACGGCCATATAATGCAGCTTCAGAATGCAGTTTAACTGCATTGAATTTCATTATATGGCAGTGTAGATTCATATAATCCAGACCAATGCAGTTAAATTGCATTCTGAAACTGCATTTTATGGTTGTGTAGATGAGGCCTCAGAGGAAGGAAACCTCCTTGAACGAGTATTGCTTAGAAAAGCTGTTGACTGAATCATTATAAATGGGAGATGCCTTGAAGACAGAACTACAACAAAGTTGACCTTTGATCCCTGTTTCCTTGAGGGGCCTCCTATATGTCTTTCATATCTTGCAACACAGAAAATGTCATTTACCCTTTTATCTGCTTTATCTGTGTCCTGCTTGGGTATAACAAACTCTCTTCTCTACCCTCCCTCTTTCCCACCCGATCTACCTGCTGCTCCTGGTTGCTCAGCTGTGGAGTTCCTTAAGAGTTTTGGTGCTTCAGTAATCGAAGTGTCCCTTCCAGAGATAGAGGAGATACGGGTGGCTCATGTCATTTGCATCCTTAGTGAGATGAGGGATTTCCTGCAGCCTGATTTCAACAATCACTTTCATCAAATGGTAAGTGATGCATCAAGTGACCAGATAAATGACCAGCTACTTGACTTGAAATCATTAATATTCTGCACAAGCAGAGAAAAGGTGTTCTTCTAAAAAAATCCATGGCCATGCTGCTTGTTGTAGTTTCTGTGAGATAGTAGCTTCTTCAATAGTGACATTCTCCCACATAGGTTCCAGTCCTTCCTGCACCTGTGATGCTCAGACTGTGCAAAGCCTTAGAAGGCTGTTAGAGCACCCCTCCTCTTTCCTCCTCCTCTTAGGACTATGAAAGAATCACAGGAATATTTTTGCAAGCGACCTGTCTTGTAGTCTAACGTATGGCAGGCATATGAGGTGATGATGCTTTGCCTTATGAAGGATATGTTTAATCATAGAGAGTTGGAAGAGACCACAAGGGTCATCCAGCCCCACCCCCTGCCATACAGGAAAAAGAATAATCAAAGCATCCTTGACAGGTGGCCATCCAGCCTCTGCTTTTTAAAAAATATTTTTTATTAATGAATTTCTAATAAACTACAATTACAATTCTAAAGGAAAGGTGGGGGAAAGAAGGTATGAACGATGTGGGGGGAAATAGGGTTGGGACAGGGAAAAGGGTAGGTAACTAAGTGAAAAAAAAGTGGGGGCGGATGGGTAAAGTAACTGGGCTACATAGGGTAGGTTATGACCTAGACGGGGGGGGGGGGGGGGGGGTGAGGGGATGGGGAGGAAAGAAGTATGTTTGGAAATAGGGGGAGAGGATAGAGATTCTGGTTCCATGCCAGGGAAAAATGGCCTAAAATAAGGGGATGGGGTAACTTCCGTTCTTCTCTTCCATTTTGTCTCCCTTCTTTCTTCATTCATATTCTTTTTTTAGGTAATCTTCGAAAACTGTCCAGTCTGTTTCTATCGTGGCTCTGCCGGTACTTTTCTTAGTTTTAAAAACGTTAATTTGTCCATATCTTTAATTTCTATTATTTTGTTTATCCATAGTTCTTTGGTAGGTATTTCTTCCAATTTCCAAAATTTTGCTAATACAAGCCTAGCTTCCGTTATGAAAAAGGTGAAAAGTTTATCCTTATTTACATCAACATTATCCAGAGGTTCGTTTATTTATTTATTTATTTACAGCATTTTTACCACCCTGCCTTTCTCACCCAAGGGGACTCAAGGAGGCTTACAGAGGTCAGCAAAATTTTAAGCCCGAAACACAATAATTAAAATCAAAACAATGCATACAAATCAATTAATAACATTATTAAAACACATTATAAAATTTAAAAACATATATATAATTGAATCCATTCATCCATAACCTCGTGCGTAAATCTTGATTCAGACCATGTCGACTCAAATGTTTATTCATTAAATGCTTAGGCACACAACCATGTCTTTAAAGCTTTTCTAAAGCCCAGAAGAGTCGGGGCTTGTTGGATAATGCTAGGGAGGGTGTTCCACAGCCGGGGAGCCACCACCAAGAAGGGCTTGTCCCTTGTTCCCACCAGCCACGTTTGCGAGGCAGGTGGGACCGAGAGCAGGGCCTCTCCGGATGATCTTAGAGTTCTAGATGGCTCAGAAAAAGGAGATAGGTTTGGACAAGTAAATTGGGCCTAATATACCCCTAATAGGAGTTCCGGTTTCATTACCAATTCTAGTTTTAGGATCTTATTACATTCTACATGAATAACTTTCCAATATTTTTCAGTTTTTTTACAGCTCCACCACATGTGGAAGTAGGAACCCACTCGTTCTTTACATCTCTAACATCTATTATTTGTATTTTTGTACATTAGACCTAATTTTTTCAGGGTCAAGTACCATCTATGCAATAATTTAAGCCAATTTTCTTTAAGATCTGAAGCATATGTATATTTAATTTTCTTTGTCCAAATTGACTCCCATTCCTTCATTTCTATCGGTCTCCCTACGTTTTTTGCCCATTGTATCATTGAGTTTTTAATCTCTCCTTTTTCTCTTGCCCATTCTAATAGTTTCTTATATAAAATTGCTATATATTTTTTCTTTTATTGAAGTAAATTATCCCAAAATCTTTTCTCCAAGTTAAAACCCACTATTTTATCCTTTTTATAAAATTCTTTAATTTGCATATATTGGAACCACGAAACATTTTTTATAATACTTCTGTATTTCCTCTAAATCTCTTACTTGGGGTGAGCCTTCTTTTATATTTGATCTATTCAAAATTTCTTTGTACGTTGGCCAGTTTGTCCAGCCTAATAATCTTCTTTGATTTGCCTCTAAAGGTGATATCCATAGTGGGGGTTTTGTGTAGAAATAACTCTTACATTTGTCCCAAAATTTGAACAAAGCTGATCTAATATAGTGATTCCCAAAATTCTTTTTCACGTTAATCTTCTCATACCACATATAGCCATGCCACCCCCTTCTTAGATCGAATCCTTCCCAAGTAAGAATTTTAATTTTTTACAAATTTGCTCATTTATTAACTCATTCCAATGCACATGCCTCATAGTACAGTTAGAGATCTGGAAGATCGAATCCCCCTTGGTCTTTGGAGTAATCATTGTGGAATATTTAATTCTCGGTTTTTTGTTCTTCCATATGAACTTAGTTATTTCTCTATTCCAATCCTTAATTTTTTTGTGTTTCTTATTATTGGAATATTTTGAAAGAGGTAAAGTAGTTTGGGTAGGATATTCATTTTTATTGTTGCTACTCTTCCCAATAGAGACAAATTTAAGTTTTTCCAATTTTCCAAATCTTTTAAAATTTATTCCCATTTTGCCAAATAATTTAATTTAAGAAGCTGATTATTTTTTGCTGATAACCAAATCCCCAAATATTTGATTTTTGAAGATATTTCCATTCTCGATACTCTACTTAATTCTTCCTGGCTACTCTTTGCCATATTTTTGTTAATATCTTTGTTTTTTATTTATTTTAAGCCCTGCTACATGGCCAAATTCTTCAATATTAGTTAACCAATTGTTTAAATATTGTTTTGGGTCTTCAACTATGCAGATCACATCATCTGCAAAAACTCTAATTTTGATTTCTTATTTGTCCAATTTGATCCCCTGCAGATTTTTGTCCTTCCAGAGTAAAATTTCAAGAGCAAAAATAAATATTAGAGGGGAAAGAGGGCATCTTTGCCTTGTTCCCTTGTTTATAGTGAATTCTTCTGTTTCTTGTCCATTAATCTGAATGTTTGCTTTTTGGCATTCATAAAGAGCATTAATTCCGTTTTAAACCTGCCATCCCATATCTAATTCTTTAAATAGTAATTTGAAGAAATCCCAATTGAGGTTACGAATGCCTTCTCTGCATCTATCGATATTAAACCTACTTCTTTCTAGTGATTTGATTAGTAATATTCTGTTGTGTCTATTATTATTCTAACATTATCTTTAATACTTTGATTTGGCAAAAAACCCGTTTGGTCTTCCACAACCCATTCATTTAAAAAATCTTTAAATCTATTTGCCATTATTTTTGTAAAAATTGTATAATCTGTATTAAGTAGTGATATAAGTTGATAATTTCAGACTTCTTTCAGATTGGATCCCTCTTTATATAACATAATTATTTCAGCGCCTTTCTATGAGTTGGGAATCTTTTTTTGTTAAAGCCTGATTCATTATCTTTTTCAAGAATTGTATTACTTCCTCTTGTGTTATTTTATAGAATCCCATTGTAAAGCCGTTTGGACCCAGTGACTTATTTGCCTCTAAATTTTTTACCGCCTTTTTGATTTCTTCCTCCTTGATATCCCTATTTAATTTTTGTCTTTGTTCTTCTGTAATTTTTGAAGGCCTTGTTTGCCTGGATATTATACTATGTCCTCTTGGTTTATGGGATCTTTTGTATATAATTCCTTATAATACCTCTTAAATTCTTCTTTTATTTCCTCATCTTTATCCTGTAGCCTTATTTTTAAGATTTGTTGTCTCTGCTTTTTCTTCCTTATAAGCCTTGTTATCCACTTACCTGGTTTATTGGCATTTTCAAACGTATATTGCTTTGCCCATTTTAATTGTTTTGCTATTTTGTCCAATTCCCAAGTATTTTTTGCTTATTTAATATTTCTAATTTTCTCTTTATTTGGGGGGGGGGGTGGCTTTAATTCCTTTTCCGTTATCTCAAATTCTTTCTCTAACTTATTTATTTCCGAATTCCTTCTTCTATTCTTAATTGCACTTTGTTGAATGAAAAACCTCTCATTACTGCTTTATAGGTGTCCCAAATTACTTGTGGTTTAATCTCAAGTGTCAGCTCACCACAGCCACTCCTGAATGAACACACGAGACTCTCTGTGGTATCACCAGGAACTTTTACTGTAGGAAACATGAACATCAGAAAAGCCAAGAATGGGAGGCTCCGGCCAACCCTCCTTTATATACCCTCCCCCTCATTTGAACAGTCTCTTCCCGCTCAGTAAAACCCCGCGCAAATTCCCCGCCAAGTCCATCAGCCGTTTCTCCTCCGAGTCCTGGGACGCAGGTGTCTTATCAATGTCAGTGACCCTGAAACTCAGAGCCACATCCAGGCTCTAGTAGCAGGGTTCTGACATGGCGTCCTCCTCCCCTTCGTCCTGGAAGGAAAAGATTAAACACAACTATTGTTCTCCGCTGTCCAGAGTTCCTTTATACTTTTTTAACAGGCTGCAATGGAATACCGGGTGTACCTTTCCTAGGTCCTTTGGTAGCCTCAGCTCATAGGTCACTTCGTTTATTCTTTTTGCTACCCTGAATGGCCCTATATAGCGTGGAGCCAATTTCTTGGATGGGAACCCCAATTTCAGGTTTTTTGTGCTCAGCCAAACCAGATCTCCTTCGCCCAATTTGTCCCCCTCTCGGCGCCTACGATCCGCAAAGAGCTTGTACTTCTTTTGTGTTTCCCGCAATGCCTCTACCACGGTTTGCCACCCTTGCTTGATTTTGGCCGGCCATTCCTCGTCGGTCTGGCCCTCCCCTTCCTTCCACTCGGGTAGCCTGGGGAAAGGTGCCACCTCCTGTCCGTATACTATTTCGAATGGGGCACGACCTGTGGCCGAATGTACGGCCCCGTTAAAAGCCATCTCAGCAAACGGAAGAAGGTCCGCCCAATCATCCTGTCTATAATTGGTGTACATCCTTAAGAATTGGCACAGTGTCTGTTGGGTACGTTCGACCCCCCCGTTGGTCGCGGGATGAAAGGCCGAGCTCAGGTTCCTTTCTGCTCCTAACAGCTGTAAGAATTTTCCCCAAAATTTTGCAGTAAATTGGACTCCCCGGTCACTAATTATCTTGTCGGGACACCCATGTAGGCGATATACATGCTTCACATACAAATCAGCAAGTTTTTCAGCTGAAGGGAGTTTTGGCAGAGCCACAAAGTGTGCCTGTTTTGAGAATAGGTCCAATATTGTCCAAATGTATCTGTGGCCTCTGCTGGGGGGTAGTTCGCCTACAAAATCCATGGCTACGCATTCCCATGGCCTCATGGGCTCCACCACCTTCTGCAATAGCCCCTGGGGCTTCCCCGGTGGTGTTTTTCCCTCTGCACATAATTCACACTGCGTGACGTATCCCCTGGCGTCTTTCCTCATTCCGGGCCACCAGCATTGTTTGGCCAACAGTTTAATAGTCCTGGTGGGGCCTAGATGACCCGCACCCTTGTTATCATGGTACTTCCTTAACATTTCTCGTCTTAAACATTCAGGAATATACAATTTCTTATTTACAAACACCAAATCCCCACACAATTCTCCCTTTTCTTTGTTTGTTTGTAACCATTTGTCCATTCCATACGCTCGCTTCAACTCTTCCTCCCATATTTCTCCTCCCCCCGTGGAAATGGCAGTACGTTTGTTTTCTTTGGCCGCTTGTGCTCGAGTTAGTACTGCCAGGCCCCATTGCTTATCAAGAAAAATACTCCCTTCAGATTCCTGAATTCCTCCCCCGTGCTGAGGCATCCGAGAGAGAGCGTCAGCGAGTATATTATGTTTCCCCTGGAAGAATCTGAGTCTGAAATCAAAACGGCTGAAATATTGGGCCCATCTAATTTGCTTCGCTGATAGTTTACGAGGGGATCTTAGATACTGTAAATTTCTATGGTCAGTCCACACCTCAAACGGTGTTCCACTTCCTTCCAGAAAGTGTCTCCAGCACTCTAGTGCTTTTAGAATCGCTAAGGCTTCTCTCTCCCAAATCGGCCAGTTTTTTTCTGTATCGCTAAACTTTTTTGACAGATAGCCACATGGCTTCAGGTTCCCCCCCTCGTCTTTCTGTAGCAGAACTGCCCCATATGCCCGGTCTGACGCATCGCAATGTAATACAAAGGCTTTAGACATATCAGGGTGCTGTAGGACAGGCTCCTCAGTAAAACGCTTTTTAAGGGCTTCGAAAGCTTCCTGGCATTCTATTGTCCAGGTCAGTTTGGCCCCTGGGGCCTTCACTTTGGCTGTTTCTCCCCTACCTTTAGTCTTTAACAAATCCGTTAATGGCAAAGTGAGGCGCGCAAAGTCCTTGATAAATGTTCTATAGAAGTTTGCGAACCCTAGGAAGGATTGCAGCTGCTTCCGTGTTTTGGGGGCTTCCCACCCCCTCACGTCTTCTACCTTCGCAGGGTCCATCGCCACTCCCTGGGAGGAAATCCTATACCCCAGAAAGTCTATCTGGTCTTTATTGAACTCGCACTTGGCAAGCTTCGCATACAGTTTTGCTTCTCTCAACTTTTGCAGGACTTCCCTGACTAGTTCTATGTGTTGCTCCTTAGTCCGAGATACTAACAATATGTCATCTAAAAAAACAAAGACTCCCTTGTACAACAATGGATGCAACACTTCGTTGATTAATTGCATGAACGCGGCGCCTCCGCCGCACAAACCGAAAGGGAGCACACGATAATTGAATAATCCGAATGCACAGGAGAAGGCCGTCTTCCACCTGTCCTCTGGTTTAATCTGCAATTTATGGTACGCTTCAATTAAGTCCAATTTAGTGAATATCTGTCCCTCCGATAACTGGGCGATCAAGTCCTTCACTAAAGGTAGGGGGTATTTATTTCCAGAACTGATTGCATTCAGGCCCCTGTAGTCAATGCAGAGCCTCAGCGTTTGGTCCTTTTTGCGCCTGAACAACACAGGCGCCCCTAGAGGGGAATTTGAAGGCTCTATGAAACCCCTCGCTAGGTTTTTATCAATGTATTTTCTCAGTTCCTCCTTTTCCCTAGCCGACATTGGGTATATTTTTGCCTTAGGAAGCTCTGCTCCTGGGACTAGCTCTATCTTCACTTCAACTCTCCGCTTCGGTGGGAAACTGTCTGCTTCCTTCTCATCAAATACGTCCACAAAATCCCGATACTCTGGGGGTAATTTATCTGCCAGTTCTGCTATCCTGATAGAGTCTTCCTCCCCCCTTTTCCCCGGCTCCCTTTCCACTTCCTGGCTCCCTCCTTCCAACTTCATCCTGAAGATCATGCTCTTATCCTCCCAGTTGATTTGCGGGTTGGCCTGCCCCAGCCATGGCATGCCTAGTATAACATTATAGCTGGCTATTTGTGATATCACAAATGACACCTTTCCTTCCCAACTCCCTATCTTACACTTTACATCTTCGGCACTGTACTTAGCTAATGATCCCGATGCTGTGGATCCGTCCAACTGCGAAAAAGCTATTGGGGATTCTAGGTTCGTTCTTTCGCATCCCAATCCCTCGGCTAATTCAGGGGAGATGATGTTCCTGGAACATCCACAATCCACAAATGCTTTGCAGGTTGCTTGTTTGCTGCCACTTTCCAGCTGAATGGGGACCACTATCATGGCTTTGTCCTGACTTACCAACCCCCCCGAGTGGTGCCTCATCGGTGGTTCTTCCTCGGCGCGTTTCCCTGCCACGGCTCTTGGTTTGGGCGGGCCTCCGCCTTCCCCTTTTCTCTGCCAGCACTCGGCAGCCCTGTGGCCCAAACGGCCGCACACGAAGCAGCCCCTCCTGCTGGTGCTCACGTTCCCTGTCGGCTCCGTTCTCCTCCCGGCTGGGGTTGATCCCTCCTTCCGGCTCCCCTCTTTCATCTGCGGCCGCTGCTGTAGCCCTCCTCGGTGCCTCCTCGCCTGGGCCAGCGATGTCTCGATGCGCCCCGCCAGCTGAATCCATCCGCGCAGTGTGTCAGGCTCATCACGATGCACCGCCCAGGAGAGGATCTCCCGCCTGAGCCCCTCTTTGAAGAGTTCTATCTTTGTCACTGCAGACCATTCCGGCACCTTTTCAGCGAGGCATTGGAACTCCTCCGCATACTCAGATACCGACCTCTGCCCCTGGGAGACGGTCTTCAACTCCTCCCTCGCCCGGATCTGCTCCAGTGGATCTCGGAAACGGGTCTCCAGGGCCCCCATAAAGCGTCGGAGTGACCCCAGACATGGGTCGCGCCGCGCGTGTAGTTGAACGTACCAGCTGGCCGCTCCCCTCTTCAACACTGCACCAATGGCCCGTACCCGGCTGGATTCCGTTCTAAAAGTGTGGGCATTGTCCTCCATATAGCCCCTCACCGTGGTCAGGAAAAAATCCAGTGCAGAGGACTCTCCCCCAAACTCGATCCTTAGTTCCTCTCGTCTCGGTAGGGGTCCCTGTGGTGGCAATCCCCAATTCTCCGCCCGTCGCAAGCCCCCTTGCGGGCCAGTGGGCCCCGCTGCTGCTTCCCTTTGTCCTGTGCCACGCCCGGCATTCGCCAGGGGCACCAGGGTCTCAGTTGGGAGCGTAGCCGGGATTCTCGGAGGCTTTTCCCCTTCGTCGTCACTCTCCTCCACCCGCGTCAGGCTCGTTTGGATCTTGGGCCGGGCACCGGGCTCCTTTCGCATTTCCCTTCCCTTCGGTGCTGGGAGGTCTGCAAAGCCCTGGCTGCTTCCCATGCTCACGTCCCACATTGAGCTAGCCCGGAGTTCCCTTCCTCGCTCCGGCTCCGCCAAAACCGCCAGGCGCTCCATCGCCCTCGACATCACTGCCAGGGTGGTCTCCATCGCCGACATCCTCTCCTCCAGAAACACCATCTTTTGCGGGCCTGGGGAAGGTGAACCTTCCTCTCCTCCGGTGCTATCTCCCCGCACCACTCCGCGCCTCTGGGTTACCCCATTTGGCTGGGCATAAGCGGTGGATGACGCCAGGGCCGCCAGCTGGTGGAACTCAGCGTCCGTCTCGGGAGTGGCCCTTTCCGACCTTCCTCCTCCGGCGCCCAAGAGCTCTTCATCCTCCACTTGCATGTTACACCTCACCGCTACAGCGGGATGGTGTCCGTATTCTTGGCTTAGTGTCAGCTCACCACAGCCACTCCTGAATGAACACACGAGACTCTCTGTGGTATCACCAGGAACTTTTACTGTAGGAAACATGAACATCAGAAAAGCCAAGAATGGGAGGCTCCGGCCAACCCTCCTTTATATACCCTCCCCCTCATTTGAACAGTCTCTTCCCGCTCAGTAAAACCCCGCGCAAATTCCCCGCCAAGTCCATCAGCCGTTTCTCCTCCGAGTCCTGGGACGCAGGTGTCTTATCAATGTCAGTGACCCTGAAACTCAGAGCCACATCCAGGCTCTAGTAGCAGGGTTCTGACACTCAAGGGTATCTTTGCTTTTATTTTTTCTATATATATTTCTTTTTTTATCAGATTGTCATTCAACCTCCATTTCCTCATGTGTATTCTATGATTAATTTCCATGTTTATGGGGCAGTGGTCTGAGAGATCCCTTGGCAGGATCTTAATTTTATTTTAGTTGTTATTGTTTTTGAAGTCTAAATCATGTCGATCCTTGACCAAGTATGGTGTCTACTCAAAAAATGCATATAGTCCTTTTGGTTTGGCTTATATTCTCTCCATGCATCTTGCATGTCATATTCCTCTTTTAATGATAGGAAGGTCCTCAGTAGGGAACTAATTTCTTTTTTGCCTTTTTTGTTTAAGTTTTATCCATTTTATTGTCTAATACCCCATTAAAATCCCCAAACATAATAATATGGTTGAATTCCTTCTGATTTATATTTTCCTGTAAAAAAATTATGAATTTCGTTTTTATATTACATAGGAGTATTTTTTCGGGTACAATTTCTATTATCATCCCTATTAGTCTTCCTTCTTGGTCTTTAAATTGTTCCTCTGATTTAATCTTTTTGTCTATATATATATAGCACCACTCCTCTTTTTTAAAATGTCCGATGAATAGTATTCCTTCCTTTTTTAAAAAAAAAATAGTTTTTATTAGGAAGTTTTAAACATTGAAAGAGTGAGAACAGTCTATAGAAAAGAAAGTGCAAAGGGAAGGCGAGGTGGTTAAGAAAAAAGGGGGAAAGGGAAGAAGAAAGAGGAAAAAAAAGAGAAAATAAGAGAAGAAAAAATGTACAGTAGCGTCTCACTTATCCAACGTTCTGGATTATCCAACGCATTTTTGTAGTCAATGTTTTCAATACATCATGATATTTTGGTGCTTAATTCGTAAATACAGTAATTACTACATAGCATTACTACATATTGAACTACTTTTTCTGACAAATTTGTTGTTAAACATGATCTTTTGGTGCTTAATTTGTAAAATCATAACCTAATTTGATGTTTAATAGGCTTTTCCTTAATCCCTCCTTATTATCCAACATATTTGCTTATCCAATGTTCTGCCGGCCTGTTTATGTTGGATAAGTGAGACTCTACTGTATATGGGAATATAGGACAAAAAAGATAAAAATATAAAGAATGTAAAAATGGAAAAATTGAATTTTTTCTAAAAAAACTCCGCTTCTATTCTTCTTCCTTTCGGTTTTATTATCCACAATTTATCATTTTTCCTTTATTTTTAGTCCTTCTTTCCCTTTTTGTTTCTATTGTCATTGTTGATTTTCCATCCTCTATATTTGGTATGACGTTTTAATGTATTTTTCTAGAGATGACCAGTCTGTCATTTTTAGTCCTCTAATAGTACTCTTCTTTAATAAGTAAGTTAACCTATCCATGTCCTTTATGTCCATAACTTTGTTTAGCCGATTCTCTTTACTTGGTAACTCTTTTGTCTTCCATCTTTTCGCGAATACCATCCTGGCTGCTGTCGCCAGGTATGTAAGTAGTTTTTCTTTGTTAGAGTCTTTTGTAATTTCCTTTTCGTATATTCCCAGTAGATATTCCTCCAGTCTCATTGTGAAGCTGATTTCCAATTTTTTTGACATTCTTTGTGTATTATCTTCCAGAATTCCGTTGTTTTGTCACAAGACCACCATAAGTGGTAGTATGTTCCTTTTTTTTTTTTTTTACATTTCCAACATCTATTAATCCTAATTAATTCCAACATCTACATTAATCCTAATTTTTTAGGGGTTAAGTACCACCTGTGAAGCATTTTGAGCCAATTTTCTTTTAAGTCCATAGCATAATTAAATTTTAATTTTCTTTGCCAAATTTCTTCCCATTCTTTAATCATTATTGGTCTACCAATATTTCTTGCCCATTTCATCATTGAATTCTTTATTGCTTCCAATTCAGTAGCCCATTCCAGCAATTTATTGTAAAATTTTGTCATTAACTTTTTTTTCTGTATGGAATATGTTGTTCCAGAAATCTTCCTTTTCATTAAATCCAGTTTTTTTGTCTATGTTATAATATTCTTCAATTTGTAAATATTGGAGCCATGTAATCTGTTTATAATTTCTTTTTATATCTTCATGTTGTCTTAAGTTCCAGGACTTACCCTCCTTTATCAGCAGTTCTTTATAGGTTGGCCACTTCGTCCAGCCCAACAATCTTCTTTGATTTGCTTCTAGCGGTGCCACCCAAAATGGAGTCTTTTCATAAAAATAAGGTTTATATCTTTCCCATACCCGTAGAAAGGATGATCTCACAAAATGGTTACCAAAATTCTTCTCTTTTGTGGACTCCCCATACCATAGGTACAAGTGCCATCGTTTCCTCAGATCAAATCCTTCCAGTGTCAATAATTTAGGTTTCGTCAGGGCCGGCCCTGGCAACATGTGCTATAAACTCAGATATAAAATAGGCGTTAGATAGGAATAGAAATCAGGAGGAATGCTTCTTTATCAGCTCGTCTCACATCTATGTGTTTATTATTATTTTTTGCTTCTGTAGGATCTAATTTCAGTATACTCTAGTATCCTGCTATACAACCTTCTAGGTATAAACTAGATTGTGGTTCTGTTTTATGTTCCACCCTGCAGAAGAAACTTACCCTGGTATTTTTATTTTCCAGAATTTGGAGACGCGTTTGAATCTTGCAATTGCTTCCCAGTTCACAGCTCTGGACTACATTAAGGTGAAAATGAGCAGAATAAATTCAGGATAAATGAGAGCTGGGATAAGAATATTATGGAGCACTCAATTCTTACTCTAGTTGTTACTGTTAGAGCAGTATATTTGAATAGTAACACAAAATACTTATTTAAAAGGAATTCTTTTCAGACATATCTATTTTATATCAAGAGATTATGAGTAGCCCCCTCTATTTAAACAAAACTGCACTTACATTACTCTTTCAGTTAACATGTTTCAGCCATCATCCCTTTCCTCTGCTTGATGTAAGGGTTTTGTGATAGACATATCTGCAGAGTTTCAAAACAAGTTTTGAAACTGTTTGTATTGACTTGGTTGAAATTAACACTAAAACTCAGGCATAGATGTGCTCCTTATCTTTTTTATTCATCTCCTCTCCATACATATATGCATGTATACATGATAATATGCATGTCTGTACAGTGTTCCCTCACTTATTGCTGGGGTTAGGTTCCAGGACCACCCGCAATAAGTGAAAAACCGTGAAGTAGGGACGCTATATTTATTTTAATATTTATACATTATTTTAGTAGTTATACACTATTTTAAGTCTTTATCAACCAATCGTGTGTTGATAAATCGCCTCCTTCTCCGCTTGGGCTCCTTTTCTCTCCCTTTGGCTTCTCCTTCTTCCCTTCCTTAGGCTGTAAATTGTAATTTTTTATGATTTATAATAGTCTTTTAGAGTTTAGTGAAAAACCACGAAACAGCGAATCCGCGAAAAGTGAGCAGCGAAATAGTGAGGGAACACTGTACGTAGGTTTCTCCTTCCCTCCTATATTTTGTAAAAGAGGGGACTGGAATGAAATGATTTCTGCTTTGGGAAAATTGGGGGAAGTTTCTTACTGCATTCAAATAGGGAAAACCATGCTTAAAATGTAGTTTGTGGAAAGAAGTCAGAATCCTGCTATTGAGGTTTGTTTTAAAATCCCATTTTAGATGAGAATATGCTCATTAAAGCAAGAAGAATAGATTTGGAAAAGACTAGAGAAAATTTATTTGAATAACTGTTATATTCTTTTTATGCTGTCAAGCTCATGGTGCTGCTTTCTCGGATTGCTGGTCAAGTTCTGTTGTTCATACCTTTCTGAAGCAATGCTTTTAGGTTTCTAAAGCTCAAATTCTTGACAGACTATATCGAGGAAGGCTATGAGAAAGGTTGCATTACAGGAACAGTTTTTGTGGACCTTATGGCAGCCTATGATATGGTGCAACATAGAAAATTGCTTTATAAAGTCTACCATATCACCCGGGACTACGATTTTACAAAAACCATCCAGACCCTCCTAGAAAGCCGCAGCTTCTATGTGTAGTTTCAGAGCAGGAAAAGTAGATGAAGGAGGCAAAAAAATGGTCTACCTCAAGGCAGCGTTCTTGCACCGACCTTGTTTAACATCTTTATTAACGATCAGCCACAACCACCACCGCATACATATATGTTGATGACTTTGGCCTAACAACATAAGCAAAAGACTTTGAAACTGTTAAAAACCAACATGAAAGATCTCTCCAGCTATACAAAGATAACCACCTGAAGCCTAACCCTGCCAAGACACAAGTGTGTGCTTTCTATCTACGCAACAGTGAAGCTAACAGGAAACTGAAGGTTACCTGAGAAGGCCAAAAGCTTGAACACTATTCCAACCCTGAATATCTCGGCGTCACTTTAGACCAAATGCTAACATTTAGAAAACATTGTGTAAACACTAAGCACAAAGTAACTGCACACAGTAACATCCTGTGGAAACTTACTAATAGCGCATGGGACGCAGACCCAAAATTAATAAAAACATCATCCCTGGCCTTGTCTTACTCAGCTGCTGAGTATGCCTGCCCCATCTGGCATAAATCTGCCCATGCAAAGCAGGTGAATATAGCACTGAATGAGATATGTAGAATAGTCACAAGATGTCTTAAACCTACACCTATTGATACTCTATAAGCTAGCTGGCATTGCTTCCCCCCCTCAGATGTGTGACGGGAAGTTGCTGCTAATTGCGAGAGAAATAAAGTTGAACACTGAAAGCCACCCACTGTGTGGCTATCAGCCTCCTTCCAGGGAGCCCCCGGTGGCGCAGTGGGTTAAACCCTTGTGCTGGCAGGACTGCTGACTTGAAGATTGGGTTGCTGACCTGAAGGTTACCAGTTTGAATCGAGGGAGAGTGCAGATGTGCTCCCTCTGTCAGCTCCAGCTCCCCATGCGGGGACATGAGAGAAGCCGTCCACAGGACAGTAAAACATCAAACATCCAGGCATCCTCTGGGCAACGTCCTTGCAGACTGCCAATTTTCTCACACCAGAAACAATTTGCAATTTCTTAAGTTGTTTCTGACACAATAAAAGGCCTCCTCCCAATAGACTTAAATCAAGGAAAAGTTATATGAGGAACATCATAAACTCTAAGTGTTCCTCCAGCAACAGCAAGAATATGCCTGTGGGCAGCAAAATCAGGCAATTTCAACTGGAGGGTTTTCCTCCAGGGGCAAACCAAGAATGGGCAACTTGGAAGTCTCTGAAGAGACTCAGAAGCGGAGTTGGCAGATCAAAAGACAACCTGGCAAAATGGCACTACCTAGAAGAATCCTCCACCTTGTGCAACTGTGTAGCAGAACAAACTCAGCATCTGTATGTTTGTTTACAATATTCTGCTTCATGGACAGAGGAAGAACTGTTTAAAGCTAGAGGCAATGCAGTCGCTGTTGCTTGTTTTTGGTCTAAAACTATTTAGCAGCTTGTGATTCCTTTATTTTATCAAATTTAAACTTATCTATCTGTGCAATGCTTTTGACACGAAATAAATACCTTTCTAAAATAAATAATTCAGAAACCCATTGTTATTGGAATTGGGTGCATTTGTTGACCTAAATGTATGTCGATTTCTCCTTCCGTTTTAAATTCAAGGATTATTCCCTTTTTTTCACCCTGAATCATACATTCCCTCTATTTAGATGTTCTTTTCCCATGATGTGCATGGGGAGAATGATTGTTGTGTTTGACCTTTTGATTTGTACCATTTTGTTTACAGCCATACATCTCCGATTCCTATTCTTTAACGTAACGGTCCACACCCAGTTGCTAGTCCCAATTAAAGTAATTAGAACGTTGTTACATCAACATTTAATGTACATTTCACTAATTGAGTGGGTCTGTTTTAGTTGGAATGAACAACTGGATTTAGACCAGCCTTTTAATGGTCTTAGCTACTTTACAAACTTGGCTTTGTCTTTTGTTTGCAGGCAAACCGTCAGCGAACCCGCACAATGGCCGTTCTGCAGGAGACTTTTGCAAATGTAAATTGTCTCATCACTCCAGGTGTCTGATTTTATCTTGGTTTAACAATTTGCTTGGCATGACGGTTGGTTTTAAGGATTTTTTTTCTTCACCCCTGTGCAGTGGAGAGCTGACATTGTTCAAACATGTAACAATGTTGGAAAGCGTATGAAGGAAACACTGTAGAATAAGAGTGGACAAAATGCAAGCTGTGGACTGCTCTCAGGGGATAATTTTTAAACAATGTTTCTTCATCGGGGTGTCTGTGAAATCGCACATATGGTATCTGCTGTGCCTGCGCAGTCAGTTTGAAATCTTCTAGAGCTCTAGGCTACATTTTGGTGGCACTTCCCAAAATGATGGCACTCCCCACTGGCTATATACTCCCCAAAGAGTATATAGCCAGTGGGATGGGCTACTTCCTCAGTTCCTTTAGTCCGACGCTCTTGCAGCAGCTAGGGAATCTTGCTAGTTCATTAGTTTGGTACTGCTGTCTTTTATGTTCTACTTGGTTTTGACTCGACTGTTACCTGGACTGTTTGACCTATCCATTCCTGACCCGGAATGATCTCTCGTTATGTGACTTCTTCACTCTTCACCTGGTTTGTGAGGCCTGTTTTTGTCAATATGTTGTCCACCGCCTGTTTTAAGAGGTGCATGTCATGTGGAGGCAAGCTGCCTAACACGGATGGGCATGCGATGTGCCTCCTGTGCCTTAGGGAAGGCCACGCAGTAAAGTCCTGCCCTATCTCCTTCACCCTCCAAGCAAGAAGGAATCGCGAGTCGTGCCTCAAAGAGCTTCTCTATGAACAGGCCCTTCTCCCATCTGCGGGCCCTGAACAACGGGCAGCCTCTGGGACTCTCACAGAGGCATCCTTACCTGTTATGGCACCTCCTCTGATGCCACTGTGAACAAGCTCCAAACCAAAGACCAAAAAAATTAAGCTTCTCGCACTGTCTGCAGCCTAAGCCATTGGAAAGGGTGGTGAGAGGGAAGATGAGTATCCCTCCTGTTGCCTTGGAACAGCTTGCCTCAGTACTTCACATAATAGTGGCTGCTGTGTCAGCACATGCCGATCAACCCTCCCTGATTGAGAGGTGCATGCGCAGCTGCCTTTAGAGCAGCATCCTCAAGAGGCTACAGTGCCACCATTGCCAGGTTCGGTAGGGCCCCAGGAGCCTTCCCAGGCCCCAGCTGGCACTTTGTTGGCAGCTCCTACCATGCCAGCCCTGGATGGTCCAGAGGGCTTGATATTGAGTCACCAGGGATCACTACTGGGTCCACTTCTCCCATTGGGACCATTCCCATCAGCCCCGAGGAAGAATTGGAGCCCAATTCATTGGCGCTGAGAGCACTCCCCATTGCACCATTCCCACGTTGGGTTCAAGGCCTTCCACGTTGGATTCGAGGAGCTTCTTGGAACGGTCAGGCTTGTGCTCCTCCAGTCAATCCTGGGTCACTTCGCACAGGAGATTGTTGGGCTGGAGGGGAAGCAACAGGCATCAGTCCTGCTCTACCTCCTTCCGCGGAGGAGTTTTTCCAGCAGACCTCCAGTTTCCTCAAGGGGGTCTATGACATTTGTTCCCCCAGAGACACTATTATTTAGGACCTCCATGATCCCTTGTTCCTTATGTGGTACAGCCTCAGACCGTCTGCCCTATAGCTCCCTTCATTCCAGCCTTCCAGTATTGCAGGTTACACTTCCTGCAGCAGAAGCGCCGGCCCCAGCATCTTATCTATTGCTTCCTTTGGAGATCCGGCACACTCTTCTCTGATGGACCAAGAGACAGAATGTCTGTGCAGGGTTACCCTTCAAACCATCCAACCCCATCAGAATCTTGACTACAGATTCTTCCCTGCAAGGCTGGGGTTCCCATACCAAAGATCTAACTGTCCAAGGGATCTGGTCAAGGGAGGAGTCTACCAATCATATAAATTACCTGGAACTCCTCACGGTCGAGAAGGCCCTAAGAGCCTTCAAACCCACACTATAAGGACACATAGTACAAATCAACACAGACAATACATCTAAAAGTTTTATGTCAACAAGCAAGGAGGAACACACTCTGCCCCACTTCTGTCACTCATGGTCCACTTGTGGGGCTGGTTCATCAGCAAGCAAATACACCTAACAGCAATTCACCTTCCTGGGAAATAAAGCACTCTAGCAGACCGTTTGAGTGGAACATAACTTGCTCATCACAAGTAGTCGCTCCACAATGACGTGTATTCTCACCTATTCAGTTGTTGGAGTACCCCAGAAGTAGATCTGTTTACAATAGCAAAAAACACCAAGTGCACATCAGCGCAAGAACAGAGCTTGGGATGTCTCGGGGATGCATTCTTTCTAGTGTGGGACCACCACTTTCTGTTTGTGTTTCCCCCCATTCCCCTATTCATGCGAGTAGTGTTGAAACTGCAAATGGACAGTGGGAACTGCATCCTAATTTCCCCATGGTGGCTTTGCCCGCCGTTGTTCTCCCCCCTTCTTGAAATGTCCAGTGGCAAGTTCCTGCATCACCCAAATCTTGTAGATTTTCTGTCGGCCCAAGGCGGTCAGATCCTTCACCCCAATATTCACTGCCTCAGACTAATGGCATGGCGCATCAATCCCAACCAGTGACATCTCTCCTTTTGCAAGCTGTGTGAGCAATTATAGACGCTGCTCAGATGGCACCCACCAAATGCTCGTATATGTACAAATGGAGTTGATAGAGTATTCTGTCATTAGTTCTTAAGTCTGTGTTGATTGATTGATTTGTATGTCTTGTGTAGCTATGTTTATTATTGTATTATGTGTAGTTGTTGTATGGTTTTAAGTTGTTTTATGGATTTCTGTTATGTTGGAAACCACCCCGAGTCCCTTGAGGAGATAGGGTGGTATATAAATAAAGTTTATTATTATTATTATTATTATTATTATTATTATTATTGTATGACACAGCAAACAAGATAGATATGCTGGATTTCGTATCACAAAATCACAAGTCGAACACTTCCCAAGTGTCTAAGACTGTGTGATGTATTTTCGGATGATGCGTGCAGATCCCAGTAGGGTGGCCTTTTGCAGTTGGCAGATCGTAATTTTGTCAATGTCTATTCTTTCTAAATGCCGGCTGAGATCTTTTGGCACAGCATCCAATGTGCCGATCACCACCGGGACCACCTGCACTGGTTTCTGCCAAAGTCTTTGAAATTCAATCTTGAGGTCCTGATAGCGGCTGAGTTTTTCCTGTTGTTTTTCGTCAATGCGACTGTCACCTGGGATGGCAACATCAATGATCCAAACCTTTTTCTTTTCCACAACTGTGATGTCTGGTGTGTTGTGTTGCAGAACTTTGTCAGTCTGGTACCCCCCCCCCCCCCCCGGGTAGGTGCCACCTTGCCGTGGTGGGGGGGCTTAACTACTCCAGTGATGACTGAGAGCTGTGCTGGCAGTAGTTTAACTACCGGCAGGTCCAACCAAGCCAGAGAGGTCTCAGCTGAGGAGTAGAACTAAGAGCACCTAACCCATTAGCATTATGGAGAATCAAACCAAAACGAAGTCTATACTGGCTTGGTCATTGCCCAGGATAAAAAGGACCGCGGTGGATGCTGCTGATTCTGGACATCCATCGACAAGTGGGCTACGGAATCAAAATACAAATGAACAGTCACAGAAGAGGCAAAAATATACAATGCCAGAAAACCTCACTATTATTATTATTGTTATTATTATTATTATTAAATGGTCCCGAGCCTCAAGCCGTGGATGGGCCGGAGGTGAACCCACGGAGTGTGCTGGCTTCTGCACTTGAGAGGGAACTGTCTCCCATGAGCTGCAAAGCTAATGCCGATCTTTTGGCAGCTTAGATGCCCCTAACCTCCACCCCAGTGCCTTCGGATAAGGGGGTGACAGTACGATGGAAGACACCCCCCCCCCGATGGGTGGAGTGGAAGCTGTGGGAGAGGCCCCCTCGGAAACCAAAAAGTTGGAGGTCGATATAATGAAACAAATGCTGTAGACCTTTTCCTTCCAGCTAAGTGAGATTAGAAAAGAGGTAACGGCGTCCTGGATGGTTGTTGCAGAGCAGAGAGATGAAAGATGGGCCTGCTCCCAGGGAGAAGCAGCATCCAGGCCATCAGGTCGAGTGATGTTTGCAGACACTGGAAGGCGCAGAGCAGCAAGGCGCTTCAGCTTACCAAACAGGTCTGTCGGGGAGATGCCAGTTGCAAGCGACCTCTGACAGGAGAGAGCTACAGGTAAAGTTTAACAGGGATCCAACGCAGATCTTACAGACGGTGTCTGAATATGTTTTGGATTTTAAAGTGATCGCCGGGAAGATTCGGGATTGGTCAGAGACTACCAAGCTGGAATATTTCCGGTTCTGGACTGAGAGCGGATCTACAGGAGTAGACCCTGTACCATGGCAATACCCAAGACAAGTGGATCATGCTAGCTGGGAGAGTGGAGTGTGACAAGTAGCAGATGCCACGCCGACCCATAGAAGGAGGCCGAGCACAGCACCTAGCAGTAGTTCACTCCGGAGGAATGCATCATTCCCCTCCCTGACGCAGGTAAACCAGTAGAAAGAGGAACGGGAGGTACGAAGCATGCTTTACATGTTGCCATGAGGGTCACAGAGCAGCTGATTGCCCAAAGGGAATGAGTCAGCAAAAAGGAGACAAGCCCCCTCCTCAGAAGGCTCCTCTCCCTCCAAAGATGGTCAAGGGGAAGGCATCCATGGCGACTGAGATGGCGCTGCCCCCCCCGGCCAACTCCCTGCCAGACGAGTGGAGTCAGAGGTGGAAGGAGATGTTGAATGGATGCTGGGAAACAATTACGATTTTCTTTAGACACCTGACAAAGCAGAGATGCATTGGTAAGTTTCAATTGTGAAATTGTGAGGGTTAGGGTAGAGTTGCTGAACCCTGAGACAGGTCTGCGGATGGAAGCAAACGTGATGCTAGATTGTGAATATACCAGGTGTCTGATCACTCCAGCACTAGCTAATCAGCTGGGTGTAAAAGCCCAACTTCTAAAAACACCTGTAGTTTTCTTACAGTTAGATGGATCCACAGCCAACGGGACCCCAATAAGAGAAAAGACAATTTTTTTTAGAAATGAGAGCAGGATCCCACCGGGAAACCTTACAATGTTTGATATCCTCTATGGCCCACCAGCCAATCATACTGGGAGTCCCCTGGCTGAGGTGGCAAAACGCCCAGATTGTTTGGAAGGGTGAAACTTTTACCTTACATGATGGAAGCTGCAGCTTCAAGAACATCTCACAGCTAACCCGCATAGTGAAGGAAGCCACATGTGGTTGCAGCCACATCACGAGATGTCCCGTTAGACTGCATACCCAGTGTCTACCATGATTTTGCGGATGTGTTCAGTGAAAAAGAAAGTGACCAATTGCCCCCCCCCCAAACAGAAAAACAGATTGTGCCATTGAAATCGAGCCCAACGCCAAACTGCCAAGCTCCAAACTATACGCCATAGCTGAACCAGAAAAAAGAGCTCTGAGAGAGTTCATTGACAAAAACCTAGCCAGGGGCTTTATTGAACCAGCAAATTCGTCCTGCTTTGTTCCATCCAAAGGCGAATGAGTCTCTAAGACTGTGTGTTGATTACCGGGATCTGAACGCAATCTACACCTCCAACAATTATCCCCTTCCATTGATATCTGACATGTTGGCCCAATTGGGGGAGGCCCAGATATTCACCAAATTGGACCTTGGGGAAGTGTTTTTTAGAATAAGGGTTTGGCCAGAGGATTGCTGGAAAAGAGCTTTCAATTGGCATCTAGGAAGTTTTTCCTTCAACGTCATGTCATTTGGACTAAAAGGCAGTCCCTGGGTTTTCATGCAATTTGTAAACGAGATCTTTCATGATTGGGTGTATAAAGGAGTTATAATTTATCTGGATGACATCCTTGTTTAGTCAAAATATATGGACAAGCATATAAAAATAACCAGGTGGTTCCTACAGATATTGCAGGAAAATGAGCTGTACGCCAAGCTCTCAAAGTGCAAATTTCATAAGATTGAACTGGACTGCTTAGGTGTCCGCATATCCCCTGGAGGCCTGCACATGGACCCAGCCAAAGTACAGGACGTGTTGGCTTGGGATCCACCGCAAACTAGGAAGCAACTCCAAGGGTTCTTGCTAATTTCTATGGACAATTTATCTGTAACTTAGTAGAAATTGTACTCCCCTTAACGGATTTGTTAAAGACCATGAGGAAGAGAGAGAGAAAAAGGACCGAGTCCCTGGGGGCGAGGTTAGCATGGACATCAGAATGCCAAAAAGTGCAAGTTTACCTCCCAGCCCATTTTGATCCATGCTCAGTTGGATAAACCTTTTGTTGTCCATTGTGATGCCTCAGAAGCAGCGTATGCAACCAGATGACAATGGACAGTTAAGGCCTGGGGACATACTTGTTTAAGGAGTTCTCAGACACTGAGAAATGGTGGCACATGTGGGAGAAAGAATCATTTGCACTGTTGCATTGACAACACTTCTTGGAAGGGATGACGATCCCCTTTGAAGTGTGGACTGACAATAAAAATCTACAAACCTTGCAGACCCCCCAAAGACTGAATGCCAAGCAGAACTACTTGGCGGACGCTCTCTCCTGCATGCCAGCATGTCAGGCTTACTTCAAAGGACCAGTCTGAACGCAGATCAAAGACAGCTGCTCTCAAACACAATCTTTATTGAAGAATACATGACTTTGGAAAAGTCGAGAATGACCTAATGTTTACATACATCTAATTTTATCACTTCTGATGCAACGTAATATCACACGCAAATATCATCATCAAACCCCACCTTCTGGATCACATTTCCACCAAGGTTTCTATCCCCCCCACACTACAGCAATTATAATTGTTTATACTTTCACCCCTGAGTTCCCAGGCTCATTTTATCTTCTCCCGCCAGGTGCTCGCATGTTTATGTTATGAAGTCAGATTCAGGGCTTGGAAATTCAGCCCTGGGATCTGGCTGCATGACATGGCGCCCCCGTTTTCTTCGTCCTCCTCTTCGGTTCTTCTTTCACCATAGTCCTGAAACAAATCAAACAATAACTCTATGGGTCCATTTTGTCTAAAGTCCCCATATATTTTTTCAGCAAGCTGCGATGGAAGACTGGGTGTATTTTCCCTAAACTTTTTGGCAATGCCAATTGGAAAGTCACTTCATTGATAACACCCTGTATTCTGAATGGCCCAATATATTTGGGGCCCAGTTTTCTTGAAGGTAACCCCAATTTGATGTTTTGGGTACTTAACCACACTAGATCTCCTTTATCTAATTTATCGCCTTCCACCCTCTTTCTGTCTGCGAACGTTTTATACTTTTTGTGTGCTTCTTTTAACGATGCAGTCACTTGATTCCAACATTCCATCATTTGCGTTTTCCATTTCCCTGCCTCTGTCCCTTCATTTTCTGTCCACCTCGGCAATTGGGGTAAAGGTTGTATTTCATACCCGTAAACTACTTCAAAGGGGGTTTTATTTGTTGCTGAATGTATAGTTGAATTAAAGGCTAGTTCCGCAAACGCCAACCACCTAGACCAGTCATTTTGTCTCATGTTAGAGTACATTCGAAGGAACTGCCCAAGCGTTTGCTGAGTACGTTCTACCGCCCCGTTTGTCATGGGGTGAAAAGCAGAACTTAAACTCCTTTCTGCTCCTAGCATTTCCAAGAATTTTTCCCAAAATTTTGCTGTGAATTGTACTCCTCTGTCACTGACTACTCTACTTGGACATCCATGTAATTTGTAAATATGGTTTATGTACAATTCAGCTAGTTTCTCAGCCGATGGTAGCTTCGTCAGTGCTATAAAGTGGGCCTGTTTAGAAAACAGGTCTAATACTGTCCAAATATAACGATGTCCTTTGCTGACTGGCAGTTCTCCCACAAAGTCCATAGCTACACATTCCCAAGGCCTGGTAGGTTCCGCTACTGTCTGTAACAATCCCATAGGCTTCCCTCCTCCCGATTTATTTCTGGCACAATCATCACATTGGACAACATGATTCTTTATGTCCTTCCTCATTCCTGGCCACCAACAATGTTTTGCTATTGCCTTTGTTGTTTTGGTAATTCCTGTATGACCAGCGCTCTGGTTGTTGTGAAAACGATGCAGAATCTTAATCCTTAATATTGCTGGGATATACAGTTTCTTGTTTACAAACCAAAATCCCCCCTTCTGGTCCCCCTTTTCTGCGTTGGACGCGATCCATTGATCTCCTTTATAAGACTGTTTTAGTTCATTTCCCCAGTTATCTTCCCCGCCGAGTTCGACAAAAGCCGTGTCCTCCTTTTGGGTTTGTGCTCTTGTCCTGACAGCTAAGCCCCATTGTTTGTCAGAGAATATTGTCCCCTCCTTTGCTGTGGTTAGGCCTTCGTGTTGAGGCATGCGTGAAAGAGCATCTGCCAAGACATTCTGTTTCCCTTGAAAAAACTTTAATTGGAAATCGAATCTGCTGAAGTATTGCGCCCATCTGATTTGTTTGGGGGACAATTTTCTAGGAGACTTTAAATACTGGAGATTCTTATGGTCAGACCAAATTTCGAATGGGATTCCGCTTCCTTCGAGGAAGTGTCGCCAGCATTCTAAGGCTTTTAATATGGCTAATGCCTCTTTTTCCCATATTGGCCAACTTTTTTCAGTTTCGCTGAACTTCCGTGACAAATATCCACAGGGTTTTAAGTTCCCATTTTGATCCTTTTGCAATAGCACTGCCCCGTACGCACAGTCTGAGGCATCGCAATGGATTATGAAAGGGCTCCTGATATCAGGGTGTTTTAGGATGGGTCCTTCAGTGAAGCATTCTTTTAAGGTCTCGAATGCCTTTTGGCATTCTGGCGTCCAACTCAGTTTGGCGCCGGGAGCTTTCACTTTTGCTGTCTCCCCTTTCCCTTTTGTTTTTAAAAGTTCTGTAAGGGGTGCGGTTATTTGTGCAAAGCCTTTTATGAAGGGTCTGTAAAAATTTGCAAACCCCAGAAATGATTGTAATTGCCTCCTTGTTTGAGGCACTCCCCATTCTTTCACATCTGCTACTTTAGCTGGATCCATAGCTAACCCTTCTGGAGACATCCGATATCCCAGAAAGTCAATTTGAGTTTTATTAAATTCACATTTGGACAGTTTTGCGTACAGCTTTGCTTCTCTTAGTCTCTGCAAAACTTCCCGGACCAATTTTACGTGCTTTTCCTTATCTTCAGAAATGATCAAGATATCATCAAGGAATATGAACACCCCTCTGTACAATAACGGGTGTAGTATTTCATTTATAAGCTGCATAAAGCAGCCGCTTCCATTTTTTAACCCGAAAGGCAAAATTTCGTATTCAAAATGGCCGAATGCGCAGGAAAATGCGGTTTTCCAAGTATCCTCCGGTTTGATCCTTAATTTATGATACGCTTCAATTAAATCCAGTTTAGTAAATATGCTCCCTTTCTTCAATACGGTAATTAAATCCTTGACTAAGGGCATAGGGTATTTATTGTCCTTGGTAATTGCGTTTAAATTTCGATAATCAATGCACAATCTTAGGGAATTGTCTTTCTTTCTCCTAAATAACACTGGAGCCCCGAGAGGAGAATTAGATGGCTTAATGAAGCCTCGAGCCAGGTTTTTATCAATGTATTTTCTCAATTCCTCCTTCTCTTGCACAGACATGGGATACACTTTTGGTTTTGGTAAGTCTGCTCCTGGGGTTATTTCAATCCCTACTTCTATATTTCTTTTGGGAGGCAATTTACTGGCCTCTTTCTGATTG
Source organism: Anolis carolinensis (assembly GCF_035594765.1). Classification (NCBI taxonomy): domain Eukaryota; kingdom Metazoa; phylum Chordata; class Lepidosauria; order Squamata; family Anolidae; genus Anolis; species Anolis carolinensis. The sequence continues at coordinate 189,634,528 of NC_085842.1, forward strand.
AAAACATCCGCAAAGTCTCTGTATTCAGGTGGCAATAGCTGTGGGTCTATTTCCCCTGCTTCGTCTTCCTCGTCCTCCTCTTCTGCAATTTTGCTTATCTCCCATTGCATCTGCTGTTCTTTAAATGCTAAGCTTTTTCCTCTCCAATCTACTTCAGGATTTGCTTGTTCGAGCCATGGTATCCCCAATATTACATGGTATGTGGCAATAGGGGCTATCACAAAGGATATTCTTCCTCCCCATTTGCCTATTTTGCATGGAACTCCCCGTAATTCCTTTGTAGATACTTCCCCAGCAGCGACTGATCCATCTAGCTGCGAAAATGCAATTGGGGAGTCAAGTGCCATCTGCTGGCATTTCAGCGCTCCTGCTAATTCTGGGGTTATAATGTTCCTAGAACACCCGCAGTCTACAAACGCCTTGCAGGTGGCCCGATTTTCTAGCCCCGAGAGGCAAATTGGTACTACTATCATGCGTTTGTCCCGACTCACCAATCTTTCCGAAGATTCTGGGGCCTGCACCTCCTCCTCCGCACGCCTCCCGGTTGCTGGCTTGGGTTTTGGGGCTTTTGGCGGCTCCCCCTTCCGGGCCCAGCATTCCGCTGCTCGGTGGCCCGTCTTCCCACATACAAAGCATCCCGGTTTAGGTTTGTTGTCGTCTCCTCTGGAGGGAATCCCCGGCCTCCCTCCGGGTCTTTCTTGCTTCCTCGTTTCTCCTCGACCTCTCGCCACCGGTCTTTGCTGGCCGCTGCTGCTCCTGAAGCGCTTTACTTGGGCCAGGGTAGATTCGACGCGCCCCGCTAGTTGAATCCATCCCTGGAGCGTCTCGGGGTCGTCTCTGTGCGCTGCCCAGCTGAAAATCTCGGGGCGTAGTCCCTCTTTAAATAGTTCCACTTTGGTTACTTCAGACCACTCCGGTACCCTTTCCGCGAGGTGGAGGAATTCCTCTGCGTACTCGGGCACCGTTTTGTCCCTCTGTTTTATTCCTTTCAGCTGGTCTCGAGCCCTCAATTGCTCTAGCCGGTCTCTGAACCGGTTCTCCAGTGCGGCGAGGAAGCGGGGCACTGACCTCAGGCATGGGTCGCGTCTGGCATGCAATTGCACATACCAGCTGGCCGCTCCTCGCTTTAGTGTGTTGCCGATGGCTCGAACCCTGCTTGCTTCGGAGGGAAAGGTGTGTGCGTTGTCTTCCATGTATCCTCTAATGCTAATTAGAAAAAAGTTCAGTTCATCTGATTCCCCTCCGTATTCCAGCTTGAGATCTTCCCTTCTAGGCATCCATTCTGCAGCCCTTTGATGTTGTCTGGGCGGCATGGGGAAGGGTTGCATCAGGTTTCCTCGGGCGGCTCCTTGGAACACGCCGCGCCCCACTCCGGTGGTCATTCTGCGCGGCTCCTGGAAGTCTGCCGCCGCTGTCGGCTCTTCCGCCCATCCGCGTACTGGCCTAGCTGTAGCCCCCTCATCTCGCCTTTCCTCGTCGTACGGCACATCCTCCTCCTCTTCCTGGACCCCCCGCTCCTCTCCGCCTTCGTCTGCGAATCCACTGGACCCGATCCCTGGCCCCAGTGGCCTTTCCACCCCGACGCCCATTCGGGGGGTTAGGAGCTCTGTTGGAGACGGCGGCCTCAGGGTCCCCAGGGCTCGCTGACGCTCCACTTCTCGCGCCATGCTGTCCCGGAACTGCAGCTCCTGCCAGTATTCCTCATCTCCCTCGTCCCTTGCCGCCACGGGGCTCTGCGTTGACGCCCGCTGGCCCCTCTGGCTCCAATCTCCTTCTTTGCTTGGTTCTCTCTCGGCGCCATATCGGCTGGCCTCCTTCTGGAGATTCTCTTCCAATAATGGCACCAATCTCCCCACGGTTTCCGACAGCCTGGATAAATTAGTTTCCAGGATGGATAACCGCAGGGCCACGGTCTCCGGCATACTTCCTCCAGATCCCCAACTGGTTTCTGCAGCCGCAGAGACGCCTCTTCCGAGCCTGGGAATTCTCTGGGTCACGCCGTTCGGCTTGGGGTACCCCGTAGAGGAAGCTATGGCTTGCAGCGTCTCTTCTCTCTTCGGCCGGGCCCCTTGCAAAGGCCTCTCTGCCTCATTTGGGCTTTGATCTTCTTCCTCGCTCATTATCACTTCACTGCGAATTCCGCAGGAGGGTGAGAAATGGGATTCTCGACTTTACTGTCAGGCTTACTTCAAAGGACCAGTCTGAACGCAGATCAAAGACAGCTGCTCTCAAACACAATCTTTATTGAAGAATACATGACTTTGGAAAAGTCGAGAATGACCTAATGTTTACATACATCTAATTTTATCACTTCTGATGCAACGTAATATCACACGCAAATATCATCATCAAACCCCACCTTCTGGATCACATTTCCACCAAGGTTTCTATCCCCCCCACACTACAGCAATTATAATTGTTTATACTTTCACCCCTGAGTTCCCAGGCTCATTTTATCTTCTCCCGCCAGGTGCTCGCATGTTTATGTTATGAAGTCAGATTCAGGGCTTGGAAATTCAGCCCTGGGATCTGGCTGCATGACACCAGCAGCTGATTATTCTGCCCCAGGGGAGTTGTGGACTGTGTTCTTTTGGCAGCAGTTGGGCCTGATTGTACAGATCTGCTCCCAACAACGGGATAAAGCTCCCCCTGCTAGCCACCTGGCCGGACTTGCAGATGAGCTGAAGGAGGTGGCGCAGGGGGACGACTGGCTTCAGTCTCATAAAGGGGAGCTAACTCAACAGGAGGTCTTGTGGACTTATGGATCAAAGTATTATGTGCCCTTAGCTCTCTGAGGGAAAATCTTGGCCCAGTCCCATGATGCAAAGGTCTCTGAATATTTTTGATTTACAAAAACCCTAAGGCTACTTTCTTGCCAGTTCTGGCCTACCATGTGCAAGGATGTCAAGGACTATGTACATGAGTGTTCCATGTGCGCCAAGGCCAAGCAGAAGCTGGGCAAGCCTATGGGGTTGTTGCAGCTGGTGGCAAGCCCAACCCAGCCATTGCTATATTGCTATGGATTTCATCATTGAACTGCCTGACAGTCACGGATATAACACCAAATGGACTATAATTGACTTTATTTTCTAAGCAGGCACATTTTGTGCCCCTCAAGAGACTTCCTTCTGTGCTGGAGCTGGCTAAGTTGTCTTTGCATCACATTTTTAGACTGCATAAGTGCCCAGAATGCATCATATCAGATCAAGGCCCCCAATTCACATCCAAGTTTTGGAAATCCTTTGTCAAACTGAGTGGGCACTTAGCACAGTGTTCCATTTATCCCGGTAATTCTCTGCATCTAAACAATTAGTTGTCAATATTCTGTTAAATCATACTTACTGAAATTTAAGTATCTTATTACTTGAATGTATTTTATCCCATTTTAGTTTTCAGAAAGTTCTGAAGTCAGTTTAGATTATTATTATTATTATTAATGCTTGTGACTTTTGACATTACAATATGCTTTTTCTCTTGTGCAAGGAACTGCATGTTGTGCCCCAGAAATCCAGAGCTCTGATCTCCTATCAGGATGTAGCGATGTTCAAACAACTCTCCAGACCATGAGGTAAGAAGACCGTGTGCTGTTCAAAGTAAAGTCGGGAGAATAGGTATAAAGCAGCAGCGCTGAGGCTAAGCTTTCAGTATAATTGTTTCCAAATCTGAATCTGCTAAATTCAGTAGTGGCTGCTAGATACTTGGGACATTTATGAACTTGTGTTGGTTTGGTCTAGCTCCCTTTTAAGTTTGAAGTACAGTAGAGTCTCACTTATCCAACACTCACTTATCCAACGTTCTGGATTATCCAACGCATTTTTGTAGTCAATGTTTTCAATATATCGTGATATTTTGGTGCTAAATTCGTAAATACAGTAATTACTACATAGCATTACTGCATATTGAACTACTTTTTCTGTCAAATTTGTTGTATAACATGACGTTTTGGTGCTTAATTTGTAAAATTATAACCTAATTTGATGTTTAATAGGCTTCTCCATAATCTCTCCTTATTATCCAACATATTCGCTTATCCAACGTTCTGCCGGCCCGTTTATGTTGGATAAGTGAGACTCTACTGTAATTATTTCTGTATCAATTTGTTGAATCATGAGTTCATAACAGGAGCTTAAGTCCTGCCATGTTTTCTTGAGCATAATGTTGTATCTCTCTGTCAGTTATTTGTGTATCTGCTTATAAAGCTATGCATCTATACACTGAATGATGGGTGTTTTCATGTTTTTAAGCATGTTGATATTATTTGCTTTAGTGAAGGCTTCGTGAGAAAATTGTCATTAGCAAAGAATTATCTATGGCACTCTCAAAGATTGCTCTTATGGGAGAAAATATTTATCGGTAACTATGTCAGTGTGAGGGAAAGTCTGTGCAAGAGGTATGGTAGCTGCTTGTCGACAAATAGGGTAGAAGCCCATATATTACTTGAATTGTGCTACCTTTAAATATTAGATTTGCAAATGTCCATGATAGAACATGCTACTTTGTTCCCTTAAATAAAGTTTCTAATATTTTTGCAAACTTTTTTTCCTAGAGTAAACCTGTATCTGACAGTTACTGACAACTGAACCTCATTGTATTACAGCATTTAAAATCTTTCCTCGTGTAAATAAAAAATTTCTGTGCTCATAGTCTGCAGGGAGTCACAGCATCTTCTCTAGAATTTTCCAGGCAGTGGGGAACAAGTAACTTCTTCTTTGAACATTGCAGGTACATGCAGCTGGCCAACTTGACAGGCATTCCAGCACTAGTAGTGCCAATTGGATATACTGTTTCAGGCCTTCCCATCAGCCTTCAGGTAACTATTACTTTTTTCACTGATCCTCAGCAGTTGGCACTTGCTTTCTTATTCACATGGTCTATTCTGTGCTAAAAGAAAGAGTGCTTTGCTAAAGCGGACAGATAGCCAAAGTATACAGGCAGTCCCCGAGTTATGAACAAGATAGATTTTATAGGTTGGTTCTTAAGTTGATTTGAAGTTGGAACAGGTGCCTTTTTAAGTGCAACTCCAGAGATAGATAAATACTAGTTTTGGATAGCATAGGGAAGATGTTTGTCTTGCTGTTTGTGCCCCTGTTCTCATAATATATATGACTTTATTTATATTCCGCCCTATTTCCCAGAGACTTCACAAGAGTTCACCTCAATTCTCCCTTGTGAACTGTGAAATCGCACATATGGTATTTCCTGTGCTTGTGCCTACAGCTTTGGAATCTTCTAGAGATCTTTTTGACATTTTTAGGCGATAGCCCCACCCATTCTCCCCATAAAGAGTATATATAGCCAGTGGGAGGGGCTACTCCCCCAGTTCCTTTCATTCATTGCTGTGTCAGCTGCTAAGGAATCTTGGCTCTAACTAGCTCTGTTCTTTTGGACTGCCCTTACTGTCAGTGACTTGGACTGACTCTAATCTGCCTTCTTGTATGTTTTGACCTGGACTGTTTCTCTGATTACCTTGTCTCTCCATTCCTGACTTTGAACTGTCTCTGGATAAGTAGTTTACTCTATTGCCCTTGTAAAATGTCAGCTACTACTTTATAAAGAGGTGTACCTCTTGCTCCAGCAAGATCCCGGATAACGATAGGCACCACACTTGCCTGTTATGCTTGGGAGAAGGGCATTGTTCCATCTATAGTAGAGTCTCACTTATCCAACCTTCGCTTATCCAGCCTTCTGTATCATCCAATGCAGTTTGCCTCCCGCCTGGATCCAGAGCGGGTCAACACGCCCAACAACAACACAAGTGCAGCCACACTCCCAAACAAGTGGTAGACTTGTTGTAAAACATGATGTTTTGGTGCTTAATTTGAAAAATCATAACGCAATTTGACGTTTAATAGGCTTTTCTCAATTCCTCCTTATTATCCAACATTTTCGCCTATCCAACGTTCTGCCGGCCTGTTTATGTTGGATAAGTGAGACTTTACTTCATATGGGATTTACTCCTCAATCGAGGAAGAACTGGGAATCAAGACTTAAAGCTGCCCTGTTATGAGCAGGCTCTCCTGCCCTCACTCACCCCAGTGAGGCCTCCCACCCTTCCAGCCACAGAGGCATTGGAAATGGGAGAGAACTCCTTACCTCTGGCTGTCTCCTCTCTGAATCCGGTGACCAGTAAAAAGAAATCTAAAAAGGACAGGCCTCGGGAGCCTGCTTTTGGGTGCGAAACCCCGTTGGAGAAGCTTAAACTGCCCAAATGGCAGCAATAAGCACTTCTGTTATTATACTGTCAGGCAAGCAGTACATGGAAAGCGCTGCACCGCCCCTAGTGGCAGCTACTGTTTGTACCTTGGGGGATCAGGCACCCCTCCCTCCTGTTGGTGAGGCACAGCCACAGCCCTTTGTAGGGATGCAGCAAGCAGAAGGTAGTGCTCCAATCCCTGCCTCAGCTACGTTGTCTGCGCTCCCTCTACAGACTGCCCGGGATCTGTAGGGCTCGCCTCCAATGCCGGCCCTCCACACCTGAGGCCCCAGAACCAAATATCAATCTTTTTTGTGTGTGAAGATTGCACATTACCTAGACCGTCTGCTCCAAGAGGACCAGCGTTTGCCCAAAGCTTTCCAGGCAGAGGCCATCTCTCTAGCCAAGCTTCAAAAAGATTTCGCAAAGCACCTGGCAGTCTGCTGGGAAACTATTTGCTACAGCCACCTCCATTCGCTGCTGTGCCTAGCTTCTGTCATCAACCTTATCTGAGGAAGGCTGTGATTTGGCTGAAGATCTGCCCATGCATGATGATGGCCTTTTTAACTCAGAGACTGATGATAAACATGGACAGGAGATATGTCAGGCTGCACATAAGTACGGTTGTGCAGCACAGCCTCACAGCCAGCAGAAAATGCGTTGGCAACCAACTGTTCCATACTACCATAGGAACTTTGGTAATAATTATAATATGGTAGCTAGGCCATGCAATCCTACAAATACTAGATTCCAGGCCAGGTGGAAGCAGCCTTAAGGGGTTAAGAACTGACCTCAGGGCTACCAGGGTAAGCCAAAGTAACTAGGGGGAGCCAAGCAGCGTCTTTGATGTCGCACTTTCATCCCAGAGCCTGGATCCCAGCCTTCTTTTTTCCACGGACACTCTGGCCACATTTTCTGCCTCGCTGGACTCCTTAACCACCACTGCAGTTTTTTCTCGTTAAACAAATTTTTGATGCTGTACAGCATGTTCGGGCCCTCCTTTGTTTAGATCCCAGTTGGCGGCATTCGCTAATGTCTGGGTCCAACAGACATTTTTGCTTATCCAACATTCTGACGGGCCGTTTATGTTGGATAAGTGAGACTCTACTGTATCTTACTTTCTAGATCTTGAACTGACTGCAGGTAATACCATATGTGCAATTTCAGAGACCACAAAGAAATGAGTTTGACATCCCTACAGTCTGCATCCAGTTCTTTCAAGCAATCATTAGTTGCTCAGTCTTCCTGCAGTCCTTCCACACATTTATTTATACCCCACCTTACTCCCAGACTGCAGGAATAATAGATTACCATAAGGCAGCATATACAACGAAACATACATGTTGAGTCTCTCTTATCCAGAAATCTGAGATACTCCACTTACACACATCTTTTTTCCTGCCAGTTGCTCATTTCCACCTTTGGGGAAAGGGGGCTAGTCACATATTCAGTGTCCATTGATTTTGTCCTCAAGGAGTAAGAAAGCGCAAAAGTGAAGGGGACACTTCTGTGCACACCTTCCACTGGCCAATAGTAGTTTGTAGTGGGGTGAGCATTCCTGGAAGCAACCCAGAGGATCATTGCAGATTGATTCTGTTGACTGCTGCATGTATCCATCCTCAAGAGAATTTTTAAAAACCTCCCTTTCTGGCTACTTTGCTCAGAGTGTGGAAAATGCTGACAGTTGGGGAAATGCCTGGGAATCTGCTCTTCATAGTGTTCTTGTGTGATTCCTACTTCCCTTTTCCCTGTCCAGTTTCTGTCAGTAGCGGAGAGGCTCCTTGGTGGATGTGTGACTCACCTCCTTTCTCCCAATTACTCATTCACTATGTATATGCGAATATAGGTATTCCAAACTTTGAAAAATATCTGGTCCAAAGCATTTTAGATAGAAATTCAACCTGTAGTTGAAACATACAAACATTAAGAGTAAAAACTATCCTCATTTCTTTCCAGCCAGAGTGCAAATGATCTGACCATGTCTTAATTATTTCTCTCTGCATTCTTTCTCATGCTGTATATCTTTTGTTTTCAGATTATGGCAAAGTGGTGGGATGAAGCATTGCTGTTTCGGATTGGCTTGAAGCTGGAGAAATTTCATGACACAATAGCAAAACCAGCTATTTATTATGACATTCTTGGGTAACAGGACTAGCTACAGGATTGAAAGCTTGATGCAGACCAAAAAGAGATTATTCTTACAGTCTGAGTGACTTACGACAGGAGATTTTATAAAAAGCATATATGAAACAGTAACTTATTAAGGAAAGTAAAACCTTTATTTTGGCTGGTTACAGATCTTATGCCAATCATGTCTGGCATAAATACTACTGGATCTTGCACAGGCTCATAGGTAGCAAAGAGTTTGTCCACTTTCATTATTTCTGGAAGATAGTTTTGAAAACTTGTCTCTTGTATTCAACAACTAATCCTGTCTGCCCCATAGTGCTGTCAATACATGATTTCTTGTGTAGAACAGAAAGGATTTTATTTCAAGGGCTGACAATTTAAAGAAAACACTGGGAAAACTGTAGAGCTTTGAGTACCTAGAGTTGTCCTTCTGTTCCAAATGAATCAACCAAATTGCCATAAAATCAACGACCCTATGCCAATGAAGAAAAATGAGTAGTATCAGATCCCAACACAGAATTTTTTTTTCTTTTCAACGAAGAATACTTGTCTTTTCTCAAGATACCAGATTACAGCTTGCCTTTGAAGAATTTTTTTCCTAAAGTATATTGGACTGTGCGTATAAAGGTTAACTTTACTTACACTGATGGGAAGAAATGGAAAATGTGCATTTGTAATACTCACCCCTTTTAGGGCATGGTCAATGTACTCAGAATTCAAGATTCTGGCTGAACTATTTCCAAATATATTTTTGCTTTAGTTTTCAGAGGTGCAGGGGTTAATTTGTATTTTCACCCATTTTAAAACCTTGGGCTTTCAGAAATGTCTCTTGATCAGTGAAGTAATAAAGCACTAGCTTTATGTTGGATGTGCCTCTAAACTAGGGGGGGGGGCTGTGGACACTAAAGAGACCAGTTTTCACATGCATTGAAACATTAAATTGGATGAAGATCCTAACTTCAACTTCTAATTGTGGTTTGTGTCTTTCTAAACTGCAACTCTGGCAAATTTCAGATTTTGGAGGGGGGCTTATGCAGTCACAAAAAGCAACACTGTCCATGCCTGTTTTAAAGGTTTTACACACTTATATACACTTAATTAAAGGAATAAAAGGTAGAGCCAGCCATGTAAATATTGTACTCAAATTAGTCTGAGCAAGAAAATGTAATCGGGAACAATTAAGGCTTGGAAGTATTTCTTAGAAATCATGTTTGAGCAATTATGGATATTCATCAGGTTCACTTTCCCCACCAAATGTTGCCCTCTTTGTTTGCAGTCGTCATAATATTGTGATAACAGGGCAGGGCAATGCAAGGCGTAACCTTCCATGTCAAATAAGGTCTACTAGGCACTTGAGACATGCTTATGCTGGGCTTTAGAAACTAACACTACTCGATCCACTGGTAGTCCAATAGCCCCAGAATTGAGAGAAGTTTCATCTTGACATTTACAGTCTAGTTTCTTTGTCCTATCATATAAACACCTGATGTATTCAGCTATGAAAGTGTGGACGTCAGAGCCTGCTGACCAGTAAAACCCTTCTTGTTTTGGACACCTGTGTGCAGCATGATCCTATAGTCAAACAAATTCACAGGATCTCTGCATGTCTGAATATACAAAACTGTTCAGTATATGATTAATTAAAAGAGTTGTTCCTACATCTAGGTCAATGCAAGACTGACTCAGAAACAATGCTTGAACACCTTCTCTACAGTTGAATGCTTGAGACTATTTACTTAGTTTACAAAGATCCAGCTCTTCTTGATTTTTTTAAAGAGACAATTTTTAAACGTGTACATAGCTTTTGATTAAGCTGCCATCTCAGGTATGATTGGATTTCTGTACGCTTTTTACAATGTCTAGATGAGAACTGTTTTCAACTACAGTACTTGACATTTTACTATGCTCTATTGGAAGAAACACAACCAGGAGTTGGGTTGGGTATTAAACAGAAGGAATACATTAGCACCTATGAGAAGGGTAAGGCTTAATCACACTCCTTAGCCCTTATAGTGGGGGCAAAATGTGGTGGATGTCCTTACAGCAATTTAGATCTAAAAAGCAATCTGCTGCTCTTTCACCTAAAAATGTACCATGTGTTTGTAAATTAGATACAGTCATAGTCCTTTCTACTACTTTCCTGCCTTTTAGTTATGTGCAAACTGAACATCCTACCATGTTTTCCTGAAAATAAGACATCCCCTGAAAATAAGAACTAGTAGAAGTTTTTGGAGAATTGCCAAATACAAGACATCCCCCCAAAAGTAAGACTTAGAGGAGGGAACCGCCGCCGCCAAGGAAGACTCATGTGGCGCGAAGGAGGGGGGAAAGGCATGTGCCTTTCCCTCCTTCGCCTTCCACGGCAGCAGCTCCACCAAGGAAGGTTTGCAGTGGCGACCTCTGCTGAGGAAGGTGATGGAGGAAGGAAAGGTGCACACCTTTTCCTCCTCCTTCACCTTCCTCGGTGGCTGCAGCGGCTCCCTCCTCTGCCGAGGAAGGCATGTGTGGTGTGAAGGAGGGAAAGGCACACACTTTTCCCTCTTTTGTGCCGCACACGCCTTCCTCGATGGTGGCAGAGCAAAATAAGAAATCCCCTGAAAAATAAGACCTAGCGCGTCTTTAAGAGCAAAACTTAATATAAGACACTCATTTTCGGGAAAACATGGTAGGCACCTTGCGACAACGATAGTGTGTGATGGGTTCTCGGTATCCAGTTCTGGAACCTCCTGTGGATACCAAAATCCATGGATGCTGAAGTCCCATTATTTGCAAGGGTATAAAATGACATCTCTTATATAAAATGGTGAACAACTCAAATGAGTGCCAGAGAGAACCTAAGGATCTGTGAAATGATCCAGCAAGGTATGCCTACACATCAAAATCAACAGTTGCTTTTTGGAATTTTTTCTCCAAATATTTTGGTTCAATCTGCGGTTATGGAATATGGAGGACTGATTGTATATTTCTTGTTCTGGAATATGTCTTCATGTAAAGCCATGAACAAAAAAGGGATTGTGTTTATATAAAACTGATAGTAAACTCTGTAATAGATGGAGTGACCACACATACAGTCCTCTTGCTTCACATAGATATATTGATATACAGTATATACACAATGATTTTCATATATAAAATAACACCTTGTTTATAAAGCGACATTTAATTGCCACTTGGCCCTTCCCCTCCCCACAAAAACAGTAGTATACAAAATATAAAATATTTTTAAATATTTATAAACAGCTGCAAGAAAAAAATAGAACTGTATGAAAATATCCTTCCCTTCCTCAGAGAATGAGCTAGTGGGCTTTCAACCCATAGCTACTGAGAGGATAAGAGTATGCTCTGCCTAATACTATCCGGTCCCGCAGGAGTTTAAATAAGACATAGTAGTTGCAGAACAGTATCAGGGCCATGGAGAGCGTGTGGTTCCACTTCTCTGAGCGAAGCAGAGAGTAGAGCTGATAGCAGACTACACTGCCTTCAATGAGAATCAGCAGGTTGAGGAGCCGTAATGGATGGTGAAAGAGGAACTGCAAGAGGGAAGGAAACAAGCAATTAGATCACCAATCTGTTTCAGTGGACAACAAACTCACCAACACAAGTGGAAAAGCAAAATGTTACACTCCTGCAGCCTCAGCTAAACTAGGGTACATTTAACTCCTGGTTCTAAATGACAGTGGCTCTGGGGTTTTGCAATGGAAGACATGTACAAGAAAAAATAGCTCTTTATATTTCAGAATAAGCTTGTGCTGGTTGCTCTGAATGGCTACAAACTTACCCACACTTCAGGATAAAGCCAACTGAAATAGTTTGCTTCTGAACATACATGCTGGGGATTGGATTATTAATATTTTCAGTGATTTGGTGAAGTTAATAAAGTGCCCAAATATTCATTGAGAAGATGAAGCAAGCTTTTTGCTCCTCCAAGAGATAGGACACAAACCACTGGGTACAGATCCCAGTCAAGGAGATTGCGATTCAGCATCACGAAGACCTTGGTTGTAAGAACAGTACTTGGCCATAAAAACTACTGCCTGGAAGGTGGTGGACTCACTTTCAGCAGAATTTTTTTTACCTGGAGGGGATCACATTCCCCTGGAATTTCCACAAAAATCTGCAAGCAACAATTTGTCCTTATTTCCAGTCATCTCAACCATTTGGGTAAATATTTTCAACAGTAACCTGGAAATCAATTTGCTAATTGAAAAAAAAGCCCCCTCTGAACCTAAAAAATGGCAAAATTGTTTTCAGTGTCCTTTACAGCAAGTTGGTTTCAGAGTGTGTGTGTAAAACAAACCATGGGCAGGCCACACTTTCCCCACACTTTGACTAATCCTTGAAATCACTTCAACCATAACATTGTTTAAGACTTGCATGTTCTTTGAAGCACTGTACAGATATATAGTTCATGATAGTAAGAGAAATAAAACATGGAAGGCTTGTAAAGATAGGTGTTTTTGATCAGTGTCAAAAGTCAGCACCTCGACAGTAAACACCTTTCTTTGAACAACTGCAGTGGCTTTGGAAATCTGTAGCACCACCGAGAGCGCCTGACCAGGTGGCCCTGTGGACTCAAAGGAACTGGGATCAGGTTGCCAGTGATTAGTTACTGAAAGTTTTAAAAATTGAAAAATAAAAGCTTTCACAGAAGTTTGCTTTGCTGGTAGTTCATGCTACCGAGAGGCCTAACTAAAATGCTTGAGTCTTGCAGCAGAAGATCAGTCAGTGAGCTCTGCCTTCTTGGCTTTTGTAACAACACGTCTTTATACCCACTTCTTTATTTCCCAGGATTGGGAAATATTTGGCTCATCAGATGATAGTGAATAGCAACCCAGCCTCCCGTATCACTGGCTAAGGATGATGAGACAAACATCTGGAGGGAGACATGTCTCCCATTTCTATTATAGCCTTAAGAAAACATTCCACACAAAACCAAATGTGGATTCTGCAGCATTGAGGGTAAAAGGAGATAGCGCTGCTAGAACAAATCCTCCATCTGCCCAGGGCATCACAGCCAATGATGCGAGTTGGGCACTGCAAGCAACAACATTTAGAGATCTACATGCTCCCCCTGCCCTGGCTTAAAAGTATAAGAAAACATGCTTAATTTCCTCCCACAATCCCAATTATTCATGCATAGAACAGTGAATTCCCACTCCATCCAGATCCTCCTCAACCAACTTTAGACATGGTTTGGAGATTATGGCAATCTTGCATGTTCCTTTACACATCCCTTAAAAATGAAGCCTGAGGGGAAAATGAAACTTGTGTGGTACAATGGTAGGAGAAGGACACTGGTGGTTTAAGTTTTAAGTTTTAAACACCACTGTATCTTAACTCGGCTAACCTAGACTTTTGCAAGACTTTTTTTGATACTGGACCAGTGCTTGGCCGCTGTGATGAGCTGGATGAGGGTGAACAAGCTGAGACTTAATCCCGACAAGACAGAGGTCCTCCAGGTCAGTCATGTCCGATTGGGGTATTGGGTGGCAACCTGTGCTGGACGGGGTCGCACTCCCCCTGAAGACAGATCCGCAGCATGAAGGTCCTCCTGGACTCAGCGCTGACACTTGATGCCCAGGTGTCTGCGCGGTGGCTGGGAGGGCCTTTGCACAATTAAAACTTGTGCGCCAGCTGTGACCTTACCTCGTGAAGTCTGATTTGGCCATGGTGGTCCATGCCTTAGTTACCACTAGGCTGGATTATTGCAAGGCGCTCTACGTGGGGCTGCCCTTGAAGATGGCCCGGAAACTCCAATTAGTCCAACGCTCGGCAGTCAGGTTTCTAACTGGAGCAAATTACAGGGAGCGGTCTACCCCCGTTTAAGGAACTCCATTGGCTGCCGTTCATCTTCCGGACCCAATTCAAGGTGCAGGTGATCACCTACAAAGCCCTGAACGGTTTGGGACCCACCTACCTTCGTGACCGCATTTCCCCCTACGAACCTGCACAATCTTTGTTCGTCGGGGGAGGCCCTCCTCTCACTCCCACCTCCGTCACAAGCGCGGTCGGTGGGGAGAGGGCCTTCTCCATGGTGGCCCCTGGCTCTGGAACTCACTCCCCAGGGAAATTAGGCAAGCTACCACCTTGGCTGCATTTAGGAAAAGACTTAAAACCTGGCTCTTCACACAGGCCTTTGGATAAGAACTGCCCATCTACATGATAAACTTTTGTTTCAGTGTCTACTTTCTGATTGGTTGCCCTTTTGCTTTGTTAATTTTCTGATATAACCACAGGGTCCACCCCACTCCAAATCTCCCATGATTTTGTAGCACTTTATCTGTTAAAAAACTCACTTAGCGCACTTTTGCCCAGTTCGTTTCTATGATTCTATTGCTGTATTTTAATTTATGTTTTTTACCAATGTTTTTGCTATTTTATTTGTTATGTTTATGCTTATTCTCATTCGTGCGTGATTTTTATTATTTGATGTGTTTTATGTTTCTTTGTGTATTTGCCTGGGCTTTCGCCCCATGTAAGCCGCCCCGACTCCCTTCGGGGAGATGGAGGCGGGGTATAAGAATAAAGATTATTATTATTATTATTATTTATTAAGCACCTTTCTATTATCTACAAATCCATATTTTAATAGAACCGACTAAGGTTGTTTTTTTTTAAATGGAAATTTTCAAGAGGCAGATGTATTTGGATAAGAGAGACTTCTATACAATGACTGAGTACATGGGGCCTAGGATGTAAACAAAATGGCCCTCAGCTGTTTTAAGGTATTTTAAAACAAGTCCGTACATGTTCAGAACTAAGGCAAGTCTCTGTATTTATATGTTCAGCTGAAGCTGATGGAAAGAGATATTTGGCCAGCAGGAAATAAACAGGAAAGAGTGTGAAGTAAATTCCATCTTCTAAAGAGCACAAACAGGCACATATTTTAAGATAGGAGGACTACAGTATTTCCCTCAAAGTAGCAGATGGGTCAGGACCCTCCATACAGAAGTTCTGGGTCCCTAGGTGCTCCTCACTCTCACAGTCCACACACGATACTTACATAGAAACGGGCATGGGAGACATCTGAAGGCACTGCTACATTATAAGGCCCCACTGCTTTGTATAGGCATCGACTATGCCGCACAAGCACCCCCTGTGGCCATATTGTGTTCTCAGACCAGCTGTGGAAAAGAAAGACTATTAGTGAACATCCAGAGGACAGCTAGTGATACCACCTATTTGAAAAAACAATTGTCAATGTTTCTGCCTCATATATTCACATGAGGAATTTTCTAAGAATTATCTGAATGCAACAGCTGAAGATGAACTAAAGCAGGGTATTTAAACCAAGTTTTGAATCCTACATTGGAAAGATCAGCAAAAAAGATAAATCCATGAAACCCACAGCTGAAGCGTTGTCAACTAAAGAAGAGGTAGGCGGCCTCTTTTAGACACAAATCAGCAGGAAATCATTTGCTGAATTTGTTTCAGCACTTGTAGAAACAGAATTGTCAGGGAAGGATAGGTGGCTAGATAAAAGTGAATAAAAATCAAGCAGGAAGATGGACCTTCATTGTAAGGATAATACTACTACTACTAACAACAACAACAACAACAACAGCAACAGCAACAACAACAACTTTATTTTTGTATCCCGGAAGGGACTCGGGGCGGCTAACATGGGGCCAAGCCCAAACAATTACAATAAAATAAATTAAAATACATACAAGACACACAACAACATCCAATAAAAATGCTTATACAATAACATAGTTAAACAAAATATAATGACAATAGTGTAATAAACAGTATAAAACTACAGAGTTTTAACGAAGGCAAGCTGGGCCAAAGTGCGATGTGTGGAAATTGTAAAACTGGTGGATGAGGTAGATAGATAAAGTGCTGCATGTAGTGGAAAATTGAGGTGGGATAAACAATGAGATCATTCTCAACTGAGGGATGAGACAAAGTGCATCAGGAAAACATTGGGATGAAACCTGATATAGGGATTAGTTATTCCGTTTTCAAAAGCACACTGAAAAAGTGAAGTTGTTAAACTTTCTGAAGGCTGAGTGGGTGCTTGCCTTATCTCCCTGGGGAGCGAGTTCCAGAGCTGGGGGCCACCATGGAGAAGGCCTTCTCCCTCATCCCCACAAGCCGTGTTTGTGATGGAAGCGGGAGCGAGAGGAGGGCCTCCCCTGAAGATTGAAGGGATCGCGCAGTTTCGTGGGGGAAATGCGATTACGAAGGTAGGCGGGTCCCAAACTGTTCAGGTCTTTGTAGGTGATAGCCTGCACCTTGAACTGGGACCGGAAAATGAATGGCAGCCAATGGAGTTCCTTAAACAGGGGGGTTGACCGCTCCTTGTAATTCGCTCCAGTTAGCAATCTGGCTGCCGTTCACTGGACCAATTGGAGTTTCTGGGCCATCTTCAAGGGCAGCCCCACGTAGAGTACATTGCAATAGTCCAATCTAGAGGTAACTAAGGCATGGACCACTGTGGTCAGGTCAGACTTCATGAGGTACAGTCGCAGCTGGTGCACAAGTTTTAGTTGTGCAAAGGCCCTCCCGGCCACCGTCAACACGTGAGCATCAAGTGTCAGCACTGAATCCAGGAGGACCTCCAGACTGCGGACCTGTCTCTTCAGGGGGAGTGCGACCCTACTGAGCACAGGTTGCCACCCTATATCCCGATCCGATGTGCAACTGACCTGGAGGACCTCTGTCTTGTCAGGATTAAGCTTCAGCTTGTTCGTCCTCATCCAGCCCATCACAGCGGCCAGACACTGGTCCAGTATCCGAGGGGCTTCCTTGGATTTTGGTGGAAAATAGTAGAGTTGGGTGTCATCTGCGTAGAGATGGCACCGAACTCCAAAACTCTGGGACCTCTCCCAGCAGTTTCATGTAGATGTTAAAAAGCACGGGGGACAGAATGGAACCTCGCAGGACCCCACAGGTCAACGGCCAGGGGTCCGAGCAGATGTCCCCCAGCTTTACCAACTGGGAACGGCCCTCCGGGAAGGACTGGAGCCATAGCAAAGCCGTGCCCCCAAGACCCATACCAGAGAGCCGACCCAAAAGGATAACATGATCGATGGTATTGAAAGCTGCTGAGATGTCAAAGAGAACCAGCAGGATCACACTCCCCCTGTCTAGTTCCCTGCGGAGGTCATCCACCAAGGCAACTAAAGCTCAGTAATGTGCCCAGGTCTGAAACCAAACTGCGATTGGTCTAGAAACATCGGTGTCATCTAGGAATCCCTGGAGCTGAGAGACAACCACCCGCTCTAGCACCTTGCCTAAAAAAAGGGAGGTTAGAGATTGGTCTGTAGTTGTTTAAAACAGTAGAGTCAAGGAAGGTCTTTTTCAATACTGGTCTTACTATCGCCTGTTTAAGGCATGATGGCAATTTCCCTTTAACCAGTGAAGCGTTTATTAGTCACAAACCAATCTACTAGCCCACCTCTGGCCAGTTTGACTAGCCAGGAAGGGCAAGGGTCCAGAGCACAACTGGTCGCTCTCCCAGCTCCAAGAATCCCGCCTACGTCATCAGGTTAAACAAGCTGAAACAAATACCACAAAATCAGACAGACAGGTGCCTTAGTTACCTCATTTGGCATTGCATTAAGACTGGTATCCAAGTCAGAGCGTATCTGAGCGACTTTTTCTGCAAAATGGTGCACAAACTCACTGCACTGAGTTGCCGAGTTCTCAGGTCTCCCCCACCTCGGGAGGGTGGAGGAGCTCCCCAACAACCCAAAACAACTGTGATGATCTATTAGTTGCAGATGTTATGCGGCCAGAAAAAGCATTCCTGGCTACCCGCAAGGCCGCGGAGCAAGCCTTAATTGCAGCTCTAGCCCGTGCTCAGTGGGAGACGCCACAAGTTTTCCTCCAGAGGCACTCTAGTCTCCTCCTCGCACGCTTCATCACTGCCAACTCCTCAGAAAACCAAGGAGCCAGAGTAACTCTACGTAACAAGAGGGGATGTTCGGGGCGATAGACACAATTGCCCTGGTCATCTCGCTATGGCAGGAAGATCCCTAAGAGACCTCAGTAGTCCATCTAGATCCATAAGGTTCCTGGGGTGGACCATCTTAATTGGTCCACCACCCCTGCAGAGGTTTGAGGTCACAGTAAGTTTTAAGCTGATCAGATGGTGGTCTGACCATGACAATGGAAGAATATTTTGCTCTTCCACTCCAACCGCTCCACTGTCCGCAACAAAAACTAGGTTGAGTGTATGTCCTGCATGGTGGGTGGGTCCAGATATTACTTGGGACAGCCCCATGGTCGTCGTGGCAATCATGAAATCTTGAGCTGCACCTGTTAAAGTGACCTCTGCATGGATGTTAAAGTCTCCCAGCACTTCCAGTCGCTGGAAGACCAACACCAGGCTACAGACCACTTCTGCTAACTCGGGCAGGGAGACTGCTGTATCATGGAGTGGATGGTACACCAGCAGAATCCCCAAGCTGTCCTGGGTTCCCACCTACAGGTGGACACACTCAAAACCAGAAGATTGCAGAATGGTGCATGTGACCAGGGAGATGGACTGCCGAAAGACCACCGTAACCCCTCCTCCCCACCCCCGGGCCTGGCCTGCTGGTGCACTCCAAAACCTGGTTGGCACAGTTGGGCGAGATTTAGCCCGCCCAGCTCATCCAACCAGGTCTCGGTGATGCAAGCCAGATCCGCCCCCTCATCTTGGACCAAGTCCTGAATGACATGTTTTGCCATTGACGGATCTGGTATCTAACAGCAGAACCTTCAGTCCAGAGGGTTTGTCATGAAGGCTACCATGCCCATCCTTCTCCAGGGTCACAAGGACTTTACTGCACTTCTCCCTGGGATGATAGTGACCACCATTCTTCCTCCCCCACACAAATTTTCAATGTGTCCCCCCCCCCCCCCCCGGGAGATAGTCCAGATAAAACTAGCATTTCGGGGCACTAGTCAGCTCTCCAGAAACGGAGAGCCGCCTAGGATTCTGTCTTGGCTGGTAGCTGAAGAGGTTTCTTGTGATATTGAGAGAAGGGATAGGTGACCGCCGTTCTGTGGGGGTACTAGGAGGGCTAAACAAGGAGAGTGTCCGTGGGTGAGATTGAAAAATAGATTGGGCAGGGACTGAAGTTAATAAAGGGGTCTAGAAACAAAATTCTGGGAAAAGGTGGACCCTGTCTGAAGAGCTGTCTGCACTATTCTTATTGGATCCACTAACAATAAGGGGGGGGGGGGGACCAAGAGATCCACAAATACCCTTCTAATGTTAATGCCCCATGATTTTAGCCAGGGTCTAAGTGCCAACAGCTCTTTGACCAATGAGCTGTCTTCAAGTGTAGTGAGAAGACATGTGGAGCGGTCCCGCGATTGATAATCTCTATGTAGCCAATTGATGGTCTCAATCTTGACTACTCTTGGTCTCTTGAGAAGTATTTGAGCCAGAGATTTCTGGACCGCTCTCCTTGAAGTCCATCTACCTCTATTTAACAATGGGTCTGTGACTTCAAGCACCAGTTTTTTCATTTATAGAAGATGTTGAAGTTGGCGTGAAGTATCCAGAGACTGAATCTAAGAATTGGTGTTCCATCGCTAATTGTCCTTTGTAGGTTCAGAACTGTTTCCCAATGCTCAGCCCTCTCCTGTCCCTTTTGATTACAAGAAAGCCCTCCCTCGCTCTCACAGTCCTCAATTCCTATAATTTCTTCCACCTTATGTTCATTCTTGCCTTCCCCT
Organism: Anolis carolinensis; assembly: GCF_035594765.1. Classification (NCBI taxonomy): domain Eukaryota; kingdom Metazoa; phylum Chordata; class Lepidosauria; order Squamata; family Anolidae; genus Anolis; species Anolis carolinensis. Next base: position 189,654,530 of record NC_085842.1, read on the forward strand.
CTCCTGCCTCTCCAAGACCAGTAGACAATTGTCTTCAGTTAGATTAATAGGTACAAAGTCCTCTTTCTTCAGGAGATCATATTTTATAGGATTTTTCATGATGAGGGAAATCCCTTTGAAAAGATGGTCTATTTTTTTGTTCAATGTCTCGAGTTTAGAACGAGACTGAACGATTTCCCCATGAGGTTACATAGATGAGAAAGTTCACTGTTCATATGGGTTTCCAACAAATTCATTTTCCTACAACTTCCAAAAACCTTCGTATTGTAACCACTCTAGTTCTTCCAGTACTTTCCTACACTTTCTTCCTAAATTCCTTTCCTACCTAACTTTCCTAAGATCTCTCATAGACTTCTTCCCCAGAAATCCTTAACTCTACTGTTCAGAACCTTCAACGGACGTTCTTACTTGCACTTACCGTTATTCACATTCCAAAACTCAACTAAACCACTCAGATTAACTCATAGGAAAACTCTCATGGAGACTCATTCCCCTCCCCCCCTCCCCCCCCCTCCCCCGGAATTCTATCTCACCTCTGCTCCTAAGTAAAGTAATCTTACTTTATCCCCTCCCCGCCCAAATATATAGTAGCAGCAATATTGGTTAGAATTAACTAGCCCTCTTCTCACCTCCCCAGCAAAACCTAGGATACTAAAACAATGCTGGCCCAGCCATAAAATAGTAACATAAAAAATAAAAATAAAAAGACAATCAAAGTAACACGGAATTAAAAACAAAGTTAAAATGAGTTATTAAAAATGCACTCATTTGAACCTAGTTTGAGTTTACAGTTGTTCTTAAGAGCTAAGAGACCTCACTGAATATTAACTTGCCATATGATTTAATGAGGATTTTAAAAAAAACCAAAAAAAAAACAATTTAAGCTGTTTCCACAAATTGCTTGCATACATAAGCCTTTGCCATTTCAAAAAGCAGCCAAGAAACCAAAGTGAGGGATGTCTACTCAGAAGCAAAAGCCACACACTTAAGTGGAACTTGGTGTCTGGTAAATATGCCTCTGCCTCTTGCACACTTGCACATAAGAGTCCTCTGAAAAATGCCGATGGGAGTCAAAATAGAAAGTACGAGACAATGCAATCTTTTTTCAAGGATTACGTACTTGAGAGTTTTATCCGTGTGGCTGAGAATTAAAAACGCAATTTATCACGTTATAATATATAACTAGAACAATGATTTTTTAAAAAGTAATAAAAATTATATATAAAAAAACAAGTGTCTTGAGTTTCTACTGAAATTCTTCAATATTTTTGGTATCCATGGAATTGATCCTGTTATAACTTTGGCAGTGCCTTTGACTTTGATTTCTAGTTTTTTTTCAGCCACCCATCTCAGAAATATGTATAACTAGCATATATACCTGGCATTACTCGCCGGGTGTTGTTGAGATCACTGCCTGCCTACTTTTCCTTTTCTCCAGCTCTGAGAAGGCCTATCTCACCACAGTTACATGGTGGCTCTCTTTGTGAATTTCCTTCCTTTTTTCCTTCCCTCATACACGTCACCTTCCTTTCCAAGTGACATGACAGAGAGTCAAACTGCCATGCAACAACCAATCCAGTGACATCACAAAGGGCCATCAAAGACAAAACCTTGACTTTTATATATAGAAAAGATCCTTCCCAACCTTCATGTTTTTCTGCAGCTTTTCGCTAGTCCTGTTTAACCAACACAATTTCAACAAGCTGCCCACCAGCTTGGAGATGATGAGGGACTGGAGGCATCTTACTCAACTTCTTTGAGCTCAAAAGACTTTGTCAATTTCTCCGACTCCAGTTCAGGTTGGTTATTTGCTGTGTACTGTTCAAATGTCCTCCCCCCCCCCCCCCCCCCCGCTCTAATAAGGAAGGTTGGCACTGGCAACAAAGATGCTTTGAGTCATCTCAATAACAATAACTAACTCAATAACAATAGCTGCCTACAATAACAAGAAGCCCCATATCCTTCACCAAGTTTGATGCTGGCAGGGCCCCTGCAGGTGACCTTGGTTCTAACTTTCACTCTACTGGCAGAGGAGAAGTGGGGATTGTTCATAAATTCATACAGAAGTGCAGTGCAAGGACAGGAACAGAAGCTCAAACCTATGCATGCCTAGTCAGAAATAGTAGTTTATTAATGCATAGACCATTAATAGCTTAGGCCATTTGCATACAAAATGTTAAGTACAATATGAAAGTGCATCAATATAAAATTACTATATAACAGAAATGACATCATATAGGTGTTCTTATCTAATCTAATTATACTGTTTCTATTTATATTTCATGTGTTTAGTTGTACTGAATTCTTTTAACATCCAAGATTTATATGGCATTTATTTGATGTACCACATTTATTCAGATCTAATGCTCACAATTTGTGGCTAAATTCTATTTCCAAAACTGAAGTGTGCATTAGATTCAATTATGCATTAGAATCACACACACACACACACACCTGTGTGAAAAGGCTCAGAGGAACCCAGGTCTCTATAGTGCCCAGACGAGAGGCAGGGTGTGTGGAGAAGCTGTTCCTAATGGTGGCAGCAGTCTGAGGGCTTTGTGTTGCCTGATAGATGAGCAACAGCACTTGGCTGATGATCCAGTTGTTCCTTTCACTTAGCCATGAATCCTGCCTCTCGAGTGGCCCTCAAAGTCTCTCTCCTGACCCCAGGCTCAGTCCCATGCTATTCCCATCTGGCCTCATTCACAACTGGCATTCAAAACCTTCCCCTCAGTTTGGAAGGCCTTGTGAATAAGGCCAGGTGAGAATTGTTCGAGGCTGGTGAGTGTCCCAGCCTCAGTCTGATGGAGGGGTGTGACTTCCCAAATGGACCCATTCATGCTGCTTGCGTGCTATGATGTGTTATGCCTGTGCTGTTATGAACATTATATTTGAGGACAAACCCATTTTTTGTAATATGCATATTCAAAATTGAGGTGCGCTCTTTAGGCAACTCTTAGTTGCCTAAGAGTTAAAGATGTACCGGGCCTGGTATTCAGCAGTTTTGGGCTGATTATTTAAGCATGCCAAGACCTGTGGGTATTTTTTTCTGGCTACCTAGGAAATCTCCAAAGCACCGTATATACTCAAGTATAATGCCGACTCGAATATAAGCCGAGGCATCCAATTTTACCACCAAAAACTGGGAAAACATTGATTCAAGTATAAGCCGAGAGAGGTAAATTTCAGAAATAAAAATAGATACTAATAAAATTACATTAATGGAGGCATCAGGTTAAATATTTTGAATATTTACATAAAACTGTAACTTAAGATACGACTGTCCAACTCTGATTAAATTATTATTCTCATCTTCAATGTAAATGTGCTTATGTATCCTTTTAATAGAGTAAAATAATAAATGTAATAATACTAATAAATACAGTAAAATAATAAACATAATAAATTGAGTAAAATAATAAATGTAACAATAATCATATCAGACTGAAATAATAAATGTAATAATACCAATAATTAAAGAGAAAAATAATAAAGGCCATATATACTCAAGTATAAGCCAACCCGAATATAAGCCAACCAGGACCCTCACCTGAGTATAAGCCGAGGGGGGCTTTATCAGTCCTAAAAAAGGGCTGAAAAACTCGGCTTATACTCAAGTATATAGGGTACTTGATTGACTACCTTATTTGTGCTGATCCTATTTTTCTGCCCAAAATGTTCGCACCAGACTGCGTCAAATCAGATTGGAATACGTAATTATTTGAAAACAGAAACACAAGGTCGCAACATAAAAAATATCTTGTTCAAGATACCCAGTATAAGGAAATCATATAAATATTTCAGAGGACCTGTTTTATTCCACTGATATCGATATTAATAAAAATAAATAAGAAGAAAATAAGTGTTTTGAGTTCACACTTACATATGCTGAGGGGCATTACTGTACGAACCATGTTCCAGCTTCTGCCATTTGCCCAAGTGGGCAGCTGATCTGTGTAGCAAGTCACAATACTTGGGAGGAAGCAGCTGTGTGGTGAGCATGACAAAAGCATTGATCCACACCATTATGAGGTGTTCACAAGACCAGCGCATATCGTAGTACTGGGTGCTCTGTAAGAAACCAGAAAGGAGGTTAATGGCAGCATCCCAGAGAGCAAGGAAAGAAAGAGGGTGCGCTACAGCCACAGCTCTAAGCAGCTGCCTACGAATTGCACGGCCAGTGAAAGAGGGGATGCTTTCTCCTTGCCATGAGTGAAATGTCTGCACATTACTTTGTGCAAGCGATGCCCAAGTCATTGAATTCTCTAGAATAGGTGCACACTGACATGATCGTAACAAGTACAAGCAATCTTGTTATTAGAGAACAAAGAGAACCTGAATTGCCTCTGGAAGTTCCAGACTTCTGTGACCAGGCACCACTTCAGTGATCTGGATCTTCTTTTCTCGTGAGTTTAGATTTTACAACCGCCCCCATTTTCCAATCACACTAACTCAGATACCCCAAACACTGTCCTCTCAGGATCTGAACTTGGCTTCAAGTACTCAGTTATAGCACAAAAATATAATTGTGTTATAGCTGTCTGAGAAAAAGGACAGGGTTAGTAGAGGGGGTGGAGAAAAAGGAGTAGGGAAACCACAGGGGCACTACATGTATGGCAATACCTATCCGCCAACCAGGAGCGATACTAGTGCACTCCAGATGCAGTTACGCTCCTCCATCCAGGCTGCCAAAGGGGAGACAGAGAAAAGGGGAATTAACCAGAAATCCATTGTGCCAATAATCCACAGGCATGATTTAGGAGGAGGCGGCGGCGGCAGCAGCAGTAATAGCAGTGGAGGAGGAGTCAGACAACAGCTACCTTCACAAAGCACAGCGGCAGGAATGCCACGTAGTAGGCACTGAAGAGGGAATTGAATAGAACCTCCTTAATTCGGCGATTGAAGTCTGCTTTCAGGCACTCCACCTCGTTGCGAATGAGGTCGGGGGACAAAGGGCAACTGTGTGTGGGGATGGGCACAGAGTTGTTGAATTGTTCTTTCAGGGACTCTCTGAGCAGAGAGAGGAAGTCTTTGGGCTTGACAAGGTTGCCGACCCCTGTGGAATTAGCATCCACCAGCTGATCTTGCATTAAGTAACTGCAGTCTGAGGGGAGAGATTGTGTCCTGCTATCTTGGTGGAAACAGCAAAGTGGGACATAGACACCAAACCTGCAAAAACAGAAGAGGCACTAAAGTGAGATTATAGGCTCAAATAACTATGCCCAACAGGAGTGTCCCAACAGGCTTGTATTCTCTACTCATCCCTCCAACTTTCTTTCCCTCCGGATCATTCTCATTGTGCCACTTTTTCCTGAAAATACCTTTTTAGTTACAGGGCTAAACATCAAGACCAGAAGTAGAGAAACCTACTTTTTGAAAGTTTTGAAACTTCAATGTTCTCTCTTCCTCAACCAACATTGACACTTACTCTTTCTCATAGTTCATCTCTATTTTGTACCAAAGTCATTTATTTATTTATTTTACTGTTAGCTTGTTTATTAATGCCTAGACCAGAGGCATCAAGTTTGGGTCCCTCCAGATGTTTGGGCCTCAAACTCCTAGAAGTCCAAAATACCTGGAGAGTCTCAAATTTGACACCACTAGCCAAGACCATAGGTCATTTTGCATTCACACAAATACAATACGTAAAAAGGCAACAATATCAAACAACATAAAAGGGAAAGCAATATAAAATATTATAAAGGTACTGCATGAAACAATTAATAGGCATTGCCTATTAAAATTCAATACCATTAAGATACAATATAACAATAAAGTTAAAATTCTTTAGTTTTTTTATCGCATCAGAAGCAACTTGAGAACATACTGCAAGTTGCTTCTGGCCGTCTACAGAGACATTGCCCATGGGATGCCCAAATGTGTTACCATCCTGCTAGAAGGCTTCTCTCATAGAGCTGATAGACGGGAGCTTACCCCATCTTGCGGATTCGAACTGGCAACCTTCAGGTCAGCAACCCAACCTCCAGGTCAGCAGTTCAGCTGGAACACGAGTTTAACCCATTGCGCCACTGTGGCTCATTCTTTAGCTAAGATCACCCCCATAACAGTCAACTGCAATGCTGGCAATACGTTTAGCCCACATTTTCATTGTTGCCCAGGTGAAAAGAGAAACCTTGTGAGTTACCATAGAATTGGTATCAAAAGGAGAGTTTATATAAAGCAGGCATCATTCTCATGCAACATCCATTTGGAAAGCAGCTTTGAAACCTGTAGGCCCTTTTCAATTTTCTATTCATCAATATGGTCGCCTTTTGTATGTCTTGTATTATTTCTTACTCTTTGACAAGTCTTTGTTATATTCAGAATGAAAGCGAATCATACTCACGGGTATCCAAGAAAGAGGAGATTGAGAACAGAATGGCTACGGAAGAGATTGACCAGAGTCCAGCAGAGCACCCATCCGCACAGGGTGAGCAGCACCAGGCGTGCCAGGATCAGTGCCATATAGTGAATCGCCGAGGTAGTGCCCACCTGAGAAGCCTGGAAAATCAAACACAAAGAAATATCAGAGCCATATTTGTTCCCTGCATATTCCACAACATGTCCATTTCCCACGCCTGCCATAAACCAGTGCTGGAAAAAATGACAAAAGTCCAACTTTTCAACTGTTGTTGTTGTTATTAATGTTTATTAATACCCTGCTTTTTCTATCCACAAAGGAGACTCGTGTTACATTAAAAGCTAATCAGTACAATTTAAAATCTACACATATACAAATATTAAAATTAAATATAATTGGGATTAAAAAGTTCAGTTTAAATCCATAAAAATGGATTAAAAACATATTCAAAGCTAAAACCACAGCACCCCCTGACTCGATCTTAAAAACCTTCTTCTTTAAAAGCCTGCCTCAATAAAAAGGTTTTAGCCTGCTGCTAGGAGGGGGCCATTTTGGATTCTCTGGGGAGTTCCAGTCAAGGGGCAGCCACCAAAAAGGAAGGACCGCTTTCTTGTTCCCATCAACCAAGCTTAAAATGGAGGTGGGACCGAGAGAAGGGCCTCTCCTGAAGATCTCAGGGCCTGGGCAAGTTTGTACAAGAAGATGCGGTCTGCCAAATAACCTAGATCTGAGTCATATTTTATTTCTCTTTTCAATGTAATATTGAAAATTGAAGCAAAGTCAGTTCCATGGCACTGTGTCAGTTGTTACATTTATTTCAGTTTCCGGTTTGAACATAACATTTCTCCTGATTAGACTTCTGGTCTTTGCATAGTCTATTTTTGGTTTTGGAGTTAAATTTTCTAAAATCACCCAGATTTCCTCCAATTTTGCACTTTGCTGGCACTATCAGAATTGATATTTTGTTAAACTTGACTCAAATAAAGTGTTGCTTACTGAATTGTTGCCTGTTGTACTGCTGCAAGCACAGGGTGTTTGAGGCCTCTGCCCCTTGGTCGCAGCCCTGGGGCAATTACTTGTTGCTTGTTTTGGCTGCCTCACCCAACAGATCTCACTTCCTTCCAGCTTCTGTTACAGCTGGTCTGGCAGCTATAACCCTCACTCCATCAAAACTTGCAAGGTGGGTGGACAAAAACAGGACATGTTTACGTGCATGTGTATGCACACATAAAATTCAAAATGAATTTATTAATTTGGGTGGAACACAGCTGGAACACAATTTGTCGGTTTGACTTTTGCAGATATTATTCATGGATTTAATTAATACATTTCCTCTAGGAATCTTGAGGTACCCCTCAGTGCAAAGTTGGCTATAAAGTTGTGCTGAAGGGCTTAAGAGATTCCTCAAGAGGTGTTCCTTCAAGTAAAAAGTGGGTTTTCTTATTTTGGGGCTCCTGTACCCCTAACACCAGCGGATGTGAAGGAGCCACTATATTTACAAAATTCTTACCTCAGAGATGAGGGCCCATACCAGCCTCCGTGCCAGCATCACTGTGATAAATGCAGCTAGATGGTAATCAATGAGGTGAAAATTCTAAAAGGGAAAAGAAGAAGGGAGGAACTTCTGAGCTGTCATTGCAGAAACATAGGGGTCCCTATTGGGAAGAACTAGGATACACTCCCTACCTGCCATGTAACTAGGGGAGAGATTACATGCTCTGCTCCAGAAACGTATTTACAATTTACATATTTATGTGTGATTTTCTATCTCTCAGAGGAAGGAGAACATGTTACAGAGGTGGAAAGCCCCACCTCAAAGGGCAGAGGATCAAGTTGCAATCAGCTCATCTGGAGGAAGGGGATCACTCCCTTCTTGACATTGCAGCAAAAATTCCTTAAGAGTTGAGTAAACTAAAAACCCAAAGCACAGGCTGAACTTCTGCAGTCTGAATAAAGCTTGAAACAAAGGGAACCACCTTGCTTTTCTTGAGGAAAATACATCGTGGCACATGGGGCTCATGGCAAGGAGACAATGACCAGATCACCATGGTCCATGAAAAAGGATGTGCTTCAGGCAAAACTTTCTTAAACGTTTCCACTCATGACCCCTTTCAGTCCAAGAAATTTTTATGTGACCCCGGGTATACAGGTATAAAACTCAAAGGCTATTGCAAGGCTAATTTTCCTTTTTATGAAGTACAGCCGAAGCATCTTTTGCAGAGTGCACTGCAAACACTACACAACAGATATGTGTAAATGTCTAAAACTGCTGCTTAAGAAATGTTCAGGATTTTTTTACTGTTGCCAAAACTTTAGGGACCCAACACTGAGCTAAGGAGACCTGATTTGGGGTTAGGACCCACAGTTTAAGAAGTAGTGGCATCATTCTTCACTGTTAGCTGAGATGTAATTACTCAAGAAAGAGGTGAATCTAGGAGGTTAGATTATGTTGCCCTCTTTTGCTGGAAAAGATCAGAAATTCATAGCTAAATTTCTTTTGGGGATGTGGAAAAGCAGCACAGATCAGGACAAAAACATTACAGACAACAACTCCAAGAATATCCCCTTCCCCCCGCCCCCCAAAAGAAACCTTATAGGTGTAGGACCATTTTAAAAACATCCAAAGGTTACCTTTAGGTAGAAAATATGGCATAGACACTTATCTTTCTTTCAAAATCAATGGAATAAAGGTATAAATCAATAGAGACTACTACAGGATGGGGTTGCAAATCACTCAGCTCTAATGCTCTTCCTTAGGTAACTGTGGGAACTATTCAGTGACTGCTGGTGATATGGCTCAGTTTCTTCATGTACAATGTAAAACTGTAACATCCTGGACTAAATGAACTGTGAGAAGGGCAGATAACTACTAAGAGAGACTCACCAGTGAGGTGCAGGAGGCAGGATGGTTATATGGGTACCACCAGACAGTCTTGTAGATATTAATATACTGGATAAAAAGGGCCACCAGCAGGTAAATGAAAAAGAGGAACTCAAAGAGAAGGTTTCCGTCTACAGGAAGCTCTGGGATTCGGCAGTGGCGTACAGGCTCAGGGGTAATCAAGGCTGTGATAGGAGGAGCTGAAAGGCTGACAGCACTACCATTCCTGAAACAGAGGAAAACCTTATCAGTAACTCTTGCCAGTGTTTTCTAATGGTGCTATAGAGTGAATAAAATAATATAGGTTAAGTATCTCTTATCTGAAATACTTGAGGTCAGATATGGTCCATATCTTGCAAGTTTTTTGGATTTTGGAGTACTTGCATATACATAATGAGCTATCTTGAAGATGGGACCCAAGTCTAAACACTAAATTCATTTATGTTTCATATACACCTGATACGCATAGCCTGAGGGTACTTGCAAATAGAATGTTTTGTGCATGAAAAAATGTGTATATGGAGCCATTAGAAAGCAAAGGTGACACTATCGCAGCCACTCGTGGTATATTTTGGAGTATTTTGGATTTCGAGATAAGAGATATTCAACTTATACTTTCATTTACTTTGTGCTTGAATTCTTTTACATACATTAATTATCCAGGGAGAAACTTACTTTCTAAGACTCTAAGGCAGATTTGCATAACCTGTGGCCCTCCAGGTGTTTGGGACTTCAGCTCCCAGGATTCCTGACTATTGGGCAAACAGGCTAGAGCTTCTGGGAGTTGGAGTTCCAAGCACATGGAGGGCCACAGGTTGTGCAGGTCTGCTCTAAAGTCATCTTCTCTATACTGCAGATAAGGCACTGAGAGAGGATAATTTGATTTAAATCAGTTAATGAAAAGGGAGGGGATTTTTTTTATTTCACAGTGCAGCTAGTGTGCTACACTTTTTCTCACCTCTGGTGTATCAAACTCATTTTCACCAAGGGCCACATTAGACCTATAGTTGCCTTGAAATTGATATTTTTAATTGTAAGACTGTTAAATAACCTAAGATACCATATGGCCAGTACAGTTATGTTATGTGCCTACAAGTTATTTCTGACTTATGACAATTCTTAAGGTGAAATCAAAGACAAATCCCCACCTCCAAGGCATTCCCCACTATTGTGCCCCTCAAATGAAGACAACCTCCTTCCTCGTCCCTGTCCCCGCTCTTCCCATTGTAATGTTTGACTGGCTCAAGGGCAGATGCTGCTCAACATTCATTCTGGTCTGCTATTGGATAGTTTAGGGCCAGTGCTTGGCAAAAGGGGCAGTGCCAGCTCAGGGAGCAGCTCCAAGTTCTGAACTGGGCCCGGATCTTGGGGGCCACATAAAATGACATTGCAGGCTGGATTTGGGCTGTGGGCCTTCAATATGACACATATGCTCATGAGTGTTCAGTAAAATGCTATGAATCTACAACTATGCCAAAAGCATGAGACAAAGTATGTTAATCCCTGCACAGTCAATACTCTGGTTCTGAGAACAAGTTGCTTTAACACAGAGAGGTGTTATGACATTTTCCAAAGATCACACAGGAAGAAGATGGCACAACTGGAAATACTCCCTACCTCCCAAGGAGGGCAAAAGAAATTCTAAGTATTAACGTGGTATCATTCTCATTAGTTTCTTTCTTGTAGCCATAATGCTATCCTTGGGAAAAATACACAAATAATGTAATATTAAAACAGGAATGCTACATGAGTGAAAAGCATATCTGGGAAAGTGTCCTCCCATAATAATCATGATCACCTTGCTTTTTCTCTCTAAAGCAGCTTTTAAAAAAACCTCAAAGAATGAAGTATCAATAGTCAAATGTGTGATGCCAATTTTAAAATCCCTGGCTCCCAAGTACAAGCCTACAACACTACATTTCAATGTTACCTGTTTCTCAGACCAGTGCCATTGCCACAGTTCCCACCAACCAATGTCTGGAGTGAAGGCAAAGCTGAACGGCTTAGCTGCTGCCGGCTGGGTCCCCTCCGTCCACCTGGCATGACCAGGAGCCAACCCACCACTTCCACCTCTGGCAGCCTTTGCCCTGAAATCCTGGTGGCAAACTACTAGACTCCCCAGCTCTGCAAGTGAGAAGAAAATAAATGAAATTAGTAACCAGTTATTCTTTTGGCACACAGAAACAAAGCAAAATTCAGATACTTCTTGAGGCCAAGGAGACATATTCAAAGAGATACCATATCTACCAACACACAGAAACCATATTAGTGAAAGTCAGGGGCCCTATTACTTTCTGTCCCGGCTCATCTGAACAAATGAGAAATATTTACTGAAGGCAAGAATTTAGATAATATTTTAAAGAACACCAACACCAAAAATCCATTTTATTAGGTGTTATTAAGACGTTATTCTCTAAAATCTTCACTAGTGATGTCCTCCTGGGGAAGAGATTATATTGTTGTTAGAAATTGTTATTAAAAACAATGAGGAAACAGCTGTTATTCCTGGTGTGCATTATGTAACACGATAGAAAAAAAAATTGCAGGAAGCAAAATTGATGATTTTTTTAAACATTTGTATCTAATCTCTGGAGCACTGGTGGCAAAGTGTGTTAAAGCACTGAGCTGTTGAACTTGCAGACCGAAAGGTCCCAGGAGTGGAGTGAGCTCCCGCTGTTGCTCCAGCTTCTGCCAACCTAGCAATTTGAAAACATGCCAATGTGAGTAGATCAATAGGTACCGCTCTGGCGGGAAGGTAATGGCACTCCATGCAGTCATGCCAGCCACATGACCTTGGAGGTGTCTACGGACAACGCTGGCTCTTCAGCTTAGAAATGGAGATGAGCACCAAACCCCAGAGTCAGACATGACTGGACTTAACGTCAGGGGAAACCTTTACCTTTACCTATCTAATCTCTAGTAAGGTCTAAGCAGCTTACAATAAATAAATAACTTAAAAAATCCTTCTTTAGTGCAACTCCAAGATTAATAGTAGGAAAAAATGTTACTTTAAAAAACACAGTAATGTACAAGCAGCTTTAGTTTACTAAAGATGTAATCTAGAATTGTATTCTGAAGTTGACACTGGTCAGCCATTAACTGGCCTGTTACAGACAGAGGTGTGTTTGAGGCCTATTTTAATTGACTTGAATTTAAAATTCTATTTTAAATATTTGTATGCTATGAATTTTAAACTATATTATCTTTTAATATTGTGAGCCTCTCTGTGTCGCTATCAGGAGAACAAAGCAGGATACAAATAATTATAAATATAATAATTTTAGAAATGACTATGAACACTGAAAGCTGAAATTGACAGAAATAATAACTCGCCTAGTCTTCCCCATCAAGTATATCACTGTTTTAAACCATTTGTACTTTCCTACTTTAGGTTCATGCATTTGTATAGAATAAATTGGAAATGCTCAGCAGGCTAGAAAACATGCATTGGCATTTGGCATAGCTTGAAGGCAACTAAAGAGTTGCTTATATTTTTCTAACATAAGACATCATTTATAAAGTTGTAGTGGTACAGGCCCATCCTAACAATTTCATTTTTGAGTACTGAGGGTTACTGAAGATAAGTACTCACTGCCTAAAAGATCAGCAAAATAAACAGGATGTCTGTGGCCCCTTCCACATAGCTGAATAAAATCCCACATCATCTGCTTTGAACTGGCAGTTATTTTAAAAAACATTATCTACTTTGAAATGGCAATGTGGATTCAGATAACCCAATTCAAAGCTGATGTTGTGGATTATCTGCCTTGATAGTCTGGGTTCTACGGCTGTGTGGTAAGTTATTATAAGTTTATATTGATGCTGTTTTATTTATTGTGCAGATTGATTTGTTGTTTGTCTGCTTTATTATGGCCTTGAATGTTTGCCACTTTTGTTGGAAACTGCCCTGAGTCCCCTCGGATTACAAATAAAGTCTTGGAAGCTATACACCCTTATCAATAATGTCTGATTCTAAATGAACGACTGAACTTCACAATACTGAGAAGCCCACAACATCTATATAATACCACAGGTGATAATGGTGTTTACACTTGACAAACTATGATGGATGGGAGCAAGGCTTTGTCTTTGCCTTCTTCATAAGCTGAGGGAGTGCAACATCCCCAAGTGCGTTTCCATAACTAAGCAGTGCTTTAAACCCCAGATACCTTTGGTTCAATACTCAAATCACTACTATACCCTGCTGGTTCTCACCAAGTTAGTAAGGGGTAAAAAGCTCATAATTAATGCAAACAACCCAGCCTTATATCATGCTATCATTGTTTGCACTGCTAACTCTTTATTAAGTGACTTGTTTAAGGCAGTCCAATAGTCTTACCACAGTCCACTACTACTTCAAGTTAACCTACCACAGGAGGCCTTTCTGGAGGCTGTAAACAGCTTACAAGATGTAAACAGTCAAAAGGCCCCACTCTAAAGCAACAAAAATAGGATTGTAGAAGCATCAAGTGTATCATTTTCCAGAATAGATTGGTATGTTATTTCTTTCAAAAAGAAAGGTTAAATAGCTAGTATGTGTGAGATGATTTAAAGGACCTCTCATGAGAATGATTTTTAGCAGAATTCTTTCTAATTCAAATAAATTGTCAGACACACAATCATTTAAAAAACAAACAAAACCTCCTTCTCTGTATTCAATTATGAAAATTCACCTGACAACAGAGATCATCTTCTTCAATGGTTCTCAACCCACAGGTGTTTTGGCCTACAACTCTCAGAAGTCCCAGCCAGTTTACCAGTTGTTAGGATTTCTGGGAGTTAAGACCAAAACATCTGGCGACCCACAGGTTGAGAACCACTGATCTACTTAGAGACTGTGAAACTACAAAGATCAGTTTACAGTGATGGAAAAAATCAAACTATTAAACTCTAATAAGTACAGGGTTATCAAAGAAAACTCTCACTAGCTATACGTTCTTGCAGTCTGAACAGGTGTGTTACCATCCTAGAAAGACTTCTTGAAAACATGGCAGATAGCTCAATGAAAACATTCAGTGAGCAAACAGCAATGGTAGAGAGAGACTTTATGTTCAGAATGATTTAAAAAGAAACAAAGTAAGATGTTCAATATTATAATGATTTTATATATTAAATTTAATGGGGGTTGTTCAGAAGTCTAGAATAGATTAATAACATTTCAAAGGGAAAATTCATTTTGAGATAACAGCATTTTGAGTAAAGAGTTCAGTCACGGAACAAATTAAACTCTTAAGACAGGGGTCCCCAAACTAAGGCCCGGGAGCCAGATGCGGCCCATCGAAGCTATTTATCCGGCCCCCACAGCACAAGGGCAGAAGGGGGTTGGGCTAAATGACCCAAGGGGTCTCTTCTTCTCTTACAACCTTGTTATTATTATTATTATTATTATTATTATTAACATTGAGGCTGGATGGCCATTTGTCAGGGATGCTTTGCTTGTGCTTTTGGTGCGCAGAGGCAGAAGGGGGTCGAACTAAGGGTCTCTCCCAACCCTCTTTTTATTATAAGTATGACACAGCAAACAAGATAGATCTGCTGGATTTCATTTCACAAAATCACAAGTCGAACACTTCCCAAGTGTCTAGAACTGTGTGACGTATTTTCGGATGATGCGCGTAGATCCCAGTAGGGTGGCCTTCTGCAGTTGGCAGATCGTAATTTTGTCAATGTCTATTGTTTCCAAATGCCGGCCGAGATCTTTTGGCATGGCACATTTTATATTATTATTATTGTTGTTATTGTTATTATTATTATTAACATTGAGGCTGGGTGGCCATCTGTCAGGGATGCTTTGCTTGTGCTTTCAGTGCACAAAGGCAGAAGGGGATTGGACTCAATGGCCCAAAGGGTCTCTTCCAACACTCTTTATTATTATTATTATTATTATTATTATTATTGCTCAGTGGCCAACTATAGTCCGGCCCACCAACAGTCCGAAGGAACGTGAACTGGCCCCCTGTTTAAAAGGTTTGGGGACCCCTGTCTTAAGACATCACTGTATCTAAAAATTGGTTGGATGCCTTGGGTCAAGATAGCAAGAAAGGGACAATTAACTCTTCCCATGCATTTCTTTTATATTAAAATCATTTCACTGACTGCCAATTAGTTTCCAAGCAAAGTGCAAGGTGTTAATTGTGACCTTTTAAGCTCTAGGTGTTTTTTGTCCATGTTACCTATGGGGTTGGCTTCTCCTGTATAATTTGGTCTTCTAGAGCACTGCTTCTTAAACTGTGAGCCCAGACCCCAAAATAGGACGATTCTCTTATCTCAGTGTTGGGATGCCCCAAAAATTTGGCAACAGTAAAAGTTTTCTGAACACCATCTAGTAGCTGTTTAAAAATTTATTTAAATCTGCATTGTGGACTCTGCAGAAAATACTTCATTAAAATAACCTGTTTAGTAAGATTTGCAAATGTTTTGTTCTCAGTAAATGTTTGATTTTATACCTATTTTATTATATACCTATATGCCTGGGATCACATAAACATTTCTCGGGCCAAAGAGGATTGCGAGTGAAAATGCTTCAGAAGCCTTGCTCTTGGGGACATTGACTTCAGTCAACCAACACTAGACTGGCAATTGATGGTTCTTGACACATGGACTGAACATGGTACAATTAAAAATTAACAGCAGCAAGATAATGGACATTAGAGATTAAATGACATGCACATTATAGATTAAAATTGGCTAAAATATAGATGATTCTCATTAAATTCATGCAGAAGTAACTGGAGGGAATATATAACATATCCATGTGATGACCAGCACCAAAAAGTGAGCAAGGGCAGGGGATACAAACAGGGAGCCTAAACAATAAAGTTGGAAAAGGATCCCAGTTATGCCACCACTATATTAAAGGGCTTTCCTTCTTGCTTAATTGCCAGATCTCCCAAGATGGCACTGCCAGGAAGATCTAGGACATTAATCTTCATTCCAAGATAGAGAAGGAAGATCCCTTAGGCAACCTGGCTCCAAAACCAGGCATGGAAAATCTTTGGCTCATAATTTAATCAGGCCCCCATCAGCTTGGCAGAAGCTCCAGGTAAATTTTCTCTCCCAAGTGTTCACTCCTAAACAAATGGAGTGTGAAGCATGCTGCACTGAGCCAGTGCTTCCAAATAATTCCCAATGACAAGATTTAACTTTACCTTGAAAATCCAAAAACTGAGTTATGCTCAGTCCTTTTCCATGGGAAGTGGTAAAACCGCTCAGCCAAGAAAGTCTGGCTCATGGGAGGAACCCTAACCCTTGCCCCCTAACATTTCCAGCTTATATCCTAAGTGATAAAAGGTATTAATGGGAAGCATCAGAACTTAAAACTGTGGACAGAGAAACAAGAGGAACCATTAGAACTAATATCACTGATATTTTGGTGTCACTGTGATGTAATTGCCTTAGAGGCAACTATACTGCCCATCTCACTGTGACAGCCTGTTCAGTGGGGTTGAACTCAAATTCAGCTGTGCTGGAAAGCCTCTTTAACCTTTGTCACCCTGTCGCGATCTCAGCAGTAACTACTGAACTCCAAGAGGTCCTGACCATCCTTGGGTGTTGTTGCTGATATTTGGAAGGGTGCTCACATGACTGGGAGGGAAAGAGGGGAAGGAAGGGGACACTCCCACACTCTCTGAGGTGCACGGACATCCTTGCAAATTTCCGCAATGGAGCCCAGGGATGGCCAGGTGCTCTTTGGAGCTCTATGGTTGCCATTACAAGGGAAACAGGACTACAGAGGTATGTGCCTTCCTCGATCACACACTTCAGAGCCTGGGAAAAGCAGCATGGCTGTGTGATTCAGAACTGGCTCAACTATTTACACCACTCTGAAGTGTCAGAGCATTCCCTAACATGGGGCAAAACTGTGCTAAGGGTAGGTTTCTTGCGTTAAGGGTGATAAGGCAGGTGCCCTCTCTAACCTGCCCAAGGTTAAACTACATCAGTAGATGTGCCCTAATATGTCTGATTCTAAATCCATGTTCTCTGATGAGCGCATGCAGCTATCATACTACAAATCCAACAAAAACCACTGTGAGCAACTGCTCTATGCTGTATACTCAACAATAGTGCCACTTTTAAGCTACAGAATGCATATGCTGCTGCAAGACCATCTACAAAGAGATTGAGCCCCTTTACCCAGACAACCAGTGCTCTGGTCTGGATTTAAATTTTACTATGTCACCCCCCAGCCACACCTCAACTGGCTCCAGAAGCTAGTTTATCGTTACCATTTGCTTCACTGACAATGGAAAGAGAAGGCAACCCTGTTTCATCTGTATACTGGTAATATTTCAGTACATACCTTCTAATGACCTAGCCCAATGGTTTTGAGTAAACATGAAGCATAAGACACACAAAAGGAACCTTGTGGTAGACAATGGGAAGGCATCGCATTTTGTGCATTATCTGCTCAATCTGTCTTTCCAGACAGGAATGGAGATGTTTCATGTCCAGGTTGAACAACCTCAATAATATCCAGAATCCACCATGGCAACAAAAATTGTTTGCCTTATGATTTAGGAGAGGTAGCATCCACCACCCATTGGGTATTTTACCGATTCTTCAATAAACTGCATAAAGTGAAACATCTGCAAAGTTTGAATTCAGTTACAGTATTTGTTTAGACCAGTAGTTCCCAACCTTTAGTTCTCCAGTTGTTTTGGACTTCAGCTCCCAGAAATTCCAGCCAGCTTACCAGCTGTTAGGAAGTGTGGGAGCTGAAGTCCAAAACACCTGGAGGACCAAAGGTTGAGAACCACTGGTTTAGAGATGGCAAGGATGTCCAAGAACTTTATAGAACTCTATAAAGTGGTTGTTTATTATACATACTATAATATTTGTCTAATATATTCTACAGTAGTGTTATATAACACGTACTGTATTACATAACAAACATTATGCACACACACACAATATACACACACAGTACTTTATTAGACCTGAAAGGATCTATACCCATTCCTACAATAAGTTTTCCACTAAGAATAAGACTTTGTCTATAGATTCTGCATCCTTCTGTTGCCCGGGTCATTTTCTTCTGGGATTTTCGGTAACCTTCCTCAAGATGTTACAAGTACAGTATAGTCTCACTTATCCAACATTCGCTTATCCAACATTCTAGATTATTCAATGCAGTTTGCCTTTTAGTAGTAAATATTTTTGTAGTCAATGTTCTCAATACATTGTGATGTTTTGTTGCTTAATTTGTAAAATCATAATGTAATTTGATGTTTAATAGGCTTTTCCTTAATCCCTCCTTACTATCCCAACATTATCGCTTATCCAACGTTCTACCTGCCCATTTATGTCGGATAAGTGAGACTCTACTGTAGTAGCAGACAAAAAATAGTCTACAATTGCATCTTGCAAAGTATTTACCCTGTTGGTTGTCTAGTCACATTAAAAACATTAACCTCTGTTTGTTCGCCTCCCACTGAATCTGAGAAAACGTACCATTTTAAGATGCAGAATTTATCAAATGTTTAAGATTAGATGGTTTCATTTCATGAGTTTAGAGAGAGAAACGAGAAGCCATAACATCTCATGGCATTATCAGTTTCCTTGTTTTCGTAAAACACTCCTGTTCAACAGAAATCACTGGAACCTGGTATGTTTATACAAAAAGATTGGACCCTTCTATTTTACCATTATGCTCAGTCTTAAAATACTCTTAAGTTCAAACAAGAAGATAAATATAAACAATTTTAGAAAAAACGTAGAAGTATAAAAATATACTTGTCAGATAAAAAAAACGATTACACTAAAACAAATAGAAAACTAGGGAATAGTAACACAAAATACCTGGAAAAAATTCCAAATTCTGACATTTGCCTATTTTAAAAATAAAATATGGGAACCCACAAATAAATTAATAATTTTCAACAGTATTGTGCTGAACAGACAAATCAGACAAGAACATATCAGATAGACAAAAAAATTAGAACATATGTTTGGAAACTGAATTAGCTCTAAATTCATTGGGGATTTGAACATATCCACTCCACTATCCTAAAATACACAGAGAGAGTTATGAATCAAAATAAAGAGAACTATATATATACAGTATATAGAGATGTACTAAGATGCAGTTTTGAAAAATAAGCTGGGAAAATATTTTTCCTCCCTTTTTCTACAGAAGGTCCATTTAAGAAAATGTTTGCTGGGGGGGGAGGCTTTAAACAACAGGAACTAGCAGAAGGTAGGAAAAGATTTCCTAAAAAATAGATAATAGCATATTTTCTAGTGGTGAAGTCGGGGCCTGAAAAAAGGCATGGAGGACAATGTCCTGGCTGATACTGAAGATGGACACCACCTTTTGGAGGTGATGTTGGTGCTGGAGATGGCTCGATCTCGATGGAAGAGAGGGTAGGGCTCATTGATCCAGAGTGTCGCCTGTTCCAAGCTGCAGCATGCAGAGGTGACGGTGACAAGTAAGACCACCTTCCATAAGAGGTGGTGGAGGTCTGCCATAGCAAGGGGTTTAAAGGACAGGCCACAGAGCTGCGAGAGGACGAGTTCAAGGCACCAGCCTGAGATCGGTGGACAGAGTTTGTGTATCCTCTTAATGAGGTGGTTTGAGAATGATGGCTGGCCCTGCTGTTGCATCGACCATGAGATCACTGCAAGGTAAGATTTGATGGTGAGGGCAAGATTCTACTCTATCAAGGTAAGTACGAAGTCAAGGACAAGGAGCAGCTTGGTGGGCAGTTTGCTCGGAACAAAAGGAAGGCTTGAAACCGGGCTAGCGTGTAAGCATAAGCCCTCCTCATTGATGATTTGCATGCCCCCTTTAGGATGGATTGGAGGGTGGGCAGGAGGTGGCTCATGCTGTAAGGTGGAGAGATTGGACATTGGGATGAAGAATAATCCCTGGTTAGCAGGTGGGGCAGCGCTGGGAGAATACGGTGCTTGCCTTGAGATATGTTGAGAAGGGCTGGATACCATAATTGTCTCAGCCTGACAGGTGCTATGAGGATGAAGTCTGGACTGGAGGCCCATATCTTCTCCAGCACCCTGAGGATCAGCGGGATCAGTGGAAAGCGGTAGAGGTACAATGTTGACCACTTCATCAGGAAGGCATTTCCGAGGCAGGCACGGGGTGCATTCGGAGGCAGGCAGGTTTTGTATCAGGTGAGTTGGCCATTCTCTGGAGATGCAAACAAGTTCATTTCCAGCCAATCCTACTTGCTGAATATGGCATGGACTTGTGCCAGGTTGAGTCTCCACTCGTGTGACATAGTTGTTCTGCTGAGGGTGTTGGTGAGGTTGTTCTGCTCTCCCAGCAGGTGGAGTGCAGTAATCATCACCAAGTGGGTGATGCTCCATTCCCACAGTCATAGCAAGAGCTGTAGGAGTTTTCTCGATCCTGTACTGCCCTGTTTGTTTATGTAGTACATTGCCACTGTATTACCCATGAGAATCTGAACAGTCCTGTGGCATATGAGGCAAGCAAAAACTCAAAGGGCTTTGAAGACTGCCAGGAGTTCCAAGTAGTTTATATGGTGAGTTACTTTGTCTCTGGTCCAGGATGATCAGGCTGTTGGTGTGATCTCCCTATGCGAAGGTGGATGCGTTGGTCATTCTCGTGACTGACGAGTGCTGGGGCTGGAACAGGGATACCCTTGCAGATATTGTGTTGAGCGGTCCAACAGGTAAGAATTCTCAGTACTGGTTTCGAGTTCATGAGGAATCTTGAGTTGTGATGTTGAGATGAGTTGAGGTGGTCATTGAACCATCTCTGTAATGGACAGCCGGAGTCTGGTGAAGGTCGTGATGAGACCGTTGAGGCCATGTGGCCGAGGAAGACTTGGATTGATCCGGCCTGGATTTGGCGGTGGGTAACGCATCTCTCTCTGAAGGGCTGCAAACTGCTCCCTGGGTAAGGAGACTGTTTAGGACATAGAACTATAGAGTGCCCCAATTAACTTGATGTTAGTTGTCAGAGCAAGGTGTGACTACTTGGTGTCAAGTTGTAGACCAAGGGAGTCAAGGAGATGAAAGGTGTGGCTCACATGGGATTCGAGAGTCTCTGGTGAGCATGCTATTATTAGCTAGTTGTCCAGATATGGGAAGAGGACAATGTGGTGTTTTCTGGGGTGTGCTGCGACCACTGCTATGCATTTGGTGAAGACTCTCAGAACGGTGACGAGGCCAAAGTGAAGCACTTTGAACTGGTAGGTTTGGTGAATAACTTTGAAGGAGAGAAGATGTCTGTGAGAGATCTGGATCGCTATATGAAAATATGTGTCTCGTAGGTCGATGGACGCAAACCAGTCCCCTTGGTGCAGGAGCAGCAGGATTGACAACACCGTGCCCATCCTGAACTTTGTCGACCAAATATATGAATTCAGGTCCCTGAGATCGAGGATGGGGCGGAGGCCTCAGTCCTGTTTGGGAATAGTAAAATACCTGGAGAAAAAAGCATTTGTGTCCATTTGTGATGGGGTGGGGTTGTATGGGTCCTTTTGTGAGCAAAGGGTGAACTTCCTTGAGGATTTCCTGAGAGGGTTGAGTGTCAAGTACATATCCCATCAGTGGTAAGTCCTCAAACTCTAAGGCGTAGCCCTTTGGCACAGTCATTAACACCCATGCATCTGCGGTGATACCTTCCCATGTGTGCAGGGAGCATGATATGCTGTCACCAAATGGAGTGTCGGTGACATGGAGGAAGGGCTGGGGTTTGTGGCTGGGTGGTCAACCTGGTGTGAAGGTGGCAGTGGTAGTTAAGGTGGATTCTGTATTGTTCATCATACTTTCAAACTTGACATCTTGTAAAGTTATTGGTGTTGCCGGGGTTGGTCACGGTGCTTTTGGGTTTCCTGCGGCCAGCATGGTTGCCATGCAGGGGTGGTGGAAGCGGGTTTGTAGTTTTGGCAGTAGCCTCGCTGACTGTAGGATTGTCGGCCGTATCAACTAAAGTGATGCTGGTCAGTGCCCACATTGAACAGGATCAAGGCGTCCTCGATCACTTGCCTCGATGAAGTGGAGAGGCCAGAGCCAGGCGTGTTGGCAGATAGCTATGGTGTGGGCAATCATCTTACCGGCGGTATCTCCTGTGCGTTTGGCCATCTGAATTTGATGGTGTGCCAGGAAGTTTGCCTCTTGTTGGAGCATGGCCAGGACTGCTCAATCCTCATCTAACAGTTTGGCATGAAATGGCTGGGCTTTCCCCCCAAAGTACTCCACAGTTGCCGATTCTCAAAGGAGGGAAGCTCCTGAGTACAGTTTGCAGCCAACTGTGTCAAAGCGCTTCCTTTCTCTGTCGAAGGGGGTGTTCACTTGCTTGCCCGAAGATTGGACTGCCTTTACCACCACAGAATTCGGGTCAGGGTGGTGCTTCATCATTGGTGCAGTACCATGCCTCGATATATTTAGAGGTGGGTGTCATCAAGGATGGAGTCTTCCAAGAAGCTTATATGTCGAGAAGATATGGTAGGAATGGTAAGAGGGCCGCTGGTGGAGCGTCAGCCTGCACTCTTTTAAAGACTGGATCGGTCACGACTTTGTTTTCTTGATTTCAAGACCAAGGTATTTGCCATGTGGACCATCTGGTTTAGAGAAGGCTCTAACATTGTCTGTCAGAGATGGAGGGTCGACCTTGTAGGCGTCTAGATTCATTGAAAGGTCGAGGCCTAGAGACAGTACCGATTCTGAATCTACTGAATCCGGTATGTCATTTTCTTGCTCATCCTCCTCGATCCTCTGTGGGGATTGGAGGGGCAACTCGACCAGAGGTGCCGCCGGGAGCTGAGGAGGCCTTGGTGGAGACTTCAGACTCAGGGCTGTTTTGATGCCGATGCTTCAGTTGCTCTGGCCAGGCATGTAGTTTGTCTATCTTTCTCTGGCGTGGATGTAGCTGGGGGAAAGAGTTCTTGCCGGGCTTGGGTTTGCTCAGGAGGTGGAGGTTGGACTGGCACCCTGATGACTGTATGTTGAGTGGGATAGGGAGTCCTGGATTTCTCTATCCAAGAGTTGATGGGCTGGTGACTTTGGAGACATTCTGGCCTGCTGGTCTGGCTGGAGGGAGTGCGATGAGCGACGTGAAGTGGCTGAGCAAAATGGCTTGCCCCTCCTTGATGAAGATGGACAGGACTGCTGGGCTGCCCGTCTTTTAGCTGGAGACTGCAGCTTCTCCTTGTAGAGTGCATCCATCGATTTTCCTGGTGTCGGCAGGACCGGCACCAGAGTAGCCACATGCGATTGCACTCACCTCAACTCCTTGTGAACCCATTTAAACGCTATCTGCGTTGAAAATGTGGATGGTGGAGTAGCCGTATTTGACCAGGTTGATCTCACCGAGGCCAGAGAGCTCGAAGTAGGGGTCTGGTCGGCCGAGATCAGATAGGCAGGGTCATCGTGGTAACAGTACACGCCACCTTTGATACCCAGGAAGACTTTGAGCCTTTGGAGGCAGCTAAGGCTGTAGATCGAGCCACAGGCGGTGCTAGAACCAGAAGAGCTGACCAAGTCGAAGGCACTAAGGACTGCGGATGTAGCAGAGCCTTGAGGTGCACCGCCCTGTTTTTTTCTTGCCTGAGCTGTGAAAGCCTGGCAATGGCAGCAAGGCTCGACAACATGGCCTTCTCCCAAGCAGAGGAGATGCTTCACGTGGCCATCCGAGTCTGGAATCTTAGAGGCACACCGGGTGCAGTATTTGAGTGCATTCTCAACAAAGTTCTGAAGAGAGCTGTGCAGTAGAAAAAAGGAACTGGGGAGCATGCAACCAGGGTGCCCTTTTATGCCCTGTAAGGAGTGGGCAGGGTTACTGCCAAAAATGGAAAAGATTCAACTTGGGAAGCTTTCCGTCAAAGCCTGCGCAGGTGCAGAAACTTCATATGTGTCCATTCACAGACATCATGAAGAAAAAATAGGATGTTATAGCATCTGACTACCCTGATAAGTAATCCTTTATCCGTTCAAGCAACAACTGTCATAGGCAAGAGAGTCAGACAGGCTATGTTTTATCACTATATTTAATTTACAGTGTTCCCTCATTACTTCGCAGTTCACTTCGCGGATTCACTGTTTTACGGTTTTTCAATAAACTCTAAAAGACTATTATAAATTATAAAAATTTACAATTTACAGCCTAAGGAAGGGAGGAAGGAGAAACCAAAGGGAGAGAAAAGGAGCCCAAGTGGCAACGGGAGAAGGAGGTGATTTATCAACACACAATTTGTTAATAAAGACTTAAAATAGTGTATAACTACTAAAATAATGTATAAATATTAAAATAAATATAGTGTCCCTACTTCGTGGATTTTCACTTATTGCAGGTGGTCCTGGAACTACAGTGAAGGAACACTGTATTTCTATAATGTATCATATATAAAGCAAATTTAGATGCGGAGGAAGGTGTGTAAATTGGAAGTGAGAACATCTATAATTTAAAATATGTAGATGCTATAACATTACTAGCACAAAAGAACTTAAGCAATGCAAAAGTAGCTTTACAGTTGAATAGTAAGTAAATAAAAATAATGACCATAATTCGTCTTCATAATTTTGCAGTGAGTAATAAAGACATCAAAATATTAAAAGGTACACTTCTACCTTGGCTCAGTAATTAATCAAATGGAGATTGTAATCAAGAAATCAGAAGACAAAGGCTCAAAACGACAGATGTGATGGAACTAAATAAGATCCTCAAATGTAAAGATATATACTTAAATTCCAGAATTAAAACCATCCAGGTTGTAGTAATTTCAGTTTCTATGTATGGTTGGAAAAGCTGGTCAGTAAAGAAAACTGACAGGAGAAAAACCAACTCATTTGAAAGGTGGTCTGAAGAAGAGTTTTATAGATAACATGGATTACTAAAAAGACACATGACTGAGACCTAGACCAAATAAAGCCTGAAAGTTTACCAGAAGCACAATTGACAAAACTGAGATAGCTGTACTTTTGGACATAAGAGAATATGAAAATATGAATCCCTGGAAAAAAAGATGACCAAATAATATGGACAGCAGTAAGGAAAGAAGGAAACTGCTAAAGATGGACTGGTCCACTAAAGGAAGCCATGACTGAGTATGCAAAACTGAACTTGGTATTCATATCTAAACTGAGGATCTTTGATATCTTATTTAAAAGATTGCCATAAATTGAAATAGATTTGACAGCAAATCACAATATGATCTCCAATAGTGAGCTTGGGGTTCTAGTTAAAAATATAAAATCCAAGCATAGTAAATTCCACATGACTGAATTTGGCCTCCTCGACTTTAGAAGATGGAGATGAATGATCACTTTATAGCACATTGGGGGACTTCGACATCTTTTCAAGGAAACATTTGCCTTACTAAGAATGCTATAAGCAACCAAGAGGCTTGAATTAAACAAATGCTACAGGTAAAAAAACAACACAAGAGCATCAAACAGCTATTAATATACATGAAAATATAGCTGGAAGCTCAAGTCATGATTTCAGTTTATATGCACTGCTTTTACAAACTGTGACTTGCCATGACAGTGATCTTTCATTTTCAAAAATTTCTGAATGCATGTTAAGATAGGTTTACTCAAGATTTATACTTTATACAACTTTCCATAATCGTGACTGCAGTTTTCAAACAAGGGCCTCCTTGCTTATTGTGGTTATTTCTCCATACCAAATTCCTCTGTTATTTTAAACATAAGCACTATTTATTTATTTATTTACAACATTTATACCCCGCCCTTCTCACCTGAGGGGACTCAGGGCAGCTTACAAAAATTGGCAAAATTTAATGCCCAAAATGCAATCCTAAAAACAAAACAAACACTATATCTTTGTCAGTCATTCCCCTTTCCTTGTAGTAACTGGTTCCTTCCATTTCCAAGCATAAACAATTATCACTGCAGTTACCATACATTGTAATAATATTCAAAATTTTCAGCATTCCCAACAGATAAAACTCTGGTCCCATCATGAATTTAGTCTTAACCAATGTCTTCCAGCACTGTATGATTCCAATATTTCTGGGCCTTCAGCAAGTCCACCACTAGAATACAGAGAAAAATCTTACTTGAAGTAACAAAGTTACTCATCACTAAGGGAAATACATATGTACATTAATACACCTAAATCAAGGCAAGTCTATTACCATCCAATATTCATGTGCAGCTTTCTTCATTATACTAAGACCACAAAGTAGCTGAAATACAGCTTCCTGTAACAGACACTGTCATTTAAACTAGCTTAAATAAAAATGTGTTTCACTTTCATGTTAAGCCACTGGTCCTTAACATGAGAGCCTGGAACTATTTTATTCTATATGCATACAAACTTCAGCCAACTGGAATTTATTTACCAAAAACAATCACTGTACTAATTCTAGATGGCAGGACTATGATAGTAATGTCCTAGTTGATTACAACTTGTAGGAAAACACATGCAGTTATTCTAAACTAGCATTTTAAGACACTAATGAGCATTCCTGCTAGGTGGTTTCTAAGTTCTGATGGGGTTCTGAAAAATAAGCATCAAATTCCTGCAAACTTTGGAAATACTTATTGAAAGCAGAATACATTCTTGCCATCAAAGCAGACACACTAATGTAGTCAAAGTGCACACCATTTTATGTCCAAAGTACAGTGACAGAAATACTTCAATCAAATCTCGGGGGCTACGATAGGCCTATTTTCTAACCTCCTTTACCTAGAGGTCCATAAGTGGACCTCTCACGTCCGAGTAGAGAGTAACAATTTCCAATACTTGCCATCCATGGAGGATGATCCCAGAGATATACAAAACTGTGCATAATAGCAAACCCTATTGAACTGAAGAACCTTTAGCCTAAGAATTCCACTGAGTAATGCTGGAGGACCTAGAAAATTCCTGAAGGGGACATATTTTGTAAGATGTGGAGAAATAAAACTGTGGATACTGGCTCTGCAAATACGGGGCCATAATACATGTCTACTCAGAAGCAAGGAAATACCCCACAAGAAAGGAGCCTAGGCAGAAACATTCACTGTCTGTGAACCTGACAGCCACCCCTTTAGCCCTACCGCAATGGATCTCAGCCTGTGGATCCCCAGGAGTTTTGGCCTAAAACTCCCAGAAATCCCAGCTAGTTTACCAGCTGTTAGAATTTCTGGGAGTCGAAGGCCAAAACATCTGGGGCCCCACAGGTTGAGAATCACTGCCCTACTGAGTGACTTTCTTTTCAGGCAGACTCTTAAGGGAAGAAAGATTTTAAGTTCGAGCCAGTAATTTAACAGATTATTTAAATGAGTTCATTGCTTTTAACTGTGTAGTTTTTTTTTAAAGCCCCGTCTTCAATTCTATTTTAATGTTTGTATCCTTTGGGTTTTAATCTATGTATGGCATGGTTTTTGGTGCTAGCTGCTTTGAGTATCCTTTGGGAGAGGCGAAGCAGGACATAAATACATGCAGTCCCCAAGTTACGAAAAAGATAGGTTCTTTAGGTTTGTTCTTAAGTTGACCCAGTGCATTTTAAGTGTAACTCTAGCCATATATATATAATGCTTAGACCATGAGCCTTTCACATATAGAACAAGTAGATATAAACCCAATTATAAATTTCCAAACAATGCAACATTACATAAACTACATAAACTAGCTCTTGCATAGTTAGAGGCAAAGTACAATTCAATATTACTGAAAAAGAGAACTTGTATATTTATTTATTTACATCATTTTTACCCCGCCCTTCTCACCCAGAAGGACTTTTGTCAAGGACAGAACGCCACAAGATTCAAAGTAACAGAGTTTATTAGATTACAGAACTCAAAAATGCCCGTAAAACACAAGGGCCAGGCAGTTTTTGCCTTTAGGAGCAAAAAGGGGCAAAAGTAAATGTTCAAAAGATAAACCGGATTAAACCGGAGTTTAATCCGGGTAAAAACAAACTGCTTGCTTCAGCCTGGGTATAAACGAAACGAAAGCCAAGGAACAAAAGATACAAAGAATGCAACTAATTGGCAGCAGATTCCTCTCTGCTGCCAACACTGTGCTTAGAGTAACTTGCGTCGCTCCCCCACACACACAGCAGACAGGATCTCCAACACGAGTAAATCAGCCAAGGATTGTAGCAGTTGAGTAGACCAGTTCCGTTCCGTAGATCAAAGCCAGAAGCAGACGTTTGTAGTTTTTCCAAGTCCAAGAAGGGGGGAAGACAAGCCGTGGTCAGTTCAGTCCGAGTTCTCAAAGCAGGAGATGGCGTCCGTCAAGAAGACGACGGAAGGTCAAGCTAATAAGAGTAAGCACAGGTTTGCACAAACAAATGCCCACACAATCCCTCCCGCCGTCTGACCCTGGATTCCAATCAACTTACGTCACAGCACAGGAAAGCACACAAGTCTTCAGGGAAGCGTCCCACACACACACGGATCCCAAGCGTTTGCCCAGATTACCTTGCCCAACGCAATTTGCAATTGCTCTCAAGCCCCATTTTATGCCAGTTACAAATCTTCATCACTGTCAGCTGTCCTCCTTAACCCGGGCGTTTCCTCATCACTTTCCTCGTCAGAGCTGGAACACCTCTGACTACGCCCAACAGCATCTCCAGCTGTGGATCCCGTCCCATCCCTCCAGCTAAACCATGGGTCTAATCCTGAAGGTCCCCATTCATCTTCTGTCCCATCATGGCCAGTGGCACCCACTTCCTCCCTTACCCGAGTCCAATCCATCTCATCCTCCTCTGAGCTAACCAGCCCCTCCTCCATTCTCTCCGTAAACCCTTCGAAAGACTCCTCGTCAGATGGTGCTGCAAATATGTCTCGCAGTCTTTTTCTCTCTCGCTCCTCGAGAGTATCTGACTCTCGAGGAGTCTTACGCCCACGTCTGTCAGTAACAGAGCCATGAGGCTCAATCATAACACTATCCCCTCTCACAAAGGCCTCCTCCCCCGATGGCGGAGAAGTGGCAGTGATACCCTCCGCTATAGCACCACGACGACTAGAGGTATCAAGTTTCAACAGCGAACGATGAAAGACTGGATGGACCTTTAAACTAGACGGTAAACGCAAACGAAACGCAACAGAAGAAATCTTTTTAACGATAGGAAAGGGACCCAAATACCGAGGCGCAAACTTTCCCCCAGCCTGTTTAATATGTTTGGAAGATAACCACACCAAATCCCCTTCTTCCAACTCCTCCCCTGCCTGCCTGTGGCGGTCAGCCTGAGTCTTCTGCGTTGCCTTAGCTTCCAACAGTAAGCGACGGGCAACATCATGCAATGCAGCCATTTCCGAAGAGCGGTACACAGGGTCCGAAGAGACCACATTGGTCGACGGCGCCACACCTCCCCGTGGGTGAAAACCATAAGTTAGCTCAAATGGCGTATGCTGACTAGACGTGTGCACCGCATTGTTGTAAGCAAATTCCGCCACCGGTAACCACTTTACCCAAGCCGTGGGTTGATCTAAACAAAAACAACGCAGATACTGCTCTAAGAGCCCATTAACCCGTTCCGACTGTCCATCCGTTTGCGGATGGAAAGCTGAAGACACGTTTAACTTAGTCCCCAAACACTCATGGAAGTGTTTCCAAAAGCGTGACACAAATTGCGGAGCCCTATCTGAAATAATCACCTCGGGTGCTCCGTGCAAACGATAGATGTGCTTTGTAAATAGTAAGGCCAACGTAGGGGCCGCCGGAATGGTTGAACAAGGAATAAAATGAGCCAGTTTACTAAATAAATCCACCACCACCCAAATACAAGTATAACCCCCAGACTTAGGCAAATCTGAAATAAAATCCATGGAAATGATTTGCCATGGCCTCTCCGGAACAGGTAAAGACGATAACAACCCTCTAGGGCGCCCAACAGGCGTCTTACTCTGCTGACAAACGGCGCAGCTGTCACAAAAGCGCAGAATGTCTTGCCGCATCTTTGGCCACCAGTAGCTCCTGGTGATAAGCTGTACGGTCTTGAACCTGCCAAAGTGCCCAGCCATGGGTTCGTCATGGTGGGCTCTAATCACCTCCAACCTGAGGGTCCCTACTGGTACGTAAACCTGCCCCCTACGCACCAATACCCCGTCTTGATCCTGGAGATGCGGCAGTATGGTACGGTTACCTGCAGAGAGCAGCATCAGTTGCTCCTGAGTCCACACATCATCCTTCTGAGCCTCAAGGATCTGGTCATGTAACCCAAGCTCATTATCTACAACACACAGAGAGGCAGTAGGCAAGATGGTCTGACATACTACCTGCTCATTGGTCTTAAATTCCGGCTTGCGGGATAAAGCATCGGCCCGCAAGTTTGCCTTCCCCTCCACGAACTGCACCTTGAAGTTAAACCTGGAGAAAAACAAAGCCCAGCGGATTTGACGCTGGTTTAACTTCTTTGCTGTTTGCAAGTGCTCTAAGTTCTTGTGATCAGATCTGACCACGATCTGGTGCCGTGCCCCTTCAAGCCAGTGCCGCCACACCTCAAACGCCACCTTAATCGCCAACAACTCCTTCTCCCATATGGTATAGTTCTGCTCGAAGGGTGTTAGTTGCCGCGAGTAAAATCCACAGGGACGCAAGGTCCCTGAGGAATCCTTCTGAGACAATACAGCCCCCAACGCGTAGCTAGAAGCGTCCGCTTCTACCACGAACGGTCTGTCAACATCAGGATGGGTTAGTATGTTGTCCGATTGAAAACTAGACTTTAGTTGTAGAAACGCCTCGTGAGCTTCCCGCCCCCACACAAATGGCTGTTTCTTGCGCAGAAGCTGCGTCAAAGGTACCGTGAGCTTTGCAAAATTCGGAATAAACTCCCGGTAGTAATTAGCGAAACCCAAGAACCTTTGTACATCCTTCTTAGTCTTCAGCTCCTGCCATGAGTTGACGGCGTCAACCTTATGTGGGTCCATTTTAAGTTCCCTACCTGACACTACATGACCTAGGAACTCCACTTCAGGCACATGAAAGACGCACTTGGAAGCCTTGGCGAAAAGCCCATTAGCCCGCAGTCGGTGCAGAACCTGCTTGACATGTTGACGATGTTCTTTCTCGTCCTTAGAAAAAATCAAGATATCATCCAAATAAATCACTAAAAATTGGTCAATTAGGTCCCTGAACACATCGTTCATGAACCTCTGGAATACCGCAGGAGCATTACAAAGCCCAAAAGGCATGACTCGGAACTCGTGGCATCCGAAACACGTGTTAAATGCCGTCTTCCATTCATCCCCTTCCCGTATACGGATTAAGTTATAGGCCCCCCGCAGGTCAAGCTTGGTAAAGACCTTAGCCCCTTGCACCCTTGATAACAGTTCCGAGATTAAAGGCAGCGGGTACCTATCCCGAATGGTGTATTTGTTTAGGATCCGATAATCGCAGACCAACCTAAGTTCCCCAGTCTTTTTGGCTACAAAGAATACCGGTGCCGCAGTTGGAGAACTAGATGGGCGAATAAACCCCTTGGCTAAATTTTCATCTAGAAACTCCCGCAAAGCTTGCCTTTCCGGTACAGTCAAGGCATACAGCCTCCCTGCTGGCAGTTTCGCACCTTCTGCCAACTTGATGGCGCAATCATATGGCCTGTGCGGTGGTAATTTGTCCGCTTCTCTTTTACAAAATACATCAGAGAACTCCCCATACTCAGCAGGCACTCCCTCCATATCAGAATGAGTAACATTTAGAGTGCAACAATCCTGCCTCTTTAAGATCACTTTACGTGTTGCCCAATCTACATGTGGGTTTACTACAGCTAGCCAATCCATCCCCAGGATCACATCATATCTAGGCAAGCTCGTAATATCCCACACAAACGTTCCCGTTACTCCCTGCACCTCCCACGTTACTGCTGAGGTTTCATGGTTAACCACCCCAGTCTCCAGCAGTCTCCCATCTGCTCCTTCCACCCACACGTCGCATGCCTTGCGCACTCTAGGAATGCCATGCTTCTTAGCAAACTCAATATCTACATAGGAGACCGTAGCCCCTGAGTCCAGCAGTGCCAAAGTAGAAACAAGTTCCCTTCCCCCAACAGATAATGTAATGGGTACGAAAACATGCTTCCTCCCCTCAGTTGACTGCTTGAGGAGCCCTAGTGCGTTGGACTCACGTCGCACTAGGGCTGGCCTTTTCCCGAAAGCTGGGAAGGTTTCACATTACAATTTTTGGCAAAATGCCCAGCATTCCCACAGTACAAACACAAGCCCAGCTGCCTCCTACGGCTCTTTTCCTCTGTAGACAGCTTTTTAAAGACCCCAAGCTCCATGGGCTCTTCCCCCATCACCACAGGTGCCCTGGTTACATGCATGGGTGGCGCACACATTGCTTTTGAGTGTTTACGAGCCTCGAACCTTGCGTCTAAACGCAGCACCTTAGCTACTAAGGCGTCCCAGCTTTCAGCCGGCTCCAAGCGTGCTAATTCATCCTGGAGCATATCACTTAACCCGGCAGTAAATAAAAGCATGAATGCATTTTCCCCCCAATCCAGCTGGTGGCGATACAGGTTAAACTTATTTAAGTAATCCAAAACAGTCCCCTTTCCCTGTTTCAACCGATACAGAGCCCACCCAGCGTTCTCCGTGCGGAGAGGATCCCCAAAAGTATCAGTTAACAACTTTTTGAAATTATTCAAATTGTCCTTGACTGGGTCATTTCCCAAAATTAAATTAGTGGCCCATTGTCCTGCGGGACCGGTCAACAAACTCAAAATAAATGCCACCTTGCTAGTGTCTGTAGGAAAAGCATGAGCACTGAGCTGAGAAAAATAAAGCTCCACTTGTGCCAAAAAGGTTGGCAACTTGCACCTGGTTCCGTCAAAGCGTTCAGGAGTCAAAACATGTCCTTTCACAGCCTGAGCTGTTTGGATAACGGTAAAAGCCGTTTGCAATTGGTCTACTTTGGCCCTTAACTCATCCATCGTCTTCCTGACGGGTTTATTGCTGCAATAAACTTTTTATGGGCGTTGGGCAATCTGTCAAGGACAGAACGCCACAAGATTCAAAGTAACAGAGTTTATTAGATTACAGAACTCAAAAATGCCCGTAAAACACAAGGGCCAGGCAGTTTTTGCCTTTAGGAGCAAAAAGGGGCAAAAGTAAATGTTCAAAAGATAAACCGGATTAAACCGGAGTTTAATCCGGGTAAAAACAAACTGCTTGCTTCAGCCTGGGTATAAACGAAACGAAAGCCAAGGAACAAAAGATACAAAGAATGCAACTAATTGGCAGCAGATTCCTCTCTGCTGCCAACACTGTGCTTAGAGTAACTTGCGTCGCTCCCCCACACACACAGCAGACAGGATCTCCAACACGAGTAAATCAGCCAAGGATTGTAGCAGTTGAGTAGACCAGTTCCGTTCCGTAGATCAAAGCCAGAAGCAGACGTTTGTAGTTTTTCCAAGTCCAAGAAGGGGGGAAGACAAGCCGTGGTCAGTTCAGTCCGAGTTCTCAAAGCAGGAGATGGCGTCCGTCAAGAAGACGACGGAAGGTCAAGCTAATAAGAGTAAGCACAGGTTTGCACAAACAAATGCCCACACAATCCCTCCCGCCGTCTGACCCTGGATTCCAATCAACTTACGTCACAGCACAGGAAAGCACACAAGTCTTCAGGGAAGCGTCCCACACACACACGGATCCCAAGCGTTTGCCCAGATTACCTTGCCCAACGCAATTTGCAATTGCTCTCAAGCCCCATTTTATGCCAGTTACAAATCTTCATCACTGTCAGCTGTCCTCCTTAACCCGGGCGTTTCCTCATCACTTTCCTCGTCAGAGCTGGAACACCTCTGACTACGCCCAACAGCATCTCCAGCTGTGGATCCCGTCCCATCCCTCCAGCTAAACCATGGGTCTAATCCTGAAGGTCCCCATTCATCTTCTGTCCCATCATGGCCAGTGGCACCCACTTCCTCCCTTACCCGAGTCCAATCCATCTCATCCTCCTCTGAGCTAACCAGCCCCTCCTCCATTCTCTCCGTAAACCCTTCGAAAGACTCCTCGTCAGATGGTGCTGCAAATATGTCTCGCAGTCTTTTTCTCTCTCGCTCCTCGAGAGTATCTGACTCTCGAGGAGTCTTACGCCCACGTCTGTCAGTAACAGAGCCATGAGGCTCAATCATAACAACTTTTGAGTATAAGCAACCACACAATAGTTAGGTGAAGCTTTGGATAGCATAGGAAAGGGTTAAGACGCTTGTGGTGTCTGTTTTACTGTCTTTGCCCCTGTTCATAAGATTTCCTCTCACTTTCTTTACAAATTGGATTTTGAAAAATTTGGCTGGTTGTGGAAACATGGATGGGTGATAAAGCTTCAGTAGAGAAACCTGTTCCCCATGATACCTCTTTCAGGAGTGAATTTCCCTTTCGAATGGTAGATTTGCTATCACTTCCTATTGTCTCACCCCCGTACTCTTGCAAGTCGTTTGCAAGTCGTGTGTTTGTAACTCGGCGACTACCCATACACAAACCCGTACTTCTTTGATTGTAAGACGCCACTAGATTGTCCTAATTTTAGTACAGCAACCACCAGAAATGCACCAGAGACAACTGGGATTGGAAGACGCATCCCGTTTTAGAGATGTTGACGATATAGACACAAAGTCAGTCTTAGGATTGAAGTGATAAAGAACAATAATAGTGCTGAAAGTTTGAGACACAGGAAACTCACGGAGAGGCTGGATTTCAGGCATGGAGCCAAATGTGGCAGGTTTGGGCTTCTGGAGAAAGGAAAGAAAGGAGTTTGCAGGAATCTCCCTTGCTCTGAAGAAAAGCCAGCCAAAACCCACCTTAGGCCTCCTTACTCCGAGAGGAAAAAGGGACGGAGGGAGGGTTTCTCTGCAGGAGGCACACCTCCTCAGGAAGAAAAGGTTGAGTTAAGGGCTGAAGGAGATAAAGGAAGGGGGGGGCGAGGAAGGGCGAAAATGGCCCCGAGGAGTTGGGAGGACATGAGGGAGGCCGCGGACGGAGCCCCATGGCGCGGAGGTCCCGCAACCACACAAAAGGGCGCTTCCTGGGCCTTCTGCGAGGGAAGCAAGGCGCAAGGGAAGGCAGGCAGGAAGGTAGGGCCCACTCACAGTCTCCTCAGCAGAACCATGAGCGGGGGCTGCTCTTCCCGCCGCTCTTGACGCCGGAGCCCCTTCCAGGCTGGGGAGGGGGCGCGGCCGGCCCTCCCCACTTCTTCGCTGCTGCTACTGCAGCTGCCCCTCCTCCCGCTGCTGCTGCTGCCTCTCGTTGTGGCCGCGACGGCTGCCCTGAAGAGACGTGGCAATGAGGCCTGATGCGGTCATCACTGCGCGACGGCAGAGCGAGGGTGGGGAGGGGAAAGGAGGAGGGGAAGCCACAGGGACCAACCCGCGGAGGGAAGGGTGGCCGACGCCATCTTGCGGAGGGTGAGGGGAGAAGGAGAACTGCGCATGTCTCCCGAGCACGTTTCAAGACCTTCGAGGGAGGAGAGCCTAACAAAACGCAGTCAGGAACATTCAGAATTCAGGACAAGCGACCATTGAGCGTTCCACCTGAACAGCAAATCCAAAGTATGGCTTCCTGTTAACCGAGCCAGGTGTTTTTAGCGAACAGTTTTAAAAGGTGGTTCGCGTTCGTAAATGACACGACGCACACGTGTTTTAGCTCTAGAAAGGGACCACACCTCCAAATATAGTCTTTAGTTTTGACATTTCGTTTCTATAAAAGGAGAAGCGTTCCAAACAGGACCGCTTTGACCATGAGGGCGTGCCTGTGCCTCCACACACATGTTGATTCGTGATGCTTTTGATAAGGGTTTTTTTCTTGGCTTGGACAAAGAAGACTCCAGTCTAGACAGGTAGTTTTCCAGTGCCTTCCTCTGAAATGCGGCCTGAAGCACTTGGACCAGCTCTTTTGGTGTCCCAATCAAGACTCACTAGGGCTGATCCTGTTTAGCTTCCAGGATTAGACAGGATCTCATGGCTCTAGGGTAGAGCTTTTAAAAAATTGTATTATAGCACATTACTGTGTCCGCTGCAGGGTGTAGGTTTGTCACGTGAGCCACTGCTGAGGCCCCATCTATACTGCCATTATTACTTAACTTATTTAGGCAATTGTTGTCCCAGTATGAATGGCCTTCCAAGTGTATTTAGGTTTATGTGCAACTGAATTTAGGTTTATGTGCAATGGTTCCGTGGAAAAGTGGTGTTAAGTAACTATGTTTTAGCTGACTAATGTATTTTATGTGTTGTGTTTTATGAATAGTTGTTAATGGTTTTAAATGTGTTGCCGTTTTATTGATCTGTATGGCATTGAATTTTGCCAGTTGTTGTAAGCCGCCCTGAGTGCCCTCGGGTGAGAAGGGCGGGGTAGAAATGTTGTAAATAAATAAATAATAAATAGTGTCATGGCGGTGAGTAGCTAGGTGACTGTGGAGTCCTATTCTTGACCTGCATGTTCTTCCAGTGAGGACATTGGTTTCTAGGTCAGTATTGGCTTGACATGCCTTCCTCTTGGCACGTTTCTCCCTTTTACCCTCCATTCACGCCTCTTCAAATTCTGCAGCACTGCTGGTCACAGCTGACCTCCAATTAGAGCGCTCAAGGGTCAGGGCTTCCCAGTTCTTAGTGTCTATGCCAGTTTTTGAAGTTAACTTTAAGCCCATCTTTAAATCTCTTTTCCTGTCCACCAACATTATAATGCAGATTGAATTGCATTATATGAGTCTACACCAGGCATGGGCAAATTTAAGCTCTCCAGGTGTTTTGGACTTCAACTCCCACAATTCCTAACAGCCAGATATATATACATACATACATATAATGAAAGCTTTTCATGAGTTATGTTGTGTCCCCATTTTGGTATTACAGTATATGTTTATGTCCGTCAGTCTTATAGGGAGTTGGTTTAATCTCGTTTGAACTGCTGTGTCACAAAATGATGCATACCCCCCCTCCCCCCCAAAAAATGTGTCATCAACATGAAATGTCTGGAAAGCTTTGCTTTAGGATATTTAGGTGATATCTCTTGGCCCTACGAAACGTAACCCTTAGTTGCAGTTCAGAGTAATAGGACATAATACCTAAATGCACGACTCATGAAAGAATTGACACTCAAGCACGCTTACCTTTCTAATTTAGATAAAATCAAGAGAGGATCCCTATATGGCTGAGAGCATCAGATTCCCAGCTATGCAAATGCATAGACATCAGGCATATGTGGCTCACCAAGGGGAATGAAGTGTTCACAGCCCACTTTCTGATATCTTAGTATTTTGTGTTTAGGCGACTTTTTGTATGAAAAGTTGTGCCTCAGTGGGAAGCAGGCCTTCCTGGCCTCCTTTCTCCCAGGTCTAACTACTCTTTCAGAAACTTTCAGAACAGGAAAAACTAATTTAGAAAAATAGTAAATTACCAAGGAGTGGTGTTACAGAGAAGAGGAACTTCAAATGGTCAGAGATTCTATGCAGGGCCTATTAATCACTTAAGCAATAACTGAAACTAACAAGTGAGGTTCATAATAGGATTCCACTATACAGAAAAACCAAACTGGGGGAACAACATACACACACACACACACACTTTTTCTGTGGGCCAAAGAGTTTTCCTACCTTCAGCATCTAAGACCCTACCTGCCTATAACTTTATCTTTTGTCCTTCCTTTGCATCAGTCTCAAGTGACACCATCAGTTTGCTTGCTGATAGGCAGGGGGCTGGAGATTACACTATACAACACAATCTAGGTTTCTGACTTATAAATGACATTTCCTAATTGATTCTATCATAAAACATGGAAAAAAATCAAATGGCAAAAACTTTGTTTTTGCTGGATATCCTGCTCCACATTTTGCTAGTTTTTCAATGATTATCTCATGGAGTCTCAACCAATTCAACATAGTTTGTGGCAGTCACAAAAATGAAGTTTCTGGAGTATAGCAACTTTCAAAGCAAGTACCACGCGATTAAACAGGAATAACACTTTCAAACCAGGAACAGTTTCTTTTTCTAATTTTGTTACATAGTGCTATCTCTGCAGCTGTGTTTGGGTGGTAGCTGGACTGGGAGAAAATGAGGGCAGGAAGGCCAGTCTTCAGCTCAATCAAGTAAAGGGAGGGAATTGAGTGTATGCCACAATTCAGTGTGCTTGCAGTCCCTCTGCTCTTGTTTCAATACAAGTGAGAATAGAGTCAACAGAACCACTTGTTTGCCTAAATTTTCACCCCAAAACCCAGGCTATGGTTGTTCTTGTTGATGTTCCATACCAGAAGCAAGTATACATTCTGAACAGAATTGAAAGGCCATTTGCACTGATATCCTGCCTATTGTTATCTTCTAACTACAGTATATATTTTTCCCAAAAACAATTTTAACTTGAACAATTTAATTTACAATCAAAGTAATATTCATTAAAAATAAAGAAACAGAAGAAAAGAAAAAGAAAAAGGGAGATGGTAAAATGGCTAATACCCAGTAGGAATTAGAGACCCAATCCTGACTTAGAATCATAGAATCATAGAATCGTAGAGTTGGAAGAGACCTCATGGGCCATCCAGTCCAACCCCCTGCTAAGAAGCAGGAAATCGCATTCAAAGCACCCCCGACAGATGGCCATCCAGCCTCTGTTTAAAAGCCTCCAAAGAAGGAGCCTCTACCACGGCCCGGGGGAGAGAGTTCCACTGTGGAACAGCTATCACAGTGAGGAAGTTCTTCCTGATGTTCAGGTGGAATCTCCTTTCCTGTAGTTTGAAGCCATTGTTCCGTGTCCTAGTCTGCAGGGCCGCAGAAAACAAGCTTGCTCCCTCCTCCCTATGACTTTCCTTCACGTATTTGTACATGGCTATCATGTCTCCTCTCAGCCTTCTCTTCTGCAGGCCAAATATGCCCAGCTTTTTAAGCCGCTCCTCATAGGGTTTGTTCTCCAGACCCTTAATCATTTTAGTCGCCCTCCTCTGGACGCTTTCCAGCTTGTCAACATCTCCCTTCAATTGCGGTGCCCAAAATTGGACACAGTATTCCAGGTGTGGTCTGACCAAGGCAGAATAGAGGGGGAGCATGACTTCCCTGGATCTAGACGCTATACCCTATTGATGCAGGCCAGTTTTTAGAAATGCCAATACAGATCCAAATTACTAACCCTAATAAAATTGCTAATAATCAGAATTGTAGATTATTACATCATTAGATTTCTTATTACTCAGAAAAATCAATAAACGGTTCTAAAAAAATTAGTTGGTTTTTCTGAAATTAGTCCAGGAATGCTCATCTTCTTACAGGTTTGCCACATATGGAAAAGCAGCCCTCTTTGTCTTGATATTTCCAACATTGGTTCAAAAGTTTCTGGGACATTTATGACAGCTTATTGTGAGTTACCATCTATGCATAATATCCAAGTTCTCTTTTAATAACACAAAGCAGATTCATTATCTTTGGACCGTATTTCTCCCCAAACATCAATATTTCATTATTGCCAAAACATTTGGCTCTTCTAATTATGTTGTTGATGTCTGATAGCAAAGCGCTTCTGTTACTTTTGCCCTTTTGTATTGCTTTGTAGCATTACAGGCCTTATACATCTGTAATGTTGCGAGCCAGATCTTATGGCAGCATAACCGAAAAAATAGGAAGTGAAAGCATTTCTGTCTGCCCAAAGTAAATAAGATGAGTTAACCACTGGAGTGCTATGCATACCTCTTAAAGAGGAGGGAACGCTCAACAGCAATTGCTTGGTGGACATTCAGTAGCAGCCTTCTTCAGGCGATCATTCATAATGTCCTTTTCTCCAGACAAATATAATTTTGTAGAGTGTGGCAAAAGATAATTTTCAGAGAAAATTCTAATAGGACACATGTCTAAATGTTTATTTTTATAGGTTTTTAAAACTATTGCTGGAAAAAGGAAGTGAAAAGGAGCACATAATCATCATCATCATCATCATCATCATCTTTATTTGTATACCACTCTATCTCCCTGAGGGGACTTAGGGCGGTTTCCACCATAGGTAAATCACTCAATTACCAGAACAAGAAACATACAACATTCTGAGGTCTAAGGAACAGCAAATTCCAAGTAAGGGCTGATTGAGATGTACATCTCTCCAAAAGATGAGACAGCTGTCTTTTTAGAAGTTGTATTATGGATACTTCAATTCACCTCTTTAGGGGGGAAAAGTTGGATCTTTTCTACTATGCCATTTGATAAGATCTCTGAGCAAATGCACATGCCCAGAACTAAGGTTGAAATTATGTGCACACTTACTCAGGAATAAGTTGGATTCAACAGGATTTTCTTTTATGTGGATATATTGAGGAGGGGGGGATGCAGTGGAAGATTACCCCTTTGCTATAATTTATAAATCAATCAGTTTTGAAGTGCTGCTTGCTAACTCAATACATTTTCTAGATTAGTTCACTCAACATACTGAATGGGGGTTTTTGTGCAGAAATTTAAGGACCGGGCTGGGGCGCAGGCTGGTTATAAGCCAGCTGCAACAAATCATTCTGACCAAGAGGTCATGAGTTCGAGGCCCGTCCGTGCCTGTGTCTGTCTCTGTTCTATGTTATGGCATTGAAAGTTTGCCTTATATGTGCAATGTGATCTGCCCTGAGTCCCCTTCGGGGTGAGAAGGGCGGAATATAAATACTGTAAATAAATAAACTGATAGAAATGCTTCTATAGAAGTAAAAGGCCACCAAAAAGATCATCATTATAAATCTTTTTGTAGAATTGGATATGCATGTGAAAATTTGGTCAGCAGTTTGTAAACTTTAACAATCTGCGACCCTGACTAAGTTAAGAAAATGGTTTAAGAGTCATCAGTGATGTTCACACTGTTTCACAACACCATTTAAATTTTATTCTTCCACAATATAAAAATATGACAATAAACCTGGAATTGCAAAGTCTGTTCAAAGTTTAACAATTAATTGCAATAAAGAAAACTGATCCCAGTACATTATTACACAACCATTTCCTTGTGTTCTGAACTTCTCTTTTTGAGAGTATTGGAAATACCATCTTCTCTCAAAAAGATATACACCTTATTCAGTAGATAGTCTTACTCCATGTTGAATTCAATGAGTGAGTACAATTGTATGCTGCTATTTCCTAGTGAAATCAACATAACCTTAAATGTGTCCAGTTTGTCTGCATTGTCCATGACAGCCATATTGCCTTAGAAAACTGATGTTTTTGTTTTAAAATCATAAGTGACCAGTTTAAGTACACCGAGAAATATTTAAATTCAGTGATTTCTTCAGGATGCCTGAGCTACCCTAGGCAAAAGGAATTTCCATTTACTTCAATGAAGGTCACATCTTGTGCTTTCTAAGAGATATTCGTCTGTAAATCAATACACAAACTGATTTAGCAAAGAGAAAACAACAATCCATGGGCTTTTAGCATGTATTAAGTCCTCTTTTATATTTTGTTGGTTTTACAGGAATGTGTTGTGCAAAATGAAAACAATTTACAATTGGTGCTGTAAAGATTAAAAGGCTGATACTCAATTGTATTTTTTTTAAAAAAAACCCATCAATATCCTTGACTGTTTTCAAATGAGTTCACAAGTGAAATACATAATAGTAATGAAGAGTAATCTCAGCGTTATCCTTTTTTCATAGTTGTTGGAAAACCGCACCATAATGATCTAAACAATTCATTTGGCCCACTATTAATAACCTAATTTTCTTTTCTTCTTCCAAGCTGCCAGGCCCTAGTGAAATATCTCAGTCGTATAAAGAGAAGGTCCCTCCCCATTTGTAGCCAACTCCAGAAGGGAACCAATTTGGAACCTATTAAAAACAAGGGGGAAGTGTTATTATTTGTACATATCATCTGATTATGAGACATTTTGAAATACATTCAGAAGTACTTACTACATTATAGCTAAATAATGAAATACTGTATAGCACTCTCAAAGATGGCATAGTCAGTCATATTATGCATTTTTACTGATTAAAACTATGGTGCCCACTCATTTATTATAGAAGGGAAGGAGTTTTGTGGATGAACCAGGTACCAACTTCTTCCTCTTAAGTTCACCATATGGTCATACAGAGAAGACATATTATATAATCTCTTCTGAGAGCTTGGTCATGTGGAGAACACTATTAAAGAATGGCTGTGGTATTGCCTCCTCTCCCAAGGTTCAATTGTCATGGTCCTATGCCTTTTCAAAAAGTGTGTAGGCATGTAATACAATAGTAGGCCTGTTCTTGGGGTTATTTGGGGCGCTGATTTAGAAAATTGCTTTGGATAGATTGCATCAGCTCCAGTTACCCAGATATTTTATTTGTTAATTTATTTCTTTGTCGCCTTTCTCCAAATGGACCCAAGGCAGCTCACAACATCTGGTTATCATGATTTGTTATGGGTGAGCAGATGAAGACTGGTAGATGTCATATGTTCAGTACCTCCAAAGCTAGAGCTGATAGGAGAAAACTGGTGCCATTATTGGAATCAGTGAATTGAATATGCTCTGAAACAGTGCTAACATATGAGGCACAAAAAAGTGTGTTGGCGAATGTTATTTGAAAGAGCACATATGTCAAAATGCCACAATGTTTGAGTTATCTGTATCCAACAAAATTACCATGGGACTTTGATAAAAGTGGGACTAGTTTATTTGCTCTCATCCTACATTGACTTAAACTTTATCTCTGTTGTTCTACTCCTGTTCATTCAATGCTTTTGGCATATATGTAGAGTTGGGCTAGATAACTTATTTTGTGCCCGTTGCATACAATCCAAATTAGTTCTCTGCATATCCTATTCCTAATTTCTTTTCTTATTTGCTGACTGGTTGAATTTGACTTACGGTGCTCCTAGAAATAAAAAGCCTCTAAAAACACTGCTCCTCCAGATGTTTTGGACTTCAGCTCCCATAATTCCTAACAGCTGATAAGATGGATGAGATTTCTGGGAACTGAAGTCCAAAACACCTGGAGGAGCAAATCTGAAAAACACTGCCCTAAAGTATGGGCATTGAAAGCCCTGGTAAAATCCTGAAAACTCTGGCTTCCTTGAATCAAATTTACCTTTTTTCTTTGCAGTATCCTACGCTTCGTAAATAAATAAACCTCCTTACAGTTTTTTTAAACAGAAAGATCTGATTCCAAATTCAGCACCCAACTTATCATTATTATTTATTTATATCCCGCTTTATCTCTCCCAAAGGAGACTCAAAGTGACTTAACATAAAAGCATTAGCATACAATTTAAAATATACAAATATGCAAACATTAAAACAGAATTAAATATAACCAGTATTTAAAAATTCAGTTAAAAGCCATTAAAACATATTCAAGGTTAAAAACCACAGCACTCCTTCAATTGATCTTTAAAACCTTCTTTAAAAGCCTGCCTGAATAAAAAGGTTTTAGCCCGCCACCGGAAGGGCAGTAGAGAGGCGGCCGTTCTGGCTTCACTTGGAAGAAGGGAGTCCCAGAGTCAAGGGGCAACCACTGAAAAGGAAGGTCCGCTATCTCATTCACACCAACCAAGCTTGCAATGGAGGTAGGACCAAGAGAAGGGCTTCTGAAGATCTCAGGGCACGGGCAGGTTCATACAGCCAAACAAATTTATCAGATTGATAAAAATTTCTCATTAGTTTTTGACCTGGGATACAATGAAAAGAGTGTGGAGGGTTTTCCTCTCATTGTCTTGGAGCTCCAAGATGATCTGCAATATGTTGGCATCATCAGCTCCAGACTAAGCTGTATAGAAATAATCTCTCTGTCAAATGTGTTATGAAATTGTTGTAGTCTGGCAAGCATCAGAGGATTTTTCTGACTGTTCAGGGAATGAATCGACTGGAGATGATGAGTTTCAAAGTGAAGAGTATGTGAGTGATTGGCGGGAACAGCAGGCAGATGAGACTGATGTTTTGGATTCTTCAGCTCATTCTCGGGAAAAGGGGAAATGAAAGTACCAGTTCCCTGGAGAAACAGCTTTGGGCTGATGGGAAGTCTTCAAGGGAATTTAGATTAGCCCTGAGAATGCAGAGAGTTAAAAGCTGACAAACAAGATTTTCTAAGAGGCACAGAGATAAGGCTGAGAGGAGATCCACATGCATGTTTGGAGAGCTTAAATTGGTGGGTTGTTTTCAGGCCTTTCAGAGACAATGTTGCTATAGGAGATTGTTCTCTGGTTTCTGCTCTCAAATTCTTGGTTCAAGTATTTTCAAGTTTCCTGCTCTTGTGTATGCCTGTGTTTCCTTGAAGAGTTTACCAGGGAAAAGTTCCTGTTTTCATGTTGATGGATTTATATTTGGAGTACTGCTGTGGATTTTGGTTTCCTTGGCTTTTTTGGATCACTGCTATTTTGTATTTTCTATTCTATTGACTCTTTTGGAATGGTCTTTTCCCCACTTTTTAGCTAGTTTCTTTAATAAACATTTTAGATTGAATTACTGGACTCTAGTGTGGTGCTGGGTGAAAGGATGTTTCAGAGCTAGAGTACAACAGAAATCCTGGTTCTTTCAGCTGCACCGCAGCTGCATCTCATACTAGGAAGCAGAGAGGCAGGAGAGAATATGCAAAAAGGAGAGTGACCTTCATGGTTGGGAGAGGCTGCACTAGAATAGGAATATTGAGCTTTCTTATTCAGGGAGGAAAAAAAGATGAACACAAAGAACTCAGTGAAAGGTTTTCTAGATTAACTGACCTTCGATTTCTGTCCAGTTGACAGCAACTTCTGCTA
The DNA here is from genome assembly GCF_035594765.1 of Anolis carolinensis. Classification (NCBI taxonomy): domain Eukaryota; kingdom Metazoa; phylum Chordata; class Lepidosauria; order Squamata; family Anolidae; genus Anolis; species Anolis carolinensis. The sequence continues at coordinate 189,699,321 of NC_085842.1, forward strand.
TTGGTATTTTAAGGCACTGAGCAATATAGAGTAGTTCCACATCAAATGCCCTGCAACACAACACAAACACTCAGTACCGCCTTGAAATCATGACTGGTCTTTTCATGTACTTGTAACGCTCAAAAGCTTATTTTGAACACAAAGGAATAGACATGATAAAGGTATATATATGCCAAATCACTATTTTCTGGCCAATAACGTAAAAGACAAAAATAATTTTGGCATGCCTGTTCTTCTTTTTCTATTACAGAAAGCAGCAATTTCGATATATGGTGAAGAAGTACAATTCCTAAAGTTGGGTCACCTTTCCCCCTACTGCTCTATTGTGCTTTCATAAACTCTTATTTAGCAACAGCTCTCTCTTTGAAGTGTATTTTTCTATTATGCTTCTTACTTAAGCTGTCACTTCTTATCCCTAATTGAAGACAAAGTTCGCAACAATGTGATCTCACTTTCGTCCCTTGCTACCCTTCGTTATCTCCCCTGCCTCAACAGCAATGCGGACCACTGCAGCACTGGATGACTTCTTGAAATCTGCTTTTAAAAAAAATATTCTTTATTTTAATTTAAAACAATTCAATACATTTGTTATACAGCAGACATGTAATATCCAATGCATCTCATAAATCTTTTTATATCGACTGTAACTTTCACTCTTGTACATATACTTCTATCATTCCCCACCATGTTCCCCTCCCCCTTTTTATATTTTCTGTCCAAAACTTCATTTCCTCTTGTGGAGGTAACTTTCCACCCTTCTTTTTCAATCCTCTTTCAATACATTTTCCACAGACATAATCAAAATCACTTTTTTATATACCTCTTTTAACTTTTGGAGTCCTCGTGGACAGCAAGTTAAACATGAGCCAACAATGTGGTGCGGCAGGTAAAAAAGCCAATGGGATTTTGGCCTACATAAATAGGGGTATAGCATCTAGATCCAGGGAAGTCATGCTACCCCTCTATTCTTGGTCAGACCACACCTGGAATACTGTGTCCAATTCTGGGCACCGCAGGTAAAGGAAGATGTTGACAAGCTGGAATGTGTCCAGAGGAGGGCAACTAAAATGATCAAGGGTCTGGAGAACAAGCCCTATGAGGAGTGGCTTAAAGAGCTGGGTATGTTTAGCCTGCAGAAGAAAAGGCTGAGAGGAGACATGATAGCCATGTATAAAAATGTGAGAGGAAGTCATAGGGAGGAGGGAGCAAGCTTGATTTCTGCTGCCCTAGAGAGTAGGGCACGGAACAATGGCTTTAAACAACAGGAAAGGAGATTCCACCTGAACATCAGGAAGAACTTCCTCACTGTGAGAGCTGTTCAGCAGTGGAACTCTCTTCCCCAGACTGTGGTGGAGGATCCTTCTTTGGAGGCTTTTAAGTAGAGGCTGGATGGCCATCTGTCGGGGTGCTTTGAATGATTTTCCTGCTTCTTGGTAGGGGGTTGGACTGGATGGCCCATGAGGTTTCTTCCAACTCTATTATTCTATGATTCTATGTCAACTTATCATTTATTGCCATTTCGCAGAATTCCTTGTATATTCCTTCAATTTGTATTTTTGTTTTCCAATTCCTTGCTATAAGCAGTCTTGCTACTGTTAATAGGTTAGATATTGTATCTTTTTCTTCTTTTTTAGCTGTTTATTATTATATAATGATAATAAGGCTATACTAGAACTTTTCTATTTTTATGTTTATTATATCCTCAATCTCTCTACATACCTTTCTCCAAAAATACCTATGTATTTACAATGCCACCACATATGTACAGTAGAGTCTCACTTATCCAAGCTAAACGGGCCAGCAGAAGCTTGGATAAGCGAATATCTTGGATAATAAGGAGAAATTAAGGAAAAGCCTATTAAACATCACATTAGGTTATGATTTTATAAATTAAGCACCAAAACGTCATGTTATACAACAAATTGGACAGAAAAAGTAGTTCATTAGGCAGTAATGTTATGTTGTAATTACTGTATTTACGAATTTAGCACCAAAATATCACGATATATGGAAAACCTTGACTACAAAAATGGCTTGGATTATCCAGAGGCTTGGATAAGTGAGACTCTACTGTATATATGTTCCTGCTTCTTGGCATCCTCTCCAGCATTTTCTTTAGTAATTTTATTTATATTTGCTATTTTTATTGGTGTTAGATACCATTTCCATATCAATTTATAGTTTTCTTTAACTCGTATTGATAAGTTTTTCAAATGTCTTTGTTCCCATAATTGTGACCACTCCATTTCCTTTATTTTCATCCCTAAATCTTCTTCCCAGACATCCTTGAGAATGTTATTCTTTATTTCAAGTATCTTTTATATTTTACTAGTTATTCCTTTCAATTTTTATGTTCATCTATATCTCTTCCATTTTGTATTATTTGTTCAAATTGATTAAGTTTACTTCCATTTTTATTATTTTTTATCCAATTCTTGAATAATTGTTCTAGTTGTATGCAATGGAACCATGACAATTTTATTTCCCCTAATTCTTCCATAATCATTTCCTTCTTCATACTAAACTTTATCTACTCCCCTAATTTATCTAAGCTTTTCCCCTTAGTTTTTTATCCATTATATTTTGAAATCTGCCTTTCTTATTAGTTTCAAATCTGCTTCCAAGGGATCAAAATTACTGAGGAACATAATACCTACCAACGCTCTATATGGAGTACTGAAAAAGTTTGAGCAGCAGCCTCACGGGTTAATAGTTTAAAACCACATTGGGTGTCTTTGATTTCCTTCACACAAAGAAACCATACTAAAAAATGGAATCCATACATGAGAAGTGTTCGGAAGTATGACCTCTGCAAACAAAAGGCAAAATGTTAATTGTCTCTATTCACAAACAGGTAAATTCTACCATAGCAACATGTATAAACATGTCAAATTTAAAAAAGACAAATGATAGCATGGCATTTTATAGCAATCATTATTTGTATCTAGGACTAGAAATAAGCAAAATGGAGATGTTATACAGATTTAATTTGATGTAATAAAGATATAATAAAGGAGTACTTTTGGATATATCAAAGCCTTACTTTTAAAATGCCACGTTGGATCATACTTTGAAAGTCACAATATCAATTCAATAATAATTATAATAATAAAATGTTTATTTCTCAAAACCAAGAGAAAGAACAATAACTCTGAATTCAAACTGATAAAACTGAATCAATATTATAATCAGCAGGATGGGTGGTATATTTCTGCAATATCAATCCACCAGCTTTCAAAGATGTCAGATTATGCCACATTCCTATTTATCAAGTTCATCCTGTTCACCATTTCCCATCTATATTAATATCTGGAACCTAGAAGATATGGATGTTGATCTTTCTCAATTTCTCAGCTGCATTTACCAGCAGTTCACTGCTGTTGTTTTTTGCTATTCATTTTAAGTCCTTCTGATTAGAATTTTAAGACTTCTGATCAGATCATTCTTCCTTGCCTTGCATTCATTATACAGAAGGCCTTTACACTTTTATTGTAAGTCCATGACAGAAGACACTAAGTCTTTCCCAATGATATTATCTGTGCATGAGCTATGAACTTCAAATATCCCTTTTCTCTACTAGTGCTTAGGAAGCAGTAATGAAAATTGCATTTGTAGTCTTTCATTTGCAGTATGAAGTTTCATTGTTTTGGAGATCTATTCAACATTTTCTCTGATTCTAATATTTTCCTACATTGATAGTAGGAGAGAATAACAACCAGATGGTCTGATGAACCTGATAGCCACCCATGCTCCAGGAAGGCAGTATGTCACTCTTTTTGTGACATGCTACATCTATCTATGCCTCCTTAATTTATAAGTCCTGCTTATCTATGTCATCCTGTGTGTCTTTCTCAATGTTCCATGGAGCAAAGAGTTGTTTACCACCTTTCCATGCTTGAGTGAGATATGCAGTTCCACTGGAAGAAAATGAGTTCCGATTTTCATGTATATCTAGCTATTCTATTAAACTGAGTTTTTGTTTATTCCCTGTGCTTTTTCAACCAATTCCCCTTCCCTTCATTTAAAAACCTTTCACTCGTCCTCACAAACTTCTGTACAGAAGTGTTCATCAAAGCCCTTCATGTTTTCTTCAAACTGAACTAGTAGCTAGCATTTACTGTTAAGAGTACTTCCTATTGACTTCAGGTGGGAAGACAAATATGGTGCAGATATCTTGCAGGTCATTGGGACTGGTCTCTAAATGCTGTTCATTATTTTTTATTTCAAGAAACCTGATGTACCTGTAGAATAAAAAGTAGAAAAGCCAACCTTACCTGTGCTATTGAATCTTTCTCCAAGTGAGCTCGAGAGCCACAGGCGATGGCCATCTGGTCCTAGAGAGAACACATTAACAACTGTTTGTAAAAATTTAACAAATCAATGTTAGGAAGAGATGGCGTTTCCAAGCAAAATTCATACATGCAATTCATATCCAGATTAAGGATGCTACAGCAAAAAGTTCATTAACACAATGGAATGAGTACCACAGTGATAATTTATGGCCAGTGCTAAAAAGTTAAAGGTCAGAACCTATTCTGCATTAAACTAAAACTGCAAATATTTACACAGAATACTCAATATTTTTCTGCCACAAATCCACTCCTGAGAAACAATACAATGTTAGATCTGATTGATTTTTGGTAGGAGAAAGACCAATCATCATCATCATCTTTATTTCTAGACTGCCCTCTCTCCCCAGAGGGATTCAGGGTAGTTAACATACATATAAAATGGCAAACATTCAATGCCACAACTACATCACTTAATATCAAAGAGTATAATTTAAAGATAACATACTTATTATGGTAAAAAATCCAAATTATAAAAAACAATAAATTTAAACATAATAGTCAGTAAAAACATTACTTCTTCTGAACAACTTCTGAATCATGATTTGATAGGGATCTCTACAAATGGTGGTATTTGGAAGTCAAATAAAATATATCTCAATAAATAGATATGCAAATATACAAACCAGGATTTATTTATTGATTGAAAGAGAATATCAATATAGTCAACGACCATAATGGAAATAAGTGAACAAACAAAAAACTCACAGGCCAAGGCTGAAGACTTTCGAGACCTTTTTCTACTTTTTCAATATCTTCAAACTTTGTGGCACCATCAGCATCTGCCATGAGGATTTTTTTCCCTCGTGAAATGAAAACACCCTGCGTGTAAGAATAAGCCAAGATTTTGTATTAGTACTGATTTTAATTCAAGGAAGGCATGTTTCACTTGATACAACTACTTCAAAAATGTTCATGCAATTCACTAGGTTCTCTTTGGCTACTGAATGTAAATGCCTGGACACAGTGTACTTAATCACCCGAACAATCAACAGTCTCATGGACACTATGCCAGAGGTGCATCAAGCCAGCCCCAAGGAGTCAAAAACACAGTAAAAATTTGCGCAGGCAGATTTTGTTACTGAATGGTTATAACATAAATAAGGAATAAAACTATGAAGATTCATAGGACAATGCATCTCATGTCAGATGGAGAACACAAATGCATGGGTAAATAAAATAAAATCAAGAATTATTCAAATAAACAATCTATACACGTGTGTGTGTGTGTGTGTGTGTGTGTGTGTGTGTGTAATGTGCGTTTTTCGCATGGAGTAAACAACAAAACCACTGAACCAAATCACGCCAAATTTGGCCTCAAAAGACATAGTCATCCAATCTATGTCTTTCAATAAAAAACTAGAAAAATAAAGACCAAATTGCAGAGCCGTTCTTCTCCTGGCTGCTAGTTAGAATAACCCTTTAGGCTTCACTCACTTCATGTCCTAGCAACCCACAGAGCCACAATGGTGCCTGGGGGACAGGATTCCCTTAGGCCTCTTCCATACTGCCTATAAAATACAGATTATCTAATTTGAACTGGATTATATGGCAGTGTAGACTCAAGGCCCTTTCACACAGCTATAATCTCTAAAATAAGGACAGTAAATAAAAAGCAACACTCTGAAAATGGAAATCCCAGACAGGAAACAACTAGGGCCAGCTAACACCTCCCAACAAAGAATTCCCCCAGGCAGGAAGCAGCCAAGCTTTGAAGCTGCAAGGCTAATACATGCTAATCAAGGTGGCTAATTGCAGCATTTATACCTGCCGCACCGAAACTATTAAACCTAGCCAACCAAAGATTTCGCAAGGTAGAAAGCGGCCAGGCTTGCAAGTAGCAAGGCTATTCAACCTGGCCAACCAAGACTTCCCCTAGATAGAAAACCCCCAGGCTTTGAAGCCACAAGGCTACTCCATCCCATTCAACCTGGCCTAACAAGGATGCCCTATGTAGAAAGCGGCCAGGCTTTTAAGCTGCAAGACTATCCAGTGCAATTCAAGCTGGCCAAACGATGATTCCCCTACAAAGGAAGTAGCCAGGCTTCAAAGCACCTCTTTGATTGAGAGTGCTACTCCAGCTCGCCAAACAAGGATTCCTTTAGGAAATAACATATACTTTTTTCGTGTCAGGAGCAACCGGAGTTGCTTCTGGAGTGAGAGAATTGGCCGTCTGCAAGGACGTTGCCCAGGGGACGCCCGGATGTTTTGATGTTTTTACCATCCTTGTGGGAGGCTTCTCTCATGTCCCCGCATGGAGCTGGAGCTGTTAGAGGGAGCTCATCTGCACTCTCCCCGGGTGGGATTCGAACCTGGCAGCCTTCAGGTCAGCAACCCAACCTTCAAATCACAAGGCTTTTATCCCCTAGGCCACCGGAGGCTCCATAACATATACTAACTACCACCAATTCCTCAATACTTTATTTCCCATACCACCACACGTTGCCACAGCAACACGTGGCTGAAAATCTGTATGTGTGTATGTGGCATGGGTGCCTGCTCACACAGACAGCCTCCAACCTCCACAAACAGGCTATAGTTCCCAGTGCTGAGGAGCAACCAATTCACTCCCTCCCAGGACATTGCAGGTTACAGCGAGCATATCCCAGTGTTCCTTTCTCTCTCAATTTTCCTGACCCCACCCGCTGCCTCTCCCCTAACCCTTTCCCTACCCTTTCCTATAGCATGCAGCAAACAGAGTAATTGATCAGAAACTGAACGTACTAGAGATCTGGGGGAATTCACCTTGATTTATAGGAGTTGTAGGGACTGGGACCTGAGAGCACTCTGAACTCCATCAACGAGTGACCTGGAACTCACTTGACACTCAGACCCAACACGGACAACTTTGCATACTGGCTGGGTTTGGAGGTGACTGACTTGACATCCAGGAGTTATAGTTCACCCATATCCAGAGAACACTGAACTCAGCAGATGAGGGATCTGGACCAAACTTGGCACACAAATTCAACATGGCCAACTGGGAATACTGGTGGACTCTGCGGGTGATTTAACTCTGGGATTTATACTTCACCTGTGTTCCGTGAACCCTCTGAAACCCACCAATGATGGCTTTGGACCAAACTTGCCACACAGACCAAAAGCTGCTAGCTTTGCATACTGGTAGACTTTGGGGTGACTGACCTTGGCATCATAAGAGTTATAGCTCACCCATATTCAGAGAACACTGAACCCAGCAAGTGACAGCTCTGAACCAAACTTGGCACACAAATTCAACATAGCCAACTGAGAACACTGGTGGCCCTGGATGATTGACCTTTATGTCTGGGAGTTATAGTTCACCTGTATTTCGTGAGCTTTCTGAAACCCACCAATGATGGATCTGGACCAAACTTGGAAAAAGACCCAACACTGCCAACTTTACATAGTGGACTTAGGGATGATTGACCTTGGCATCAGACAGTTATAGTTCACCCGTATTCAGAGAACACTGAACCCAGCAAGTGACAGATCTGGACCAAACTTGGCACACAGACCCAACATGGCCAACTGTGAATACTGGTGAGATTTGGGGAGGACTGACCCAAGATTTTTGGGAATTGTAGTTCACCCACATCCTTATGCATTTCCTAATAGGAGCATTCATAAAAAACAAAAGCAAATATCAAGTTCTTTTCCAAAGCATAGCGTAACATATGACCAAACTGATATGACCTAACACCCAAAAACAAATAAGGCCCTTTTCAAATAACCCAGGCATCACCGAGTCCCCAAGCTAGTTTCATATAAATTAGAGTTGCTCATTTTCCAATGACACAGTGATGCAATGTACTCGGGTGTCTTCGGTCATTAAAAAATGATTATGTGCACTAATTTAAAAAACCCTCAATGTTTCTTTGCTACAGAAACAATATAGTTACAGAAAGGAAAAGTTAGTCTATTACCATTTTGACAGCTCCTCCTTTTCCACGATTCTTCACCAGAGTGAGAACTCTCACTTTGTCACTGCCGTATTTTTTAGTATACTTCAGTGCAACCTATTGGGTGAATGTAAATTAGAGACACAGGAATTAACAAAAATGTTTATGACATTACATAAAACCTGCATTAAATATTAACACTTCACGCGACGTATGAAACTTTCTGTACTTCCCTACAATAAACTACTGCCTTTCTAATTTTTATTTATGTAAATATTTTTAAATTAATCATAATTCTGAAAGATGCAAGACCAGTTCTGAAGCAAAAACACCAAATACATCATTATAATAAAGCAAAACAGCTGCAAATAAAATTAAACAGAAACACCAAAAAGATTGAGCTAGAGCCATTTCCAGATGTTCCCTTACTCAGCTTTTCTTTCTATGCTTTAAGTATACTAACCATGTAGTGGTTTGTTTTGCTAGGCTTCAAGGTAATTTTTAATGATTTTCATTATATACTGTCAGACCTTGGAAGACCTCAGACAAAAAGCAGGCTCAAAAAGATAATTCCTTGTAAATAACTTTATTGATCCTTCTTGCCAAGTTGAAAAAGAAGCTATTTCTGACTAAATACCAAAGCACTACTATATCAAACATCCAAACCCACCAGCCACCCTTCTGTTGTAAACAAATGTATCACAAGTAAGAATCAGTTTTCTTTTTCCTAGCAAATAAGAAATTAGTCTCTTCTAGTTTGGGATCTACCAGAGCCTCTCTGATTAGGGCAGAGTGCTGGTGCACTCATAACCTAGGCTTGAACCACCTGTTGATTTTGATGAGCACCCTGAGCACCAACAATACACTGAACAGGTAATTATACTTCTCATGAAGGAATTGGCAATATGCTTTGTTGGAATGACAACCTTCATCAAGACTTCTCTAGCAATCTGTTTATGATCTTGTTGCTTACTGTTTCTTATATGTATGTTCTAGTATGCAGCTTCCTTTACTCTATAGTTTCTGAGAAATTATAGCTCTCCTTTTGACTATATGACCTGTTGATAGCTGTTTTGTGACAAGAGAAATGCTCTGGCCAGCTGGCACAAGGAACTATCTCAAAGATATCTGAAACTAGACTAATAAGTTTTTTGTACCTGTGTATGCTGAACACACGAATGTTGTGAGTGATCCAAATATATTATTTCAACCAAAGTCTACTTTATTTTGTCCCCTTTGTGAGAATGGCACCTCCTCTACCACCCAGTTTAAAGTAGGTGACCGATGGCTTCCAGTAGCAGCTGGTGCTGCTCTAGGTTTATGGACCTGAGAGATGTGATGCAGGTCTCACAAGGATTGTATGAGTACTCTATATGTGAACCATATCTGAATAGGTCAATATCAATTGATATGTGGTGGACTCCACCCATATGTCCATAAACTCCCACAGATTGTTTCCTATTGGTGAGGTGGCACAGGACTACTGGCTCTTTTCCTGGTCCCTATTGTTGTTGGGTTAAGCGAAGTCCACTATAATAGAGGGCTAGTGTCTGGGCTGGAATCTTTGCTTTTCACCCTGTAGTCTGAAGCCTTTGGAGTCCCTTGGCTAAGAGGATGAAATGGAACCTGGGAGCATGAAAGGCTCTTACAGCTTCTGTTTTTTTGTAATTCCTACTCTTCCTTGGAACTAGTGCCTTCTTTTTCTCTTTATTTTCCACAAGGGTAAGCTCCAAGGACCCCTCCAAAAAGTCTGGTTTCCCCAAAAGGGGGTTAACACCAGGTTCTGTTTAGAACATGCAACCACATTCCAGCTCTTAAGCCAGAGCTGGTCCTAACTGCCAATGACGCTGCTGATATGAACTGCACCAGAGTGACATATCCTGAGATGGAGCCACGTTCATTAGCTCATTTAATCCCCGACTGACCTTATTCTAACCCTGGGGGAATTTCCTTGAAGAATTTCCTGAACAGAGGGGCCCTGCCATCATGGAGACAGAGGGAGCTGCTCTGATACCTAAGCAGGCAGCCCCATGTGCTGCTTGAGGGCTGCCTCTGCCTTCCTCTGAGATCTCTGGAGTGTGCTCTCCATCTTTACAAAAAATAGCAGAGAACATGAGGCAAATATGGGGGTATCAACTAAAGGAGTTTAAGCATAGTCATTACATTCTTAGGTAGGCTATATAGTTTGTTAGCAGCACTTGGGTTGGGTCTATAGAAGGCTGACTTGCTCTAGTCCTTCCTTACCATTTGCATGAGGTTAGCCAGAAGTGCACTTCCAAGGAGATAGGGACTGCCATGGGGAAAAGCTCTCTATTCCTCTGAGAGAGATCCAGGGTCCTAATCTCTTTCCTTAAAAGTACTGAATCCTTCATCTCTGACACTATGATATAGTCCTTATCTCAATAACAACAACTTTATATCTTGCACCTATCTCCCCAAGGGTGGTTTCCAACAAAGAATGGCAAACATTCAGTGCTGTAATAAACCAACATAAACAAATAAGCAACCCAACCAAATCCCAGAAATTCATATAACACAAAAGTATAACACATAATCAAAAATTAAATAACATAACCAATCAACTTCAGATCTATCGTTAAAACACAACACAAATCTAGCCAAATCTAAAAATGCATTTTACATTATTAAAAATTTATGCAGCTAACAAAGCCAAGGTGAAATACCATTTCGGTGGTAATTATACATAATATTCTAAACCTCCCCTCTATATCCTATGGTAAATAAATGCATTAAGCTGTTTTTTAAAAGGAAGTAAGGAGAGTGTCCTTAATATTTCTTTAGGGAGAGAGTTCCAGAGACGGGGAGCAATACTCCTCTTCCTCAGAGGATACAGCAGTGCCCAAATTTTCTCTGATAACCAGTAGCTGAGAACTCCCCATTGTCTTGGCCATATGGCCAAGATAGTGGCCATCCAAACCAAAAGGGGAAGTGTACTGCTACAAGTCTCCTAGGCTGTGAAAAGGCCTGCCCCACCCATTGCCATTCCAGATGCTACTGGGGAGCGGGGGGAAGGTATGAAATGACCATCTGCCCCCTGTTCACTCACCTAGTAGTTCTCTTGTGTCAAGTGCAATGTAATATGCCTGCAGTCACAATACTGACAGCCTTCTGGATGAAGATGTGGATGTAGCCTACCTGGATTTCAGTAAGGCCTTCGACAAAGTCCCCCACGACCTTCTGGCAAATAAACTAGTAAAATGTGGGCTAGACAAAACTACGGTTAGGTGGATCTGCAATTGGCTAAGCGAACGAACCCAAAGGGTGCTCACCAATGCGTCATCTTCATCATGGAAAGAAGTGACAAGTGGAGTGCCGCAGGGCTCCGTCCTGGGCCCGGTTCTGTTCAACATCTTTATTAACGACTTAGACGAAGGGTTAGAAGGCACGATCATCAAGTTTGCAGACGACACAAAACTGGGAGGGATAGCTAACACTCCAGAAGACAGGAGCAGAATTCAAAACGATCTTGACAGACTAGAGAGATGGGCCGAAACTAACAAAATGAAGTTCAACAGGGACAAATGCAAGATACTTCATTTTGGCAGAAAAAAATGGAAATCAAAGATACAGAATGGGGGACGCCTGGCTTGACAGCAGTGTGTGCGAAAAAGACCTTGGAGTCCTCGTGGACAGCAAGTTAAACATGAGCCAACAATGTGATGCAGCAGCTAAAAAAGCCAACGGGATTCTGGCCTGCATCAATAGGGGTATAGCATCTAGATCCAGGGAAGTCATGCTCCCCCTCTATTCTGCCTTGGTCAGACCACACCTGGAATACTGTGTCCAATTTTGGGCACCGCAGTTGAAGGGAGATGTTGACAAGCTGGAAAGCGTCCAGAGGAGGGCAACTAAAATGATTAAGGGTCTGGAGAACAAGCCCTATGAGGAGCGGCTTAAAGAGCTTGGCATGTTTAGCCTGCAGAAGAGAAGGCTGAGAGGAGACATGATAGCCATGTACAAATATGTGAAGGGAAGTCATAGGGAGGAGGGAACAAGCTTGTTTTCTGCTGCCCTGCAGACTAGGACACGGAACAATGGCTTCAAACTACAGGAAAGGAGATTCCACCTGAACATCAGGAAGAACTTCCTCACTGTGAGAGCTGTTCGACAGTGGAACTCTCTCCCCCGGGCTGTGGTGGAGGCTCCTTCCTTGGAGGCTTTTAAGCAGAGGCTGGATGGCCATCTGTCGGGGGTGCTCTGAATGCGATTTCCTGCTTCTTGGTAGGGGGTTGGACTGGATGGCCCATTAGGTCTCTTCCAGCTCTACTATTCTATGATTCTATGAAGAGCATCCAGATCCAGATCAACAGATCCTATGGGAGTTCACTCTTAGCTTGAGGGTGGGGAGTACTCACCCCATTCTCTCAGTTGATGGTCTAGCTTGGTAAATCAAGGTAAATCAAAGCAAAGATTGGTGCTGCTATGAGTCAAAGCTATGACGAATAGATCATATTGGAGTTTTTTCTTTGTGTCAGGAGCAACCTGAGAAACTGCAAGTCGCTTCTGGTGTGAGAGAATTGGCCGTCTGCAAGGACGTTGCCAAGGGGGCGCCCGGATGTTTTGATGTTTTACCATCCTTGTGGGAAGTTTCTCTCATGTCTCAGCATGCAGCTGGAGCTGATAGGGGGAGCTCATCCACTCTCTTTTTGGATTCGAACCGGCAACCTTCAGGCCAGCAACCCAACCTTGAAGTCATCAGTCCTGCCAGCACAAAGATTTAACCACTGCGCCACTGGGGCCCTACTATTCCTATTGTATAGTAGGCAGCAAAAAAGACCAGTCTTCCACAGATTGTTCCTCATGTGGGAAAATGAGGTCTTTTTCCTTTTCCTATCTATCTGAAGAGAGGGAAGAAACAAGGCTTTTTTCCCTATGCAGAAAGTACAAAAGAGGAAGATGATATAAAAATGTTATTTTCTTCTTATTTTATGTTATCAGCAACATGCTTCAGAACATGAATTAGCTGGACATGAACATGAATGAGGAACAATCTGTGGAAGACTAGTCTTTTTTGCTGCCTACTATTCCAATAGGAGTATCCCTCAATCAGCTCCACGTGGAGACATGAGAGAAACCTTTCACAAGGATGGTAAAAACATCAAAACATGAACATGAATTGCTTTTTCCTAAAAGAAACAGAAATATCACTGTCAATGTGCACAGAATCTGTATAATGCAAAAATATTCAATACCTTTGTGGTGTGATCTCTGCTGCCATCATCAACCACAATGATCTCATATGTAAATGTAGGATCTTCTTTCTATAAAAATAAGAAGAAGAGTAGTTTGAGAACCAGTGTGATGAAGAAGTTAAAGTGTTGGATTGCAGTTTGGAAAATCCAGGTTTAGAACTAAGTAAGCAATGAAAGTTTATCTCAGCCTTACCTATCTCATAAGTAAAGGGGAAGTGAGCTGTGCTGTTTTGAGTACATTACAAAAGGCGGGCAATTATTATTATTATTATTTGCTCTTTTATTATAGTAACCAGAACACAAAAAACCTGTTAAGGATGTTATTAGATACTGAAAAAATAGTCTCAAAGCACTACTTTAAATACCTGTCTCTTTTCCAGATAGTTTAAAGCTTCATCCATCATTGATGGCACTGTAAGAAAAAATGGAGAGGAGAGAAGGAATAATCTAGTTTAAGTAAAACTACATTGGTGGGATGGGGGAGACAAATATAAAGCACTTTTTTTGTGTCAAGAGTGACTTGAGAAACTGCAAATTGTTTCTGGTGTGAGAGAATTGGCTGCGTTGCTCAGGAGATGCCCAGATATTTTGATGTTTTTCCCATCCTTGTGGGAGGCTTCTCTCATATACCTGCATGGAGCTGGAGCTGACATAGGGAGCTTATCCACACTCTTCCAGGGTTGGATTCGAACCGGCAACCTTCAGGTCAGCAACCCAACCTTCAAGTCATCAGTCCTGCCAGCACAAGGATTTAGCCCAATGCGCCACCAGGGGCTCTTAAACACTTTGTTAACATAAGGAAAACCAGAACTTTATCTTACACCGCTCTTCCTCATTATATGAAGGCACAACTATGGAAAGTTCATGTGTTGGAAGATCATGGAGGTTTGGCACAGGTTCCTTCTTATCTTCAGCATTCAGAAAAAACCTTTCATCCTCATGTCTGTGAAGGTTTGGCAACTTTGACGCAGTTATGTGTGCAACAAAAGCTGTCTGGAGAGAAGGAAAAGTAAATTTGAAGCTACAGTAGAGTCTCGCTTATCCAACATAAATGGGCCGGCAGAACCTTGGATAAGTGAATATGTTGGATAATATGGAGGGATTAAGGAAAAGCCTATTAAACATCAAATTAGGTTATGATTTTACAAATTAAACACCAAAACATCATGTTATACAACAAATTTGACAGAAAAAGTAGTTCAATACACAGTAATGCTATGTAGTAATTACTGTATTTACGAATTTAGCACCAAAATATCACGATGTATTGAATACATTGACTACAAAACATTGACTACTAAAAGGCAAACTACGTTGGATAATCATCTCCATTTCTAAGCCGAAGAGCCGGCGTTGTCCATAGACATCCCCAGGTCATGTGGCCGGCATGACTGCATGGAGCACTGTTACCTTCCCACCGGAGCGGTACCTATTGATCTACTCACATTTGCATGTTTTCGAACTGCTAGGTTGGGAGGAGCTGGGGCTAACAGCGGGTGCTCATTCTGCTCCCGGGATTTGAACCTGGGACCTTTTGGTTCGCAAGTTCATCAGTTCAGCTCCTTAACACACTGTGCCACCAGGGGTCCCCTCATGGAACAATATTCACAGAGAGAGAGAAACCCACTCTTGTTTTAAAATTAAAAAGGCAGAATCTACGCTAACCAAAAACAAGTTCTTGTAATGTCAAGCATACGAACAAAACAATTAAAATTTATCTAGTGTCTCATGACATTGGATAACGCAGGCACGGGCAAACTTGGGCTCTCCCGGTGTTTTGAACTTCAACTCCCACAATTCTTAACAGTCTCAGGCCCCTTCCTTTCCCCCTCAACCGCCTAGCGGAAGGGACCTGAGTCTGTTAGGAATTGTGGGAGTTGAAGTCCAAAACACCTGGAGGGCCCAAGTTTGTCCATGCCTGGGATAATGCCAACAATGGAGAGATAATATGAGGCCCCAAGGACGGAGAAAAGTGCCCTAAAACTTCACAATGAGGCCCGCAGCGGCTTGCCGCGCTCACCAGGACCAAACCAAGCGCCGCCAACGCCGCCAGCCCTTCCGCCAGCCACAATAGCTCCATCGCGCCCCTCACACGGCAGGAACACCCAGCCTGCAGGAAAAGACACGGAGGCGGAAGCGGGGCTGAGCCACGAGGCGAAGCAAAGGCCCGCCACAGCCTAATCTTCCGGAGAAAGGGAGCACCGCCACTGGCTGGCCCAAGACGCGCTCTCCTGGCGCTTTGAAGGCAGAAACACCATGGCCTCGGAGGGCGGAAGTGTGCCTTTGGGCTGCTGGATTGGTGGACCGTGACGGGGATTTCGGCTGCGACCGGTCCTTCTGAAAAAGGAGCACTTCCGGCGCCGCGCTCGCTTCCTTCCGCTCAGAGCCAGCTTGGTCGGGGTTGGGAGGCTTAGCGTGTCCTCAGTGGGGCAGTATGGCGGCGGCCAGTGGGTTCAGGTGAGTGGCGGCGCCCAGTGCCTAGTTGAGGACGAAAGAGGCCCTGGGCTGAGGCCTCTGACTTGGGCCCTAAGGCAGGGAGGCCGGGTGGGCCGACACTGCCTGCTTTGTGGGCCACGCCCATAGACTACAGCAGTGGTTCCCGGAGCCGTCGGTGGGGTAGTAGATTAAAGCCTTGTGACTTGAAGGTTGGGTTGCTGACCTGAAGGCTGCCAGGTTCGAATCCCACCCGGGGAAAGCGCAGATGAGCTCCCTCTATCAGCTCCAGCTCCATGCGGGAACATGAAAGGAGCCTCCCACAAAGATGGTAAAAACATCAAAAAACATCCGGGCGTCCCCTAGGCAACGTCCTTGCAGACGGCCAATTCTCTCACACCAGAAACGACTGAGGTTGCTCCTGACACGAAAAAAAAAGTAGTGTATCCCAGCCTTTTTTGACCAGGGCCCCAGGGTTACATTTCTCTTTTTAAAAAAAGGAAGGGAAGGGAAGAAAGGAACCCGCTTGTCAAATATAAAGGGGCTTTTCATACTTCAGAGAAGGAAGGGGAGGAAGAGGGGGAGGAAGAAGGAAAGGACAAGGATGAAGAGAAGGAGCAAAAGAGAGGAGGGAGGTAAAAGAAGAAGAAAAAGGAGGAAGGAGAAAAAGTAAAAAGGAGAAAAGTAGGAGGAAAAGGAGTGGGAGAAAAAGAAGGAAAAAAGTAGAAGAGAAAGAGGAGGAGAAAAAGTAAAAGCAAGAGAAGGGGAAAGAGAAAAAGGAGCAGGAAGAGGAGAAAAAGGAGTAGGAGGAGCGAGAGAAATAGAAAAGGGAGAAGGACCAAGAGGAGAAGATGCCACCCTTTCCCAAGGAGACCCAGGCCCCTCCTTTGGGCCTTGGGCAGAGAGGGCATGAGTGAGGAGCCCTTCTGCCTGCCTTGCTACCTGCCTGCCTGGGCTTATCTCCATCAGCAGCATCTCCGAAGGGAGGGAAGGAGGGCAGCCCAGTTGCACTCAGGCTCTGCCCTTGCATTCCCTGCCCTTGGCCACCAGCAACAGAGCTTCTGGGAGTTGGAGCTCCCAAACACCTGAGGTCCCCCAAGCTGGCCTTTGTTTTTGGGGCAGATAGAATCATAGAATAGTAGAGTTGGAAGAGACCTCATGGGCCATCCAGTCCAACCCCCTGCCAAGAAGCAGGAAATCGCATTCAAAGCACCCCCGACAGATGGCCATCCAGCCTCTGTTTAAAAGCCTCCAAAGAAGGAGCCTCCACCACACTCCAGGGAAGAGAGTTCCACTGCTGAACAGCCCTTACTGTGAGGAAATTCTTCCTAATGTTCAGGTGGAATCTCCTTTGCTGTAGTTTGAAGCCATTGTTCCGTGTCCTAGTCTGCAGGGCAGCAGAAAACAAGCTTGTTCCCTCATCCCTATGACTTCCCCTCACATATTTGTACATGGCTATCATGTCTCCTCTCAGCCTAGCAGTATAATTGAGGTATAACTGATTTACACACACACACACAAAATGTTAAATATATATTGGAATTTTAAATGTTTCACGGACCAAATTTGAGTTCTTGCGGACCACTGGTTGGGAACCACTGGACTACAGGGTTCAATTTTATTGTTCAAATTGTTTTACTGCTATAGTGTAAAAGTTCAAGGCAGAACCAGTCAATGAATACTCTGCCATTCAGGTTTGATTACACTATGTAACAAAATATGAAAAAAAATATGTTCCTGGTTTGAAGGTATTATTTCCAGTGTAATTGTGTGGTACTTACTTTAAAAGTAGTTGTTATACTCCAGAAACTTATTTTTGCTCACTAGCTTATAAAGAGGAGGATGAGTAGTTTACCACTGATTCCATCTTAGTGGACGAAGCTGACAACTACTATTTTAATTTACCAAAGAGCTATATTTTTACATCCTTGTACAAATTTTAACTGCTGAATTGTAATATCTATGATGCCACACTGATTGATGAATATATATTTTAGCCAAGGCTGTTTAATTTATTTTAACTGTTTTAAATGTTTGCATTTTATTACTGTATACGGCATTGAATGTTTGCCAGTTTTGTTTATGGAAGCCGCACTGAGTCTTCAGGGAAAGAGGGCGGGTTATCAATAAAGTTGTTGTTGTTGTTATTTTATTGTATAGCACAGCAAACAAGATAGATATGCTGGATTTCGTATCATAAAATGACAAGTCAAACACTTCCCAAGTGTCTATTAATGTGTGATGTATTTTTCGGATGATGCGTGCAGATCCCAGCAGGGTGGCCTTTTGCAGTTGGCAGATCATTATTTTGTCAATGTCTATTATTTCCAAATGCCAGCTGAGATCTTTTGGCACAGCACCCAATCTGCCGATCACCACCGGGACCACCTGTACTGGTTTCTGCCAGAGTCTTTGAAGTTCAATCTTGAGATCCTGATAGCGACTGAGTTTTTCCTGTTGTTTTTCGTCAATGCGACTGTCACCTGGGATGGTAACATCAATGATCCAAACCTTTTTCTTTTCCACAACTGTGTTGTCTGGTGTGTTGTGTTCCAGAACTTTGTCAGTCTGGATTCGGAAGTCCCACAGTATCTTTGCATATTCATTTTCCAATACTTTTGCGGGTTTGTGATCCCACCAGTTCTGCAGAGAGGTGGTACTTGAGGCATAAGTTCCAATGAATCATTTGGGCCACATAATTGTGCATCTGTAGTCTATCTGTGCGATTTTCTTACCGCAGCTGAGGATATGATCAATGGTTTCGTCGGTTTCCTTGCACAGTCTGCATTTTGGGTCATCAGCTGATTTTTCAATCTTGGCCTTAATTGCATTTGTTCTGATGGCTTGCTCCTGGTCTGCAAGGATCAGGCCTTCTGTCTCCTTCTTCAGTGTCCCATTTGTGAGCCATAGCCAGGTCTTCTCCTTGTCAGCTTTTCCTTCAATTTTGTCAAGGAACTTTCCATGCAATGTTTTGTTGTGCCAGCTGTCAGCTCTAGTTTGTAGTGTGGTTTTCTTGTACTGGTTTTTTGTCTGCTGTGCTTTGAGGAGTTCCTGATTTTTTACTTCAATCAAGGCGGGTTCTTCACTTTCCTTTACATATTCTGCCAGGGCATGTTCTTCTTCTGCTTGTTTTGCTAGTAAGAGTCCTCTGCCACCAGATCTTCTGGGCAGATATAGCCAGTCAACATCACTGCGAGGATGAACTGAATGATGAATGGTCATGAGTTTTCTTGTCCAAATTGTCCAATTCCGCCTGTGTCCAGTTTATGATGCCCGCAGTATATCTTATGACAGGTATGGCCCAGGTGTTTATGGCCTTGATGGTGTTGCCTCCATTGAGCTTGCTTTTGAGAATTTTTCTGACCCTTTGTGTGTATTCTTTGGGGACCACAGTTTTCACATGTTCATGCTTGATGTTGTCCAGCTGTAATATGCCCAGATATTTATAGGCCTCTGGCTGGTGACACTTGATCATTTGGCCATAGTTATGCCCTCACTTTCAATTTTTCCCTTCTTCAGTGCCACTGTCGAACATTTGTCCAAACCAAACTCCTTGCTGATATCAATGCTAAATTTTGGACAGTATAAGTCAGAGATACACTATACTATTACATTATACTATTGCACTATACTATTAAAACATTACTAATTACTTTAAATCCTATGGCCATGTCCTCCCAAATCCTAGAATTTTCAGTTTAAGGAGGGACCTTTAACATTCTCAGCCAGAGAGGTCATGGGCCTCCCTGACCTCCCAATCCCAGAAATCCACAAGAGTCAGCCATATGATTTAAAGTGGGATAGCAGTGTTTTTACGTATAGTGTTCTTCTCAAGTCTTCTTGGGCTCATAAATTCTCCCATCAGTTTCAATCATGTGACCTGATTGCACAGTTTTCATGCTAGAGCAGAAAAACCCCAGTTCCACGGAAATATGTGCTCTGGTTCTGAAAGTGTCTTGAAAATTTCCTTTTTAAAAAATGTGAAGAGATGGTATGACACAGGACTCACCCCTCCAATCATAATTCTGAGAAAACAAGTATTTCACATCCCTGGCAACTGCACAAAACGGTTTTTAAGGTAGCTGTGCTAAACATGTGTGGTGTAGTTAGAAAACATCTTGTCTTTTGTGTGTTGTTTGTTACAGAACTGTGGAACCTGTGGAGTATTACAGAAGATTCTTAGTGAGTACAATGTGACTGTATATATGCATAAATATTCCTCATATAAGATTTTCCATACATAACAGGATTTGGTTATTAACCTATTAAGACTACCCCCCCCCCCCCCTCATGAGGCTGTTGGACCCTTGGTAAATAAACAGTAGAGGAAGTGGGGGAAAGGGAGAACTTTAAAGAGCACAGGGCTCAGCCTTTTCCCCACTTCACTACCACTCACCACAAACCAAAACACAGACACGTTGCTCATTCTCCTGTCCATAAACCATGCTTATCTTTATCCTGGGTGCAGTTCTGGCCCCCTCCAGAGAGAGCAGGGTGATGACAAGAAATACAGATATCACTTAGAATTTCATCTTGGTGTTGCTTCTTTTCCTTCCTGAGTAAAGTTTGTAAACCACAGAGCTAAAAAAAATACAAACAGTAGGAGAAAAGGGTTATCATTCACATTGTAAAAGCACAAGCAATGGAGAAGCTTCAATTTCGGATTAAGCCAGGCATGGGCAAACTTCAGCCTTCCAGGTATTTTGGACTTACTAAGCTGTTAGGAATGGTGGGAGCTGAAGTCCAAAACACTTGGAGGACCAAAAGTCACAAAACATTGTGTAGTTTGCTGCCTAGTGCCTGTTTTAGGCATTCACATGAACGTAGGAAGAAAAAAAGACACCAACAATGTATATTCTGTCACTTGAGCTGTAAACCAAGGATGCCAGCATGGCATGAAAAATGTTGAAGATGTTCAACATCCTGCGGAACTAAGTATTCAGCCAAGATGTGATTCTTTATGTAAAAAGAATGCACACCCATTTTGTTAGTATGAAAATTTGCTTTCCTCTTTAATAAATTATGCCAAAGAATGGTTTTAAAATAAAATTATTTACCATTTATTATCAGTAAATGTTTGATTTGTTATATCTGTTTTATATACCTACGGTATATATCCAGGGTCATGTGAAAATTTATCAGGCAAAAACTAGTCTTGAGTGTTAAGAAGCCCTGTTTCAGAAAACCAAGAAAAAGAAAAAAAATATGCATGAAGATGCATATAGATGCACAGCAGGCTGCCATTTGCATGTTGGTTTCATCTAGTTGCTAGTTACACACAAAAAGCATAAGACATGCTGCCTCTTTGATATTTCTAAAATTTTAGTATGCAGGTGACTCAAAGTAGTAAGTGGGTAGAGGTTGTCAGTACATGCAACAGGTAAAAAGCAGTAAATATTCCTTTCAAAAGAAACGCAGTTCAAAATGAGCACATGTGGTTTCTAAATCTCAACAATAACTCATATCTTATTCCTGTTGATAGCTAGGCATAACTTCTGGGTGGGAGACAGGAGAAGCTAAGAGATCTGATCTTGGCTTTTGTGGTGAGAATTTTGCATCAGATTTTTTGTTGGACTCAAAGCTGTCTGCATTACTCAGTTTTATAACTGCTGAGTTTACATAAGGGATGCCATAAGATTTGGTTTATATTTCAACAGTAACTCCTGTGGAATGGAGTACACTTTCAAAAACATGCTCCTTCCATCTTCCCCTAATGTCGTCCTAATGATTCTTATTACAGACTGGGACTCATGATGACCTGCCCTTATTTCAGATTTCTTGGTTCCAAGGAGGAAGGAAACCTAACTAAATAATTGGAAATGAGGGATTCCTTTTGAGACATGGACCTTTCCTCACTGTTCATGGTTGCTTTGATGGATCCTTTCAAAATCTGTCAGGTTCATGAAGGCTGGGTTACAAGGCAAGACCAAATGCTTTGTACCAGTGTTACAGCTTCTCAACTATTTCTATATTCCTCCTCCTTTTTTGAGGGGGAAACTGGTGTTAGGTGCCTTTAAGACACAGCTCCTTGTGAATGCAGCTGCAGTGTATTTATACTAGAGGCAGTGTTTGAATAGCAGGCTTCTCAGAGAAGGTTTCTAGCTGCTAACTGCTGCTTGAAAATAAACCATACAAGATACTGGACTCTGTTGGGTTGTGAGTTTTTCCATCTGGCGGTCCAGCAACACACATTACAGAAACAGAAGTTCAATTCCCTTTTCTGTGTTTCTGCACTTTGTCAGTAAAATAGCATTTAGAATGGGACATGCTTGCTTTTGTGTCAAATATCTTGATGCCATGAAGTGTGTTGCTTCATTCCAGCTGTTAACTGACATTTAGTGACAGTGCAATTTTGTTAGTACAGTACACCAAAATTCTGTTATTTGTCAGGTGTCATCATGATACATATGCAAATTTCTTATACTTTAAATGAGCTAAAAGAAATTTGCATATGTATCATGATGACACCTGACAAATAACAGAATTTTGGTGTACTGTACTAACAATTTAAAGTATAACAAAAAATAAGTATAGCTTTTGAGTTACAGTTGGCATTTCCTCTCTAGAGGGAAAACTTTCCTAGCCAAAGATTTTGGCATTAGGAAATGTATGAATGTTTGGAGATTAGACTTTTGTTTGCTGTAGTTTCCATAAGTTTGAATGCGAAGTAATCATTTGAGAAAACATCTTGTTTTTGTTAATGAAGTAGGAATGTATCTGCACATTTCTATGCTGGTCTTTTTGACCTTAGTTTAGTTTGATTTCTAGCTAATTAGATGAGTTTTGCAATTCTGACTTGGTCATTGATTTATGGTGTTTTTAGAAAGAAAATTGTCGGCCTGATGGAAGGGACCTTGGTGAATTTAGAACCACAACCATCAATATAGGTAAGTATTCTAGTGCAGAGCAATGATGCTTGCTCTTCAAGATTTTTTTACTGAGCCTGTGGGAGTCATTCTGGTTTTTAGCATATAGTTGAAAGGTTGGATGTAGAAATTAATGAGGATTAGGTTAGTGAAGATTCCTCTTGATTTCTATGGCTCTCTTCTGATTATCTGCTGCCAAATATTTCCTGTAAGAATTCATTGCCACATTCTAGTTTAATTAAGAATATGAAAGGAGGTGACACTAGTAATGGCCAACACCATATTCTGTCATTGAAAAACAGGATAGCATCGTTACAAGTGCATAAACACACAAATTTGACATTAAAATGATAACGCCCAAAAACCACCTGCAAAGCATTTCATCAAGTTTCTCACTTGCAAGCCGTTGTGCTTTAATAAAAGAGTTTTAAAGAAACCTGGGAAAAAGAAACAGATGAATTGGTATGTATCTGCAAATTCCAATCCATTAGCAAAGGTATAAAGAGAGATAATGGCTTATTTGAACATTACATATATTAATTATTGGTGTTGCACAGCTACTCGTACAATAAAGATTTATTGCTTTTACACCTAGACTAACAAACAAGTTACTTGAAAGACCTATATCTTCTTACATAACTGTTTGGAATCCATGGCCAAGAACAACATTTATATCATTCTGAGATACCAAACCTGCAGCTTTGCAGTTGCTTAATAGGTTTGCAGTTTGAATACTGTATTCCATCACTGCCTCTGCAGAATTGTGCAAAGAGATCTTGTAGTACCTTGGATACTAACTAAGAGAATGAAAGGCTTTGTAGACTTAAGTTCTCTCAGTGAGTCTACAAGGTGCTCCGAGATCCCTTTGCCTACTGATATTCCAGACTAATACGACTATATGGGTGCACTGCATTGTAGAATTAATACAGTCTGATACCAGTTTAACTATCATGGTTCAATGCTA
This sequence comes from Anolis carolinensis, assembly GCF_035594765.1. Lineage (NCBI taxonomy): Eukaryota > Metazoa > Chordata > Lepidosauria > Squamata > Anolidae > Anolis > Anolis carolinensis. The sequence goes on from NC_085842.1 coordinate 189,723,027, forward strand.
TGGAATCATGGAAGTTGTAATATTAAGCCTTCTCTGCCAAAGAGTGCTGGTGCCTCAGCAAACTACAAATCCCAGAGTCCCATAACGTTCAGCCATGGTGGTGAAAATTGCATCCAACTGCATCAATTCTACAGTATAGATGCACCCAAAGTCTTTGAATTCCACCTTTCTAAGAATTGGATTGAGATCCACTTAAGGCTCATACAGTGATGAAGAAATATAAATGAAATAAACTGAAAATGTGTCTTCTTTCTTACTAAATGCTAGTGGCTCTGCAGCAAATTCAAAATAAAGATTTAGTTGTTTTTCGTCATCTTGCTCATAACAGATTCTCAGTGGCAGAATCTGCAGGAATAAATGAGAGTAAGTAAGTGCACATGGGAAAGGGAAGAGGCCAGCACTTTAGAAATTTGGAAATAAACATTTTTCATGTAGCTACATCTGGGGTCTGCCATGGCTCTGCTAATCTGATCTGCCAAGGAACAAAGCTTACATGCTATCTGAAGTGTTTTGGCTTTCTCTACAGGTTCAATTACCACAGCAGATGGTTCTGCCCTTGTGAAGCTAGGTAACACGACTGTAGTGTGTGGCATAAAGGCGGTAGGTTCTTGAAAAGAGGTTTTTCAAAATGCAGCTTCAGGTTTTGATGAAGCCAATTGGACATCAGAATGCTTTAGCATTTCTCCCATAACAATGGCTGCTTCTATCGCTAGAAGAGTAGACTGACTGAGATGCAGTTTTCCTGATGTGAATGAAAAAGAGAAACCATGCTGTCCTCATACAGCCCTGCAGTCCCTGTTCATACAACAGAAATCATAATAGACCAGTTTTCAGTTCTGTCTTCCTATAGAAAGCTGTTTCCCACAGTTGGGAAGGCTATGATATGTGGGCTAATTTGTTCAGACAACAGGTCTGAAGAAAATACACATTCCCATATCCTTACATAAATGTGATTTATTCTAAATAACTTTACGTTTCCCTGACATGCTTTGCAATGCTGAGATGGGAATGGAGTACCCACATGTGCAATGCAGCTTGTGCTGAAACCAACTACTGTACCATATTTCTTCAATTCTAAGACACCATTAATTGTAAGATACACCCTAATTTCAGTACTACCACCAACAAAAATGCATTATACATCTGTGACGCACCCCATTTTTAGAGATGTTTATATAGTGGAAAATGCATCTTAGAATTGAAAAAATGTAGTAATTGCAAAATAGATTTAAAATATTGGCTAGGGCAGCTGTCACTTTGTTTGCAAAGCTGCATCCAGCATAAGAGTGACCAGTAAACATGGCCGGCTTCCATGTTAATCATAAAGACAGAATTTGTTAGGTTTTAGATTTCGACTCAGGATGTTAGATAACTCACTATTTTTATAAGTGCATTTGCTTGGATGTGGTTCAGTAACTTTTAGTATTTAATGGAGAGATGCATTTCGGATATTACATGGCACATGTGTCAAACTCAAGGCCTGTGGGCCAAATCTGACCTGCTATGTAATTTTATGTGGCCTTCCAGATGCTGGATCATAACTCCTGTATTCCTCATCATTAGAGCTGATGGGAATTGTTATATAGTGCCCCCTGGAAGGATGCAGCATGTTCTGTTTAGTCAGTGGGGTTTGAAGTTAGATACAGTTGGGGATAGGATGTCTGACTGTAAATGCCCTTTAACTTTTCCCCAACCTTAGAGTCACAAGTGCTGTTGGGTTGCATGACAAATTAAAAAAAAAAACAATGGGTGCTGTCATTCATTAACATCTGGGGACCCAAACTGGGTACAAATATATTTTAACAAAAAGCTGTGTTTGGTTTTATACCACGAAGCAAAGGCATTGGTATGTGTACAAGAGTGATGGGGAAAGAAGGATGCATACAACACAACAACAAAAGTAATTTGTTAACTGCCTCTCTTCATGGCTCAAGGCAGGGCACAACACAATTAAAATACATCAACTTAAAATATATAGTGTGCCCGCAACTGATCACAGACCCATCAAGTTTGCTACTATCCATTTGATATTAGTGAACAATATTTTTAAGTAAACCATAAACTATCAAATATGTGAAAAAAGGGGAGAATGTGTCTTGATTTTCTCAAATGTGTGTAAGTTTGTAATAGTGCAACTCAAAATTACTTTTCTTTTGTATGCCCCACTCCTTCCGCTATGTTGGATATACTGACTATAGGAATTTGCAGCGCCTCTTGCTGATTCCAGTAACAAAGGATATATTGGTAAGGTTTCTGTTTTTCCTGAAATGACTGATCTATTACAGTTTGTTGCTTGATTCTTTAGCATTATCAGAATGAATGGAATTTCAGAGATTGGATAATTCTATCTGAATTTATGCTGCTCCTGACATTTTAATTTAATGCACTTGTTCAGAAAGTCTTGTTTCAGTTTAGGTAGCATGCTGATTAAGATTCTTGCATGTTTTTTAATCTCTACAAGAGCCATCATAATAATTTGCATGCCTATTCAGAAGTATGTCCCTCAGATTTCAATGATAGAACCCTAGTCTTTTACAGTTAAAATATCTTTCAGATGTACTGTCTGAAATACTGCTATATAATGTTTTACATATATGTTCATATGGAGAAATCCTTGGGGCTCTGACACTTCAAATGACATTTGCTAGACCAGTGATGGCGAACCTATGACACGCATATCAGCACTGACACGTCTAGCCATTTTTGCTGACATTTTTGCATGCCAAGAAGGACGTTTCATCCTTGGCTCCTGCATGGCCAGGTGCAGTAGCCGAGGATGAAACATTTGCTGTAGTGTGGAGGCCGCTGCTAGTGTGGCAAAAGGGGCTCCATCAGGCCGGGGAGTGGCCAAATCCCCAGACGAGGGAGTGGAAAAGGAGGGGGAGCGTCGTCCAGGCATGGCGAGAGAAGGGAAGGCGAGCTGAGGAAAGGGAGATCCTGTTATCCTTAAAGCAGATGGTATGTTGGCATGTGTTTCTTAAATATACTACAGTAGAGTCTCACTTATCCAAGCCTCGCTTATCCAAGCCTCTGGATTATCCAAGCCATTTTTGTAGCCCATGTTTTCAATATATCATGATATTTTGGTGCTAAATTCGTAAATACAGTAATTACAACATTACTGTGTATTGAACTACTTTTTCTGTCAAATTTGTTGTATAACATGTTTTGGTGCTTAATTTATAAAATCATAACCTCATTTGATGTTTAATAGGCTTTTGCTTAATCCCTCCTTATTATCCAAGATCTTCGCTTATCCAAGCTTCTGCTGGCCAGTTTAGCTTGGATAAGTGAGAGACTACTGTATATGCAAATAGAATTCAGAGCCACAGCCATGTTAGTGTGGGATGTCTACAAAGTCTGAAGAAGTAGACTTACATCTGTGAAAGCTTATTCTAGCAATATCATTCACTAAGTGCTACAGATCCCTTTATACACTTTCAGTAATGGTTGCTTTCTTTTAACAAGAGCACATTTGGAATATGAAATATTGAATGTGTATTGTTTCACTTAAGGGCCTTCCGTGAGATATTTTGCTTCATACCGATTTTTCCTCCCATAGTTCCTAACGTGGATCTTCCTCCACTCTGTTCATCAAGGTTTCGACCTGGACCACCTGGGGAAGAGGCTCAGGCTGCTAGTCAGTTTGTTGCAGATGTGATTGAAAAGTAAGAAATACTGTGTTTAAATTCTTCAATGTGAATTGCAAGAAAAATTGGATTTTCTTCTTCACTGTGTCACTCTCTTAGTTCACAGGTAGTAATGAAAGAGGATCTCTGCATTGTAGATGGGAAGGTAAGTAGGATGTCAAGCTTTACATTACATATTGATTGGGCAATATTTCGACACTCAGGACTAGCCAGTTCTAATTTATATAGAAAACTATGGATATTCCCACATGTGCTGTGGATATATAGAGAAGATGGTGAATTATGCTTATGTTTTATTCTGCTCACTATATTAGATGAGACAGCCAACAAACTACATTGAAAAATGCGATATTTGAGGATGTTGGATGGCAATGGTGGAAGCATTGTGTATGTCCTTATGGCCCCCTCGATAGATTGTCACCTTGACGTGGTGAGGGGGCTTGCGTGTTCCAATGAACCTACGGGCACAACCACAGGAGTCACACACTCCCAGGAGTGGCCACAGGAGAGGATCCAGACCAAGAACAATCCGAAGACCCAAAGACCTCAACGGTGGAGCAGGCGGAGGATAACATGGTACATGTTACAACGGCTGTGAAGGTGGAAGAAGGCTGCAACAGACTGAGAAGCCACTCTCGTTGTGTTAATCACACCACTGCTGGGACCTCAATCTGTGAAGACTGTGTGTTGACCAGCCGTGCACCAACCTCTACACATTAAAAAAAATCACGCACCGGCTCTTCCAAGAAATGGAGGACCATCATCCTCGAACTACAAGGGATTGCCTAAGTAAGTCCTTATGGAATCACAATCTCCACTAATACTAAGCCCAGCAAAAGCTCTGGTTCATATATCTATGACAGGCCAGACTTTTGTCACATTTAATACAGAGGGACAGGTCTTTAACCTGCACTGAAGAAGTCTTTTAATGCTTGCATCATTTTCATGTGTGTATGCATTTTCAGTTTTGAGTGTTTTTAGGAGTAATTATGGCTATTGTTGGTGCCTGAAGTAGCTTCCAACTGAGAGCATTAATACCTATCCAAGGGCAGGTTTGCCTGTTGGTGGCAAGTTTTCTGGGGAGAGGGGTCAGAACCATGCACTCTACCATCTAGGATTTTTGTCTCCTCCTTAATCCTGGACTACATCTGTATTCCTTATCATTAGGCACTGTGATTATTGCTGATGGGAGTTGTGATATAGTATTGTCTGGAAGGCTGTACTTCGTTCTGTTCAGTCAGGAGAGTGGGGTTTGGATTGAGATACAAGGCTTGTGGATATGATGTCTGGCTTTAACATGTCCTTTAACATTTCCCCAACCTCAGTACTACAACATCTGTTGAGTTGCAATTCACATTATCTCCAGTCTGCATGGATGGTGAGGAGAGTTATCGCAACTGACTAAATTAAAAGTCTTATGCTTTGACTGGCCTTTAGTCTGTTGCACTGGGGCACATGGGGGCCTGCTTGCATAAGGAGACGCTGGCTGCCTCCTTGAAAAGTGTATAACAAGTACAACTGCTGATTGTACTTGTTGTACCCCATTGGCTTTCATCTTTACTGATCATTCCATTACTTAAGTGAAATTAAGAATAGACATGTTCTTTTACATGCTTCCTGCTCCAGGCAACCATATCCAGAAGGAATGCTGGGAACTGCAGCCCAGGATTTGGAGGTTTGCATTTTGCTACCCGAATTGAACACTACTCTCCAGATGTTGGGATTGCAATTCTAAACATTTCTTGCCATTTGGGGAGGGGTAGTAACCAAAGGGTGTACTTTATGCACCCAACTTTATTTCAGAATTAATCTGTACATTGCACTGACTCATATAAATATGAGAGCATTCTCATCATGAAATGTCTTTCCTTAGATCGCTTGGGTTCTGTATTGTGATATTATATGCCTAGACTATGATGGAAACCTTCTGGATGCCTGCATGTGTGCTTTCTTAGCAGCTTTAAGAAATGGTAAGTTGCTTTCCAGGATTTACAAATTAATTAATAAATGCAGATTGACCATGGAATTTCGGTGCCATAGTTTGCTAAAACGAATGAAATAGCTTCCCTATGAAGGTGGAAGAGTATTAAGGGAGACGTGAAGTAATGGTTGCTTATCTGTAACCGTATTTGAGTTGTCATCTATGAAATTAGCATATGGTATTGTCTGCACCTTCTCAGTCAGAGACGGAATCTTCTAGGAGAGTATAGCTGATGGGAGGGGGCTACTGCCTCAATTCCTTTTGTCCACTGCTTCTGCAGCAGCTATGGAATCTCTCTGATCTTTTGACTAGTTTTTATCTATTAAACTATTCTTACTGGATTGATTTTGGTTTTGACCTGGACTGTTGACTACGCTATATATCAGGCTGGTAACAGTGTCAGCCACCTTTTTCAGGATTGCACTGCCTGTGGGTGGGTGTGGGAAGAGTTGCCTGACACTGATTATGAAGAATCGGGGTTTTGAGCCAGCAAACCATATCCTTGGATAGTGGTAATAAATCAGATGTTTTAGAGCTGCATTTTTGCTCTTACTAGCCCATTCATCCAGAATAAATACACAATACGCACCTATCAACATAGTAGTGGTGGAGATAGTGTAATCAATGGTCTATCAACCTTGCTTTTCAGAACTCTTCTCTTCTCCATAAAGGCTAATATTCTGATGGTGGGTGGGTATAGAAAGTGCAATAACAAATTCCTATCTCAGTAAATGTAACAGGGAAGAACCTTTTAAAAACTTGGTGCGGAAGTATTGCCTGCCATTTTTTCTTGGTAACCCTTGAATCGCAGTTTCCATTGGTTGCTTTTTCTACATCTTCTGTGAATTTGTATTCTTGATGTTAAAACAGTGTTCTATTCTAAATACAACTAATACTTATCTAATGGATTCTTCTCAAAACCTAGGAGATATATCATTGTATTGAGCATGGCGTAACTCAACTTTTCCTGAATTCCTGCCTGTTTTTTTCAAGATTAATTTTGTTATTATCTGCATCTTCGTGGTAAAACTGATCTTACAGGGTACTGATAAGAATTGTTTACCCTGGTGGTGTTATCTCATGCTACAGCAATCAACAGCTTTTAAAAATCATTCACAAAGGAGATATCTATCAATAACTTGGATCTGGATGTCAAGTGATAAGCTTTTATGTTCCCACCCCCAGGCTTTACTGAAGCCTCTCCTTGGCCACTGTTTAAGAAACAGAATGGGTTTTAACAAATATTTTGATGCCTCAAATATTAGCCCTGTTCTTGGGCATATTTCACCTGCTGATTCCAAAAATGGCACTGGCTTTCCCCTATCCACTTTAGTTTTTAAGATACAGAACAAATGCCATTTGCTCACCCATTCAAAATCATAATCATATCTAAAAAACTAGAGCAGATGTGCTCCATCCAATGTAATTTTCTGAATCAGTGCCCCAAATAACCCCAGTAACAGGCCTGAAAACCAAGACACCAATAATTTTCTTTGGTTGGGCTATTATTATTTTCTTTTTTAAAAAATAAGAAGCAATAACCTTTAGGGCTGTGCAAAATTTTGTTTGAGCCTCGTTTGTCATATCTATTTCATTAGAGTTATACATACGGCTTGATATTAAGAAACACGAGGAGTTGGCCACACAAAAGACTTAAGATTCAAAACATTGACCTATGACTTTCAGAATAGTTACGTACTGTAAGTCTTGTAAATGGCTCCAGGTCTCTGTCGCAGGCACTGCTTCTGCCCCAAAAGGACTGGATTTGGTTCCTCTAAAAGGCCCTGAGGAGGATGCTGAGGCCGGAGTGGAGGAAGAACTTTCATTGTATAATATCTAATCTTTGTAATCTTAGTGCAGTTACCTGCTGTTACTATAAACGAAGAAACTGGATTAGCAGAAGTCAACCTGAAAGAGAAGATTCCTTTGACAATTAGAAAGGAACCAGTGGCTACATCCTTTATCCTCTTTGAGTAAGTGGCTGCCGACAGAGTTTCCTAATAGTTTTTGCCATTGGTGGGTGGTGGTGATGGGTATGCCATAACAATACTGTAAAAGGAACAACTAATGCAAAGACAGATGTTGTAGAATACAATCAGCCCTCCTCTTTTGTGGCTTTGATTAAATTCTGGCTTCTCCAGTGCGATTCTGTGATCAATTTTGACCACAGAATTGTGCTGGAAGACCCAGAGAAATATTCTCTCATGTAAAACAAAAGACCTATTTTTCAATTTGTGGCTTTTCAGTTTTGGGGGGGGGGTCCTGTGCCCCTAACCCCAGATAATGTGGAGGGGTGGCTGCAGTGGCTGTAAGAGGGTTGTCATTGCAGCCTCCTCCAACTGTATTGGTCCTGTTTCTTTACCAAAGGGCATCACCTTAATACTCCTTGAATGGAAGAATCTTTCTGTTAGAGAAACAATATGGCTTTGGTGTTCTAATTCATATTGTCGTTTATACAAAGTTGGGATTTATTCCACAAGAAATCTATGATGTGATCCTTTATAATATCATAATAACACTTTATTTATATTCCGCCCTATCTTCCCAAGGGGACTCAGGGAGGATCACAGTACACATACACGGCAAACATTCAATGCCGTTTGGACAGACAGGACAGAACAGACAGATAAGAGGAAATCCATTTTCTCTATGATGTTAAAAGAGTAGTTTTGATGTCCCTGTTTGTCTTCTAATCTAGTGCATTCTTGAAAATAGCTGTGTTATGTTGGTTCAGGTCCTTTACCTTGAAAATACATGAACATACCTTTATGAAACATCATTCTACAACATAATTTTTCAATGTATTTTCTCAAAAAGCACAGTAATGATTGTTGACCCAACTGCAGAAGAGGAAGACTTGGCAACAGGCATGTTAACTATCGTCACTGATGAAGAAGGCAAACTATGTTCTGTTCATAAACCAGGTACTGTGCCAAATTATGAGTTGCCACAGTATTTACTTCATCCATATAATTACATTCAGTAGACTCTCAGGGGCATGGAAGTGAATCATAGAAATGCATAGATAAGAGTGATATTAACAGTAGATATAATGAGATTGGGTGTCTTGGATATTATATGTCTGCTGTATTATAAATATATTGTTTATTTTATGAAAAAAATTTTTTGTTAAAAGTAGACTTTCAGTTAATCCATGGGGATTGGTAGATAACACATAAATGTAGTCTCTGGCTGTTTGAAAGTTACTATTAAAGTTGGACCTCATACAATACCATACCAGAAACTTTGTATTGACTTGATAATAATATTGAATTACATGAATTAAAGATAAATGTAATGTAATGTAACATAATTTTCCTGTATGATAAAACAGCTTTTAAAAAGTTCAATTTTTTACCAGTTTGCTTAGAGTTCTGGTTGCTGACACTCTACTTGTGTCAAACAGCAGTTCAAGGAAGTAATGTGGGTGATGCTTAAAAAGCTGTCACTTGAGTCTGTGGTGTAGGAATTTACTCCAGAAAGAAAGAGAAATCATCAATTTGTTTAGAAGCCACCTGAGAGTAATTGACCAGTATTAGATTGAATGTGTTCTTTCTTTCAAAGGAGGAAGTGCCCTCACAGGAGCAAAACTTCAAGACTGCATCAGCCGAGCAACAGCACGATATAAAGAAGTTAAAAAATTAATTGACAAAGTTATAAAAAGTGTAAAGCCAACATAAAACGGCCTCTCTGTAAAGTTGATGTGTACAAAGTATCTGTGATAAGGTTGATCCATTGTTTGACACAATTAGAACATTTATAAACTCCAGTTTATGAACCCGCTTGAAAAATAATAAATACAATGGTTCCAGGTTGGTAAATTGCTTTTTAAACTACAAAGGTGTGGTTATCCTATTTATTTGATTTACATTACAAAAGAACTTGATGTATAAAACTGGTTAGTTGCATTAAAAAGATTGCAAGCATAAACGTAACATCGAGTTCAATTTTATCAGAAAACTTTATTCAGTGTAATTAAAAAACCTATAAATATACATATCCAACAAATACTTTACAAATTAAGTGGACGTGAGGTACTTCTTTTTCACTTTTTGATTGGCTGCCTGAATGTGGCAGTGCAGCTGCTTGTGCTGTTGCCACCTCTGCTGTCGTAACCATTTGATGGTAGAAGAGCTGTCACTACTGCCAAGAGAGGAGAAGAAGAACAGAATCTGAATAGGTGTTATTCTGAAGAGGGAAGCTTTATTTTTCAGAACATTTCAAGCTAATCAGGTACCTAATAAACAACTTTCATTAGCAAAGTCTGTGGCATTAGACATTTTTTAAATGATGGTTTCACTTATCTGACAAATTATGAAAGTGATTATATAAAAAATGAATTCATGATTCTGAAAAATCATGAACTGAGATACTTTTTATAGCTGCTGCACAAAAGCTACCTTTTCTAGTTGAAATACAGGTTGAGTATCCTTTATCCAAACTGTTTGGGACAAGGAGAATTTTGGGTTTTGGAATGGTTGAATTTTCATGTGTACATAATTAAATTTTAGAGAAGGGACCCAATTTCCATTAAATTCACTTACATTTCCTCTAAACCTTTTATACATTAAAAAATTCAAAGTACATTGTCAGAATGTAATAAAACCTGCTATATTTGCCTGATATTTTTTGTAAAATTGATTAGAGCTACTCTACTTCTCCCACTTTCCAAAGGATAAGTATTCTTGTTGAAGGATCCACTTGAATCTAATAACGGATGGAACTGCTATCCTGTATATTTGGACATGAGTCAAATTCCCCAGCTAAAACCTATCATCCCTCAAATTAGAATAGCATGTGGCTACATTTATTGTATATACTCAAGTATGAGTCAACACAAATATTAGAGGCACCTAATTAAACTAAACTAGTTCTGTAAGTGGAAAAGGAGGGTCAACAAAAACGATATGGTATCAACAATAACTTTATAATAATATGTGTTGTCAAAGGCTTTCATGGCCAGGATCATAGGGTTGTATGTTTTCCAGGCTGTATGGCCATGTTCCAGAAGTATTCTCTCCTGACATTTCGCCCGCATCTATGGCAGGCATCCTCTGAATACTTCTGGAACATGGCCATACAGCCCGGAAAATATAGTACAACCCTATAATAATTTATTTGTACCCTGCCTTATCTCCCCATGGGGACTCAGGGCGGCTTCTAACAGGCAAACATTCAATGCCTATATAAACAAAAAGCCATAAAAATTTTAAACAAAAGACAGTACTAAATATTATACAATAAATTTAAAGATAGTTGCATTAAATAATTATCATTAAAAGCAATTAAAAAACCAGTCAAGGTAAAGTGTCATCAGTTCCCTTCCTCCTTCTCTCAGGCTTCTCATTGATGCAGCCTAGAATGACATTGGCCTTTTCAGCTGCAGCATCACACTGTTGGCTTGTGTTCAGCTCATGGTCAACCAAGACTCCTTTCATAGAATCCTAGAGTCTGACCTCTAAAGGCCATCTAGTCCAACCCATTCATTCTGCCTTCATACAGGGAAAGCACAATCAAAGCACTACGATAGATGTCCATCCAGCCTCAATATTGATGATAATGATGATACAAGTTGGAAGAGACCCTTGGACCATCTAGTCCAACCCCCTTCTGCCTTCGTGCAGCAAAAGCACAATCAAAGCACCCCTGAAAGCCATCCAGGCTCAATATTAATGATGAAGATGATGATAAAGAGTTGGAAGAGACCCCTTGGGCCATCTAGTCCAATCCCCTTCCGCCGTTCCCTTCTGGCGACAGAAGAAAGAGGCGTACAAGGGGCAAGACAAGCAGGGAGGGTGGGACGCACTTCAGTTTCTCCTCCAGCTGCGCAAGCGGCAAAAGGAGAAATGGAGGTATGTGTGCACTGCATTTCTCCTTTTTGCAGCAGCCTCACAGCAGACCCAGCAGAGGTGAAGACAAGGTCAGTTGGCAGAAAACTGGGTAACAGCAGTGGCGATAGCGGAGCTCACCCCTACTTCACTCGAATATAAGCCGAGGAGGGCTTTTTCAACCCCCGTATATATTCGAGTATATACGGTAAATTATCCAATGCCATTTCCAGTTGGTCTGAAGTTTTAATTAAGGGAAAAACAATAGCTTCAACTAAAATGTAAATCTATGTGAGGACCTGTATAGATGGGAGATTCTGACTCCAGACATTAGATTACATGGAGGAAAAAAAATCTGAATAAGTGGGCACTCAGGAATTCTAGGTGAACTCAATCCTCTACCTATCCAGTTCTCCTGGGCCAGAAGATGAGGTATCTGAAGAGTTTGCTGTGACTGAAAAACAGAATTATAATGTAACTCCATAAGGATGCTCTCTGAAGAAACGTACCTAGTGCCTGAGGCTACATAAAATTTCCTATTCCAGTCAGGTCAACAACAGAAGTTTGCTGAGTAGATAATGCCTGGTCTGGCATTGTGGGGATTTGTTCCATGGCCATACAGCCCGGAAAACATACGACAACCCTGTAATCCCAGCCATGAAAGCCTTCGACAACACAACAAAATGAAAGACTAAGGGGCTAAGAACCTCTGCTCCTTCTCTCTCCCTCTTCCGCTCCCGCAGCCCATCCCAGTGTGGTCTGCCAGGATTTGCCTCCCCTCCGCGACAGAGTAGATCCAGTAGCCTGGTGCCCTGGCAGGGTGGTTCCAACGGCCTGGGCCGCCTGCCCCAGAAGGACTATGTCCATCGGTCACCTGGAGGCCGGGCCTATGTGTTTGGGCCTGTTCTGGTGCCAGAGCACCATGATGCTCTTCGCCTTTCCTCACAGTGCCAACCCTGACGCCTTGGGAGCTCCGGGGGCCACATTTGAGGCAGACGCCCAGCCCCTCTGTCAGGATTCCAGTCCTTTTGCTCACTGGGGGACCAGGAGTTGGTGGCATGGCCTGAGCTGCACTCCTGTCCCGGTTGACCAGGGCACTAAATATGCCGGTGGCAGCGCCACAGGAGCCTGTGGATGACTTTTGTTTTCTTCAGACCAGCAGCAACAGGCACCTTTGCCAGCGTAGTGCTGCCAGCGATTCCATACATTTTGAAACTAAGACCCCCAATGTGGCACCTCCTACGGTGGCCCGCATGTCAAGGAGAAATGACCTCCTCTACATGGCTGATCTCTCAATGGCACCCTGGTTCGCTAGGCTGCCAAAACCGAATGCCATTGTGGCCGATATAACCCGCAGGAAGGGGTCAAGGTCCCAAAGTATGCCCGCCAATAAGGAAGGCAAGATGTTGGAGGACCTGGGCAAGAAGGTGCACACTAGTGCGTCCTTCCTTACCCAGTTGGCTCACTATGGGGCCTACTCCGCATATCAGGAGTATCTCTGGAAGTGGATGGGGTCCTTTCTTGCTAGTATTCCTCAGGAAGATCGTGCCTTTGCATCGGCAGTACATAGGAAGGCCCTGTTGCTGTCATGGGCTCAGAAAGATATGGCCAAGCATGATGCAGGGAAGAGCCTTGGCCGAGAACTTATCAGCACGATACCGGCCTTTTCAATCCAGACACAGGCTGTCCACTCAACAGTCATACAGCCACAAGTGGGCCAAGTTTACAGACTTCGCACGGACTGACCCACTGACAACACCCACGTCGCTTCTTCTGGACTTCCTCGTCTTTCTGTTGCAGAGGGGCATGGCGCTGTCATCACTTAAGTGCTACTTGGCAGCGATTTCAGACTATAGGAAGTGCCAGGGCCTCTCTTCCTGTTTCCAGGACCCTGTGGTCCAGATATTCCTGCTGGACTAACTTGCCCGCCTCATGCTCCCCCCCCCCCCCCCCCCCGCGCATGGCAACTCCGCTTGGTGCTACTGGCCCTTGCAAAGATGCCATTTGAACCTCTCTTCTCAGCCGATCTCTCCCATCTATCGTGGGAAACTGTGTTTCTTGTCGCCATCACGACGGCACGGCATGCCAGCAAGCTCTGTGCCCTCCAGGTGAACAAGCCCTAAATGAGGTTTCATAAGGATAAGGTGGTCATAAGGATGGATATTGCCTTCCTTCTAAAAGTCGCCTCTCTCTTTCACATTGCGCAAGACATCGTGCTTCCGGCCACTGACCACTCCGCTTGGGCAGGCCCTGCACTCTCTGGATGTCCACAGGGCACTTGCCTACTATGTGGACCACACCAAGGACTTCAGGAAGTCCCAAGCAGCTTTTCTTGCAGTACCGCTCGGACAGCAGAGGACCTCCGGTGACCCCGCAGAGATTTTCGGCATGAGTGGTTGCAGCAATCAGACTCGCCTATCAGCTGGTGGGGCAGGAGCCGCTGCCTGGCCTTAAGGGCCACTCGACGCAAGCTGTCACAGCTTCTACGGATTTCTGCTAGGGTGTACCCTTGGAGGACATCTGCAAGGCGGCTACCTGGGCTACGCTGCTAACCTTTGTGATGCACTACAAGGTGGATCTATTGTCCAAGTTTTAGGCAGCCTTCAGGAGAGCGGTACTGTTTTCAGCGGTGGAATGACACCCACCATCCACAGTAAGTGGCTTGCTGGTCTACCATATGTGTGCATCCCACAGACACCATGAGGAAGAAAGTATGGTTGCTTACCTGTAACCGTGTTTCTTCGAATGGTGATCTGTGGAATCCACACATCACCGCCCATCCTCCCCGCTACGTCATGCTTTCCTCAACTGCTGCTACGGCAGTGGGGAACTAAGGCTATAACCCCACCTGGGGCTATATACCTTCAGGGGAAAATGGGTGGGGCTATAGCCAAACGGTTTACAGCTGTTCAGCATTCTGGAAATGCTGCACAGGTGCATCAAACTACCATATGTGTGTTTTATAAATGCTGTAAATAAATAAATAAATTCCACAGATCACCATTCGAAGAAACATGGTTACAGGTAAGCAATCTTACTTTCTCTAGGGTCACTGTACAGAGGACAATTTAACATGTAATGCATGTTTTCCACCTGACACTGGATACAGATGCATACTTTTCCAATGCCCTATTATTACAATAATCTATATCATTAAACAATACTGTTTAAATTTCCATTCTTTCTTCTTTTTTCTGTCACTTCCTATTGTCTCACACCTCTTTGTAGTTACAAATAGTGAGACAATAGGAAGTGACAGAAAAGAGTGGAAAGAATGGAAATCATATGTATGTCGGATGTTTGTAACTCTGAAATATATTTTGGATATTATTTTAGATAAATATGCCTACTTGATCTCCCTGTTGCTGAGAACTTGAAATTGGAGGTGGTTGGGATGAGAACTGGGAGAGTTGCTGCTGCTGCAAAGGGTTGAAAATCAGTGAGCCATCTGGAAGCTGTTCAGATTTAAAGATGGGACAGAGATCAGGTTGTATTCTCATACGACAAGCACAAAGAGAGAGACAGTCATAAACTAGTGCCTCCCCAATAAAAAAACTAAAAATCTGTGCCTGTTTGCCCAGTTACTTCACCAGACATCAAATCATTCTAAATCCAATCTCATTAGAAGTATATGTTCAGCACAAAACTTCAGCCTATGTGGAACATATCACAAAGTAAGAGTAGGGAAAGAGCAAACCAAAACATGTTGTACCATAGTATTCAATTGAGAACGTGTGTATTTCTCCTACAAGCCCCTCTGTTCGCCCTACATTTTCTTTCAAAATAGCAAACAGATGTCCACAACTCTAACTGTGGGAAGAGGGACAGAATGAAAAGGTGTCCAGAAGTATGAATATGAAGAAGCCCACTGCAAATCCCCAAAGTTTTGTAGATTTTTAGTGCCCAGGCATAGTTCTCCAATGGTCCGTCCTCCATGTCCTCTTTGCAATGTTTTTTTTACTTTGAAAAATTCCCATCCTGTTTTAACATTGTGTTTCCCTTCCTATAATAAAGGAGGCAAACATCCTTCCATCTATAGGAAGATATTTGAAAGGAAATCTTTTCAATTGAATCGATCTTTTAATCACTAGTCTGAACATATGGGCTTATTTCCTCGACATCTATGCTTACACAAAGTACAAAACTTGGTTCAAAGTATCTCACTCCTCAATTTACCTGCAAAAGATTCAGAGAATGAAGACCTGGACCATTTGTTAAACTCAAAGGGCCACATGCTGAAATTAGACAAAATAAAACTGCAATTACTTTTCAGAACAGTATTGCTGAATGTTCATAATGATATTATAATGCATTTGAAGGCTATTTCAACCATTTCAAACAAAGGTTTTCTTTAAAATGTAATTCTGTGTCAGCTTAAACTTAGATACAGTGAAGAGAAACATTCTTGAGTTTACAATAACTTTTTCTAGTCAACTAATAAAGTCTAACGGAAAGGTGGAACACATCTACAGGGAATCAGCTAAAGTGATAGCCTTTGCCCATTCCCTCTCTGGTGTGAAGTCTGAGGGGAAAAGTGGTGTAAAAGTGGTATAAAAATGCATTATATATTTATGTATTATATTTATATCGATTCCATCAAAATGTTCAAGGAGAGATAGAAAATCATTACAAAATACATGTCAGTGGAGAGATAGAAAGAACAAAAATGGAAAATGTAGTAGCAGATTAAGTTCTATAAATGCCATTACATCAATGGAAAATGCCTAGGTAAGAAGAGTTATTTTGTTGGGTATTAAAAACTCCTGAAGTGGTCAGCAAGCTCAAAGACCCAAGCAAGACTTTCTAAAAATGGTGCATCAACACAAAAAAACAACAATTTGCGGACTTAAGTCACATTATCTGCATAGTGTTCCTGCTATTTATTATGAGCTGAAAGGGGTAGGGGAA
The DNA here is from genome assembly GCF_035594765.1 of Anolis carolinensis. Classification (NCBI taxonomy): domain Eukaryota; kingdom Metazoa; phylum Chordata; class Lepidosauria; order Squamata; family Anolidae; genus Anolis; species Anolis carolinensis. The sequence continues at coordinate 189,739,394 of NC_085842.1, forward strand.
TTGGGAAATGAAAATTAATTTTTATTAATTTTTCAATTAATTTTTTTCTTCCTCAGCTGTTTCAATGGATCTAAATTGCACCACACTTTCAACCTCTGCTCCACTCTTTTGACCCATCAAATCAAGCATGCCAAGTTGGTGCCAACAAGTGTTCAGTCTTGCATATGTAAGCAAAAAACAAACCAAAAAAACCCATGGTTTCACTTTTCAACCACTTCCATTTTTTGACAATGCCCCAGTCCCTAACCTGTCAAATAAGCAAGGAATATGTATACATTAATTTATTCAGTAATGGAGTTAGGATGTTATATGTGCAGAATTTTATCAAAACCTTAGTGATCATCAATGTAGATTCTGTTAATTTTAATGCAAATTAGAAATCCAAAGTTCTATAATGGACTATTATGCAATTTTACCATCAATCAATCTATCATTTTGTTCACTGCGACTGGCTTACATACCGACCTGGCTGAGAGGTGGGCTGCATTGCTGCAGGCAACGTGCTTGGCACTAGACCTCCTGGTGGCAAAATGCTGCTTAGGTTTATGCCTGCAGGGCTTATTGCACCAGTACTACACCCCAACATGGAGTTTGAGCCACTCATCAATGTTTGCGCACCACTGTACAAATGTAATGAGTACAAATTAGACCTAGACTAACAGGACATAATCAGATCACAAAGTGCTGGGTATTGGACAATTTTCCTGTCCAACTCCCAGCAAAGATATTTGTTTCATAAGTCTTGAGGTTACATAGTTCAGTCTCCAACTGATTTGTGAAGCCTTATTAAATTAATCAATAGATATGTAAACAACAGCAATTTTATTCGGTTAAAATGGACAAGGACAAAATGGGCCTATTTTTCTGTACAACATGTATCAGTTGGCATCTTAGATATGTTGGAAGAACAAAGATTGTTAGGACCAGAGCTTTCCAAATTGTATTGCAAGTGTGTCACATGAATCTAATGAGATACCTCCGAGTCTATGTGAAATAAGTAAGAAGTCATATACAGTAGTCTCGCTTATCCAACCTTCATTTAGCCAACGTTCTGCATTATCCAACGCAGTCTGCCTTTTAGTAGTCAATGTTCTCAATACATTGCGATGCTTAGTGCTAAATTCGTAAATACTGTAATTACTACATAACATTACTGTGTATTGAACTGCCTTTTCTGTCAATTTGTTGCAAAACATGATGTTTTGGTGATTAATTTATAAAATCATAATGTAATTTGACATTTAATAGGCTTTTCCTTAATCCCTCATTATCCAACATTTTTGCTTATCTGACATTCTGCCTGCCCATTTATGTTGGATAAGTGAGACTACAGTATTTGTAATATTTACAAAAATATAAATGAAAGCTTTTCGTAAAATATGTGATTACAATTTATGTAATAAGCATGCATTTTAAATTCATGTTGTGTTTGAATCTGTGTATTTTAATATGTATTTTATAGAAATACATTTTAATATGTATATTTGTGGAATTTTTATGATGTTTACGTGTGTTTTAATTATTCTGTAACCTGCCAAGCCATGAGGAGAGGTGGGTAAGAAATAAAATTATTATTATTATTAGTGACACAAAACATAGTATGACACAGCAAACGAGATCTATATCACAAAATGTATCACAAAATCACAAGTCGAACACTTCCCAAGTGTTTAGGACTGTGTGATGTATATTATTATTATCTCTTACAAGGGGAGGATTTGATAGTAAAACTGAATTACCATGTCGCAAAATGATACCTATATGAAAATTGTGCCACTGACATGAAATGTTTGGAAAGCTCTGGCTGAAGCACAGTGCCACATTTTGCCCTTATTTTTTAAACACAACTCCAAAGTCAGAAAAAATACAATACAGAAAATGACTTTAAGCTCTCAAACCAAAGAAAAATACAAAGCTGATGCTTTCTTATTATATGTCTTCAATTCTAAGACTCACTTTCCCCCCCCCCCCCCCTTGGTAAACAGCTCTAAAATGTATCTCAGAATCACAGGTGTATCTTACATATTTTTGGTGGTGGTGGCAGTACTGAAATCAGGGTGCATCTTACAATCAATGGCGTCTTACAATTGAAGAAATGGGGTATTTTTTTCTATTCCAAATCCACATATGAATGCTTAAGAAAGGGAAGCACAGCTTCTCACTTATAGCAAGCATTGATGCTTGATACTGGGGATTTAACTGGTAGTTTTTGGTATAACTAGGTATTTCATCATATTGCTATCTGACTCGAAGCATAGGTAATGACAAGATTACTATTAAAAAGTCAAAACAAGGAAGCAACATAGTGAAATCAGCTTACCACACAGAGCCCACTACATTGATGAAGTTAAGTCCTGCAGTGTTGGCCATGACCTGGTCGGAGGAGGTTCCTGTAGTAGTGGATGTTACCACGGTGGAAATAGGAATGGTCACTACAGGCAGTGCCTGGCTCAGAGACATTTGCTGCTGAGCAAACGGGGTGAGCAAGGTGGGTGGAGGGGCGAAGCCTGAATCTTGGGGAGTAGGGGTGGCAGAAAGGGCAGTCAGAGTGGAGCTCTGAGCATCAGGAGGAGGGTGTGGGGTCGATGAAGGGGTGCTGGTTGGAGGAGGAGCAGATGGCTTAGGAGTTCCAGACCCTGCTCATTGAGAAAAATAAAAAAGCACTAGTTTGTTATAAAAGTCCCTCTGGAAAATAAGGTTCATGGACAGAGTGGAAAACAAAGAAGCACCAAAGGTTAGGTACGGCGGCTCCTAACAGATGCAGCACCTCAAGAGCCACTCAACCTAAGCTGCAAAATGACCCTTCCAGTCTCCCCCTATTCCTGTAAGTCATCTTAGCACTGGTAAAACATTTATGCCATGAACAACGTCACGTCCTTTTAACGTCCTTCAATAAAGCCTGTATAAAACACGTATAAAAATCATCTGCACAGTACCATAGTACAACAGAAAGAAAAAAAAACAGATTGAACAAAAACGCAGACTATGACCAAATTGAGGAAAACAGTTCAAAGAGTTCTCCGTAAATCGTTTGCTTAAGCTGGGCTTAATCACAAAGGAAGGGAAGGAGCCATGGTTGTGGCAGAAAGGAAAAACTGTGCTTTAATAGAGAGCATAAATTTGGCATGAAGACACTGTATCAATGAAATGGGAACAAACAAACAAAAAAACCCAAAAGCTCTTGAGGTGTTTTCGTTTTATGATATTTTTTTTAGCTTTCATGTCCTGCAGAAAGAAAGGAAAGAAATGTGAATGTCTAGAAGCTGTGAGTAAAGTCTTTTTACAGCAACAAATGTGTGTAACATATTCATACAATTCATACTGGCAACACAACCGGTGGAAGGAAGGGGAGAGATTTGTGGGAATGAGACTAATCAAAGATTCCTTATAGGTGTCTTTATGCAAAACAGGAAGGCAGAGAAGACACTCTTGGAGCCATCCAAACAATTTCTGGACAGGACTACACTATGCAGCAAGATGAAAAACTAAGTAAGTATCTGTCTATTTTTTGGGTTCCCTGCCACTTTCCTTTTGTAAATTGTTTAGAGCAGGCATGGGCAAACTTGCTAACTTGGGGGCTGCATGACAGTCCAGAGCAGAGTGGGCAAGTCGGGAGGAGGAGGTACTTCCCCAAGTCCCTTCCCTGCCCTTTCTTCCCCTTCCCCTTCTTTCTCTTTTGGAGGAAGAAAGTGAAGGACAGGAAACATTTGTATCCCAAAAGGGTTGGCCTTGGTCAGGATGAGATGGTGGACGGGAGAGGAAAAGAGAGCCCGTATTGCCTACTCCTGATATAGAATCCTAGAGTTGGAAGAGAGCCCAAGGGTCATCTAGTCCAGCCCCCTTGACATGCAAAAAGGCACAATGAAAGCACTCCCAATAGGCTGCCTCTGCGGAAAAGCCTCCAGAGAAAGAGACTCCACCACATGCCCAGGCAGCCTATGCCACTCTCCAGAAAATTCTTTTCAGTCAAATCTCTTTCCCTGCCATTTGAAACCATAGCTCCCTTGTGCCCTGGTCTGTAGAGCAGCATAAAATCCGTTTTTCCCCTCCCCCGCAATGGGACACCCTTTAAATCTTGAAACATGATTCTCATGTTCCCTCTCTGCTATAATAATAATAATAATAATAATAATAATAATAATAATAATAATAATAATAATAATAATAAAATTTATAACCCGCCATATCTCCCGAGGGGACTCTACCTTCTCTTCTCCCAGCTAAACATCCCCCAGGAGGAAAGGAGGAAGGAAAAAGAGAAAGAAGGATGGATGGATGGAAGGAAGGAAGGAAGGAAGGAAGGAAGGAAGGAAGGAAGGAAGGAAGGAAGGAAGGGAGGGAGGGAGGAAGAGAAGGATGGAAGGAAGGAAGCGTGGAAGGGAAGGAAGGATGGAAGGAAAAAGAGGGAAAGAAGAATGGAAGGGAGGGAGGGAAGGAGGAAGGTAAGAGAGAAGGAAGGACGGACAGGATGGTGGGAGAGAGAAGGGCCTGAGAAAAGAGTCCAAGGGGCCGCATCTGGCCCCTGGGCCTGGGTTTGCCCATACCTGGTTTAGAGGTTGGTAAACATCCACAGTTGTCATTTTTTATTTTAGAAATTTGCAGCACTGATATTACCCCACAAATCCAAACTCAGCTCATTAAACATTTATAACTTGACTGCTAGACTGAGATGATTCTCATTTTGTCTTCAACAATGATTTGTAAAACAGTTAGCAGAGTTTTAAAAAGTCAATTTATAGTTTATTGTATTGCAACCTCTGGACTCATTATGTTATATATATACACAGATATACAACTACACCATATCTGATGATATATATGAAGTTTTGGCTCCTTAAAATATGCAAAGAACAATTGGTCATAGCAAGCTGTTGTTAATATACTGCATTTTAGAAATGTCTACGGTCATATTAATTGTGATGCTGAATTAAAGAGAGAATGTTGGTTGCATAAAATGGATTACAACGTATACACAAAGGGTGCATACATATAAGTATATTTATACAGAGAAACAAATACAGTTACAGCAAACGAAGTACATATAGTCAACAAGAGGTCTGCCTGAGGTGCTGCAGAAGTGTATATTCAATCTGGTGTGAGATGGACATTTAGGTTCTCCAATTAAGAAGTTTCCCACAAAAAGCCTATGAAGACTTAAGGGAGAATTTAGGGCGGGACTCACTTTGTGAAGAGCTTGCTGGAGACATAGCTGCTGGAGAAAGCAAGCTCAGCTGATTCAGGTCCAGAGACTGCTTCCGAGACACTGAGGGAGGCTTTGGGGCAGGAGGTGGAGGAGTCGGGGCTTTCAGGTGGCCACTTGACTGCTGTTGACTAAAAATACTACCTGAAAAACAAAATTAAGCTATTGGCGAAAGCTTTCATGGCCAGAATCACAGGGTGTTGTATGGTTTCTGGGTTGTATGGCCGTGTTCTAGAAGCATTTTCTCCTGACGTTTTGCCTGCATCTGTGGCTGGCATCTTCAGAGGATCCTCTGAAGATGCCAGTCAGAGATGCAGGCGAAACATCAGGAAAAAATGTTGCTAGAACATGGCCATACAGATCAGAAACCACAAAACACCCCAAAATTAAGCTAAATTTATGTTTCAGATGGAACACCAAAAATATTATAATTCACTACATATGGTAGATTATACACGAGTATGTCATTATAAGAAGGGCAAGTGAAGAGGTGAATTTGTTGCCAGCGGCAATGGCTAATCTTCATTTCTCTACAAGGAACACTGATATAATCCTCTTCACTTCCTGCTCTGCCAGAGAGTTGAGGGAAGTGAAGACCTGGCTTTGGAAATAGGCCTTTGAAAAATAACGCAATGCAATCATTTTAACTGTTAATTGTACAATTGATATGGAACATCTTGGACCTTGTTTTTGGATGATGTGTCTTATCATTGGAATGTATTTTAACTATCTTTTATGTATGTATCAATTTAAATCCAATTTTATCTCAAGCTTTTGTTTTTATGTTCAAGGTACTGTACAAGTGCCATTTGTAAGCCACCCTGAGTCCCCCTCGGGGTAGAGAAAGGCGGGATATAAATAAGGGAAATAAATAAATAAATAAGTGTGCCATGCCACCCCGTTTCCTGCTGCTAATCTATGGTTAGGAGACTGTTCCTAGTTAAAAAGCCTTGTCAAGAGACAGCCCGCCAGCCACTGAAGGTAGGGGAGTCTCATTATGGAAATTAATCACAATACCCCTCTCCTGCATGAGACAACGCCACAAAGTATAACTGAGACAAAACCCTGAATGTATGTGCACGCTGTTTTTAAAGTTGTATCCTTTTGAAAACTTAATAAAACATTCTTTTTAAATCTATAAAACTATATTTCTCCCAAAGTTATTTATAAGCTAAACAAAGGACAATGGTAAAAAACATTTACCTGACGAGCTGCCTCCTGAATTTGAAGGCATTTTGATGGGAGGTGGCCGGTATTTCACACTTTTCCCCAATAATGATGGCTGAACATATCCTGATATATTCTCAGGCTGCTAAAAAGATATGCAGAAACAAAAGTCACATAAAGACTGCAAAGAAGTGAAAATCTTATGTTCTGCAGGAAACTTATTGAGGACAAAATAATGCTCCAGGTATAACGTGATAGAAAATACCGTATACTGTATACTTGAATATAAGCTGAGTTTTCAGCCCTTTCTGGGGGCTGAAAAAGCCCCTCATGGCTTATATTCGAGTGAAGGTATAAGCCGGGGGGCTCTGCTGCCTCCACCGCTGCTACCAGGTCTTCTGAGTCCCCGGCCTTGCCTTCGCCTCTGCAGTCTCCTCTCGCTGCGAGGGACCTGCGCTCACTGTAAGGGGCCTGCATTCACTGTGAGAAGCCCTTTGCAGCGAGTGGAGACCTCGCAGCGAGTGGAGGATGCAGTGGACTCAGCCGAGACCTCTTGCCGCAAGTGAAGGCAGAAGGGGATTGGACTAGATGGCCCAAGGGGCCTCTTCCAACTCTATTATTATTAGTACTATTACAGTAGAGTCTCAGATAAGCAAAAATGTTGGATAATAAGGAGGGATTACGGAAACGCCTATTAAACGTCAAATTACGTTATGATTTTACAAATTAAGCAAGCACCAAAACATCATATTTACAACAAATTGACAGAAAAAGCAGTTCAGTACACAGTAACATTATGTAGTAATTGCTATATTTATGAATTTAGCACCAAAACATCGCAATGTATTGAAAATATTGACTACAAAAACATTGACTACTAAAAGGCAGACTGTGTTGGATAATATAGAACGTTGGATAAGTGAAGGTTGGATAAGTGAGACTACTGTATTATTATTATCATGAGTATTACTGGACCTGTCAGGCATGCTTTGATTGTGCTTTTGCTACATGAAGACAGAAGGGGGTTGGACTAGATGGCCCAAGGGGTCTCTTTCAACTCGATGATGATGATGATTATGATGGCTGGATGGACATCTATCACGGGTGCTTTGATTGTGCTTTTGCTGCATGAAGGCAGAAGGGGGTTGGACGAGATGGCCCAAGGGGTCAGCCCCCAAGGGGACTGATATGACACTTTACCTCGACTGGTTTTTAAATTGCTTTTAATGATAATTATTTAATGCAACTATTTATTTAAACTTATTGTACAATGTTTAGTATTGTCTTTTGTTTAAAATTGTATGGTTTTTTGTTTATATATGCATTGAATGTTTGCCTGTTACTATGTTGGAAGCCTCCCTGAGTCCCCATGGGGAGAGAGGGTGGGGTACAAATAAATTATTATTACTATAAAGTTATTATTGATACCATAGTGTTTTAGTTAACCCTCCGATTCCACTTACAGAGCTAGTTTACTGTTTGAAATATGGTAAATATCCAAAAACATTTAACCTACTGATGCCTCAATTAATGGAATTTTATTGATATCTATTTTTATTTTGAAATTTACCAGTAGCTGCTGCATTTCCCACTCTCAGCTTATATTTGAGTCAATAAGTTTTCCCAATTTTTTGTGGTGAAATTAGGTGCCTCAACTTATATTCGGGTCACCTTATACTCGAGGATATACGGTACTGAAAAACAGATCAGGGAACTAAAATGGCAGACTATATAACAGCTTAAATTCCCTTCTACCTACCTCTCTTCTTCAGGGTTGGGATTCAGGCACACTTCAGTAACAGAAAGACTATTCCACAAGTATATATTTATTTTGAAGGGAACACTATGTTACAAGAAGACTAACAAATGATTCTAGAATCAGAGTTAAAATTTAAAATGTTTCCTGGGAAAATTAAAATTATTTGAAATCTATAATAATTAACACTTATATGTGCGGCTACTACTACTACTACTACAACTGCTGCTGCTGCTGCTCTAGCTCTGCTCAATGATTGTAGGCCTGCGTTTAAGGCACGTGGGGAGTTCTTACTGAATGGAGGCATCGTCTAAGCCAAATTTTTATTTGAGTTCAAACATAAACCAAAGTAAATGCATCGAAATAAGAGTGCAAGGCCTATGGAGAAAACGTTGGTTTTCAATGAGGTCGCCAGGGCAAAGAAAATCCCCACATTTAACATTATATAACACGATTTTTGTCCCTGGGTTGTAAATGTCATTTCCTAATTGGTTCTATCACTAAAAAAACAAGGAAAAAGTTTATTAAACTGCACACTTTGTCTTTGTGGGAGGGACATCCTGCAACCTGTTTTGCGACAGCTTTTCAGTGAATGTCATCAAGTTACAACCAATTCAACACAGTTTGTGGCAGCCGCATACATGAAGTTTCTTTAGTAGAACAACTGCTTTCAAAGTAAGTACCATAGAATCATAGAATGATAGAGTTGGAAGAGACCTCATGGGCCATCCAGTCCATCCCCCTGCCAAGCAGCAGGATATCGCATTCAAAGCACCCCCGACAGATGGCCATCCAGCCTCTGCTTAAAAGCCTCCAAAGAAGGAGTCTTCACTAATATGCTTTCAAAATTTTGAAACTATTGAAAGAAAACACTTTTCTTTGACATACAGTTTGAACTGAAAAACCTCTGCTCTTCTTTCATCCTGTTTTCTAACCTGAAGGATTTCCAAACATAAAGTAAATACAGGACTGCTTTGGCAGGGTGGACATCTCTACTAAATCAATTCGCCTCTCCTGCGTTTCATCTAATGCTAACCTTATGGTGTCTGCAAATGTGCCTTGACTGTCTTCCACTGTATTTAATATTTCCCATTCATCTATAAGAGGAAAATTAAAGTTCTACACTTGGACAGTAGATTAACAAGTTGACTAAGGATGATTTAAATACTTTGAAACATCCACAAAAAGATGCCTCTGTTAAGACACTGGTTTCAGCTCTGTAGCACTTGAAAAGGGTGTTTGCATTGCCCCTATGACTACCACACAGTTAAAAAAGGCTTAACACTAAAGCCAGTATTGCTACACTTATTCTATGGTTTGAGTTGGCTTAGGGGTATGCCTGTCTGACTAATCTTAAATTGCTGCAATTTTTAATGGTCACTGAATGTCCTGTAATATATATGAAGGAGCAACATACTTCCATTTCCTTCCCAGGAGAAAGTTCACTTAAATAGACTGCTCCATTGGTGTTATGAAACATCTTCACTGTGCATTTAGCTTCATTTTGAACAAGTTCCTGGTATTGATTGACCACTCTGCAAAATGATATTAAACAGAAGTCTTTCATTAAGTCATATAAATATTAAGGACAGATGTAGCAACTCAATCACAAAACTAAATAAGCATTTTTGTGTTCTTTGTGCTTATCTACTACTTCTAGTTGTTCAATTAACTCAAGGAACTGTAATCCGTGTGTAACATGTTTTCCTCTAATTATACAAAGCTTTGTATTTATAAATATGTTTTCCTCCATTTCTTATTTGAGTTTCTTCCAGGATTTGATTGTCATGAGAAACATAAGAATGTAGGAAATAAAGCAACTAATGGCAGACAGGAAAAACTATATGCAGAACATGCAAACTTACATACGATTTTGTGCCCATTGTTTGCAAAAAGATTTAACATGTTATTATACAGCTTGGGCTGTGGCGCAGGGGGCTTGGGCTGTGGCGCAGGCTGGAGAGCAGCTGCAATGAATCACTGCAATGAATCACTCTGACCAGGAGGTCATGAGTTCGAGGCCCGCTCGGAGCCTATGTTTGTCTGTCTTTGTTCTATGTTAAAAGGCACTGAATGTTTGCCTATATGTGTAATGTGATCCACCCTGAGTCCCCTTCGGGGTGAGAAGGGCAGAATATAAATGCTGTAAATAAATAAATAAATAAATAAATAAATAAATAAAATGTCAGCCTTAACCAGAATCCTAAAGCCAGAAGTAATTATTCAAGGAAACTAAAGGATCAAAGAGAGATCCTGCTGGGAAGGGAAAAGGGAAGAATTTGCACACCATACAGGTTTCAGGCACTAAGTCAGATTACAAAATAGAGGGAAGAAAAAAAAATAAGGGCACATCTCAGGCAAAAGCAACAACCAGTTAGCAATGTAATTACGGAAATCCTGATTAAATACTTACCTTACAGCTTCTGACTTTGAGCCAATAAGAAACCTGCAAACAACACATATTTAACAAATTAGAAAGTAAAAAATATAAGCTGAATATGCTCCTGTTAGAAATGGGGCATATAAGAGTAGGAGAAGGAGGAGGAGGAGGGCTGTGGGCTGCATGCACGCTGAAATTTTTGGACCAACTTCAACTTTCCAAATCGTCAAGAAACAAAACCACCAAACCACAAACAACAATATGGAACACGATTTTTGACCCTTTAATTTCCTAATTCATTCTATCATTTAAAAACATGGAAAAAGTTTATTAAACCGCAAAAACATTGTTTTTGTAGGACATTCTGCAGCACATTTTGCTACAGTTTTTCAATGAATATCTCACCGAATCTCAACCAATTCAGCGTAGTTTGCGGCAGCCATAAAACCAAGTTTCTGGAGTAGAACAACTACTTTTAAAGTATGTACCACACAATTAAACAGGAATACTTTCAAACCAAGAACAGAAAATGTTCCAAATTTCGTTACATATTGTAATTGTGAAAACAAACATACCACCAAATTTTCAAGAAACTTCTCTCCTGTGGGATTTGTTGACAGATTTAGGTGGCATACCGTCTACTAGCAGTTTGCCCTATAGAGTTATGGTTACAATGAAGCAGTGAAATAGACTCTTACTCCCAAGTTACAATCCTCTCTGTTTCTGTTGTTCAGGGACCCTAATTCCTGTTGAAGATCAGGCTGAAAACAAACATTTCAGTTTCCAGAACGCAGAAAACGTTTCCTCAAAGCTACTATGCACAGCACCTTTCCTCCAAAATCTAACACTAGCACTGCTTACTGTGACGGAACAGTTGGGATCTCATTTTCTTCTTCGCTTTGAATCATCTGTATTTTGCCATAGTATAACGGATTCCCTAAAGACTGGAAAATTGTCAGTTTTGTTTTCTGCAGTTGACTTCCAACTTCGCATTCAAAGACATAATCTTCTTTTACCTCCTGTTGAAAAAAAAAGGTATGTATATGAGCAATTCATCCCCCAAAACTTCCTTTTAGCACAGATAAAAATAAGCTGAAGAGCTTTGGAGGAACAAAAAAAGGGTGAGGCTCACAACGCCCTTGAAGTTGCAGTGCAGAAGGGAGCCTTGTCTTTCTTACATTATTTTCCCAGGGATTTATTTACTTTTATTTGTCATTACAATTAATTTACATCTTTCCCTCTATCAGAAATGTCACTGAAGAACCAGAAATGGTTCAAGTTTCCTGAAGATTCATGGCCCTTGTGATGCACATCTATACTCGCCCATTTTTGGGATCTGCCCCTGAAGAAGAAAGGGGCCCTCGCACTGTGCTTCAAGGGGGGATGCAATCGATCTTATCCTGCCCCTTATCCTGCTCTCTGAGAGGCCTCAAATGTAACACTTAATATTATTATTTATATCAGGTCTTCTTAAACTGTTTCCAATGAGGACCCCTTTTTGCCAGAGAAATTTTTACACGACCTGAGGGATTAAGGTATACAAAAGAGGTATAAAAATCAAATATTTATTTATATATATATATATATATACCACTCTTCTTCCCCAGGGAGAAGTTTGATAAACAAGCTAATTTCCCTTTTTGTGGAGTGCAGCTGAAGCATTTTCTGCAAAGTCCATTATGAACACTCTAGGTAAAGGTATTCTCCTGGCATTAAGTCTAATCATGTCCAACTCTGGGGGTTGGTGCTCATCTCCATTTCTAAGCCGAAGAGCTGGCGTTGTCCGTAGACACCTCCAAGGTCATTTGGCCAGCATGACTGCACAGAGCGCCATTACCTTCCCGCCAGAGCAGTACCTATTGATCTACTCACATTTGCATGTTTTCAAACTACTAGGTTGGCAGAAGCTGGGGCTAACAGTGGGGGCTCACTCTGCTCCCAGATTCGAACCACCAACCTTTTGATTAGCATGTTCAGCAGCTCAGGAGTCTAATCCTCTGCACCACCGGGGGCTCATACAAACATTCTACTTTGTTGCTAACAGGTTTGTGTAAGTGGGTGGCATTCAGAGACCTTTTAGTGTTAACCAAGGGGACTCTATCTGGGGTTGGGACCCACTGTCAGGATACCCATAACAGCCTTGAGAAGTGGCTGCTCCGTTCACCCTGCCATGTTGGCAAAGGGGGGAGGTTGCGAAGAAGATGGAGAATGTAAAATAAATAAGAGCATCTGGCAGTGTTTTGGAAATCAAAACTGTAGCTTGTGCTTTGGGAATTGAAAGTAGAAACTGTGAGAATATCTTCTGACCAGAAGACGGTGGGGAATAATATCATGATACAGTATATAATGTCTTGAGATACACCAAGGAGTGGGAGGGGAAAGTTAGAGCTGACTTTCTTGGAGTCTGGCAAGAAAGGAAAATAAAGGCTTTGTTTCCAGTGAACTTCATTGTGAGCTTGTCTTAATTCCACAGAGCTTCCAGGTTCTGGCATTAAGTCAGTTCTCACTTCTCATTGATCTTCCTGTGACTAAGCGGTGAGATAAACCATTTATACTACGGAGGAAGAAGATCAGCTGAGTCTCAGGGCAGTTGGTCCTGTGGAACTCACCACCACAGAAGTGTTGGCAGCTGCTCTCAAGATGGATCTCTTGGGTCTGGGAAGCGAGAGTGAGGAACAAATAACTACTGGACTATCTTTAAGTTCAACTCAAGTCCCGGCAAAGAAAGGTGTAACTGTGAGCTTCAAGTGAAACTGGAGAGGCAGTTGGAGAATCTTTTTCTGGAACCAGCATGGATGCCATGGAAAGGATGCTACAAGCTTTCTCATTACAGCTGGGGGAGATGAGAAGAGAAGTGGCAGCGACCTGGAGAGCAACTGTCAAAAGGGGACCAGGCATGGGCAGAAGCAGCAGCCTCACGGCCCTCTAGCCGCATGATGTTTGCAGAGGAGGGAGTAGATGGATGCTCAGGGAGCTGCAACATTCCAATCGGGGATGCTCGGAAGAAACCAACTATCAGTGTCTGCTGGAAAATGTGGGTTCAGGGTAAAAATTACTGGAGATCCAAGCCAGCTTTCGTATTTCATCACAAATGTAAGAGACTACATGGAAGATTATGGGGCTTTTTTCCCATCGGAGGGAGCAAAGGTCCACTGATGGGGGCAAATGTAAAGAGGCCTGCTGCAGACTGGCTAATGCAAACGTATGATACTAGAACCCCTGAGTTGAGACGGCTACAAGATTTCTTGGAAGCCTTAAGGAGCTGGTTCCAAGATCTGCTAGTAGAAATGAAAGCCAAGGCGCAGCTCAGGAAGCTGTATCAAGGGTCCTGACTCATCTCCGAATACATGCTCGAGTTCAAAGCAATTGCGGGGGAAATTCAAGATTGATCAGAAGCTACTAAATTGGAATATTTCTGAATGGGCTTACACTCTGATGTGTTGGAATGGGTGCTACATGGAGATAACCCAGAAACTTTGGAAGACTGGATAATCCTTGCAGGGAAAGTGGAATGCAACCAGGAGCAAGTGAAGAGGAGATCCAGAGATGGTGGACAAGAAAGGGTGATAGCAGCAGCAGTGGCACCCCCAATGCGAGCCCGATCAAGTAGCCGAGAAAGAAAGGGGAAGCAAGGAGCATGCTTCACTTGTAGAAAGGAAGGTAAAAGAGTGCCCGAATGTTGGAAGCGGGCTGCACAAGCAAAGGGAAATAAGCCTCCTCCATGGAAGACTCCTCCTCCACCCAAAGTGGCAAAGGAGAAAGTATTGGCAGCAATGGAGACAAAACCCAGGGTCCAGAGCAAATGCCAGCTGAAGGAGGAGAGTGGGATGAAGAATCTAGATGGCTGCAGGGAAATGACAACGATCTGCTGTAGACACCCACTGACAGATTTGACTCCCTCAGAGCACAGACACTTTGGCGAGTCTAAACTTAAAAGCTGTTCAAATAAAGGTGGAATTACAAAACCTGGAGATGGGGATAAGGGTAACAATGAAGGGTCTATTAGACTGTGACTACATAAGATGTTTGATTACCTCAGCCCTAGCAGAGCAATTGGGAATAAAACCCCAGCCAGTAAAGACACCAGTGGTTTTTGCCCAGTTATATGGATCCACAGCAAATGGGCCCCTGGTGACAGAAAAGACTAATTTTTTGAAAATGACCATGTTATCCTATCAAGAGACATTACAGTTTTTAATCTCACCCATGGCACACCAGCCGGTCCAAGGCAGGGTATAGGGCCATTCTTTTACAAGCTGCTGATGGAAGAAAGCTGAGAGCCTGTGCCTATCTCTCCAAGAAGTTCTCGGACACAGAGAAAAGATGGCATGTGTGGGAGAAAGAATATTTTGCAGTCAGAGCTGCTTTGTTAAATTGGTGACATTTTTTAGAATGGGTCTCGGTCCCCTTTGAGGTTTGGACTAATCATAAAAACATGCAAGCATTGCAAACTCCCCAGAAGCTGAATGATATGTAGCTTTGGTGAAATAGTTTTTTAGCTGCTTTAACTTCATGCTACACTTCTTCCCCGGCTATCAGACCTATTTAGCAGATGCACTGTCTAGGATGCCGATGGTTGACTATTCCTTCTCCCCAGGAGGGGGGGGGGGGTAGGCACCATTTTCTCCCAAAAACAGTTGGAGCTGGCTGTTCAGACCTGCTCCCAGTTCATGGCAAGAAACACGTTGGTGGCTGACCAAGCAATACCGCTCATAGAATGGACCTTCCTTCAATTATGAGGTAATTTCAAACGAACAGCCACAGGGTTTATAATCTGTGATATCGGAAAGGGTCCAACAAACTAAGGAGTTAACTTATGAGAGAGCTGCATGATCTTTAAATACTTTGTGGACAGGTAAACCAAGTCCCCCACATCGAAATCTGTTGTGCAACCCTCTTTTTGTCAGCAAACTTTTTGTAATCCAGTTTGACCAATGACAAAGTTTGTTGTATCAGAGGCCACACTGCTGCAATCTTTCCCCCTGCGCTCCCCAGACGACACAAGTCCCGAATCATGACTATCTATCTCAGGGAAGGGGGGAAAGCCTTTTCCATAAACAGTCTAAAACAGAGAAACCCCAGTGGAAGAGTGCCGAGCGTTATTATAGGAAATCCTGGTGATATGTGCTATAACGCCTCAGGAATTGTTGCAATGTCTTTTGAACTCGCACAGTAGCGCCATCAGTTTCAGGATGAAACACAGAGCTGAGTGCTCTTCCTGTGCCCATGAGTATTTAAAACCTCTTCCAAAAATTTATTGTAAATTGAGGGCCTCTGTCAGATATAATGCACTCCAGGCACCCATGTAGCGTGAAGACATAGCGCACAAACAACTTAGCTAATTCTGGAGCAAAAGGAATCCTTTGGACGGGCACAAAATTTGCCTGCTTGGAAAACAGGTCGGTTATAATCCTTTACTGAAAGTTACTATAGAATTCCCCTTGAGGATCTAGAAAATTCTTAAGAGTTATTCTCTCTAGGCATTCACTATGTACTTTAACATGACCAATCCATATGCCAATTTCTGGCAGAATCATACCACAGTAACACTTGGATGATCCAGAAAATTGCAGGCAATTGCTGAGTTACTCACATCCAAATTACATCTGACTCCTAGTTACAAATGGGGGTGGGGAGATAACAGGAAATGAGAGGAAATCTATTCCAAGGAGGGAAGATTTACTCCTGGAAAAGTCATCATAGGAAAAAGGAGTCTCCACTGAAGCTTTATCACCAATCCTTGTTTCCATAACAACCCACAATGTTCAAAATTCAATAGTTACAGAGACAGAAAGTGAGGTGAAATCTTCTGAACATGGGAGCAGACAGAAAAATGCATACTACATGGGTGTTGATGCTTCCCTATGCTTTCTAAAACTTTAAAAAATGGCAAACCTACAGAACCTATCTAGTCCATAACCTGGGGACTGCCTATAATAGTCAGATATGGAAAGGTGAAACTGCAGGTTTGGGGGTCCTATTATACTGTCATTTTTAGGATTAAAAAACTGTTAACCTGTAGGGAGAGTAGTCTAAAGGTTATAGTTACTTACATGTGCTGGCCAAACACTTGGCTGCGAGTCATCAGTCTTGATAGATTTTTCCACTTTGGCATATTTTTCCACCTTTAGAAACATTAAGAGAAAAGTGCATTGAAATTAAAGCTGGCAACAAAAATTAATTGACTGGTCTAACACTTTTGATCAGAAAAATACAGAACTAGATTTAGATATAACTGCCATGAATTTAATATTTCTACAAATTTCTACAATATAAGACATGAACGTGGTATTTTGGAATTACTGACAGTCCCTGAGTTACAAACATCTGACAGACAAATAGCTCATAGTGAAGAATGAGGGTGAGAACTCTACCCCTCAGAAGGGAAATCCGCTCATGGGGGAAAGGTGTCTCCACTGAAGCTTTATCACCAATACTTGTTTACACAAGTCAAATATTTCAAAATCCAATTATTACAGGTGAGATGAAATCTTCTGAATAAGGGCGCAGACAGAAAGATAAACACCACAGGGGTGTTAACCCTTCCCTATGCTATTCAAAGCTTATAGGAATTATACACACACACACACACACACACACACACACGGGAGTGAAGTTACACAAATTCAAATTAAGAACAAACCTAAAGGACTTATTTGCCTGTACTGTTATGTTTCAACATAATGTCTCATCCAGGCTTTCCACTTTTACATAAATACAATTGTAATAATATAGCCCATAGAAAAAATAACAGTTCAAATTATCCAGATTAGTCCTCCTTCAAATTGCACTTATTTTTACCATTCTGCCTTAACATTAATCTGAACAATAGTGTCTGTGTTTACATCAGTAACATGCTGAACAAATGGTTAACAACTTAAATGAAATGTTTGTTGTCCCCCCTTCCATAGAATGGGTTTTAGTATCTGCTGGGATTTGATTCACCAACCTTCATGGATACCAAAATCCATGGATGAAAACCCCATAATGCACAGTAATACCTTGACTTAAGAGTTTAATTCATTCCACGACTTAATTAAAATGCTCTTAAGTTGGGATGCTCTTAAGTAGAGGTACCACTGTATATGTCTCTGATATAAAATGACAAAATCAAGGTTTATTTTATGAAATTTGTTTTTATGAATATTCCTAAGTCATAGATGGTGGAATCTGTAGAAGCAGAATCCGTGAATACAGAGGACCAATTACACACATTATTATTATTTATTAACTGCATTTATATCCCACCCTTCTCGCCCCAAAGGGGATTCGGGGCAGTTCACAACAAAGGCACAATTTGATGCTTTGAATACATAAAAGAAATAAAACAACATACACTTTAAAATCGCATAATTAAAATATATCAAACTTACAACAATTATTCAAAATCACACAGTCCAAAAGTGTATTCCAGGGGCCATTCCGATTGTCACTTGCACTATTCATTATTGCACTGAAAGATCATTATTGCACTGGGAATCATTGTCCAAAAGCTTGGTCCCACAGCCATGTCTTCACTTTCTTCCTGGAGGTCAGGAGGGAGGGGGCTGATCTACTTTATCGGGGGAGGGAGTACCATAGCCCAAGGGCCATCACCAAGAACGCCCATTAGCAAATTATGGACACAAAACATTCCATAATAACAGCATTATTTTATAGAAAATAAATAATTGTGACTCTGTTTCCACCACAGAGCTATTACCAATTGAGCTATCACAATGAGACCTCAAGCATGGCTGAGGAACTTCCACAAATATGCCACTACTTGGCATTGAATGTTTGCCAATTTTTGTGTAAGCCACACTGAGTTCGCCCAGGGAGATAGGCCTGAATAAAAATAAAGCATTATTATTATTATTATTATTATTATTATTATTATTATTATTATTATTATTATTAATAGTGGGCTGCCCTTGAACCACAACTTACATCTACTTCCGATGGCACACTCAAATAGCAAGGAGCCTGTTTCCACATATCCACGCACTAAAAGGAAAAATAAAACAAAGTTAGGAAAATTGACCACCAAGATTATTCATCCAATTTGCTTTCCTCTAAAAATATACATACATTTCCAGCTTTTGAAATTTTGAGGTCATGCTGCGGGGCTGCTTTTCTCTCCCTTCTTCTCTGCACATAATCTAACAATTTAAGCTGTGGTGGTGTTGTGCAATGATTCACTTCCTGCTGTCTATTCAGCGATGACCTGGAGTATCTCTTGAAACACCTACAAAACATTGAAACAACTAAAAGAAGGAAATTTACGTCAGTCTTACATAACAGTATTCATCAAAAGGGGGACCCCAAAACTCAGGCCTGAACGAGTTGAGCATACATTTTTAAAGTTTTTTTTTCCTAAGGGGCTTTTGTTCTGATGGAAACTTGGTAGCTAATATCTACATTATTACACAGTAATTTAAAATAAAATATTTAAAGCAATCTATTCCCATAGATTCCCATGTTCCAATACCGTTTCATCGGGCGGGTATTCATTTTCTGCTTGTTGTAGAGAACTCTGTTTGTTGTACATGT
This sequence comes from Anolis carolinensis, assembly GCF_035594765.1. NCBI lineage: Eukaryota > Metazoa > Chordata > Lepidosauria > Squamata > Anolidae > Anolis > Anolis carolinensis. The sequence goes on from NC_085842.1 coordinate 189,758,429, forward strand.
TACAGCAATTGAGGGATCTAGACAGAGGGGTTCAGCTGTAGCTAGTACGAGCTGGCTTTCTAGTAGGAGTTTGTCTTCCTAAAACATGAACACAAACATTTCAATAATTTCATCAATAATAATAATTAATAATAATGATAATATATAAAAACCCTCTACTGAGCATCTGCAAAAATAAATACCCCAAGATAACTTATTTTTATGCGACTGGCTGCATCTCAGGAACACTTAGATAGCATTTTTATCCGCTAACCTATCTGATTGTACAGTTGCCATGTTATTGTAATAGCTAGGTGACACAAAATAAGAAAACAATTGCCACGAATTGGCTTCTTTCTCTTACAGATAAATCACTGAATTACAGAACTGATAAACTCTATAACTGTAATATCTACCTGTGTCCATTTGTGGTTGTCACTTGTAATGGAATGAACATCACAAACCAATGTCTGAAAAAAATATAAAACACTTATTATTCATAATTGAGAGACTGAATGTCTATGTTTTTTAAAAAAAATCTGAGCAATGAAAATCTTAAAACATGAAGAACATACTTGCATTGTTGGACGTAAAAGAATGTGCCTGCTTTGATATGTTGGGGACTTCAGATTACCAGACTGTCTATAATCACGTATTTCTGTTATGACACATCCACAATGAAAAATGTTGATCTGTTTAAAAGAGAATCATATATGAACATACCCTCTATATGCATTAAGAATTATATCTGTAAACACCGTTTATATTTTTATTCTTTTAATAAATGTCCTGAGCAATGTAAATGGGAAGGGTCAACAAAACTGAGGATCCTATTTTTCAAGTACAACACATTATTTTTTTAAAAAACCAATACATATGGAGGCACCAAAACTCAATTCAGATGTTGGGCTAAACTCTAATTTGGGTTAAACTCTGATTTAAAATTCCAGGGACATAAATGAAACAATATGATCTTTTGAATATAATGGGGTTTAGGCCTTGTCCATACTAGCAAAATAATTCAGTTCAGTTTTGACTCCTGTTAGGAAGACATGCACCCATTATAATCTTGATAGTCACACAGTACCTTCAACAGAAATCATATGAGGACAAAAGGGATAACAATGACTTCATTTCTTTATCTCTAACATGCATGTCTTCTTGTTTTCTTATCAATTTTACAATCTACCATACACTCTCACTGGATGCCTCCCCTATCCAATCCGCTTCCCCTTTGGATCCCAGTGAGTGATCATGAGTGACTGTTAAATGTCTCTCAAAACATGTGCACACAGGATGTAGGGCAGGCATAATGAGGGGAGAGTCCAGGTAGAAGGTGGGGATGATGGTGGCTTTTGCAGATCCACTGGTGTCAATATGAGATTGATTGGGTTGCATACTAAGCAGCTTCTCTCACCTTATGAAACATTTTAGACTGGTTCCTCTGCAAATGAATTAAAATTTCATCTCTGGTCCAAAACAAATAATTTACTCCTCACATTTGTGTCTGCGCGGTTCCTTCCAACGAATTCATGGTGGTGTACAAAGCTTTCTTGTCCTCGGGGAAGGAGGAGGAATAAAAAGGTAAAACAGCTTCCACCTTCCCTTGCTTCAATGTGGTGCTGACCTGGGCATGCCTAGTGGAGTCAACTTAGCACAGCTGTCTCTTTGCTAGGATTCACCACAGTTAGCATCATGGGGCACTGAAGGCAGGAAGAAGACTAAAGAGCCTAGCTGCTAGAGGTACCTCAGCTAAACAGTTCCATCCTCCAGGTTCAAAGAAATAACATGGTGCTATGGTGGCTGTTGTTGACTCCTTGGCAAAACACAGGGTGATCCTCTGGTTGCACTGGCTCTGTTATTTTCCCTTATATAGTAGAAAAACATGAGGGTTTCAATGCAGCAATTGTGCAAATCTCCTCTCCTCTTATACAATTCCTGAAGAAGACATTTATTTGGGACTGAATCATAGAACAGAGTTAGAAGAGATCACATGGGCCACTCAGTCCAATCCCCTGCCAAGCAGGAAAAGCACAATCAAAGCATCCCTGACAGATGGTCATCCAGCCTGTTTAAAAGCCTTTAACAGAGCTTTCACCGCACTCCGAAGCAGAGAGTTCCACTGTTGAACAGCTCTTAAGGTCAGCAAGTTCTTCCTAATGTTTAGGTGAAATCTCCCTTCCTATCATTTGAACTCATTGCTCTGAATCCTAGTCTCCAGCGCAGCAGAAAACAAGCCTGCTCCCTCTTCCTTAGGACATCCTTTCAAACATTTAAATCATAACACCACTCTTCAGAATAGTGCTAATGTACAATGAATGTTAAAAATAAAACAGCAACAGTATTCTTGCTAGAGAGAGGACATCACCCACCAGTCTGTCCTGCCTACATAACTGGACCCCAGTCCTGAGTAGCATACTAGTCCAGCCCCTCTCGATGGATTGTCATCTTGTTATAGTGAGGGGGCTTGCGTGTTCTGATGAACCTGCGGGCACAACCACTGGAGTCATGCACTCCCAGAAGTGGCCGCAGGGGAGGTTCTAGACCAAGCACAATCCGAAGACCCAAAGACCTCAACAGCGGAGCAGGCAGAGGATAACATGGTACATGTTACAATGGCTGTGAAGGCGGAAGAAGGCTGCAACAGACTGAGAATCCACTCTCGCTGTGGTAACCACACCACTGCTGGAACCTCACTCTGTAAAGACTGTGTGTTGACCGGCCGTGCACTGACCTCCACACATTAAAAAAAATCACTAACAAAAATAAAAACAAACCTACAAAAGTCCCATGGCGATTAGCGAGTGGCGACAGGGGCAGGACTGTGAATTCTGGAAGCCCCAAGTCACAGACTGGCACATGGGCTCAGTCGTTCTACCCCAAGGTCCGAGGCAGTTGAATAGTTCAGCAGCTGTATCCATGACTGAGCAGCCCTTTTTAGGATCCGCTTTGCTCACCCCACATGGGGAAGGGGCTAGAAAAGGTGCCCTAAACATAGTCTGCCTCTCTTACCCTGACTGGACTGCCGCGTCCTGAGGGGTCACCACTCTGCGGCCAAAAAAGAGAAATGAACTTTGGAACATGGAACGAACGGACACTGTTGGATAACACTGACAGCGAAGGCCCCGAACGCAGGACTGCTATCATTGCAAGGGAGCTGGGACGCTTTAACATCGACATAGCAGCCCTTCAGGAGACCCGGAGAGCAGGAGAGGGACAGCTGAAGGAAGAAAAAGAAGGCTACACCTTCTTCTGGAAGGGACTGCCTGAAGAAGAGCGAAGAATATACTGAGTTGGCTTTGTTATCAGTAATGACCTGGTGAAGCACCTGACTGAGGCACCCACTGGCATCAATGAACGACTCTCAACCCTCCGAATTAACCTTGCCAAAAACCAACAGGCAACCATCATATGTGCCTATACACCAACTCTAGATGCTGACGAAGACATCAAGGAAAATTTTTATTGTCAGCTGGACACCATCCCATCGGAGATACTTAAGAAGGACAAAATCATCCTCCTAGGGGACTTTAATGCCAGACTTGGACGGGAATCCGACCTGTGGCCAGGGATCATAGGAAAAGATGGGGTCGGAAAAAGCAACTCGAATGGCATCTTGCTTCTCACCAAATGTGGAGAGCACAATCTTGTCATCACCAACATGCTCTTCCACCAGAAAAACAAGCTCAAGACATCATGGAAGCACCCCCAATCAAAGCATTGGCACCTCTTGGACTACGTAATTACACATGCCAGAAACCGCCACGATGTGCTTCTCATGACAGGTGCTGATGACTGCTGGACGGACCACAGGTTAATCCGATCCACGATGGCTATCAAGATCGTCCCCAAACGCAGACTCCAAGGAAGAAAAACAAGGCGTAAAATGAACACCCAAGCCCTTCAGGAGTCCTCCAAACGAGCCCTTCTCCAAACAACACTCAAAGATCATCTGCCCACAGAACACCCCAAAAATGTTGAGGAACATTGGAACAAACTGAAGACCTCCATCATCACAGCCTGCAAAGAAACCATTGGATACCAAACTAAGAAACATCAAGACGATAACAACAAAGAGATCCAACAGCTAATTGATAACAAAAGGAAAGCCTTCCAAACATGGCAGAGAGACACCAACTGTGCTGCCAAGAAAAACATCTATGCCAGTGCAAAAGCTGAAGTCCAAAGAAGGACCAGAGAACTCAAGAACATCTGGTGGACAAAGAAGGCTGAAGAAATCCAACACTTTGCAGATACCCATGATGCTCAGGGATTTTTCAAAGCCATAAAGATCATTTACGGACCAAGAAACCATGGCATACAGCCTCTACGCTCGTCAGATGGAACCAAAGTTCTGAAGGACAAAACATCAATTGCACTACGTTGAAAAGAGCACTACCAGAACCTGCTGAATCGCAGCTCCAATGTGGCCGAAGAGACCCTCTCACAAATTCCACAACAACAAATCAGGGATGAGCTTGCAGCACTGCCTAGTTTGGAAGAAGTTAGCAATGCCATCAGCCAACAAAAAAACAACAAAGCCAGCGGACCTGATGGGGTCCCTGCTGAAATCTTCAAAACGGGTGGACCTGAGCTGATACAACAACTCCACCAGCTCATTGAAAAGGTGTGGGTGACCAAGAAAATCCCAGCAGACTTCAAGGATGCCACCATCATCACCCTTTTCACAAAAGGGGATAGAACAGACTGCAGAAACGATTGCGGTATCTTCCTTCTAACCTCCGCTGGGAAAATCTTCACAAGAATCCTTGCAAACTGCCTTCTCCCTGTCTCAGAAGACACCCTCCCAGAATCCCAGAATGGCTTCCGTCCCTCCAGAAGAACAGTGGACATGATCAGCTCCAAGAAAAATGCAGGGAACAAAACCAACCTCTGTACATGGCATTCATTGACCTTGCAAAGGCATTCGACACAGTGAATCGCAGCGCTCTCTGGACCATTCTCCAAAAAATCGGGTGCCCTGACAAATTTGTGAACATCCCGCAGCTCCTCCATGATGCCATGATGGAAACAGTCTTGGACAGCAATGGTTCCCAAAGTGACTCATTTAAGGTGGAATCAAGTGTCAAGCAGGGATGTGTTATTGCCCCAACCTTATTTTCCATCTTCATCGCTATTATACTTCACCTTGTTGATGGGAAGCTTCCCACCGGTGTGGAAATCATCTATCGGACAGATGGCAAGCTATTTAACCTCAGCGGGCTAAGAGCCAAAACCAAGGTCACCACAATATCTGTTATAGAATTCCAATATGCCGATGACAAGGTAGTCTGTGCGCATTCCGGAGAAGACCTACAAGCCACTCTAAACACCTTCGCAGAAGCATACGAGAAGCTCGGCCTCTCACTGAACATCGAGAAAACCAAAGTGCTCTTCCAACAGGCACCAGCTAACCCCTCTGCAATGCCAGGAATACAGCTTAATGGTGTAACATTAGAAAACATTGACCATTTCCGCTACCTTGGCAGCCACCTCTCCACAAAAGTCAACATCCACATTGAAATACAACACTGCCTGAGCTCTGCGAGCGCAGCATTTTTCAGAATGAAGCAGAGAGTGTTTGATGACCGGGACATCCGTAGAGATACCAAGGTGCTTGTTTATAAAGCCATTGTCCTCCCAACCCTGCTCTACGCCTACGAAACATGGACGGTCTACAGATGTCACACTCAACTCTTGGAGCGTTTCCATCAGCGTTGCCTCAGAAAAATCCTGCAAATCTCTTGGGAAGACAGGTGGGCAAATGTCAGCGTGCTGGAAGAAGCAAAGACCACCAGCATTGAAGCGATGCTCCTATGCCATCAACTCCGCTGGACTGGCCACGTTGTCCGAATGCCTGATCACCGTCTCCCAAAGCAGTTGCTCTACTCCGAACTCAAGAATGGGAAACATAATGTTGGTGGGCAGGAAAAGAGATTTGAAGATGGGCTTAAAGCCAACCTTAAAAACTGTCGCATAGACACTGAGAACTGGGAAGCCCTGGCCCTTGAGCGCTCTAATTGGAGGTCAGCTGTGACCAGCAGTGCTGTGGAGTTCGAAGAGGCACAAATGGAGGGCTTAAGGGAGAAACGTGCCAAAAGTGCCAACCCTGACAGGGACCGCCTTCCACCTGGAAACCGATGTCCTCACTGCGGGAGAACATGCAGATCAAGAATAGGTCTCTTCAGCCATCTATGGACACACCCCCAGGGTGGAAGACAATCATCCTCGAACTACGAGGGATCGCCTAACGTAACTAGTCCAGCAAGACACACATTGTAAATAAACCTCCATGCCCCTCCCAAAATGTTTTTCCAAATCACATTAAAACTGTGAAAACAGTTGTACGATTTTGTGCACTCCAACAGCAATGGAACTGAGGTGGGTAAGGAATTTTTTGCTAGTTTGAATAAGGTCTTAGTTTGCAATAAAAATGACCAGACAACTGGGTAGGAAAGTGCAGCTATAGAGCTACCCCCCCCCCCTTTTGTTTTCTGCCCTCTCACTACTTAATTTATGAATCCATTTCTATCAGTATACCACAAGGAAACTAAATACAAACACAAAACAAAATATTATTTTCAGTTCTATACATTGGCTTCTAGGGTGGCTGAATAGCCACTCAGTACAGACAGCCGCACAGTAATTAGAACTGCTACTACTATGTAATGTGGAATGCAAAACCAAATCAAAAATCAAGGACATCCTTGCAATCTTTCAAACCTGAGATTTTTCCAGCAGGTCAACTAAAATAGGGGGAAGTTCTTCAGAATCCAAATATTCGAGTAATTCTCCTTCTTCATAGGGAAGCCGAATTGTTTCTGAATCTGCATTAAAATGAAAAATACCCTTCAGCAGGAATTTACTGAGTTTCTTCAACTGTAAGATGCCATTGATTATAAATCACACCTTGATTTCAGTACCACCACCGCCAAAAATACAAAATATACACCTGAGATTCTACTTTCAGAGATGTTTATCTAGGGAAAAAGTATTAGAACTAAAGAAATACAGTATTAATTCATTATTCTTGTTTGCAAGTGTCTGTTTTGCTTAAAATTGTGAACTCAATATGCTACAAGCCACTGTACATTAAAGAGAACATGCAAATGAATTATCTAGAACAAGACAAAGCTCACCCTTCTTTTAATTATGGAAAGAATAACCTACTGGAAGAAAATCTGTAGCACACAAAATATATAGAAAGCCAAAATATGTTTTGCAAGTTGTATATTACATTGTTTACAATATAATTATTTCAGTTGTTTTTTTCTTAGCTAAAGACAATACCAAATATTGTTTTCAAGGCCACAGATTGCAGTGCGAACAAGAATTCAAGAACTAGCCACTGCAAAGATTACCTGAGCCATTCTTTCCTCTGAGCATCAGCGAATAACCTTCATTTCCTGGATACAAATTCACGACCAGGCACGACAGTGTTTCTTGCATAACAAGTTTTTCCAATAAGTTCACATTTCGTCTCAGCTTCTGCTTTAAAATGGGAACCACTCATGAAGACAGAAAATATTGAAGCTTACACCATTATAAGAAATTTCTCATAATTTTCATGCAAAAAATCTACTTTTGTCTATCTATGTTTTTATTTCAACAGGATAACATATATTTATTTCATTATTTAGGCATTCTCTGGATTTACACTGCATCTTTCTCCCAAATTAAAAGTGAATAGAAATACACAACTAAAAATCAAAATAAGTTACTTGGAAAACCAAGTGAGGAATTTGGATTTAGTTAGCAGGCAACTGTGACTGCTGTTCAAATCATTTCCATGTCCTAGAGGTCAACTGTAAGAAAAATTCAAACAATTCACAAAACAGTATATTCACTTTGGGAAAATGTATTCTAAAGACAAGCAATATTTCAAGCAATATTTAATGCCACATTACCCTCAGACTGGGGGACTGATCACTTCATGACAAAACATTTACTATTACACAGAAGGTCTGGAGTGAGTGTTCGACAAATTCTGCTTACCTTTATTTCAGGTTCTTTATCACATTCTTCTAGATAAAGTTCATACAATTTTTGAAATACTGATTTCCTAAAATTAAAAAAAACGAGTCTTTTGAGTATCAGGTTCAATGAAATAAACCACAACCCACAAAAGCTTGTGACCAAGTACACATCTTAAGTCTTAGATTGTCCAGAATCCTGCTGTTTAGATATTAAAACCTTCTCACCTTCCACTAGATGAATATTTTCTTTTGGGGGGCCTCTGACGTGCACTCTCAATGATATACTGAAAAAATGACAAAAAAACTTAAGCGATGCACTAGTACGCAAGACAATTTCAAAGCCTTATCCTTAAAATGATGCAAGTAGTTTTAATTAAAGCGTGAGTGACTTCCAAAGCTACTAAAAACTTTATTTTATTACAGCAGTTATTTGCCTTGAACTTTTTTTCCTATATATCATACTTCAACTGTAAGATGCCACTTATTGTAAAATGCACCCTAATCTCAGTAACATTACCAACAACAAAAATACATAAGCTACACCTGAGATTCTAAGATGCACTCCATTTTTAGAGATGTTTATCTAGAAAGAAAGTGCATCTTAAAATTGAAGAAATATAAGAATTCCTTTTTAAATGCTGAAACAATTCTTATAACCAATCCACTTGGTGATCAAGTCAACAAATCACAACACTGGAAGAAAATCCTTTAAAAATATCAATGTTGTTCATAATAAAAGCATGTAAAATAAACTAGTACTTAATAAGAAAAAATATTTAAAATAACTAAAGTAAAATCTGTACAACAATTAAACAAAGTAATTGTAAGAATTTAAGCTTCATAAAGTGAAATAGGAAATGATTGGGTAAACAAAGACATATCCAGGTGATGGCATTGGAGGCCTGCTCAATTTCAATGGAAAACCATTCCACAAGGTGGGAGCCACAACAGAGAAGGCCTTCCTCAACACCAGTCAAATAAGCCAACCTATTTATTTATTTCATCATTTCTACCCTGCCCTTCTCACCCCTCAGGGGACTCAGGGCGGCTTACAACATGAACATATATATCAATTTATATCATGTTTAAAAATCCATTTAAATTAAAAACTTACATTAAAATTGAGAGCTTACATTAAAAAACGTACATAGTTATACATATAAATATACATTCAGGCGCGTTTCAAATCCAAGTGGGGCAATCAGTGAGTAACCTAGACTGTGGGACAATAAACAGAGCCGCTTCCTCAGAATGCATGGAGAAGGCAGTCGCTCAGACAACCTGTTCATGGGTTGCAAAGGGCCTTATAAACAAAAAGCTTGGTATCTAACTCACAACCAATGCAAATCTTTATGCATACATGTTATATGTACAAGAAAAGAGGCAAATGCTAAGCAGCCCGGCTGATGTACTCTTCATTTGTTGCAACCTGTAAACCAAGTACAAGGGTAGACCAACACAGAGCCCATTACAGCAGACAATTGTGAAGTTTTGGAAGAGTGGATGATTGTAGGCAGACTTCGCCTGTTCCAGGCTGGCAGTATACCAGAAGCTAATAGCAAGTGGGCTTTGCCACTCAGGTCATCTGAGGATCCAAATGATGTAGATAAATACAAGAACACCCCTGGGTTATATACCTATCCCTGCAAGTGAAATAACTTCCAGCTTCTCAACCCAGGAACCACCTGTACAAAGGAACTCTTTCCAGGATTCAGTTTTAGCTGGTGATAACAAATAAATAAATAAATAAATAAATAAACTTTATTTATACCCTGCCCTCTCTCTCCAGCCCTTATTCAGCCAATTAACTGCTACAGAGACTAGTTCAGACAGTATATAGTTCCACCTAACTCAGTTGTAACAAAGATGTAGAACTGAGTGTTATCTGTTTATGGATGCACAAGCCCTAGCTCTCTGGCTAACATTCTCATGTAGATGTTAACATACAGACAGGACAGGAGTAGGTTTGTGGCATCCCATAGGTTATATACATTATATATTTCTTTTTATAAGCATCAAAACTGAGCAAGAAATTCTTAAGAGCAAAGATAGCAGCTTTTAAAATAAGGGTTCCATTATCAGTTAGTTCCGAAAAATGTTTGGAGACATTTCTAACTGGTGGATGAAAAAGCAATTTAAACTGAAAAATCTTGGCATAAGTCATTGTTTCATTTTATGAGGGGGTATTAATAATTTCATTCCAAGTCAAGGATATGATAGACTGTGAATACTTCTTTGCAGCTATACTCTTTTACTGTAAAAGCTGTCACTTTTAATTTTATCCCAGGTGCTTTATTTTATAGATTTTGGGGGTACATTTACTAACAATTACTTTCGTTTATTAACAAAGTTGAGTGTTTCAATGTTAACAGTAAACTGTCATTATATGAAAACAGAAGTAAAAGTTTCCAAACCCCTCTTCTCAGCCCTTCTAGAAGAAGCAAGGACTGAGGGAAACATTTGGATCAGAATTTGTTCACATCATAAAATTAGTGGTCTGCCCAAATGTGAGCTATACATTCGTGTTTCTAAAACAAATGTTATTGTATGCAGAACAGCAACAGCACCATCCAATGTTAGTATTTTAATCTCAAAGTATATGCATAATTCAAACAATCTACTTACCTCAGCACGATCCAGAGCACATTCTAAAGCTTGTTGCTACAAAAAAGATAAAAGCTTTCTCAAATTAATATTACTAGGTAGATTTCTTTAAATATCGTATTATACGTGTTATTTCTTTTATAAATGAAATGATCACATCTATCAAACTAATTTTTATATAACATATAAAGACTGAAATTCTTAGAAGAGTCACCTGAAATTATTTAGACTGCCATGACAGTTGTTTAAGAAATCTATTATCAGCCATAATGCTATTACAGGCAATCCAGAAAATACTGGTACAAGTTGAGTATCCCTTATCCAAAATGCTTGGAACCTGAAGTGTTTTGAATTTCAGCATTTTTTTAGGATTGTGGAAAACCTACATTTGCATTTAGCTACATAGTGAGATAACTTCAAGATGGGACCCACATCTAAACATTAAATACATATATGTTTCACGTACACCTTACACACATAGGCTGAAGGCAGTTTTATACAACACTTTTTTCAAAAGTATGCATGAAACCAAGTTTGTGTAAACTGAACTATCAGAAAGCAAAAGTGTAATTATGTCAACCATCCATGTGGACAATTTTGGAATATTTCAGAATTCCAGAAAAGGGATATTTCACCAGTACAGGGGTTTATATAAAATGTTTTGTGGGAACATGAGCTTTGCTGAAACAGAATAGAAAATAAAATGTATAACTAGCATTAAATATGCAATATGGTCTGATGCACACATGTGGGGGAGAAATCCTGCAAAGGCTGTAGGATTACATTGCTTCCAACTGCCCACCAGACCAAAATCTCCTGTCCTTTTTTAGCAGTTATGCATCAGGACAGCAGTCTTAGTTATATATAAGGATTATCCGGACACCAGTTTAATCATATCCTTAAATGAGCAAACTGTAGTTTGAAAATACATTTTGTATCACAGTTGACAAATACATTCTTTTCTAGTCACATATTTCCAAAACAACTTAAAAGTAGAACAAGGAAATATTACCATTCTGGCTGAGGTTCTGGGACAAGAAGAACCAAAGAAATATTTAGATTCTGAGAGAGGAAACCATGTTCAAGGTACCCTAAAGCTGATGAAAGACAAAACATTTATCACACAAGAATGAAGGCATTCTACTAAAACTTAACTTTCAATGATTGGCACTAGATATTTTGAAGAGCAGACTTTATATGTCCATTTACTAGGATGAGACACTGGCCAATAAAATTAAATCATGTTGGAATAACTATTTTCCTCATCTAGTCAGGTTAAAGGTAACGGTTTTCCCCTGACGTTAAGTCCAGTCATGTCTGACTCTGGGAGTTGGTGCTAATCTCCATTTCTAAGCCGAAGAGCCGGCATTGTCCATAGACACCTCCAAGGTCATGTGGCTGGCATGACTGCATGGAGCGCCGTTACCTTCCTGTCGAAGCGTACCTATTGATCTACTCACAATGGCATGTTTTCGAACTGCTAGGTTGGCAGAAGCTGTAGCTAATATCGGGCGCTCATTCCGCTCCTGGGATTTGAACATGAGATCTTTTGGTTCGCAAGTTCAACAGCTCAACTCAGTGAATAGCCTTGCAGCCTCAAAGCCTGGCAGTTTTCTTCTTATGGGAATCCTTGTTTGGTGAGCTGGAATACAATGGAATAGGCTTGCTGCTTGGACGCTTGGGTACTTGCATTCTAGGGGGATGGTTTTTTGGGCTGCTAGAATTGCAATGAATAGCCTCGCTGCTTCAAAGTCTGGCTGCTTGCTACCTAGGGGAATCTTTGGTTGGTCAGCTTCAATAGTACAGAGTAGTATCACTGCTTCAAAGCCTGGCTGCCTTCTACCAAGTTTAATCCTTTGTTGGTCTGGTTGAATTGCACTGAATACCCTTTGCAGCTTCAATGCCTGGCTGTGTTATACCTCGGGGAGTCCTTGTTTGGCGAACTGGAGCAGCACCCTCAATCAAAGAGCCACTTTGAAGCCTGGCTCCTTCCTTTGTAGGGGAATCATTGTTTGGTCAGCTTGAATTGAGCTAAATAGTCTTGCAGCTTAAAAGCCTGGCTGCTTCCTGCCTGGGGGAATCCTTTGCTGGGAGGTGTTCGCTTGCCCTGGTTGTTTCCTGTTTGGAATTTCCCTGTTTTCAGGGTGTTAGTCTTTATTTACTGTGCTGATTTTAGAGATTAGATTGTTCTGTATTATTATACCACAGTAATGATTATATATTATAGTTATAATCTTATTTCATCTGCTTAGAACTGAATTATATGAGGCCCTTTCTACACAGCTGTATAAAATCCACACTGAACTGGATTATATGGCAGTGTGGACTCAAGATAATCTAGTTCAAAGCAGATACTGTAGATTATCTGCCTTGGTATTCTGGGTTATATAGCTGTGTGGCCTTGAGTCTACACTGCCATATAATCAAGTTCTAATCAAATAATTTGTATTTCATAGGCAGTGTGGAAGAGGCCTAACTGAACCCTGAATATCCCCTGGTGCCATTGTGGCCGAGGGGGTTGCTAGGAGAGAAAGGGGGCAGGGCCTACCCTTTTGCAGCAGGGCTGAAAACGGCTCTTTCTCATCCTCTAATTTGCATTTTATTTTTCTAGGTTTATTTTTTGTTTGAAAGACGTAGATTGGATGATTATGTCTTTTGTGGCCAAATTTGGTGTGATTTGGTTCAGTGGTTTTGTTGTTTACTCGGTCCTACAAATGTACATTGCATTTTTATATATACAGATTAGTCCACTTAGTGAGTAGAGGGGGACTATAGGAAATGATCTTTGCCAGTTAAAACATAAAGTGAAGCATCTTCACTGCTGCAGAGCAAACACAGGAAGAAGTAGAGAATCACATTTAGTGCTTTTGAGTTCTACTGAAGAGAAGGATTTGCCAGGCCCCTTCTACACTTCCATATAAAATCCAAATTATCTGCTTTCAACCGGATTATATGGCAGTGTACTGTCAAATAATTCAGATCAAATCAGATAATGTGGATTATCTGCTTAATAATCTGGATTATATGGCAGTGTAGATCCAGCCTAACTTGACAGCAAGCAGCCAGGGGAAGGAATGATGCTTATTTCACAGCTGCTTGTCTTTGCTTTGAAAAATGACACCATTATGTGATATGAAAAAGTATGATACTATCTGTATGCAGTGGCAGCTATGGGTTATTTGACTGCCTTCAATCATTAGGCTAGACATCTTCAAACTGTGGCCCTCCATCCGAACAGGGCTTCTGGGAGTTGGAGGCCCAAACACCTGGAAGGCCACAGTTTGAGGATGCCAGTATTATTATTTATTTACAACATTTACCCTGTTTTTTCAAAAATAAGACAGTGTCTTATATTAATTTTTGCTCCCAAAAATGTGCTAGGTCTTATTTTTAGAGGATTTCTTATTTTTCCATGAAGAACAATTCACATTTATTGTTGAACAAAAAAAAATGAACATTGCACTTAAAAAACCAGAAATTGCCTTTAGCTGGTATCTTCCAATCCTCAAAGGTGCTGGTTAATGGAGAGTATTGTATTTTAAAAATATTTTTGTTTTTAATCTGAAATGTTTTTAATACTAATGATGTTTAATACTGTTTTAATATCTGTATATTTTAAATTGCATTGTAATGCTTTTAATGTTAACAGCTTTGTGTCTCCCTATGGAGAGAAAAAGCAGTATATAGAACCCTTCCACACAGCCATGTAACTGCTTTGAACTGGAGTATATGGAAGTGTGGACTCAGATAACCCAGTTCAAAGCAGATATTGTGGATTATCCGCCTTGACATTCTGGGCTAGATGGCTGTATGGAAGGGTCCTGAGTCCACAATGCCATATATTCCAAAGCAAAGCAGATAATGATTTTATTCAGCTGTGTGGAAGGGGCCCAAGACCCTTGGGAGTTTGTATCCAAGTTTGAAGAAGGAGAAGGCAAACAGAGGCAGGACTGGGGCAGTTTGGGGGGCGGAACCTTTCTCCGCGGCTCCCGCAGACATGGCAGCGGTAATAGGCATCCTGAGGGCTGCTCAGCGAGTAAGCCCGCCTGGGGAGTGAGGCGAAAAAGAAAATAAGGAGAAGGGATGCTGGAGGTGCTGTAAATAGCTCTGGGCAGAAATGTGACCCCTCACCACCCAGTTCCCAGTTCCTTCACTCCTTTTCTACATCCCAACATGGGGAAAAAGAGATACTGGATGAGGTTATCTCCTTCTGGGAATCTCAAAAACTTTGCTAGGTCTTACTTTCGGGGGAGATCTTATATTTAGCAATTCAGCAAAATCTCTACTAGAACTTATTTTCAAGGGATGTTTTATTTTCAGGGAAACATGGAATATATCACATTAAGCCATCAACCAACAGTTCTGACATTTACTGGCATGCCATGCTGGAAATTTTCAGATTTAAGATCTGAGGGATTTCTATTCAAGTCACAGGGAGAAATTAACCTTTGGGAAAAAAACTTTCATTTGAAAATGTGAAGATGTGAACTAAGCTTTTACTATGAGGAATTTCTTTAGGGTGGCAAGTAACACTCATATTATTATTTTTTTGAAAAAAAAACCCCCTTAAAATGGTGGTTAGTGTGGTTATTAGAGAATCTCAGAGTTGGAAGAGACCCCCAGGCCAATTGAAAACCTATATCTTCCTGGTCAATTTCAATCTGCATTTCATCTGTGGATTTCAACCTGCATTCTAACTCTGTGTATCTCATTGTATGTCTTTTAATAACACTATGTAACAAAATCTGAAAAAATATCTGTTTGAAAGTATCATTTCCTGTTTAATTGTGTGGTACTTACTTTGAAAGTACTTGTTACATGCCAGAAACTTCATTTTAGAGGCTGCCACAAACTATGTTGAACTGTTTGTGGCCTGATGCGATATTTATTGAAAAACTATACCAAAATGTTCTCCAAGGTGTCCAACAAAAACAAGATTTCTGGCAGGCCTACCCAGTCAATTTTAAGTTGTGACTTTTAATCTGCATTTCATCAATTGATTTTAACTCCTATTTTAGCTCTTCGTATCTTGTTGTATGTCTTTCAATAGTGTTTATCTCAAAGTATTAGGCCTATTCAATAAACTCAAAGAGAGAAAATATGAGGAATGTATATGCAAAGACAGCAAGCTGGAAAGTATACTCACAAAAGGACAGAACTTGCTGACTGAAAGGTCAGTGGTTCGAATCCGGGGAGCAGAGTAAGCTGCTGTCAGTTCCAGCTTCTGCCAACCTAGCAGTTGGAAAACACGCAAATATGAGATCAATAGGTCGGGAAGGTAACGACGTTCCATGCAGCCATGCTGGCTACATGACCTTGCAGGTGTCTACAGACAACGTAGGCTCTTTGCCTTATTTATTTATTTGCAACATTTATACCCCGCCCTTCTCACCCAAGGGGACTTAGAAATGGAGATAAGCACCAACCCCCAGAGTTGGACACGGCTAGACTTAATGTTAGGGGAAAATGAAATCTTTACCTTTACCTACAAAATAAATGGCAAAAGGTCCCCTCACAAAATAAACTATAGAGGAAATAAAGAAGGCAGTTAAGAACATTAAATTGGAAAAATATAGAGTTAGAAAGAAATTTTATTTGGAAATAGTACAGGACACCAGCCCAATTATCAAAGAAGGGAATTGGATTAAGCCCAATATGTTGGCACTGTAAAGCAGATAAAGGTTGGTACACCCACATATGGTGGGAATGCCTAAACGCAACAACTTTTTGTGAAAATATAATAAAGAAAATTGAGAAATTATTCAACATACCAGTTCAGGTAAACATGGAATTTATGTTAATGGCAATAACAGAGAACAATATTAGTGTAAAAATCAAGACTTATTCAAAGCAATGATCCTAGCAAGAAAGGCAGTAATAAGTAATAACCTGTGGGTGGAATCTGGAAAATTGAAACAACTACCCATTTGATCAAGCCTAATTGGAAGTTATAGCATGTATAGCCCAAGAAGGTACACAGGATGGTAAAACTGAAGAAATTAAAGAGAAATGGCAAATGTATATGGAATGGATAGAAAGTAGTGAAACCAATATAGATATTGGACAAAGATTAAGAAAATTCTATACATGTTTAAAGATACTGTAAAGATATAAGGGGGAATGTGGTGGAGGGATGGTGAAGGGAGAGTGGAGGTGTTATGATTGAGCCTCATGGCTCTGTTACTGACAGACGTGGGCGTAAGACTCCTCGAGAGTCAGATACTCTCGAGGAGCGAGAGAGAAAAAGACTGCGAGACATATTTGCAGCACCATCTGACGAGGAGTCTTTCGAAGGGTTTACGGAGAGAATGGAGGAGGGGCTGGTTAGCTCAGAGGAGGATGAGATGGATTGGACTCGGGTAAGGGAGGAAGTGGGTGCCACTGGCCATGATGGGACAGAAGATGAATGGGGACCTTCAGGATTAGACCCATGGTTTAGCTGGAGGGATGGGACGGGATCCACAGCTGGAGATGCTGTTGGGCGTAGTCAGAGGTGTTCCAGCTCTGACGAGGAAAGTGATGAGGAAACGCCCGGGTTAAGGAGGACAGCTGACAGTGATGAAGATTTGTAACTGGCATAAAATGGGGCTTGAGAGCAATTGCAAATTGCGTTGGGCAAGGTAATCTGGGCAAACGCTTGGGATCCGTGTGTGTGTGGGACGCTTCCCTGAAGACTTGTGTGCTTTCCTGTGCTGTGACGTAAGTTGATTGGAATCCAGGGTCAGACGGCGGGAGGGATTGTGTGGGCATTTGTTTGTGCAAACCTGTGCTTACTCTTATTAGCTTGACCTTCCGTCGTCTTCTTGACGGACGCCATCTCCTGCTTTGAGAACTCGGACTGAACTGACCACGGCTTGTCTTCCCCCCCTTCTTGGACTTGGAAAAACTACAAACGTCTGCTTCTGGCTTTGATCTACGGAACGGAACTGGTCTACTCAACTGCTACAATCCTTGGCTGATTTACTCGTGTTGGAGATCCTGTCTGCTGTGTGTGTGGGGGAGCGACGCAAGTTACTCTAAGCACAGTGTTGGCAGCAGAGAGGAATCTGCTGCCAATTAGTTGCATTCTTTGTATCTTTTGTTCCTTGGCTTTCGTTTCGTTTATACCCAGGCTGAGCAAGCAGTTTGTTTTTACCCGGATTAAACTCCGGTTTAATCCGGTTTATCTTTTGAACATTTACTTTTGCCCCTTTTTGCTCCTAAAGGCAAAAAACTGCCTGGCCCTTGTGTTTTACGGGCATTTTTGAGTTCTGTAATCTAATAAACTCTGTTACTTTGAATCTTGTGGCGTTCTGTCCTTGACAGATTGCCCAACGCCCATAAAAAGTTTATTGCAGCAATAAACCCGTCAGGAAGACGATGGATGAGTTAAGGGCCAAAGTAGACCAATTGCAAACGGCTTTTACCGTTAGCCAAACAGCTCAGGCTGTGAAAGGACATGTTTTGACTCCTGAACGCTTTGACGGAACCAGGTGCAAGTTGCCAACCTTTTTGGCACAAGTGGAGCTTTATTTTTCTCAGCTCAGTGCTCATGCTTTTCCTACAGACACTAGCAAGGTGGCCTTTATTTTGAGTTTGTTGACCGGTCCCGCAGGACAATGGGCCACTAATTTAATTTTGGGAAATGACCCAGTCAAGGACAATTTGAATAATTTCAAAAAGTTGTTAACTGATACTTTTGGGGATCCTCTCCGCACGGAGAACGCTGGGTGGGCTCTGTATCGGTTGAAACAGGGAAAGGGGACTGTTTTGGATTACTTAAATAAGTTTAACCTGTATCGCCACCAGCTGGATTGGGGAGAAAATGCATTCATGCTTTTATTTACTGCCGGGTTAAGTGATATGCTCCAGGATGAATTAGCACGCTTGGAGCCGGCTGAAAGCTGGGACGCCTTAGTAGCTAAGGTGCTGCGTTTAGACGCAAGGTTCGAGGCTCGTAAACACTCAAAAGCAATGTGTGCGCCACCCATGCATGTAACCAGGGCACCTGTGGTGATGGGGGAAGAGCCCATGGAGCTTGGGGTCTTTAAAAAGCTGTCTACAGAGGAAAAGAGCCGTAGGAGGCAGCTGGGCTTGTGTTTGTACTGTGGGAATGCTGGGCATTTTGCCAAAAATTGTAATGTGAAACCTTCCCAGCTTTCGGGAAAAGGCCAGCCCTAGTGCGACGTGAGTCCAACGCACTAGGGCTCCTCAAGCAGTCAACTGAGGGGAGGAAGCATGTTTTCGTACCCATTACATTATCTGTTGGGGGAAGGGAACTTGTTTCTACTTTGGCACTGCTGGACTCAGGGGCTACGGTCTCCTATGTAGATATTGAGTTTGCTAAGAAGCATGGCATTCCTAGAGTGCGCAAGGCATGCGACGTGTGGGTGGAAGGAGCAGATGGGAGACTGCTGGAGACTGGGGTGGTTAACCATGAAACCTCAGCAGTAACGTGGGAGGTGCAGGGAGTAACGGGAACGTTTGTGTGGGATATTACGAGCTTGCCTAGATATGATGTGATCCTGGGGATGGATTGGCTAGCTGTAGTAAACCCACAAGTAGATTGGGCAACACGTAAAGTGATCTTAAAGAGGCAGGACTGTTGCACTCTAAATGTTACTCATTCTGATATGGAGGGAGTGCCTGCTGAGTATGGGGAGTTCTCTGATGTATTTTGTAAAAGAGAAGCGGACAAATTACCACCGCACAGGCCATATGATTGCGCCATCAAGTTGGCAGAAGGTGCGAAACTGCCAGCAGGGAGGCTGTATGCCTTGACTGTACCGGAAAGGCAAGCTTTGCGGGAGTTTCTAGATGAAAATTTAGCCAAGGGGTTTATTCGCCCATCTAGTTCTCCAACTGCGGCACCAGTATTCTTTGTAGCCAAAAAGACTGGGGAACTTAGGCTGGTCTGTGACTATCGGATCCTAAACAAATACACCATTCGGGATAGGTACCCGCTCCCTTTAATCTCGGAACTGTTATCAAGGGTGCAAGGGGCTAAGGTCTTTACCAAGCTTGACCTGCGGGGGGCCTATAATTTAATCCGTATACGGGAAGGGGATGAATGGAAGACGGCATTTAACACGTGTTTCGGATGCCACGAGTTCCGAGTCATGCCTTTTGGGCTTTGTAATGCTCCTGCGGTATTCCAGAGGTTCATGAACGATGTGTTCAGGGACCTAATTGACCAATTTTTAGTGATTTATTTGGATGATATCTTGATTTTTTCTAAGGACGAGAAAGAACATCGTCAACATGTCAAGCAGGTTCTGCACCGACTGCGGGCTAATGGGCTTTTCGCCAAGGCTTCCAAGTGCGTCTTTCATGTGCCTGAAGTGGAGTTCCTAGGTCATGTAGTGTCAGGTAGGGAACTTAAAATGGACCCACATAAGGTTGACGCCGTCAACTCATGGCAGGAGCTGAAGACTAAGAAGGATGTACAAAGGTTCTTGGGTTTCGCTAATTACTACCGGGAGTTTATTCCGAATTTTGCAAAGCTCACGGTACCTTTGACGCAGCTTCTGCGCAAGAAACAGCCATTTGTGTGGGGGCGGGAAGCTCACGAGGCGTTTCTACAACTAAAGTCTAGTTTTCAATCGGACAACATACTAACCCATCCTGATGTTGACAGACCGTTCGTGGTAGAAGCGGACGCTTCTAGCTACGCGTTGGGGGCTGTATTGTCTCAGAAGGATTCCTCAGGGACCTTGCGTCCTTGTGGATTTTACTCGCGGCAACTAACACCCTTCGAGCAGAACTATACCATATGGGAGAAGGAGTTGTTGGCGATTAAGGTGGCGTTTGAGGTGTGGCGGCACTGGCTTGAAGGGGCACGGCACCAGATCGTGGTCAGATCTGATCACAAGAACTTAGAGCACTTGCAAACAGCAAAGAGGTTAAACCAGCGTCAAATCCGCTGGGCTTTGTTTTTCTCCAGGTTTAACTTCAAGGTGCAGTTCGTGGAGGGGAAGGCAAACTTGCGGGCCGATGCTTTATCCCGCAAGCCGGAATTTAAGACCAATGAGCAGGTAGTATGTCAGACCATCTTGCCTACTGCCTCTCTGTGTGTTGTAGATAATGAGCTTGGGTTACATGACCAGATCCTTGAGGCTCAGAAGGATGATGTGTGGACTCAGGAGCAACTGATGCTGCTCTCTGCAGGTAACCGTACCATACTGCCGCATCTCCAGGATCAAGACGGGGTATTGGTGCGTAGGGGGCAGGTTTACGTACCAGTGGGGACCCTCAGGCTGGAGGTGATTAGAGCCCACCATGACGAACCCATGGCTGGGCACTTTGGCAGGTTCAAGACCGTACAGCTTATCACCAGGAGCTACTGGTGGCCAAAGATGCGGCAAGACATTCTGCGCTTTTGTGACAGCTGCGCCGTTTGTCAGCAGAGTAAGACGCCTGTTGGGCGCCCTAGAGGGTTGTTATCGTCTTTACCTGTTCCGGAGAGGCCATGGCAAATCATTTCCATGGATTTTATTTCAGATTTGCCTAAGTCTGGGGGTTATACTTGTATTTGGGTGGTGGTGGATTTATTTAGTAAACTGGCTCATTTTATTCCTTGTTCAACCATTCCGGCGGCCCCTACGTTGGCCTTACTATTTACAAAGCACATCTATCGTTTGCACGGAGCACCCGAGGTGATTATTTCAGATAGGGCTCCGCAATTTGTGTCACGCTTTTGGAAACACTTCCATGAGTGTTTGGGGACTAAGTTAAACGTGTCTTCAGCTTTCCATCCGCAAACGGATGGACAGTCGGAACGGGTTAATGGGCTCTTAGAGCAGTATCTGCGTTGTTTTTGTTTAGATCAACCCACGGCTTGGGTAAAGTGGTTACCGGTGGCGGAATTTGCTTACAACAATGCGGTGCACACGTCTAGTCAGCATACGCCATTTGAGCTAACTTATGGTTTTCACCCACGGGGAGGTGTGGCGCCGTCGACCAATGTGGTCTCTTCGGACCCTGTGTACCGCTCTTCGGAAATGGCTGCATTGCATGATGTTGCCCGTCGCTTACTGTTGGAAGCTAAGGCAACGCAAAAGACTCAGGCTGACCGCCACAGGCAGGCAGGGGAGGAGTTGGAAGAAGGGGATTTGGTGTGGTTATCTTCCAAACATATTAAACAGGCTGGGGGAAAGTTTGCGCCTCGGTATTTGGGTCCCTTTCCTATCGTTAAAAAGATTTCTTCTGTTGCGTTTCGTTTGCGTTTACCGTCTAGTTTAAAGGTCCATCCAGTCTTTCATCGTTCGCTGTTGAAACTTGATACCTCTAGTCGTCGTGGTGCTATAGCGGAAGGTATCACTGCCACTTCTCCGCCATCGGGGGAGGAGGCCTTTGTGAGAGGGGATAGTGTTATGATTGAGCCTCATGGCTCTGTTACTGACAGACGTGGGCGTAAGACTCCTCGAGAGTCAGATACTCTCGAGGAGCGAGAGAGAAAAAGACTGCGAGACATATTTGCAGCACCATCTGACGAGGAGTCTTTCGAAGGGTTTACGGAGAGAATGGAGGAGGGGCTGGTTAGCTCAGAGGAGGATGAGATGGATTGGACTCGGGTAAGGGAGGAAGTGGGTGCCACTGGCCATGATGGGACAGAAGATGAATGGGGACCTTCAGGATTAGACCCATGGTTTAGCTGGAGGGATGGGACGGGATCCACAGCTGGAGATGCTGTTGGGCGTAGTCAGAGGTGTTCCAGCTCTGACGAGGAAAGTGATGAGGAAACGCCCGGGTTAAGGAGGACAGCTGACAGTGATGAAGATTTGTAACTGGCATAAAATGGGGCTTGAGAGCAATTGCAAATTGCGTTGGGCAAGGTAATCTGGGCAAACGCTTGGGATCCGTGTGTGTGTGGGACGCTTCCCTGAAGACTTGTGTGCTTTCCTGTGCTGTGACGTAAGTTGATTGGAATCCAGGGTCAGACGGCGGGAGGGATTGTGTGGGCATTTGTTTGTGCAAACCTGTGCTTACTCTTATTAGCTTGACCTTCCGTCGTCTTCTTGACGGACGCCATCTCCTGCTTTGAGAACTCGGACTGAACTGACCACGGCTTGTCTTCCCCCCCTTCTTGGACTTGGAAAAACTACAAACGTCTGCTTCTGGCTTTGATCTACGGAACGGAACTGGTCTACTCAACTGCTACAATCCTTGGCTGATTTACTCGTGTTGGAGATCCTGTCTGCTGTGTGTGTGGGGGAGCGACGCAAGTTACTCTAAGCACAGTGTTGGCAGCAGAGAGGAATCTGCTGCCAATTAGTTGCATTCTTTGTATCTTTTGTTCCTTGGCTTTCGTTTCGTTTATACCCAGGCTGAGCAAGCAGTTTGTTTTTACCCGGATTAAACTCCGGTTTAATCCGGTTTATCTTTTGAACATTTACTTTTGCCCCTTTTTGCTCCTAAAGGCAAAAAACTGCCTGGCCCTTGTGTTTTACGGGCATTTTTGAGTTCTGTAATCTAATAAACTCTGTTACTTTGAATCTTGTGGCGTTCTGTCCTTGACAGGAGGAGAGAAAATAAAAAATGTAAAATGAATTAATTTTGTAAAATAGGTGAATAGATAATACAGAAATACTTCAATATTTACAATGTATACACACAATAAATGTTTATTACCTATTCACAGATCGTGCTATTATGTACTCAATAAAAATTATTAAAAATAAAAATAGTGTTTTATCTCTGGTTTTCATGATGTTGTGATCTACAGATGGAACAAATTAAAAATTTTGGCCCAAGAGCAAGTGCTGGTTGCTGAAGCTGATGAACAACTACACTGTATCCTGTCAGATCCCTAAAATCTGGAGGAAAGCAAGAGTTGTCTCCATTTTGAAACCAGGCAAAGACTGTAATGATCCAAAAAGCTATAGACCAGGGGTCCCCAAACTAAGGCCTGTGGGCCGGATGTGGCCCTCCAAGGTTATTTACCTGGCCCCTGCCCTCAGTTTTAGACTTAGGCTCACCCAAAGTCTGAAATTACTTGAATGCACACAACAACAACAACAACAACCACCTTAATTAACTTGAGTATCTCATTGGCCAGAAGCGGACCCACACTTCCAATTGAAATCCTGATAGGTTTATGTTGGTTAACATTGTTCTTATTTTTAAATATTGTATTGTTCTTTCATTGTAGTTGTTGTTGTTGTTGTTTTGCACTAAAAATAAGAAATGTGCAGCTTGCATAGGAATTTGTATTTTTTTCAAATGATAATCTGGCCCCTCAACAGTATGTAGGATTGTGGACCAGCCCTCTGCTTAAAAAGTTTGAGGACCCCTGCTATAGACGAATCTCCTTGTTGTGCCATCTTTATAAAGTTCTAGAGACAATCTGTACAGAACTATGGAAAAAATAGACCCATTCCTGATCCCACAGAAACCTGGTTTCAGGAAAGGGAAAGGCTGAACATCACAAGTGCTGAACTTGACTCAGCACAGAGAAGATGGTTTTGAAAGACAGATTACAGGAGCTGCCTTCATAGACCTGTCATCAACTTATGATATACTGTAGTAGATCATCGCCTCCTCCTGAAAAAAATGTATAATATCACAAAGGATTACCATCTCACCCGCTTCATAGGAAATCTGCTACAAAAAAGGAGCATTTTTGTTGAGTTCCAGGGCCAGAGAAACATGATGAAAACAAAAGAATGGCCTGCCACAGGCGAGTGTGCTTGCTAAATCTATGTTTAACATTTACACAAATGATCAGCACTAGGAGCTCCTAGTGGTGCAATGAGTTAAACCTTTGTACCGGCAGGACTGGTGACAACAGGTCAGCAGTATGAATCCGGGGAGAGTGGGTGAGCTCCCTATGTCAGCTCCAGCTCCCCATGCGGGGACATAAGGATGGTAAAACATCAAACATCCAGCGTCCCCTGGGCAACGTTCTTGAAGACAGCCAATTCTCTCACACCAGAAGTGATCTGCCATTTCTCAAGTCGCTCCTGACACACAAAAAATCAGCCACTGCCAAAAGGGACAGAGAGCTTCATCTATGTTGACGATCATGCCATCACCATTCAAGCAGGGTGCTTTGAAATGGCTTTGAAATGGCTGAATAGGATGTCTTCGAAGCTTTAGATGCTCTCACTGCCTATTACAGGGGAAACCAGCTCATTCCTAATCCATCTAAAACACAGACGTGTGCTTTTAATCTTAAGAACAGACAAGCATCTTGAGCTCTGAGGATTACTTGGGGAGGAAACCCACTGGAGTACTGCAGCACACCAAAATACCTGGGAGTTACTCTTGACTGTGCTCTGATTTATAAGAAGCACTGCTTGAATATGAAGCAAAAGGTGGGTGCTAGAAATAATATCATACGAAAGCTGACTGGCACAACCTGAGGATCATAACCAGACACAGTGCTGCTGAATATGCATGCCCAGTGTGGAATACATTAAAACAGTGGATATGGCTTTTAATGAGACATGCCGCATTATCATAGGATGTTTACAACCTACACCACTGAAGAAATTACATTGCTTAGCCGGTATCACACCACCTGACATCCATCGGGAACTAGCAGCCAGTAATGAAAGGAACAAGGCATTGACATCTCCAGCCTATCCTCTGTCCAGATATCAGCCAGCACACCAACATTTTAAATCAAGAAATTGCTTCCTAAGATCTACAGAGATACTCGCAGGGACATCTCAGCAAGCAAGAGTCCAAATGTAGCAGGCTAAAACCCAGAACCTCAATCAGTGGCTAATGTCAGATGAGAAAATCCTTACTGGGCACACAGAAGGCTTGATGACTTGGAAGATGCTGAACAAGCTATGTTCTGGCACCATGAGATGCAGAGCCAATCTTAAGAAATGGGGCTACAAAGTGGAGTCCACGACATGTGTATGTGGAAAAGAACAAACCAAAGACCACTTTCTACAATGTGCACAATGGAGGATCTTCTCACAGCGACACCAGAGCCACTCCTTCTGGTCAAAGGAAATCTAGTATAATGCCATGTTTTAAACTTTGTTTGTGGTTTTTTATACATTACAACTGTATTCTAAATTTGCTTCTGACACAATAAATAAATAAAATGAT
Organism: Anolis carolinensis; assembly: GCF_035594765.1. NCBI lineage: Eukaryota > Metazoa > Chordata > Lepidosauria > Squamata > Anolidae > Anolis > Anolis carolinensis. The sequence continues at coordinate 189,784,033 of NC_085842.1, forward strand.
GTTGTACACAATAAATAAATAAAATTATGTTGTATCCCACTTCCAACCGCAGGAAAAGGTAGGTAATAAATTCATCATCATCATCTAGTCCAACCCCTCTTCTGCCTTGCAGGAACACCCCATGCAAGCACCCCCGGCAGATGGCCATCCAGCCCCTGCTTAAAGACTTCCAGTGAAGGAAACTCCATTCCAAGGTAGCAGTACATTCCATTGCTGAACAGCTTACGAAGTTCTTCCCAATGTTCAGGTGGCATCTCTTTCCCTGAAGTTTATGTGCCTCCGTGTCCTTTCCGACCCATGGCGACCCTTTGACGGGGTTTTCTGAGGAAGAGAGGGTGCGGCTCGCCCGTGTCTCCAGAGCAGGCATGGGAAAACTTGGGTCCTCCAGGTGTTTTGGAATTCAACTCCCATAATTCCCAACAACCAACTGGTTGTTGAGAATTATGGGAGTTGAAGTTCAAAACACCTGGAGGGCCCAAGTTTGCCCATGCCTGCTCTAGAGCCATAATCCGGCGCTCAAGCCACGACTACCGGCCTCCTCTAGCTGCGTGGGCCTCAAACTCCCAGAAGTCCTCGCCAGCTTGCTCAATGGTCAGGAATTCTGGGAGTTGGAGGGCCGCAGTTTGAGGCCAAGATTAAGTGCAAGAGAACAGACAAGGGCAGCCCCTCAATACACGACAGCTTGCCACCTGTGAAGCCCCGCTTACTCTGACACTTCGACTTAACTACATGGCAACATCGCGAAGGGCCCCAACAACCGCGGCACCGCTCACCACAGCCGACGGCTATACCTCCCCTTTCTCCGCCTCCGGCAGCATCCCTTGGAACACCAGCTTCCGTCCCGAAGGAAGAGCCGCGCGACTGAACTCACATCTCGCGATGCTGTTAGAGCCGGAATGGCTCGCTTCTCGAGGCCACCCTGAGATCTCGCCTGCGGCCCACTTCCCGCGAGAGTTGCGGCCACTACTACTGCTGCTCTAGCTGTGCTCAATGATTGTAGGCCTGCGTTTAAGGGACGTGGGGCGTTCTTACTGAATGGAGGTGCCAAATTTTTATTTGAGTTCAAACATAAACCAAAGTAAGTACATCGAAATAAGAGTGCAAGGCCTATGGAGAAAACGTTGGTTTTCAACGAGGTCGCCAGGGCAAAGAAAATCCCCACATCTATATATATAAAAGAGTGATGGCATCAGGGCAGCGGACAAAACAACAAAACTACAGGCCCCCCAACCTTGAAATTTGACAACACAACCCATCATCCACGGCTCTAGGTTGATACCACAAAAAGAAAAGAAAAATAAAGTCCTAATTAGGGGGAGAGCAATAATTGATTTTTATCCAATTGCTGCCAGATAGAAGGCTAAGCTCCACCCACTTGGTCTACTAGCAACTGACTCACCCCAGGGGACAGGCAGACTTAGGCTTCACTTAGGCCTCTTCCACAGATTATCTAATTAATATCGCAAAGAACACTACTCTGAAAACAAGGGAATTCCAGACAGGAAACAATCCGGGCCAGCTAACACCTCCCAACAAAAAATTCACTCAGGAAGGAAACAGCTAGGCTTTAAAGATGCAAGGCCATTACATCCTAATCATTTCCCCTAATTGCAGCATTCATACTTGCCTCCAACAGACAAAAAAAAACAATCAGAAATATTGTATATTCACAACCTTTACAAAATAATATCCCCTGATGGCGCAGCGTGTTAAAGCGCTGAGCTGCTGAACTTCTGGACCGAAAGGCCACAGGTTTGAATTGGGGGAGCGGAGAGAGCCCCCACTGTTAGCCCCAGCTTCTGCCAACCCAGAAGTTCGAAAACATGCAAATGAGAGTAGATGAATAGGTACTGCTCCAGCGGGAAGATGACGGCGCTCCATGTAGTTATCCCACATGACCTTGGAGGAGTCTACGGACAACGCTGGCTCTTTGGCTTAGAAATGGAGATGAGCACCAACCTCCAGAGTCAGACATGACTGGACTTAACGTCAGGGGAAAACCTTTACCCTTGACCTTAACTACCACCAATTCCTCAATACTTTATTTCCCATACCACCAGACTTCGCCACAGCAACGCGTGGCCGGGCACAGCTAGTATAACATATAACACGATTTTTGTCCCTGGGTTGTAAATGTCATTTCCTAATTGGTTCTATCATTTAAAAACATGGGGAAAGTTTATTAAACTGCACACTTTGTCTTTGTGGGAGGGATATCCTGCAGCCCGTTTTGCGATAGTTTTTCAATGAAACTCTCATCAAGTCACAAACAATTCAACATACCCTGTTACCCTGAAAATAAGACAGTGTCTTAAATTAATTTTTGCTCCCAAAGATGCACTAGGTCTTATTTTGAAGGGATGTCTTATTTTTCCATGAAGAAGAATTAACATTTATTGTTGAACAAAAAATGATTATTTATTATATACTGTACAGTAATTGTCACCACAAACCAGCATAACCAGACAAACTGTGAATCCTATCATGATTTTCTTGTTACTACCATTATTTTAATGTACAACAGTCTATGGTACGTACATTTACCAATTCTGCATGCTCTGGTGTTCTTTTTGGCAGGCGTGCTTCCAAACAAAAACTTTGCTAGGTCTTACTTTCGGGGGAGGCCTTATATTTAGCAATTCAGCAAAACCTCTACTAGGTCTTTTTTGGGGGGGATGTCTTATTTTCGGGGAAACAGGGTAGTTTGTGGCAGCCACATACATGAAGTTTCTTGAGTAGAACAACTGCTTTCAAAGTAAGTACCATAGAATCATAGAATAATAGAATTGGAAGAGACCTCGTGGGCCATCCAGTCCAACCCCCTGCCAAGAAGCAGGAAATCGCATTCAAAGCACTCCCGACAGATGGCCATCCAGCCTCTGCTTAAAAGCTTCCAAAGAAGGAGCCTCCACTAATATGCTTTCAGAATTTTGAAACTATTGAAAGAAAACACTTTTCTTTGACATACAGTTTGAACTGAAAAACCTCTGCTCTTCTTTCATCCTGTTTTCTAACCTGAAGGATTTCCAAACATAAAGTAAATAAAGGACTGCTTTGGCAGGGTGGACATCTCTACTAAAGCAATTCTCCTCTCTGGCGTTTCATCTAATGCTAATCTTATGGTGCCTGCAAATGTGCCTTGACTGTCTTCCACTGTATTTAATACTTCCCATTCATCTATAAGAGGAAAATTAAAGTTCTGCATTTGGACAGTAGATTAACAAGTTGACTAAGGATGATTTAAATACTTTGAAACATCCACAAAAAGATGTCTCTGTTAAGACACTGGTTTCAGCTCTGTAGCACTTGTAAAGGGTGTTTGCATTGCCCCTATGACTACCACGCAGTTAAAAAAGGCTTAACACTAAAGCCAGTATTGCTACACTTATTCTATGGTTTGAGTTGGCTTTCAAAGTGAGTATCGCACACAATTTTATGATCAAGTGAAAGAAGAAAGTGCAAAAACTGGGTTGCAGTTAAACATCAAGAAAACCAAGACTATGGCAACAAAACTGATTGATAACTGACAAATTGAGAAAATGTGTAGGTGGTGACAGACTGTATTTCTAGGCGCAAAGATTACTGCAAATTGAGACTGCAGCCAGGAAATCAGAAGACGTTTGCTTCTTGGGAGGAGAGCAATGACCAATCTCGATAACATAGTGAAGAGGAGAATCATCAAACTGGCAATAAATGTCCACATAGTTAAAGCAATGGTATTCCCCATAGTAACCTATGGATGTGAGAGCTGGACCATAAGGAAGGCTGAGCGAAGGACAATAAACGCTTTTGAACTGTGGTGTTGAAGGAAAATTCTGAGAGTGCCTTGGACTGCAAGAAGATCCAACCAGTCCATACTGCAGGAAATAATGCCCGACTGCTCACTGGAGGGAAGGATATTAGAGGCAAAGGTGAAGTACTTTGGCCACATAATGAGAAGACAGGAAAGCTTGGAGAAAATAATGATGTTGAGGGAAATTGAAGAAAAAAGGAAGAGGGGCTGACCAAGGGCAAAATGGATGGATGTTATCTTTGAAGTGACTGGCTTGACCTTGAAGGAGCTGGGGGTGACAGCCAACAGGGAGCTCTGACATGGGCTGGTCCATGAGGTCACGAAGAGTCAGAAGAGACTGAAACAACAACACTGCACAATTACACAGAAAATAATATATTCAAACCAGGAACAGGTTTTTTTTTTAAAAAAAAATTGTTACGTAGTGTAATCAAACCTGAATGGCAGAGCATTCTTTGACTGGTTCATTTATTTCCATTGGTTCTGCCTTGAACTTTTACATTGTAACAGTGTAACAATTTGAACAATACAATTGAACCCTAAAGTGATTATGACTCTGGTCCCATCTACATTGATCGTTTTGGTGGTGTTGTTAGAACTTTTTACCTTCTATTGCTTATTAAGTCAACATTTTTTTCCTTCTTATTAATCAAATACTCTCTTACTGCACTCCAATCTGCTCCTTGATGTCTCGTCATTAATTGAGTTAGTTTGTCCATATTTCTTACTTCCAGTATCTAAATTTCCCATTGTTGTATTGTTGGCAGTTCTTTCAGTCTCCAGTTTCTCGCGTAGACTATTCTTGCTGCAGCTGTTAAATAGCTTAATTATCTCTCTTTTTTCCAATTTTGTATTTGTAATTCCCAATAAATAGATTTCTGGTAACATTTGAAATTTCATATTTAATATTTTTTGGGTTTCTTCATGTATTCCTATCCAATATTTTTAAGCTTTTTGCATGTCCACCACATATGGTAGAATGTACCTTCTTGTACTTCACACTTCCAACATTTTGTCTGTAGGTTTTAATAGTAATTTTATATCTAAAATTACTGTGGTATAATAATACAGAACAATATAATCTTTAAAATCTCTAAAATCAGGACAGTAAGTAACGAGCAACACTCTGAAAACAGGAATTCCAGAAAGGAAACAACCAGGGCAAGCTAACACCTCCCAACAAAGGATTCCCCCAGGCAGGAAGTAGCCAGGCTTTGAAGCTGCAAGGCCATTAAATGCTAATCAAGGTGACTAATTACAGCATTCATACCTGCTGCACTGAGACTATTCATTGCTATTCAACCTGGCCAACCAAGGATTCCACAAGGTAGAAAGCGGCCAGGCTTGCAAGCAGCAAGGCTATTCAGTGCTGTTCAACCTGTCCAACCAAGATTTACCCTAGATAAAAAACCCTCAGGTTTTGAAGCCACAAAGCTACTCCGTCCCAATTAACCTGGCCAATGAAGGATGCCCCTATATAGAAAGTGGCCAGGCTTTGAAGCAGTGAGGCTATTCAATGTAATTCAAATTGGCCAAAAAACCATTCCCCTAGAAGGCAAGCAAGCAAGCCTATTCCATTGTATTCCAGCTCACCAAACAAGGATTCGCATAAGAAGAAAACGGCCAAGCTTTGAGGCTGCAAGGCTATTTACTGCTATTCCACCTGGTCAACAAATGATTCCCATAAGCCACAGCAACGTGTGGCCAGGCACAGCTGTGGAATGTCCAGGGTGGGAGAAAGAGCCCTTGTCTGTTTGAAGCAAGTATGAAAGTTGCATTTGTTGAATTTTCCTGGTGGGTCTGTAGATTGTTTGTAGGCTATATTTCTTCATCTGCTTCCCTATACAGTCAGTGGTTCCCCTGGTATATGGTAAGAACACTTTTCCTCTGGGTCAGGGGTCCCCAAACTTTTAAAACGGGGCCAGTTCACTGTTCCTCAGACAGTTGGAAGGCCGGACTATAGTTGGCCACCGAGCAATAATAATAATAATAATAATTGGAATCGTAATGATTGGAAGAGAGTGAGACCCCTTGGGCTATTTAGATCAACCCTCTTCTGCCTTTTGGTAACACTACCAAATGCACAAGCAAAACATTGGAAGGAACACACCGGCAAGGGAGGCGGTGGCATTGGGAAAGGTGCACATGGGGCGGGAGAGGAGGGAAAGCCTTCCCCTCCTTCTCCTTTGTGATGCATGCGCCTTCCTCGGCAGAGGAGGAGGGAGTTTCTGCTGCAGGGGCCGGATAAATGGTTTCAGGGGCCCCATTTGGTCCGCGGGCCATAGTTTGGGGACCCCTGCTCTAGGTGGATGTTTGCCAAGTTTGCCAAATGGCACTCTTGGTGGGTCAGAGTGGTGGAGTCCTTATATATTTTTGGGAGTCCATAAAGCCTAGGACGGAGGGCTTCCAATTTGCATAGTTGTTGGCATATGTTAAGATTAATTAAGAAGTTGCTGATTATCAAGGAGTATTGATTTTTTTTCCCTGGTGATTTTGTTGGTTGGTTCCTGTTTTACTTTTTTGAATGTTGTGGGATCCAGGAGTTGTCTGATTTTTTCTTTGTATTTTGTTTTCATAATTGCGATGAAAACTGGGAGAATTATGATTTCTGGATCTGAGTTGAGGTCTTTAATAGCTTTTCTTTCTTTCTTTGTTATGTTGCTGGGGTGAAGTTTTGACTTTCTCAGGATCCTTGCCATTTCCCCTCATACTTCCTCCGCTTCTTCCTCAGGGAGATGGTAAATCGCTGATTCAATATTGGCAATGATGTTTTCTACTGGGTCCTGATGGTGGTAACAGCAACACTTCCCAAACAAACGATGTGCCCATGCACAACAGCCAGGCTTCTTCTGTGTAAATACCCTCACTGATTTACTTTGCAGCTGCAAAGCTACTCAATGCTAATGAAACTTGTTAAATGCAACATTCATAAGTGCTTCAAACAGACAAGGACTCTTTCTCCCACCCTTGACATTCCACAGATATATATATATATATACACACACATATTCCACAGATATATATATATACATTCCACTTGCCTCATTTCCAGCAGACCTCTGAACAAACTTCCGAGGATGCTTCCCACAAATGCAGGCAAAACGCCAGGAGAGAATGCTACTAGAACATAGCCATACAACCAGAAAAACTCACAGCAACCCAGTGATTCTGGCCATGAAAGCCTTCGACAACACGTGATAAAGACATTTACACTGCTATCAAAAGAGAGATATTTGCAGTATTCTGGTGTAAACTGTCCAGCACTTATCCTCATTTTAAAATACCTGAATAGGTGACAGGGGGATGTAAACAGATGGAGCCACGGACACACAGGTGGCCAAGTGGAAGCACAAGTGGAAAGCAGTTCCCATTAGAACTCTTTCCAACCATTCCTTTGTTCTCATTTCCTATGTATTTCTTCAAGGACACAGAACTTGAAATTCTACAGTTGACACCAGCTGGTCGCAGGCAAGTGACCCCAAATCCTCTTGTGTGCACTCCATTATATTTGGATCATTGGTGAAATGCTTATGAGGTGACGTGCATCTGGGAGAGTCAGTAGGAAAAAAAATTAAAGATAAACTGTCAGTGGATGTCCTGCCATTGCTTTTGTGATTCTGTTCACTCTGCACTAACCAGATCTTTGTGGACTCCTTGGGACCATTTACTTGGACTAATGGGTGTGTGTGTGGACTCTCCTTGAGGTACCAGTTTTTTTTAATCCCACTTCCTTACTCCGGATTAAGGAGTCTGGAAGAGCCTAGACTCACCTCTGAAACTCTTTGTACATCATATAAAGTTTTGAAGGCAGGGAAAAACAATACTTTTTAAAGGTGTTAACCCAACCTTTTTAATAGCCATGTACTCACTGGCAACAGTGCCCTCATACTGCTGTGATATCACATGTAAAGATTTTCATCTTTTCCTTTACATGAAGCTAACGGTAGTGTCAAACTGGCCTCCAAGGGGATGTCATTCCAAACCAGGGTCTCGTCTTGTCCTTCCCAGTAGGCTCAAGCAAAAGCAAAGTGCAGTAGCTTCCTACTGACTGTCACTTTCCTGCTCAGAGAACTACAGCAAAACAGGGAGGGAGGCAACCTACAAATGATGAGATAGCGCTGCTTCTCCATCCACTCTAGGGTTGCTTTTAAACTACATAAGTATAGTACTATAATTCCCCAACTAACTGCCATGGCAAAGTTCTATGGAAGGCTTCAGTTTCCTGCTTCAGGAGAAGCATTTGGGATTTGCACCAAAGGGGCTCCTGCAGTGCCTCTGACCAAACAACTACAATCCCATGAAGTGATGGTTAAAGTGAGAGAATAGTTCTATAACTCTGCAGGGTGAAAAAAGGTCTACATAGTTTGGATACTGCAATTTCCCCTTTTTGGATGTGGATGTTTTTTGTTTGTTTCTGTTAAGCATCTGTCCTTAAGTACCACTTCATGTGCTGCCTAAAAGTGTGGGAGGGAGTAGCTGTTGTTAATTGCTGTCAAGTTGGCTTCAACTTACAATGACCTTATGAACGAGTCATCCCCAAATATGTGCATTTGTGCTTTCAAGTCACTTGTCAAAATAACATATGGCAACTCCATAAATTTTTCAAAAGATTTTCTGAGGCAAGAAGTACTTGAGACATTATCTTGCCAGCTCCTTCCCCTCAAATATAGCCTTCAATACCAGATTTCATGCTTCCTATCAAAGTCCTGACCAGGGCTTGACTTTGTTTAGCTTCCAAGATCTGCAAGACACCTTTTACTAATCTGAATCTTGCACATTTCGAGTTGTTTCTTTTTCAAGCTGGTTGTCACAAGCTTTGTTTTATCCTTAGCTTTTGTTATATTTCTATTGGCCACATGAAATACATTCATCTGCATCTGACCTTTTGCCTTGTTCGTGTCATGGGAATAGTAGCATATATACATTACTTTCAAAGTCAGGACTACACTATTAAATAGGAACTAACACTTTCAAGCCAGGAACAGAACTTTGTCATTATTATTATCATTCAGAGGCTGCATGTCCAGACAGGTTTGGTCGTGAACTTGTGCCTGGGAACAACAAGGTGATGTTCCTGGGTTATACATGTCTGTTCCTCGCTGCTTTTATCATAAAAACCTGGAGGAAGTTGATTACATGGCAAAACCTTTTTCTGTGATTAGAAACTTTATTAAACATGTAGAGAATGACGTTTCTCTTGCCAGGATAAAGTTTTTGTCCTATAATCAACTGTTACCATGTTTTAAGGATACAACCAATCAGGAACCAACATGTATAGATTCTGATTCTGTAGCTAAATATATGCTGTCTGCTCTTTGAAGAGTTTCATCTGTTGTCATTTGGGGGCAGTATCCCCCCATTAATGTTCACATAATCAGTATTTCTTCACTTACTCTTCTGTTGTGGAGTTTCAAAACTCACCTGTGCCACCTGAAACATCCTTAACCTAAGGGAAGAACTATGTGTGTCTGACTGGAAAAAATGTTGGTGGGTGAGTGGCGTGGAATTAATGATCCCTGTGTTCAAGGGGTTTGAAATGAAATAGAATAGGTCAGTAATTACTAATTATTGTTCTGCCATTATTTATTTTTCCCACCAGATGTCAGGATTGCACTGCTAAGGTTCACTATTTTTTTTAATCAAACTGCATGCTTTATGGAGACATAAAAGGAACTTTGCTTGAGACAAAAAGAGCTGAATCAGCCCTATCAGGTTCCCCTTTGTGCTCTGTGCTTTTGATAGCCCTATAGTTTATATGAAAACTGGCCAAATACGTGATTACATTAATTATGGAAGGTGGCACAAACTGGTTTCGGAACCTGCAATATTTTCCCCTCCACTTCCAGGTGAGATGTTTTCCAGCGCTCTGGTCCAAAGGCATAAGAGGCGTAAAAAAGGGGAAAGTGCCAGTCATCAGAGGGGAGGCAATCAGCTATTCCAGGGGGTCAAGTAGCCTCCTCTTGCCCACTGTGCTCTTGGGGTGTTTTGTGCATGCTCCAGTGCAAGCTGGTGCACTTCAAATTCCATTTTGCTGACTTCACCAAGTGATATGATTTACATTTAGGATGGAGGGCTGCACAAACACAGCAAGGACCAAGTACCGAGAGCGCAATAATCCCAAATAAACAGCTCGGGGGAAGGTCACGGGCTCACATGTCTTTACACTAATGCACAGAGCATGGGAAATAAGCAAGATGAACTCCAACTTTTAGCACAGCAGCACAAGTACGATGTCATAGGCATCACTGAAACCTGGTGGGATACTCCCATCACTGGAATGTAGCCATTGAGGGCTATAACCTCTTTCACAGAAATGAAACAAAGGGGAGAGGAGGGGGAGTAGCTTTATATGTCAAAAACAGTTACATTGTACAAGAAATGCAAGACTGTAATTGGGGAAACGAGCTTGAAAGCATCTGGATAAGAATCAAGGGAACCGGGACTCAAAAAGTTCTTGTTGTGGGTGTCTACTACAGACCTCCGAGTCAGGATGAAGGACTTGATGAAGTCTTCTGTCAACAGCTGACCAAACAGGCACAAAGAAGAGACTTCAAGTCCTTCATCCTGACTCGAAGGTCTGTAGAATAGGCTTGTTTCATGGATAGCATCTCCTTGCTGCTGACACACGCACACTTGCAAGAACAGGCTCCTTCAGCTCCGTCTGTGACAACTCCCCCTCATACTTGCAGCCTCTGTGCTGCTCTCTTTTAAACAAGCACCTGTATTCCTTCTCCATAATCCTGGAACAAACTAGGTCCAATGTGAGGTCTTGAGCATGCACAGTTTGCAAAGAATGCAATAAATGGTCCCAATCATTTGTCAAACTGAACATCATAATGTAGGCTTGATGCTCACCGCTAATCTGGACACCTCTAGTTTGGCACTCCATAAACAGTTCTTTCATTCTCTTAACATGTATTCTCACATCTCCTCCTTCATCTAATTTAGCTCTGTACAATCTCTTTGTCCAAATCATTTTACCAAATGTGCTCTTGAGCACACTTCTTGAGTAGTTTGCAAATTCTGCACATGAACAAATTGGTCTGGCATCAAACAAAGAATCAGTCTTGATAACCCCCTCTGATTCTTATCTTGATCCACTTCTGTTCCCAAAATAGTCTTTTGTAATCCATCTCTTGCCAGCAAATGCTGCATGAACACAGACCTTTGTTTGTAATTATGGTCATTCGGCTTCTCAATTACAGTCAAAGGATTTGAAGCAGCCATTCTCACCTCCAGGAGACCCCCGCACTCTGAATTTAAGCCCAGCCATTGACTTACGAACACACCTTCAGTGGCATCTGGCAGTCTCCCCTCTGCTATCCAGCTTTTTGGCTTTACTGCTTCACACGTCTGACCATCAAACTGGGTCCAGCACGCCCCGCTCTGCTTTCTTCCGGAATTAGCCTTCCTCCGAAGGTCTAGTCCGAACTACAGCTCAAGTTGTAGCTCCAGTTCCAGATCTGGGTCCATAACCCTTTTGTCAGAATGTGACAGAAGCTTTGGAGCACAGAAGAATGGACACTTTGAGGCTTCAGTAAAAGCAAACATATAGCTTTACTGAGTAGAGCAAATATACAGCACACATTAGCATTGGCATCCAATCTAACAGACAGAAACAAGACAAAAGCCACTGAAGCAAGAGGAACGAATGAAATCTTATATCTGAATCCTCCCTATGCTCCAGGCACACTCAAGGTCACATCTTCACAGTTCATTAGAGGCTTGACTGATTAACCCTTTTAGTGTCAATACGCTCTCTGCTGATGCGATCAGGTTACATTCACAAGCATTGTACAAAATTACATTTACACATTCACGTTACATTAATCTTACATTAACAAATAAGAACTCTGTTATTATCTGGAAAAGGGGAGGGGGGAGCAAAGAGGGAAAGGCCTAATTTCCCATTAGGAACCTCACCTGCCTCCTAGCTCACGCTGAAGCAAAGAGCACAGCAGGGGGCAGAGCAGCCTTCAATAGCCTGTAGCTCCGCCCCTGTCAACCACCTCCACCAAGTCTGGCTTCCTTGATGAGAGCATTCAAACCCCCCCCCCCCCAAACTTGGTTGCTTCACTACATTGGCTACTGCTGCAAGTAATGACAGTGTGAATAAATTGTCAATATTTGCTTGAGATAGTGCTTGCAGTTCTGGAGGGACTCTGAATTTTTTGTGTCTCATAGACTTAGCATGGGGATTTGGTTAACCAGTTAAATTCATGAGTAAACCAGGGTTTTTTTAACCTGAAAAATTTAACACCCCCCACCCCCCCCCGCGCCGGCTACAGGCATGCCATTGACCATGCTAGGTAAAATTGCTGAGACCTGTATTTCAATAATGCCTGCAGGGTCAAATAATTTCAAACACCCCCAAAGGTGGAGACAGGTTACTCATGATGTGTAACTCAGTGGCCACACAGAGCCTGCAGAGATGAGAAACAAGGGGCCACAAGGAAGCTTGAGAGCCCTAAGGACCATATATATATGACAAATCTGGTTCCAAATCACAAACTCTTTGTTTTATGTTTTAGTGATGACAAATCTATAAATTAGCCCCCCCCCCCCCCGCCCCAGTCTAAATAGAAGAATTTCACAGCTGTTTCTTATTGTAGTGTCTCTTCCCCTTTCCCCAGATTTTTAAATGTACAATATTGGCTTTGTGTTATGCCTTAGAAAGAGAGCTTAAACTGCATTGACATATTGTGTATGTGCATGTGTGAAGTCATTCTCATATGGAAACTGTTGCTTTCATTCTATTGGAATGAATCTAGCAAATAGGTTTCCAGCAGGGCATGTGACATAATTATGAAGCAGATACTTTTTAGGATTTTGGCACTACGTGGTACAGCATGAGGTGAGATGCCATCTACTTATTTATGAGAAAAGAAGTGGAACAACTAAGCATAGCACTTGGCCAAGGAATGTATAGCATCGAAAGCAGCAGTACTTTATTTTCTATAATGTCATGCTCTTTCTGGGAATAGCATTCTAAGTTTTCGGGTTCATTGAATCAACTTCTAGGCAAGAGCTACCCAAAAAACAAGTCATCCTGAACACAAGCATGGGCTAAAATTATTCCTGCATAATAGGTTGCTTCCATACTATGAAGTTTTTCTTCCTAGTATGAATTGTTGTTTTTGTTGCATGTCTTCAAGTCAACTTAATAATAATAATGACTTTATTTTTATATCCCGCTCCCATTTCCCCAAAGGGACTCTAGGCAGCTTACATGGGGACAAGCCCAACATCAACATACATTAAAACACAATAATAATTTAACCAATATAAAACAGCAAAAACGGTATAAAACAACATAGAAACATATCAGGTCCTTAATCTGGGCATAGTATAAAATGTGCAGGGGTGAACTTCAACTTATAGGGCTCTCTCTCAGAGGGTTTTCTCGGCAAGATTTACTTAGATTTACCATTGCCTGTTGCCTTTTTAAAAAATGATTTTATTAGTGAAATTACTACAATACTATATAGGTATGTCTAAAGGAAAGAAAGAGAAGGAGGGGATGGTGGGGGGATAGGAAAGATGTGTGGGCAGAGGTAGGGTTCGGGTAGCTGGGGAAGTGTTTCTAGCTGGGACTAGGGGCGGGGGGGGGGGGGGGAGGTAAGAATTTAGGTAAAGCCTGGGGGGGGGGGATAAACACAAATGGGAAGTGTCTGTTTCCAGACTATGGGACCATTGCCTGTTGCCTAAGCTGAGTGTCTGAATTATCTAAGTGTGTGGTTTTCTACAATCAGCTGGAAGTGGTATTTTAATGGTGGCTCAACCTGGTATTTAATATGGCACTGTATTGATGCACAAAAATCCATCAATGCCCATAGCTGTGGGCAAGATTCTATTATACATTTCCTAGTCAAGAGAGAAATGTTCCTGACTCTTTATGTTAAATTTTATTATTCGCTTTGGTTCGCTATAATGCAAAACTGGTTCAAAAACGCTTCATAACTCAGTAAAAAAAGCTAGAATGTTTTGTTGGTGTACAATTAATGGTGTTTTCAAAGCCATACTAGTCTGTTTCAGCATAGGTAAAGGTAAAGGTTTCCCCTGATGTTAAGTCCAGTCATGACCGACTCTGGGGTTGGTGCTCATCTCTATTTCTAAGCCGAAGAGCCGGCATTGTCCATAGACACCTCCAAGGTCATGTGGCCAGCATGACGGCATGGAGCGCCGTTTCAGCATAAAAAGGGGAAAAAAGGGAAAGGTGATAGAGCCAAGAATCTAGCAGCACTTTTGAGACTAATTGATTTATTTAATCATAACATTTCATGGGTATCACTCCACTTCTTCATATGAATTGATGAAGTGGTATAAAGCCATAGGTATTTAAGGACAAAGCTGTGTGACATGATGTAAAAGCGTATACAGAAAAATGCAAATCATGACTGACCATAAAATGTCAAAGAATTTTATAACAAGTCTTCCAAGTAGGTGATTTGATGTGTGAAATCTGGTTACCAAAAGTGCAAGGAATTTTGGAGTGTTCAGATTCTGTTTTCCCCTCTAAAAGAGTATGAATTACATCTACTTGCAAGATTATATATTTTACTAGCTTGGGGACCTGGCGATGCCCGGGTTATTTGAAAAAGGCATGATTTGTCTTTGAATGCTATGTATTCTGTTTGGAGTGGGTGAACTACAATTCCCAGAATCGTGGGTCAATCCTTCCCAAACCCTGCTGGTATTCAAATTTGGCCATTTTGGGTCTGTGTACCAAGTGTTGTCCAGATCCGTCGTTGGCTGAGTTCAGTGCTCTTTGGATGCAGGTGAACTACAACTTCCAGAATTAAGGCCCATATCCACAAACCCCTGCAGTATGTTCAGTTGGTCATGCGGCTTCTCTGTGCAAAGTTTGGTCCCGGTCTATTGTTGATGCGGGCCAGTGTCTCTGGATGCAGGTGAACTATAGCTCCATTTCCCCCAAACTTGTCCCATATGTTCTATTGGTTACGGGGGCTCTGTGTGCCAAGTTTGGTTCTGTTCCATCATCGGTGGTGTTCAAAGTGCTCATTCATTGCAGGTAAACTATAAATCCCAGTACCTACTACTCCCAAATGTCCAGGCCAATTCCCCTCAAAACCCACCAGTATTCAAATCTGGGCATATCAGATATGTATGGCATGTTTGGTCCAGAGCCATCATTGTTCGGGTTCATAGTGTTCTGGGTGTAGGTGAACTACAACTCCTCTAAATTCCTCAGTAGGCGTCACAGTGCTCTGACTTGATGCAGGGTGAACTACAACTTCCACCATGTGGAGTCAATCCCCCAAACTCCTGCTCTGCTGTGTTTGTTCGGCAGACAGATTTGAAAGGGAAGGGCAGTAGGCGGGGTCATGCAAATTTCACACAATGGAGAAACCTGGGATGCCTGCCTGTGGTGGAGAAAAGTGCAAAATCTAGGATGAAATGGTCCCCAAATGAAAGCATGAAGGGGACTCATGGTGGATCACAATGGCAAACATTCAGTGCCATTAGACATACGACATATATAGACGGACACTGAGGCAATTTAACAATTTAGGGAGATATGTTTGTACATGCCTTAATTTATTTCAGATGCTAGAGACTTGCAGAGCAAATCCTGGCACATCAGAACTCCTGACTCAGGAATGAATGAAGTTAATCTGCAATAAACAATCTAACTGAGCAATTTGCATGCACACATGTACATATATGTGCATACAGACATGCACATTTTCCCCTTACTACTGATTGTCAAGCAACTATGTAATATATCTTGAAACATATCATGGAGTCTTACAAGTCACTGATGGAGTGCCATCTGCAAAAGTCAGATTAGAGGAAGAGGGATGGAAATCCTGAATAATGATCTTGTGCTCATAGTGTATGCAAGACAAAGAGGAGATTTACTTTTTCAAAATTGGTGACTCACACATTTAACTCTGCCAGAATTCAAAGTGTTTGGCAGCTGAGTAGGTTTTAACACATTCAGAATATGACCTGCTTGTTATGAGTTTGAAGTGAGTTGCTATATAGTGTAGGACCAAAGCCACTTAATGAAAATAGGAGCCGCAGTTTTAGTGCATCAGGAGAACAGCAATCTGTAAGATTACATGTACTGGGGTAGACAGCTCATGAGCCACATACAACCTCTCTTTGTTGAACCATGCTGACAAAAACATGCCCTCCAAGTGCCACATATTAGAACAGCCATGTTACTCTTTTGCATTTCTAATTTCTCAGTGGGTGTTAACTGTTTTCCTCTCAGTCAGCATGTTGCTTGCTTTTGTTATTGTTTTTTGGAAACTATCCTTCAGGATTGCAGCTGTCCCTCTGTCCTCTTCCTCAGTATCAGCCATACTTCCGGATTCTCCCAATCATGAAAGGAAAAGAAGAGGGTAAGGAACATGCCAATGGCAGCAGAGGCACCATTGCTTTCCTACCCTTTTTTATTTCCCAGGAGCCCAATTTTTTTACTGGCACAGGAAAGCAACCCTGCATTCATTGCTCAGCAGAAGCAATAAAAAGAAGGTCTAGAGAAGCAACAACATTCAGGAGGATTGAGCATCAGCAGTATAGTAGCATATGCTCTCCTTCCCTCCCACTGCTGACCACCCTCAAACTAACCTTGTTGTTATCATGGTAATTCATCAAATTTGGAAGTGGCAATAGCAGGAGAGAGTGAGATAGGCCTTCATCACACAATTGAAGCACAGTTGTTCTACAGAGCCCCACTCTGCCCATCACATGACGCATAGTCACTTCCGGTGGGGCTCTGTACAACAACTGTGGCGTAGGTGTCCTATGATACTCCGCCCAGAACACAGAAGATTTTCCATGTTCTATAAAAAACCACAGGGTCTATGCGGGTCTAAGCTGGGTCTAAGCTGTGCGCTGACGCTTCCCTATGTATGATGAGGAAGCGTCGCTGCAGTTGAGGTGGAGAGTGGGTTGCTGGGATTGTTCTACTGCCCCGCTGATTCACCACAGAGGCTGGCAAATCGCTCCATGGGACCTCATCAATGTCATGAAGTCCTTAGTAGATCTTGTGAACCATGGTTTGTTTGTTTTTTGGAACCATGGCATTTCAGGAGACGTCACTAGAGGTTCCACAAAAGATCGTCATTGAATATACCGTATTTAATCTTCAACAGTTTTGGCTAAATTACCTTCCTAAAATTATGTCACGCATTAGATTCACCTAATATTGTCATGAATTCTTTTTTACCTTAAAATGTTCTTTAATCCAGAGTACATCAGGCAGTTTCAGAGAAAGAAGTAGACACATAGATACCAGTACTCGGTTTTATAATAGCTATATTGGTTACCTGGACAAAGGGGAAACATCACATTTACTCCAACATTCACACATACATTCATCATTCAGACTCACCATCCCTTCTCCATTCAGGCATTCTGCAGGAAGAAGAGAGGTGGGTGGACAAACACTGCTCTCCTGAAGATCTGACACAGTCAAAAAAAGAAAAAGATCTCTTATGTAGAGCTTTTTGGTTATCCATTATTTGGTTGTTTAGATAACCACTGTCATTCAGCTCAGACCTGCTGGAACAGATAGGTTGTTTAACTTCTTTCTTAAAGTGTCATTGTCTTTGATTATATAAACATGGATTGATTACACCCCAAAGTTCTCAGGTTAGTTTGCATCAGCATCTTACTAGCACTTTTCACAGTTCATAAAATTCTTCACCTCCTTTGTTCTCCATAATGCAGTTTTCCAGGTTACATTTTTGGGATGGTGTCTACAGCCTTGCTAGACTTTAATAGACCTCAGCTAGACCCCAGACATACAGTTAATTCAATACATTCATCACAATATGGTAATCTTACTGCTGAGCTAAAACAAAAGGGGAAGTTCCTACTTGAGGGATGTCATCTCTAATTTAACGGCCTTGGCTCAATGCTATTCAGTACTGGAATTTGTAGTTTGGTAACCTCACAACCTCTGAGGATACCTGCCATAGATGTGAGCGAAATGTCTGGAGATAATACTTCTGGAACATGGCCATACAGCCTGGAAAACACACACCAACCCTGTGATTCCAGCCATGAAAGCCTCTGACAATGATCTGAGATCATTTTTAAAGGAGAGTGTACAGTTTCTAGAAATACTGTATTTCACCAAATCTAAGGCACCACTGAATGCAGGACTCACCCCTCCTTTTTGAAGCTTCAATTTTGAAAAAAATATTCTTTTAATATTTTTTAGACTTTCCTCTGCATGCACAATACTTTGTTTTTGTTTCAATCCAATAGTCGTCTTCTCTTTTTCTCAATCTTTACGGGTTGCTTGAGAGGCAGGAGAACCAGGAAACAGCGCTTAGCTCAGCCAGATTGGCAAATACCTACTGGAAAAAGAAATGATGGGAGTTGGCAGAGCTGTTGAAGCTGGGTCCCTTTCCTTCTCCTTTGAAGGTAAGCCATTAAAAAGAATCCGAAAACCAGACTAAGCCTCAGACAGAAGCCCTCAAAAGGCCAAGAGCCTGGTCCCCCAAACATCCAACAGAGAGCCTGTTTACCTTTTTGGATGTCACCCTCCTCTGGACATTGTTCCAGCTTGTCAATATCCCTCTTGAATTGTAGTGCCTAGAACTGGACACAGTATTCCAGGTGAGGTCTGAACAAAGCAGAATAGAGTGGGATTATGACTTCCCTTGATCTCAACACTAGAATCCTATAGAGGCAGCCTAGAATATGAATCAAACCACCACAAAAAGTCTTGAAAATATAGTAATGTTTTCTATCTGGGACATTTATCTTATAAGCCATTTGTTATTAAACTCTCTAATGTCCTGCAGTATCTTCTCTGGTGTTCCAGAAACTACCACATTTGCATTAGCTACAGCTGTTTATTTCTTTTCTAGAAACTCCCCAGGGACTAGGGGCTGATAGCTAGTGGACCAATGCCAGTCCATGGACCACACTTTGCATAGAACTGTTTTCAATTAATTGCACAGATATCAAACTATCAGAACTCTGGAATGGTAGAATTCTGGGGTTGGATCAATGAAATTCCAATTTATAAAGGAGATAACTTTGGCCTGTATGATTTGCAGGTTGCCAGAGATACTTTCTCTGGTGGGTAAAATCAGCTTCTAATTTCATGGTTGATTGACATTTGGCAAAGAATATATTCAGGCTGTTGAAGAAAACACAGTTGGATCACCTATAAAAGTCAAATTCTGATTATCTTAGGACAGGGTGTGCTTCAATAGCTCCTCTTGGTCTCTTTCCAAGCCAAAGAGTCAACACTAATGCAATGATGTATTTTCCAGGTGGTGACCAGAGGGAATGCTGAAGAAAACAAATCCCTTTGCAGCACCTTAGACCAAGGCTCATTTACATTGTCCATTTATTGCCAGATAACAACCCCCAAAAAGTGCACGAAAGAAACCTCTTAATTTTCTCAGTAGTTTGTGTACTCATTGTCTGGGCTTCCAACTGGTTCCAGGATTTCCCACGTAAGCACTACACAGTGAAACCACTTTCTTCAATACAATTCAAAGTGCAGGTTATGGCCTTTAAAGCCCTATAGGGTTCAGACCCAGGATAGTTTCATTTGATTTGATTTGCATGATGTATGGCGTTGCCACAACCCATCAAAGAGAGACTATACATTTTATTCACATAGACACAAGTCTTGGTCGAGAATCGATATGGTCTGGGCCTCCAGTCATTACCAAAATATCAGAAATCAATATCCTATCCAGAGACAAATCAGATCATAGCCCAACTGAAATGCATATCAATCACAAACTAAAAAAGCCAAAATGGAGAATGAATGACAACTTAATTAAATTGGAAGAAGACATAAACAGATACAAGACATTAACAAGAGAGTTTTTCAAAATAAATGTTTTGCCTGAAACAAAAGTGGTTTGGGATGCTTACAAAGCTGTCATAAGAGGGTACCTAATCCAACAGAAATCAAGAAGAAACAAACTAAAATTTCAGAAGATAAATTAAATAGAGAAGGTGATTGACACCAAAGAAAAACTGGAAAATTAATCCTCAAGATAAAACAGTAATTGAAGAATTAAACAAATTAAAGAAAGAAAAGGGACGTATCGAATTGGAAGATACAGCAAAAAAGTTAAAGTTCATCGAAAATGCTAACAAGCCAGGAGCTTGGCTGGCTAGGATAATAAGAAAGAAAAGACAACATCAACAAATAACTAAAATTAAGAAAGACAATAAAGACTTTACTTCTGATGAAAACATCACAGAGGAATTCCGCAAGTTTTAGCCTCAACTATATCAAGAAGAAGCTATTGAATCTTTCAAAATAGCCCAATATTTGGGGAACCAAAAACTGGAGAAAATCACAGAATCCCAATGTGAGTTATTGAACAAAGAAATATCAGAAGATGAAATTAGAAGAGTAATCAAATCAATGAAGGCAAACAAAGCCCCGGGGCCCGACGGGTTTCTGGCGAGTTTTTACAAAACCTTCCAGGATGAAATAGTTACACATCTAAAGAATCTTATGAATCAAATTTTGCAAAGACATGACATCTCGGATTCATGGAAAGGCACAGATATACGATACCAAAAGAAAATGTGGATAATACAGATGTAAGAAATTATCGTCCAATATCTTTGTTAAACTCAGATTATAAAATCTTTACTAGCATCTTAGCAAACAGATTTAAGGAATTTTTGAACATTTTGATTGCAGATGAACAAACAGGCTTCTTACCTGGAAGAAAAATGAAGGACAATGTTAGGTGCATTTTAGACATCATAGAATATTATGATGATTCATCCGAGAAGGCTTTTGATAATTTAAATTGGATGTTTTTTAAATTACTTTTTAAAGAGATAGATATTGGACATCAGTTTTTGAATGCAATTAACAAAATATACGAAAAACAGAGTGAAAGATTAATGATCAACGGACAGTCGTCAGAGGAGATTATGATTGAGAGGGAACTCGCCAAGGATGCCCTTTATCACCCCTTATTTTTATTTTCACCTTGGAATTATTATTAAGAAATATTAACCAAGATAAATATCTAAGTGGCAAGAATGAATTACAAGGACTTTAAATTGAGAGCATTCGCAGATGACGTCATATGCATAATAGAAGATCCTTGGAAGAATATGCAAAATTGGATAAATAAAATAGAGAAATTTGGAGAATAAGCCGGATTTCATCTCAACAAAAAGAAAACAAAAATGCTAACAAAAAAATTTACAAAAAAGAATCAAGAAGTATTACAAGAAAAAAAAAGGAATCACAGTTGTTAAAAAAATTAAATACTTGGGAATCTGGCTGACAAATAAGAATGCACAGTTACTGGAAAACTACTATCAGAAGTGGAAGGAAATAAGTAAGGATTTAAAGAAATGGAAAAACTTAAATATCTCTCTCCTGGGAAGAATTGCATTAATTAAGATGAACATTCTATCAAAAATGTTGTATCTTTTTCAGAATCTTCCTATTATCCAAAACACCAAAATATTTAATGAATGGAATAAAGAGATTCCAAAATTTATTTGGAAAGAGAAAAATCCTAGAATTAAAAATAAAATTATGACAGAATAGAGGAGGATTTGGGCTCCCCCATTTGAGATTATATTTCGAAGCTTCTGCCCTGACATGGGTGAAGGAATGGGCAACATTAAAAAATGAGAAAATCTTAGATCTTGAAGGATTTCATTTAAGACGGGATTGGCATGCCTACATTGGATATGATAAGAGATTAGTTGAAAAAAGTTTTGGAAATCATTTTATGAGATCTTCACTTATCAAAATTTGGGATAAATATAAAAGATATATGTACGAAAAAATCCCGATGTGGATTTCCCCCTTGGAAGCCAACCAAAGGAAAATTCTTGGATGGACGAAATGGCCTAGCTACAAAGAAATCTTGACAAAAAGTAATGAGGGTCTCCAACTGAAAAATCAAGATGACTTAAAAAAGATTTATAGCAATTTGTCATGGTTCCAATATGCCCAAATTAGAGAACAATATGCAAAAGATAAACAAATTGGTTTCAATGAGACAGAGACTGTGTGTAATAAATTGTTCAGGAAGTGTTATGAAGAATATAACATATATATATGTATAACATATAACTGAACAAAACTAATATACAATATAATATAATATATTGTATATACTGTACATATAATATTGATAATAATGTTGTAATGGAATACAGTATAATACTAATAGCAATACAATATAATATTAATTATATATATATATATATATATAAAAGAGTGATGGCATCATGGCGACCCACAAAACAACAAAACTACAGGCCCCCCAACCTCGAAATTTGACAACACAACCCATCATCCACGCCTCTAGGTTGATACAACAAAAAGCAAAGAAAAATAAAATCCTAATTAGAGGGAGAGAAATAATTATTTTTATCCAATTGCTGCCACTTAGAAGGCTCTAAGCTCTGCCCACTTGGTCTCCTAGCACCCACTCAGCCCAGTGTTAATAAAAGAATAAAAAATAAAATAAATACAAATAATACAATAAAATAATAAAATATAATAAATAAAAAAGATAAGTTACAATAAAATTAATTTAAAAAATACAAATAACGTCAAATAAAAATTCCACAACAACTTTTAACCAATACCACCACCACTTTGCCACAGCAACGCGTGGCCGGGCACAGCTAGTATATTCTATATTACATGTAATATTACTAATAATATTATTAGCATAGCATGTAACTGGGGAGAAGAGCCAATGAATTTAGACATTTACACAATTCTGTTAGCAACAATGTGCAGTGGTTACAGTGGACTCTGCAGAAAATGCTTCACAAAAAGGGAAATCGGCCTGTTTAGCAATCCTAAGAAGTGCTGATTCGTTATAAGTTAGTATTTGATTTTTAAATCATATTTTATATACCTAGTAGCTGTGCCCGGCCACGCGTTGCTGTGGCGAAGAATGGTGGTATGGGAAATAAAGTATTGAGGAATTGGTGGTAGTTAAGGTAAAGGGTAAACGTTTTCCCCTGACATTAAGTCTAGTCATGTCTGACTCCGGGGGTTGGTGCTCATCTCCATTTCTAAGCCGAAGAGCCGGCATTGTCCGTAGACTCCTCCAAGGTCATGTGGGATGACTGCATGGAGCGGCGTTACCTTCCCACCGGAGCAGTACCTATTGATGCACTCACATTTACATGTTTCTGAACTTCTGGGTTGGCAGAAGCTGGGGCTAACAGTGGGGGCTCTCTCCGCTCTCCCAATTCAAACCTGTGGCCTTTCGGTCCAGAAGTTCAGCAGCTCAGCGCTTTAACATGCTGTGCCATCAGGGGATATTATTTCCTAAAGGTTGTGAATATACAATATTTCTGATTGTTTTGGTTTTTTTTGTCTGTTGGAGGCAAGTATGAATGCTGCAATTAGGAAAAATGATTAGGATGTAATGGCCTTGCAGATTTAAAGCCTGGCTGTTTCCTCCCTGAGTGATTTTTTTGTTGGGAGGTGTTAGCTGGCCCTGATTGTTTCCTGTCTGGAATTACCTTGTTTTCAGAGTGGTGTTGTTTGCAATATTTTATGTGCTTCTACTGTCTGTGGCCCTGAGAAAACAGAGGATTGGCCAGACTTTGATGATGGGAATCCTTTGTTGGGAGGTGTTAGCTGGCCCTGATTGTTTTCTGTGTGGAATTCCCCTGTTTTCAGAGTGTTGTTCTTTATTTAGTGTTCTGATTTTAGAGATTGTTTTGTTCTGTTTTATTATAACACATTAATTTTTATATATTCTGATTTTAGTGTTTTGAATACTTGGAGCCAGATTGTATTCATTTTCACGGTTGACCGCAACACAATAATAATAATAATAATAATAATAATAATAATAATAGTAATAATAATGACTTTGGTAATACACAGTGCTTCACTGCCTTCTCAGCTTCCTTTCTGGAAGAATCCTTTCTTGGGAGGTGTTAGCTGGCCCTGATTGTTTCCTTTGTGGAATATCCAATTTCCTTGCTTTATTTACTTTCTTTATTTCTTTATTTACTGTCCTGGTTTTAGAGATTATATTGTTCTGCATTATTCTATCCCAGAAATTATTTCATATCAAAGTAGAATCTCACTTATCCAACATTCGCTTATACAATGTTCTGGATTATCCAACGCAGTCTGCCTTTTCATAATCAATGTTTTTGTAATCAGTGTTTTAAATTCATTGTGATATTTTACTGGTAAATTTGTAAATACAGTACAGTGGAGTCTCACTTATCCAACATAAGCGGGCTGGCAGAATGTTGGATAAGCGAATATGTTGGATAATAAGGAGGCGTTAAGGAAAAGCCTATTAAATATCAAATTAGGTTATGATTTTACAAATGAAACACCAAAACATCATGTTAGACAACAAATTTGGCAGAAAAAGTAGTTCAATACGCAGTAATGCTATGTAGTAATTACTGTATTTATGAATTTAGCACCAAAATATCACGATATATTGAAAACATTGACTACAAAAATGCGTTGGATAATCCAGAACGTTGGATAAGCGACTGTTGGATAAGTGAGATTCTACTGTAATTACTACATAGCATTACTGCGCGTGGAACTACCTTTTCTGTCAAATTTGTTGTATAATATGATGTTTTGGTGCTTAATTTGTATAATGATTACCTAATTTGATGTTTAATCGGCTTTTCCTGAATCCCTTCTTATTATCCAATATATTTACTTATCCTGCCGGCCTGTTTATGTTGGATAAGTGAGAGTCTACTGTATATTGATAATCTTATATTATCTGCTTAGAACTGGATTATATGAGGCTCCTTCTTCACAGCTGTATAAAATGCACACTGAAGTGGATTATATGGTAGTGTGGAGTCAAGATAATCCAGTGCAAAGCAGATAATATAAGATTAAAAATGGGTTATATAGCTGTG
Source organism: Anolis carolinensis (assembly GCF_035594765.1). Classification (NCBI taxonomy): domain Eukaryota; kingdom Metazoa; phylum Chordata; class Lepidosauria; order Squamata; family Anolidae; genus Anolis; species Anolis carolinensis. Next base: position 189,808,703 of record NC_085842.1, read on the forward strand.
TGGAAGGGCCTTGAGTCTATACTGCCATATAATCCAGTGCAAATTAGATAATCTGTGGAAGAAGCCTAAGTGAGGCCTAAATTTGCCTGTCCCCTAACTGAAACCTGGCTGTCCCTTGGTTGCTAGGCAACGAAGTGGGCAGAGATTAGCCCTCTAAACTGGCAGCAATTGGATAAAAACAATTATTGCTCTCCCTCTAATTAGGACTTTATTTTTCTTTTCTTTTTGTTGTATCAACCTAGAGGCATGGATGATGGGTTGTGTTGTCAAATTTCGAGGTTGGGGGGCCTGTACTTTTGTTGTTTTGTGGGTTGCCGTGATGCCATCACTCTTTTATATATATAGATAGATATACCTGAGGTTGCATAACATTTGTCAGACAGAAAGGGCTTGGAAATGGAAAAAAATTAAGAAACATTGCTGTAGAGCAGTGGGGCCCTCTTTAGAATCAATTTCTATGATGGAATCCATTAGGCCTACTCTTATTTTGTACAAGCCACACTCATCCCCGTTGTCTGCCCATCTCACACTACAATAATTTTGGTATTAGTGGCAGCAAAATAACCAAGTGTCTGCTAGAGAATGATGAAATTCAACTTTGCAAATTTCTGTTCAGAATGTAAGTTCTAGTTTTCTTATTTTGATTCTACTTTTTGTTTCTTATTCCATAATCTCATTCAATTTTAAATCATTATATTTTCCTGGAGCAGCCACAGAGTTGCTGGGAAGTGCAGGTGGAGGAGCCCTTAAGACTCCGCGGAGCAGAGGTTGGGAACCACTGCACTAGAGTATACCTAAATAGCAAGAATTTCCTGGAAAGCCTAGAGAAGTTTTTCACTGTTAAAGGGCCAGCTACAAAGTAAATATCCTCAAGGAGGGGAAATCAAAATGTTCAAAAGATGAGCTAGAAACAAATTTAATACGATAAAAATGAAATTTATTTAATTTTCTATAGAGTTGCACAATTCCAAAAGGGTGGAAGCCCCTTGTTTTCTCCCTTTTTCATATTGCCAGTAACCCTGCCAGGAGGTGCAGCCAGACTACATAACACATTTCATAAACAGATCGTTCAGGGGCTAGACAGGAAATGTGCAATCACCTCCCAGCCCCAAGCTGGTACTTTTCTTTAGGGGCTTGCCTAAATTTTCAAAGATGATCACATATTTCCTGGAGAATCATTCATAAAGTTATCAAGTCTCCTCCATAATTCTTGTGTGATCTTAAGGTAAGGTAAAGGTTTTCCCCTGACATTAAGTCCAGTCGTGTTCGACTCTGGGGGTTGGTGCTCATCTCCATTTCTAAGCTGAAGAGCCAGCGTTGTCCATAGACATCTCCAAGGTCATGTGGCTGGCATGACTGCATGGAGCGCCGTTACCTTCCCGATGGACCTATTGATCTATTCACATTTGCATGTTTTCGAACTGCTAGGTTGGCAGAAGCTGGGGCTAACAGCGGGCGCTCATTCCACTCCCGGGATTTGAACCTGGGACCTTTTGGTCCGCAAGTTCAGCAGCTCAGCGCTTTAACACACTGTGCCACCAGGGGCCCAAAGTGATCTTAACATATGCTTATTAATAAAAGGCAACTGAAGCTGTTTAACAATGTCTGTGCTCATATTATATGTCCAGAACATATCTTCTGAGAAACTAAAATAATGTGTTTATGTGAGTACCTGGGGGTTTTTTAGACCTCACCTAGTGACACTAAGTGTTGTAGTAGAGCCTGTGAATAACGTTACAAACCGTAGTATGGGTGCCCGAAAGGGGAAAAGGGTTACTCAGGAGCAGGAATCTGATGATGAGCAGCAGAAAAAGAGGATCCGGGACATACTTACAGCACCTACAGATGAGGAGTCGTTTGAGGGATTCTCTGGGGATGATGGGTCAATGAGTGAAGGAGAAGAAGGAGACACCATGGATTGGTCTAAGATAAGAGAAGTGCAAGCTATTTGTGAGGCATCAACAACTAGTGATACCTTTATGGGATTCTTTGGGAGTGAAGACTGGCAATCAGGGGATCCAACTGATTCTTGGGGGATCTAAGTCTTGACAGGAGATGGAGGAATTGGAGGGTAAGTCAAGGGAATTCACATGAAGAGCTGGGAGCAGCTGTGGGGGATAGTGATGGGGCGGTGGTCAGTTCATCCTCTGATGATAGTTTGTAGATAAAAGTGGGTTCAGGGGTGAGGGGTCTTTGCAGAAGGCAAGGTGTTGATGTGCGTTCATGTCCTGGGTGCTGTGTATTGGGAAAGTTTCTTGTAGTCTTGCTGCTGCCTGTTTCATGTTTGGCATTGGACTCAGATCTGCAGTTTGGACCTGCAGTTTGGACCGGTTTGGCTAAAGACGCTGCTTCTGCGGACACTGGAACAACGCTGTTTTGGATTCCTGCCGCTTCGAACTTGGACTTTGGCTGACGACGCTTCTCTTCTTACAACTCCTTTTGTTAACCATTTGTATACTGTGCCTTTTGTTTTGCCTCAGAGCGCTTTGTTTGGCTTGTTGCTCTTTTCATCCAGTTAATATGGATTACATTTCTGTTTACCTTTTGGACCAAGTCTGGTTTGGGTTTTTGGAGTTTTGACCAGTGGAACTGCATTTAAGTATCCCTGCGTCCCTTTTTTTTGTTTTTGTTTTTGTTTCAATAAACTCTGTTTTAAAATCACTTTTAAGTCTGGCCCTTTAAGGCGTCTGTGATTTCAACATTAAGACTATCAGAAGAATACAATAACAGCATGTAAAAATGTAAGATCACACTTTGGCTTCCCAATGGGGTCTGGAGATATCAGCTGTTAGACATAAACACATAGAACTGTTTATTTTTGAATAAAAACCTATTGTGTTCTCAGAGCTCCTTCTTTTGTATTTACCTGGACTAGGCATTTAAGTCAATCACTATTTACCTTCTTCATTGACAAATTCCTGGACTCCCAGCCCTCACAGCAGTTCTGTTTTCCCATCATGACATCAGGAGAATTCCCCAGTCAACCGTGACTTTTCAGCCAATCAGGACACAGGTATTTTGAATGGTTGTCAAAGTGGATAAAATGTTCTGTACTTCTCTGTTAGTCTTATGTTGGTTCTTTTTGGGTGTAGACTCTGAACTAACATCCGATCTGGCCAGATTGAATAAGACTGTTGCCTTCAAACCCAGTTTGTGTCTTAATCCGGGCTTTTGAAAGTAGCAAAACGTGCTGGGCTTTCAATCTTGCTTTTCATGATTAAGCTGGAATCACTCATCAGTTTTACTTTATTTGTAGCCTCCCTTCCTGCTGCAAGTGGCACAAGTACAGTACATTTATCTTTTGCTGAAGACTGTAGTAAAGAATCCTCACTAGGGTCTTAATATTATGAATCATTTATAGCATTGGCATTTTCCACTACCTGCTATACTCATTGTTTTTTTCCCATTTAGGATATTGGGATAGTTCAAATTTGAATGGTGTGATTGGAAAAAGAGCAAAACCGTGGACTCATGAAATTTTTACCTGACATAAAAAAATTAGCACTGTTTCCAAGCAGCCTGGGCTAATTATTTTTGAGCCTGCACACCATGGAGCTATCCCAGCTGAAGCTGGCTGTTGAGTGATGGCTGTTGTTCCATCTGAACATTCAACTATAGCATCTGGAAAGCCCTACAACTTACAGAGCCAGACCAGAAGACATGCAAAGCTTTTGAAAATGTTCCAGAAAGGTCTAGAGAACAGATGTCAGTTCAGAAAAGTTCAGTCTGTCAGTCAGTCAGTGCACATCTTGATGGTTTCTAGAATGTCTGCTACATAATGGGTTAGACCATTCTTACATAAGGCTCTCAATTAAATCATGCAGAGCCAAGCATGTGCAAATGATATAACAGATGTTCAACAAGCAGCTGTCGTCTGTAAACGTGGGGCTGAAGCAGTAAAAAAGAAAACACAACCCACCCTAAAGCAATCCATGTTTCACATTGAGGGGAAAACATGATGTATAAGCACTTTTTAATGGACCTATATTTTAGATGGCTTTTTTGCAGGGTCTTCAATTAGTTATCCCATTCAATGATGCTATTTTTGCCATTAAAAATGAGAATTGATCTCTAAAGCCTATTTTGAACTGCTTAGCTTCCTGAACATTTGATTTGTAAAGGACAAAGAAGTTGATGGCAAAGAACCAGAAAATAGCCGATACTGAATACAGAAAGCTGCTAATATCAAATTAATATTGATATTTATTTATTTCTGACATTTCTACCCCGCCTTTCTCCAATGGACCCAATTAAACATCATTAAAACCACATCCTAACATCAACCATGTAAATAAGACATAAAAGTAATTTCACCCATATATAAATAAGACATAAATGTAGAAAAGCCTTAAAATAGTAGAACTATCAAAATGGTAAAATTTGATTTTAGAATGCCTCTAAAATCCCCAGATAACCATAATAGCAGGACAATAAAATAAATTAAAAGCTTTTTTAAATAGGAAGATCTTCACTCCTTTCCTAAAGGACATCCAAGAGGGGGCAGCTCTAATTTCTTTTTTTAAAAAATTATTTTTATTAATTATTTGGCACAAACAGTCTAATATGCAATCAGAAAATATATATTCAAAAATAATGAAACGTGTCCAGATCTGTATTCAAATGACAACTTGCACAAAATAAATAAAACATTCTTTGCTGTTCACTCTAATTCAAAACATTTTCAAAGCAAAGTCTACCAGCTACTTCTTCCCCCTCCCTATCATATACAGAAATCCTAGTTTAAAAAAAAGAGACAATCACAAAAAATAGTAAGATTAATGAAAGGGGACAGAGTAATAAATACGGATAAAGAGATCCTAGACGAATTTAAAAGTTACTTTGAAAAACTTTATACAAAAGACCCGATCTCAAAAGAGGAGATAGCTAATTATATAGGGAAATTTAAGTTACCTAAGATTTCAGAATCACAGAGGGAAAATTTAAATAAAGAAATAACAGAGGAGGAAATTATAGCGGCAATTAATAACATGGACCCTAACAAAGCCCCGGGCCCAGATGGGTACACAGCGGGGTATTATAAGGTTCTAAAGCAAGAATTTATTCCATTACTCAAGAACGTTATGAATGGGATATTAAGAAATCAAGGAATACCGGATTCATGGAAAACAGGAGAAATAATAGTAATTCACAAAGACCAAACGGAAAAGACAGACATACGTAATTACAGACCAATTACACTCTTGAATACAGATTATAAAATATTTACCAATATTCTAGCTACAAGACTGAAACTTTTTTTAAACGATTGGATAGGGGAGGAACAATCAGGATTCCTACCTAAACGTAACTTAAAAGATAACATTAGAACGGTGATCGATGCAATTGAATATTTTGAAACTAACCATCAGAAGGAAGCGGCCTTCTTGGCAATCGATGCAGAAAAAGCATTCGACAACCTGAATTGGGACTTTTTTAAATTGCTGATGCAAGAATTAGACTTAGGTTACCAATTTATGAACGCAATTAACACGATATATGATAAGCAATATGCAAAAATTCAAATTAATGGTATAATGTCGGATGTATTTGAAATTGGGAAAGGAACCAGACAAGGTTGTCCCCTCTCCCCTCTCATCTTTATACTATCACTGGAGCTTTTATTAAAGGGTATGAGAGAAGACAGCAGTTTAAAAGGACTAAAAGTGGCTAAACAAGAATTTAAGGTGAGAGCATTCGCTGACGATTTAATAGGTATAATTGAAAACCCATGTAAAAATTTAGAAATATGGCTGCAAAAAATAGAGGAATTTGGGAAACTAGCAGGCTTTCGATTAAACAAGAAAAAAACAATGATCCTAACAAAGAATGTAACTAAGAAGAATCAAGAATTATTAACAAAAAAAACGGGCATAAGTTGTGTGACTAAAATTAAATATTTGGGAATATGGATCACCCCAAAAAATTCCCAACTTTTAACAAACAATTATACTAATGTATGGAAAGAAATAAGGAAAAATTTAGCAACATGGAAATTTTTAAATTTATCACTTTTAGGAAGGATGTCCTTGGTCAAAATGAATATTCTACCAAGACTTTTATTCCTCTTTCAAAACATTCCAATAATACGAAACATTAAGTCATTCAAAGAGTGGAATAAGGATTTAATGAAGTTTGTTTGGAAGGGGAAGAAACCCAGGATAAAATATACAGTATTAATTGACAAAAAAAACAGAGGAGGATTTGGGTTTCCGGATTTAAAACTGTACCATGATGCCTGTGCCCTCGATTGGATCAGACCATGGATGAATCTTAACAAAGAAAAAATACTTACATTGGAGGGTCATGATCTGAGAGTGGGGTGGCATTCGTACACTTGGTACGAAAGAGAGAAAAAAGAGAAAAATTTTGGAAACCATTTTATTCGCTCCTCCCTATTACGAATTTGGCAAAAGTATAAAAAAAATTTCTATCTAAAGACACCACTATGGCTATCCACTATGGAAGCCAAACAAAGAAGACTCCTAGGTTGGTCTAATTGGCCTACATATAAGACTTTGTTGGTAAAAGGCTCGGAAACTTTGAAACCATATGAAGAGATAAAACAGAAGTTTGCGCATATCTCATGGCTGCATTATATGCAAATTAAGGAGGAATATAATAAAGATAAAGAGGTTGGGTTTTATCAAAGTGATCAATTTTGGGACAAAATTTTAGAATCAGAAAATAAGATAATCACAAAAATTTACAATAAATTACTGGAGTGGTCAACAGAGGAGGAAACAATAAAAAAGTGTATGATCAGATGGGCAGAAAATTTAAGAAGACCAATAATGCTGGCAGAATGGGAAACTATCTGGACCAAAAAACTAAAATACACTTATGCAATGGACTTAAAAGAAAATTGGCTAAAGATGTTCCACCGTTGGTATATCACACCAAAGAAATTAAATCAAATGTATAAGAATACCTCCAAAAATTGTTGGAAATGTGAGGACCAAGAGGGAAGTTTCTTCCATATGTGGTGGACATGCAAAAAGACGAAAATTTATTGGGAGAAGGTCCATAATATTTGCCAGGAAATTCTTAAAATCAATTTCCCCAGAAAAGCGGAGTACTATCTTCTGGGGATAACAGACCAATATATCCATTTAGAGCCTAATGACGATAAAATATTTACATATCTTACGACAGCCGCCAGAATTTGTCTTGCAAGAAGATGGAAACAAAATGAACTGCCGAACATAGAGGAATGGCTACAGAAAGTGAGAGAAATAAAAGATATGGACAAATTAACTTTTTTATTAAAGAGAAATACAGGGACCCCGATAAAATATACAGACTGGAGTAAAGTAGAAGAATATGAAAGGAAAAGCAAATGAAGATTCAATCTGAACGAGCAGAAGATTAACTTCTTCTGGGCATCCAATTTTCAAGTAACAGTCTATTGAAAGCAAAGAATCTGTGACACAGCCAACAGAAAGGCTATCATTCCTTTTATTTTTGAATGATTGCCTTAATTACGAAGGTGACTGAGGCTGATCTATAATGGCTTTGTATATATAGATCACCCTCTTTTTAAGGATTGGAGAATGGGAAACGCAAAGGCAAAGATGGAAGTCCTCTTTTTTTTTTCCTTTTTTTTTTTTTTTTTTCTCTCTTTTGTGGAGGGAGTATTTTTTGGATAGTTTTTTTTTTTCTCGTATTAACAGTCTTTAACTTTCTTCTCTACTATCCTAATCTTAATTTCTGCACTTTCTATATCAAAAAATGTTCTCACTCTTTCGATGTATTAAACCAATCTTCAATAAATATATATTAAAAAAAAAAAAAAGAGACTCCTTGCAAGGCAGGGAATATATCTTCATGATCAAGAGAATTTCAGAGTATGTCTAAACACATCATAACATCACATTAATTAAAAAAAAGCCCCATAAGAATGAGAACAGGCAATAAAATATTTTCTGTGATTTGAGCTTTTTTATTTTTTACATACACCAATATGGATAGCTATAAAAACCCTATTTGCATAAATTGAAAGATACGGGATGGGGTACCTGGTCAGGGGGATGGACTCCTTATAGACCACTGCAACCCCTCCTCCCCTCCCTCCAGATCTTGGTTGGTGCTGCACGGTATAACCTGGTGGACAAAGCTGGGTGAGATTAACTCCCACACCCTCATCCAACCAGGTCTCTGTTATGCATGCCAGGTCTGCCCGCTCATCCAGGATAAGGTCCTGGATGATTGCAGCTTTACCGTTAACAGACCTGGCGTTCAGCAGCACCACCTTCAGATCGGAGGGCCTGCCAACCTGGACACCCATATTTACTATGTCAGGAGGCTGTTTTAGATCTACAAGAACTCTATTTCCAACACTAGGCCGACTTAAATTATGCCTCCCTTTCCCGTATCTCCCCCTCTCCTGGATTACTTCCTGGCTCCCCTCCCCCCCGGCTGCTAGATGCACACCCTCTCCCAACATGGTTCACCATAGTGGTAAGTTCACTTTTCCACGTGAGGATTTTCTTACTGATACATCCTGCTCCCACTTCCTTTGGTATAAGCATAGGTCTTTCCCTCCTTCCCTCCCCCGCCTGAGAAGTTCTACAGGTGTTACAATTAGTAGAACCTCAATAGCTCCCAGCCTTATCACATAGATCTAAAGTACACTTGTGCTGAGGTAGATAGATATTATTTTCACCACCTGGGAGAGGGCCCTGGGCAAAGGTGTAGTAATTGAATTACAATTGGGAGCAGGATTGTACTCATGTTTAAAGTGCTACCGTATATACTCGAAGATAAGCCGAGTTTTCAGCCCTTATTTATGAGCTGAAAAAGCCTCCCCCAGCTTATAATCGGGTCAAGGTCAAGGCCAGCAAAGGAGCCTGCAGGCTATTGCTTGCAATATGTGATCTATTTCTCTCTTCTCCTCATCAGTTAGTTTACTTTTGCAAAGACTCCCTTGCTCTTAATCAAGGGAATGTTTTGAAAAGAGAGACACCCTTGCAAGTCAGGAAGAAGAAAAATATATATTCATTAATCTTAAGAAAGCATTTTCCCCTGAAATATTTGTTAAATTCTCCTACAGATATATAGGCATTAACCCCTTGCAAGCTTTTGCAATCTCTATGTACCTTTATATGTATATCTATCTATATACATTATTTTTATATATGAATTTACCCTCATATGTTTGCAAGTCTCTGCAAATATCTATATAAAGCGAGATGTCTGGATAGATATGGATATATTCTTACCTACCTTTTATATAGGGCTTGGAAATATTACAGGGGGGAAATGAACACACAAATATATATAGACATGTCTAGATAGATGTGTGTGTGTGTGTGTGTATATATATATAAATATATAGAGCTTGCAAATATTGTAGGGGAAATGCACACACACACACAGAGGGATTTGCAAAGGTTTCAGGGAGAAATGCATATGTGAAATTTATAATTATAGATCTATATCTAGCTCTGCATTGTTTATATAAGCATTGAATGTTTGCCTGTTACTATGTTGGAAGCCTGCCTGAGTCCCCATGGGGAGATAGGGTGAAGTTATTATTATTATTATTATTATTATTATTATTATTATTATTATTATTATTATTATTATGTTCTTGTTGTTGTTGTTGATACCATATTGTTTTTGTTGCACCTACTTTTCCACTTATAGAGCTAGTTTATTGCTTTTCTTTGAAATACGGTAAATATTCAAAAACATTTAACTTACTGATGCCTCAGTTAATGAAATTTTATTGGTATCTATTTTTATTTTGAAATTTACCCCTAACTGCTGCATTTCACACCCTCGGCTTATACTCGAGTCAATAAGTTATCCCAGTTTTTTGTGATAAAATTAGGTGCCTCAGCTTATATTCGGGTCGGCTTATACTCGAGTATATACGGTACTTTACCACAATTCTTAATAAGGTGCTCCAGTGCTTCAATTTGATCTGTTCTTTTTGATCTGTTTATTGTTCTCCCTTACTTCCTCTCTTACTTCTGTTTGGCATGTTTCCATCTTTTCTTCAAAGTTTCCCAGTTTTTGATTCATTTTAGTAATTGCTTCTGTTAGAATCTTCAGTTGATCTAAAATTGTTTGGTTTGTATCTTCAGTCTCATCTTCTTGGGTTTTGGCCTGCTTTGAGCAAGTCATCATCTTTGACATTGCCCTACTGTTCTATTCAGAAGTGTAGTATTTCCTGTACATGTTTCCTTCTTTAAGGGTATTTTTTCTTTACTCAGTCTTCTCTTTCTGTTTGCATTTGTTTATATTCAAAGACCTAGATATTTGACAATAGTGTTCTATGGTATAATGTAGTATTTTTATTGCTATAATGTTGTCTCTACTCAGTCCATTCAATATGGTGGTGCAGTTATGTTTCCTTATTTTATTTGATTACACAAGATCCTTGTTGATGGCAGAGGAGTAAAGCAATAAAGTAATATGTCACTGTCTTGCTCACAGCTTGCTGTTTCTATTCCACTCCTCTCACCCTCCGCATTCACAATTAAACTTTCAATAATCTTGTCTCTTCTTTTCTTTTTTCTTTTCAGGTAAAGCAAATTTCTCTTTACCTTTTCAAATATCTAAATTTAGTCTGTTAAGCTTTTGTTGTTTTAAAAGGGAAATGTGGTCGATGTTTTTGCCGTGTAGGCAGCAAAGTAAATAGCCTTGGACGCCTCTCAGCCTCTCTGGTTTTGCTAATTGCTCCTTGATTTAAGAGCCAAGGGTTGTAAATATAGGCACCAGATGAAAGCTCTGTGAAGCCCCTCTGATTCTCTCTTCACCCAGAGAGAAACTTGGGAGAATACAGAGCCCTGTATTCAGCTGACTAAATACCTTGCATGCAGTCTCTTTCAGACACTGCCTTCACACCGTCTTGCTCCCCGGAAGTGCTCTAATTTCTTCTGGCAGCTCATTCCATAATTTGGGAATTCTCTGCTTCAGAGAATGTACCATTTCTAGAGATTTTTTAGACAGTTTTTGGCTGATTGGAGAGGAGGGTCTCCTTGCTAGATTTGTGTTCTGCCTGGTCTAGAACTCCAGACCCATAGTCTCAAGTAGCCTGGACCAAAGCCATATAAAGCTTTATTTTTTTTTCTACTTTAGCTATAGCTTTCAGTTCCCATCTTCTGTGACACATGGAGTCAGAGATTAAGTAAACAAGCCACTTGAGTTGGATTAACACCATCAATCTGCTGTTGTATCCCATAGTTTACCTCACATTATAAAATTTGTAGCTGGCTCTTGAAAGCCCAACTGATTTGTGCTTTTCATCACAGGAAAAATCTGCATATTAATCTTATAGTCCTTGACCAGCCTTACTTGATTCTGACCTGAACACCACCACAGAGGAAAATATATGCTGCAGATGCCATTAACACTAAAAATAATGGGTCAAATCAATGTTTCTGGGATATTAAAGTGATAAAAAAGATGGAACAATTAATATTTAACCTTCAGTTTTGATATACTAAGTCTTGTGATTTTTCTCAAATTCTCTTACATTTTTTTCCTCATTTTGAATAGGAGCACACAACATTGCAAATTATATGGATTTCTGCATCATATTTTCAGTGACTGTTACAGACTAAGGACTTCATTGCACAATCCAGTCTTCCACTACACTAGCTCTATCATTGGTAATAGATACACTCTGGATTGAGAATCTTCAATATTGCACAGCTCATCATTTGGTCAATTGAGCCAAATCAGTAATTTGTGGTCTCGTGCTTCTCTGTAACCTTGTAATCTTACTTCCCTTTCTGCTGTTCTGTATTTTTAATTTTGATTTTAAACCAATATAGCAATTCCAGTTTTGAAAAACAAAACAAAAAAACGCAGTTATAACTGTAAAATAGAAACAGACAGTTTTGGAATAGGGGGGAGTGGGGCAGAAGGGGAAGGATGGAGTATCTCACCCCCTGATGTCATTTTACTACTAAAGCAGGCACAGAAACAGAACAGACCCGTTGCATTGAGGTAGCTGTCAGAAACATTTTACAATTGTGAGCTATTGATAGTTTTTTCCCATCAATTGTGAGGGATAGTAGACTCATGGGGAGGAGGCAGACTGGCAATGGGATGTGCATCATACAATATAGGATATCCCCAAAAGTTATGGTCCAGCTGCAGGAGTGCTTCGGCTATATGTCAGCTTCCTAGCTACTTCTGACAGGGCTCTATTGAGCTCCAACCCAGCTGTGTGCTAAAAAAGGACTGCCCTTATTCTCATGCTGCCTCATGAGCTGCCAAAAGAAATTAGAGCTGCCCCCTCTTTGATGTCCTTTAGGAAAGGAGTGAAGAGGATCGAAAGATGGAGTGTATTTGCTGGTTACCTCAAGGTTGGACTTCTGCAATGTGCTGTATATTGGGTTACCTCTGTAGCAAGTTCAAAAACTCCAGTGAACATCTAGGAGTGAACATATTAAAGTCTAATTAGTTTCCAGGCCAAATACAAAATGTTGGTTTTGACCAACATGGCTCACATGGTTTGGGGTCCAGGTTATCTACAGGATCACCTTCTTCACAATCCACTCTTTAGGACACTTAGGTCCTCTGGCAAACATTTATTCCAACCAGCCAGAATCCGACTGGTGACTGTCAGCCAAAGGACCACCCCGCGACTGTGGAATGACTTGCCAGAAGGCATCTGACAACTATATTATTTATATATGTAATTTATTGAATATAATTTATGTTCATATGTTTCTGAATTTGTTGCACCGCACTACAAGCCATAAGGAGATGTAGTTAATTAAAAATTAATTCTTTTTATAAAATTTATAAAATTTATTCTTCTTAGGTGGGAAAATTGAATAAATGAATTATCATATTGAAGTACAACTCATTGACCTGAAATTTAATTTCAGAAGGGAAATTAAAGCTGGCTAAAGTTCAGGGTAGATCCCATTTCATTCAGCTTGCGCCATCTGTGTAGCTTGGCAGCTGTGTGCATGATAGGCTCCCTATGGATATGGTTGTCTTTGACACTGTGGTGCCTTCCTTTTGACTCCTCAAACATTGCCTCATGTGCAAAAAAGAGTACTGAACTTATGTTTACTCACCAACAACATCTGTGAATAATCAAGGAATTGAGAATTAGGAGGCTGGGCTGACAGCCATCTCCTCTTAGTACGGAATGCCACAAAATGTCCATAGTGTTTTCCCAACATCATGCTATAAAATGAAGGTAATGAGATAGATGTGAATCATATTAATTCCATACAGTCAGTGAAGGCAACTCATACAGCTCCTGTCTGCACAGAGGAATAGACTTTGACAGATTGGCCCCAGTCTATATATGACCCATTTAATATTTTCCAAAAAGATAAAATGAAAAATAAGATGAAAAAGGCATGAAAAATAAAAAAATATGGGGGCTTCCAATCCTCTTCGTGAAGTATAGGCCTTTAAAACTTTATTTCATATATCTGTTCCTCAAGATTGTCGTGTTCCCTAGGGTTAATACCTTTTTATTTTTCTTTCTGCCTTAAAGTAATATTCTGAATTCTCCTGTTTCATAAAGATCATCAATAAAGTCCAGTCCGTTTCCTTTTTCAGTTTATTTCTGTCATAGTAGCTTGCAGTAAATCCATCAAGTCCCGGAGCCTTACTATTGTCCATTTTCCTGATTGCCTTTTTGATCTCTTCAGTAATTTCATCATTTAAAGCTTTCCTTTGTTGTTTCAATATTTTTTCCAATTTTTGTTTACCCAAATATGTCTTCTTTCTTAATTTTATCTTTGGCATATAATTTCTTATATTTATATCCATGAAAGCACATGCAAAAATAAAAGCCGTTTTGCCTTATTCCTTTTACTTATTTTTCTTTCCATTTCTTCCTACTTATGCCACAAGTGCTGTCCACTGTTCATTTTTCAGGTTATATATAGAATTAAAGGTCCAACCCAAATCTTGCATAACTCGGTCCTCTCTAAAAGTCAGTTTCACAGACAAAATCCGGAACTTAAGCTCTAAACTCAGTTCTAAACTTAAGCTCCATTGGTTTGATCAAATGCCATACTTTCCATATTCTTGCTGCTACATTTTGGTTTGATTGGGGACACAATTGTTACTTAAATAAATTTCCTACAGAATTCAGAATCTCTCTACAGCTTTCCATAGTTGCTAGGAAAAGCAATCAGCTGAGAATGGCTCTAATTTCTTCTGAAGGATAGATATCTATTTAGTTTGGTTTGGAGTTTCATCCCAATTTTTGACAAAGGCCTTTCTTTCTGAGTCTTTGACTAGGGTAGGAAACAATAGCCAGGTCGTTAGGCTGAGCAAAGGTCAAATGCCTTTTGTAACATGGTTTCCAGTATATCTGTTACCTGCTGACTTCTGTTAGAAATATATGTCTAAAACTTTGAATAATTCTTGAATAAATGTATACAGATCTTAGGAAGGGATTCTTGTCCTTTTACAAGTTCGCCAAGACGTAGCCCCTTCCAGCCTGGTGTCTTTGGCAAAACTATAAATTCCCTAATTATTAACTGTCTTTTAACAGTGACTGGGAGGGGGGGGGGGTGGTCATGGTCAACAACACCATTTCTGAAACAATGAGTCTGACTGATTGCTCTGGCTTGGAACAAATAAAGCCTTTCCTGCCCAGGCAATTCTCTACAAGGAGGTAAATCTCGGCCTGATTATATTTTGATAAAGAAGTTTATACATTTTATATATGGAATAGATATATTATTCCGATAGAAAAGCTATATAGAAAATCATGAAAAATAGATGCAAGTATGATTGTTGCTGGGTTTTCTAGTCCTGATCTCCTGTAATCAAGCTTTGGATGTCTAAGCATGGAGATGATGGCATTATGTAGCTATAAAGTCCAGGATTATTATTATTATTATTATTATTATTATTATTATTATTATTATTATTAACTTCATTTCTATCCCACTCTTCTTACCCCGCAGGGGACTCAGAGCGGCTTACAACATACATTCAGGCAAAAATTCAATGCCTCATTATACAAAGCAAATAAAACATAACATAAAATCAATGGAAATAATCAACATATAAATACAATTTAAAACCGTTAACATTAAGATATTAAAACAAAACAGCATCTAGATACACCTGCCCGCGCCACTCCCGTCATGATCTTAAGGTCTTCTCTGGCTCCCTTGGATGCCAGGGACACATGACCATTCCCATACAGAAGAGGTCCCAAGATGTCTATTGAGATGCCAGGATTATTATGATTTCTTTGTCCAATGTCATGTGTGGCTACTTGCTCTGTACAGACAATGGGTGATAAAGCATCCACTTTCTTCTTGAAATGCTTCCTGCCAATGACACAGGAGGAGTAGAACATCAGAAACATGAGCTCAAATGTTGTGAAAGTGTGATTGAAAAATGACATGAACCACGGAAACCACAGAAAACAATTCAAAGCTGGCTGTATTTACATAGACAATCAATTGCTAAACGGACATTGAAGGAAAACATGCTTCTAAAAACTCATCTAAAATTAGATAATTAGAAATGACCCAATTTTTTCTTTCAACAAAATGCTGCTATATTAAGGTCAATTTTTCTTTTTATACCAAGAAAGATGCTACGTAATGGAAAGCTGTGTTGGAGATATCTAGCACAGGGAATGAAGGAAACCTACATATGTTTTTTCATTGGGTGGTGCTTAAAAGGATGTCTACTGCCAGCTACAACGGCACATTTCTAGGACATCCACAACCAGAAAATGCCCACTCTGAACTAGAAGGAATGTCAGATTGCAGCAAGGATAATTCAAAGCAGGTCTACTCAGCTGTGCATGCAATATTGGTACAGACCGGAGTGAGAAAGGCTCAGACTAATTTAAACAAACCCCTTGTCACAATTGTTCTTACGCTCAGCCTACTATGGCTCCTGATGCTGTACTTCCCATTTTCCCAAGGACAACTTTCACCGAAGGAAATTTTCCCACTCTGAAGGAAGAGGAAGCAAGCTTGTTTCTGCTGTCCTGGAGATTAGGACTTGGACCAATACATTTATATTACAGGAAAGTAGATTCCACCTGAACATTTAGGAGGAATATCTTGAACATAAGAGCTGTGTCGTGGAGGTCCCTTCTTTAGAGGCTTTTAAACTATTGGAGGCTATTTTTGGTTGTGCTTTCCTGCATGGCAGGTGGTTGGACTGGATGGCCCATGTGGTCTCTTCCAATTCTATGATTCTAAAAGCAAAAGAGAACAGTTTGACACATTTTCCATATGAAATTATAAGTGGGCCATATGTTGTAAAGCAACATAATCTTGCAGTCACAAAATACAAAATATTAATGAGAAAGCACCAATATTTATGAAATGTCCAGGAGACTTCATTTTCCCAAAGTTTGTGCAAAGTTCCAAGGTTAGCACTTCACATTTCTAGTGCATGTCAATTGGTGATCGTTGTTCACCAAAGTGGTCTTTAACCGGCTTCCTGACATACCCAAGGCACAAATACTTTGCACATTTGGAATGTGCTCACTGGCCAAACCGACCCAGTCCAATCCAACCCTCACAGTACATAACTGTAAGAATTGCTTCCAGCCCACATGCTCTAGTTAGGCCTGTGGTGGAAAAGTAATCAAGCATCCAGTGTTCTGAAAAAACCTTTGCATGTTAGCTACTTTTTCCCAACATAATTTTCCAGACATAGCTGAGCAACATTTTGGGTGAATTGGTAATGAACAGTAAATGAACAGTTTGCCCATTACACAAACATTCCAAACCAGCAGTTTACTTCAATCAGAACAGCTTTTTTGTGTCAGGTTATGTCTGATGAGATAACCCCTACTTACACAGAACTTATTTTTCTGTGCTATTCTGAATCTTCCAACCAAATCCCATACTGTTCTCCTAGGATCCAGCTGTAAAACACCTATGCTGGATGATACTGTGGTTCAGTGGTTCTCAACCTGTGAGTCCCCCAAAATCTCAGAAATCTTAACAGCTGGCAAATCGGCTAGGATTTCAGGAAGTTTTTGGCCAAAACACCTGGGGACCCACCAGTGAGACACACTGGTGTAGGTGGTGATTGTAAAGCAGGTCACAGAATAGGTTAGTGCTAAGTTGTGTTAAGTCAGAGACTGGTAATTATCTCACTTGCATTAAATCACTGTAATCATCTTACTTACTGAATAAACTACAGAGTCTTACGAACTCTGCAATGGGAAGCAGATAACAAAGAAGAAATAATATTGTGTTGTCGAAGGCTTTCATGGAATCACAGGGTCGTTTTTTGGGCTGTATGGCAATGTCTCTCCTGAAGTTTTGCCCACATCTATGGCAGGCATCCTGACGTCAGGAGAGACTACTTCTGGAACATGGCCATACAGCCTGAAAAACATACAACCCAGAAATAATATTGCTTGCCCAGATCATCTTTGTATACCACAGGGCATTCACAGAATTTCCTTTGCTGATCTATTAATTTCTGTAAGTAAAATTGCAAATTAAAAAGAATATTGTGCACCCCTCTTACTAAAGGGGACAAACACAGAACATTTCAGAAATGAAAATTGGAACACATCTGGCAAAGCAAAACCAAAGTATGCTGAAAGAGTGAGTCTGCACTTGGTCAATACATTAGCATTTGGTTGCCCCTTTCCCAAACCCACTGTGCAGGAGGTTAAAGTGAGGGTTTGGTAGTCCCACAGGATTGTCGCCTCACCTTCTGTGTTACTATCATCTCTTTCAGATGGCCAAAGAGCTCAATGTTTATTACTGGAGGTTGTGGGTACCTTTTTGGGCATCAGCAGCAGTGCCTACATGACCCTGAAACATGTTTTTAACTACTAAAAGATTTACGCTTTGTTCTCCCCTCTCCCGACCTCCAATACAAAAAAAATAAAATAAAAAAATGCTACCAGAGCTTGCAATACTTGATGTATAGCCAAATTTTGCAAATTGCCTTCTGTTGGGACATTTGGTTAGCTTATATAGAAACTTTTGACTAATGTGGTTTATTTTTCCTCCCTTTGTGTTTTTGTTTTCCTGCTTTTATTATAATGGAACACTATTGCATAGAACTGCAAATAAACATTTTAAATGCAAATAAACTTTTTTAAAAAAAAGGATAGATGAGTTTTTATTACAATGTACACTGCCAAAACAGTTGTACTAAAGACAATCTCGTTTTTGCATGTTTGTCTTTCTTTATCCATAGGATGTCAGTATAGTGATAGAAATATTGACTGCCTTAAAAATAGCAGGAACCATTGATTTTTAGATGAATGTTGAATTTGATTGCACCCCTCAACCCCCTTGAAGCCAGGGAGTCCACATTTATAATTTCTTTCTTCAGGCCCTATTTGTAACAGCTGGAGAATGTTACCAGAGCTAAAACATCTGTAGAAAAAATCTAAAAAGTGCAAGCAGTCAGTTACAGTCTTCAGATACGCAAATCTCATCCAGAGTTGAGTTAGACTTCAATGCAAGTCTTCTCTTCCTATTCCCACACCTCCAAATTGAAATAGAGTTTGTTTTCTGTTAGTTTGTAATTTTGATTTTAATTAAAATTCAGTAAAAATCTAATGCTTCTCAGTTTTGATTAATGCATTATCAGAATTCTTACTGTTCAGTGTCATACGCTGCCACTGAGAGGCAACACTCCATAGCATACAAGTCTATATAATGACACCACAGACTTTTAGGGCCCATCTACATTTGCAGAATTAATATAGTTTGACACCACTTTAACAGGCATGGTTCAGTGCTATGGAATCCTGTCATTTGTAATTTGGTGAGCACTTTTGGGCAGAGAAAGCGAAAGACTCTTGAGTCCCAGGATTCCATAGCATTGAGCCAAGTAGTGTCATTTGATGGGCTTCGGCAGGCTCCATTCTGGTTGTGTCTCAGCAGCGTCCTAGGATGGGACTTAAAGCCCATGCAATGTCATTAAACACAGATGTAACAAATTTGTAATAGCCTAGAAGCATTTAAGATATAATGATGGGAATAAAAAAATTGCGAAGTGACTATTTCAATGAAAGATTTTTTTCTTTCCAAGAAAGAATTACGGACATGTTATGCAAAGAGAGATCTGATAATCGATTTACAGATGGAAAAGTAGAGAACAGCAGAAACATTTTCCATTTAGACCCAACAAGCAGTATCTGTTTTCTGGATAAAAAGGGAGAACAGCAGCCGAGGCAATGGCTACTGTCCAAGGGACTTTTCCCTTGGGGCAATTAAACATCTCTTAAAGTGTCTTGTGTGCAAAAAGGATGCTATAAACATTTATTAAGCTTGTTGCATGAGAGCAGCATGGGTTTATGAGCCTGAGTGACTGTGGCCTGGAGAAGCTGTAACTGCAGTTGATGCCTTGCCTTGACAAGAGTATGAGAAAGGTGTCTGGTGAATAGGGGCCGGGCTGTGGCGCAGGCTGTTGAGCAGCTGCAATAAATCACTCTGAACATGAGGTCATGAGTTCGAGGCCAGCCCATGGCAGGGTGAGCACCTGTCAATTAAAAATAAAAAAACAGCCCCTGCTCGTTGCTGACCTAGTAACCCGAAAGATAGTTGCATCTATCAAGTAGGAAATAAGGTACCACTTATAAAAGTGGGGAGGCAAGTTTAACTAATTTACAACCTGGAATGAGGAAGTGCCGTCAGAGTGGATGATGAAGCAGCTGCTCCCCCTTGTGGCCAGAATCGAACAACCCCTCAGGAGAAGGTTAAATTGCCTCTGCATCTGTCTCTCTCGGTCTCTGTTTGATGTGTTTATGGGCATTGATTGTTTGCCCTATGTGTGTATAATGTGATCCACCCTGAGTCCCCTTCGGGGTGAGAAGGGCAGAATATAAATACTGTAAATAAATAAATAAATAAATAAATAACAGTTTGACCATAATTCCAAATGGTCACAAGCGTTTAGGGTCTGTGAGACTGCCCCAGTGCATTCTTGCAGTTTTGACTTGTATTAAAGGTTCTTAGAAAACTTTGTAGGACTTAGTCATACCACTGCTATTATTACCACCACCACCATCATCTAATTAATTTGCACCATGGAATAATAAAGCTGAAAGGAATAATAAAACTGGACCATCTAGCCAAATCCCCAGCTATGCAGGAATACACAACAAAAGTGCTTTTGAACAGTGTCTGTTCAAATATGTCCAATGAAGGAGAGTTCACCCCACTTCCCAGGAAATCTATTCTACTCTCAAACAGCTGAAACAAAGTATAGAAAAAAGTTAGAAAGGGTCTGTTTTCTTGTAACTCAGAAGATTTAGGGTTAGGGTTGAGATTAGGATTAAGTAATTTTTTTAGGTATAAAAGGTAAAGGTAAAGGTTTCCCCAGCCGTTAAGTCCA
Source organism: Anolis carolinensis (assembly GCF_035594765.1). Lineage (NCBI taxonomy): Eukaryota > Metazoa > Chordata > Lepidosauria > Squamata > Anolidae > Anolis > Anolis carolinensis. Next base: position 189,828,989 of record NC_085842.1, read on the forward strand.
GTCATGTCTGACTCTGGGTGTTGGTGCTCATCTCCATTTCTAAGCCGAAGAGCCGGCGTTGTCCGTAGACACCTCCAAGGTCATGTGGCCAGCATGACTGCATGGAGTGCCGTTACCTTCCCGCCGGAGCGGTACCTATTGATCTACTCACATGGGCATGTTTTCGAACTGCTAGGTTGGCAGGAGCTGGAGCTAACAGCAGCCGCTCACGCCGCTTTTTATAATAAAAAAGTAATTAGGGTTAAGGTTAAGGTTGTGATTGGGCTTACGGTTGAGGTTAGGTTTTGGGTTAGGATTGATTTTGGGGTTAGGGTTCGGGTTAGGGTTGGGTTATGGCTAGGGTCAATTTTTTGATTAGGTGTAGGCTTAGGCTTAGGCTTAGGCTCAATCTTAGGGTTAGGCTTCTTGTTGTTGGGGTTAAGGTTAAGTTAGGGTTAGGGTTAGGCTGAGGTAAGGGATAAGGTTAGGATTAGGGTAAGGGTTTAGGGTTTAGAGTTAGCGTTATGGTTTTTGGGGTCGGTGTTTGAGGTAGCATTAGGGTTAGGGTTATGTTTAGGATTATTGTTAGAGTTTTTTTGAAATATTTTTATTGGAAAATTTATGTTTGAAGAAAAAAATGAGTTAGCAAGTAATAGAGTTTTCACATCAAAAGTGAGAGAACACTGACTGTTTATAGAAAGTAGGAAATGAGATAAGAGAAGAAGAAGAAGAAAAGGGGGGAAAGGAAAAAGAGAGAAAATATATAAAAATATATGGTAAAAAGAAAAAAATAGAAAAAAATTAATAAAATGGAAAGAAAGAAAAAAAGGAAAAAAATGTTGACTTCCATCTAACTTTAACTGGTTCATCATAGATTTTTTTTAAATTAAATGTTCGTAAAAATTGGTAAATCACCACATCCCCTTCGTTCTCATCAGTCTCTAAGATTGTATCTGTTCAGCAGATAGGGTCAAATTTCATTTGTTTTAAGTAGTCCTTTACCTGGTCCCAGTTGGTTTCTTTCTTTGGTAGATCTTGGCTTGGAGATAACCAATATGTAAGTTTATCCATGTTCATCACCTCCATGACTTTATTTAACCATTCTTCCTTATTTGGAATCTCCTTTTGTCTCCAAAGCCTGGCATATGTTATTCTCGCGGTGGTGACCAAATAGATGAACAGGATCTCTTTATTTTTTATCATGATCGATGTCTAACATTCCAAGTAAAATATACTCAGCTTCTCTTTTGATTTTTATCTTTAAAATTGTTTGTATGGCTTCATTTATGTCTTTCCAATAGAGTTGGGCTTTTGGACAAGTCCACCATAAGTGAAAAAAGGTGCCCGTCTGTTGCTCACACTTCCAGCATTTGTCAGATGTATTCTTATAGCATTTAGAAATTTTGTAAGGGGTAATATACCACCTGTATTGCATTTTTAACCAGTTCTCTCGCATGTCATATGCATAGGTATATCTAAGGCCCTGTTTCCAAACCTTCTCCCAACTTTTTAATTGGATCTGGTGTCCCACATTCTGGACCCATTTCACCATGCACTCCTTTATCTGATCTTTTACTGTAGCCCACTTTAGGTTAGGATTAGGCTTCAGGTTAGCGTTAGGTTTAGGGTTAGGGTTAGGATTAGGGTTAGAGTTGTTGGTGGGAATGGGGTTGGGGTTAGGGTTAGGATTGATTTTGGGGCTAGGGTTAGGTTTAGGATAAGGGTTTACACTTAAGTTTAGGGTTAGGGCTGTTGCTTAAGGTTAAAGTTAGGTTTAGGTTTAGGGTTAGGGTTAGGATTAGGTTTAGGGGTTGAGTTGTTTTTGGGGATGGGGTTGGGTTAGGGTTAGGGTTAGGGTCAGACTTAGAGTTGGGGTTGGGGTTAGGGTAAGGGTTAGGGTTGAATTTGGGTTTAGGGTTAGGAATTAGGAATAGGGTTAGGGTTGGGGTTAGGGTTAGAGTTAGTTGGTCTTAGGGTTAGTGTTAAGTTTAGGGTTAGGTTTAGGAATAGGGTTAGGATTGTTGTTGGGGATGGGGTTAGGGTTGATTTTTGGATTTGGTTAGGGTTAGGGCTAGGGTCAAGTTTAGGTGTTAGTGTTAGGGTTAAGTTTAAGGTTAGGGTTAGGATTTGGGTTAGGCTTGTTGGGGATGGGGTTGGCGTTTAAAGTTGATCTTGCAATGAGGGTTAGGGTTAGGTTTAGAGTTTGGGTTAGGATTAAGGGTCAGGGGTTAGGGTTAGGGTTGAGTTTGGGGTTAGGCTTAAAGTTAGTTTTAGGATTCAGGTTAGTTTTAAGGTTATGGACAGGGTTAATTTTGGGATTAGGGATAGGCTTAGGTTTAGGCTTAGGTTTAGGCTCAATCTTAGAGTTAGGCTTTTTGTTGTTGGGGTTAAGGTTAGGGTAAATATTAGGGTTAGCCTTAGGCTTAGGGATAAAGTTAGGGTTAGGGTTAGCATTAGGGTTAGGGTGGTTGTTGTTGAGGTTAAGGTTAGGGTTAGGGTTAGGGATAAGGTTAGGGCTAGGGTAAGGGTTAGGGGTCAGGTTTAGGTTTAGGTGTAGGGTTAGATTAGGATTAGGGTTACGGTTTGGGTGTGGGTAGGGTTGTTGTTGGGGTTACTGTTAGGGTTCAAGTTAGTGTTAGGGTTGGGGTTAGGCTTTGTGTAAGCATTAGCATTAGGGTTAGGGTTAGGGTTGTGGTTAGGGTTAGGGTTAAGGTTAGGATAAGGGTTACGGTTGTTGTTGAGGTTGGGGTTGCGGTTAGAGTTAGGTCTCTCAGCTTCAAGTGAACCAACAGTTTTGACATGGGAAATCACCTATCTCTTCATTCACATAAACAGTGCGTCTAGTGATTAGCTTCCTGTTCTCAGGGTTTATTTTTGCTGGGACATGGAAAGTTGACTATCTCTTGGCTATGTCCTGAAATGTATAAAGCATACAGTTTATATACAAGACATAGATACAGTACACTGAAAGATACAAGTTACACAGAAAGTAATGAAAATACTTTATTTATATGATCTATTGTAGGAGTTTAGAGTTGCTGCTGGTTTGCTCTCTATCATCTGATGCTTTGTACTTGCTCAAGTCCGGAAAGGGGTGGGGTGTAGTGGCTTCACAACAGGGTGGTGCAACAGGGACAACCTGGTGTTGTTCAGGGGCTTATGTAAGTCAACCCTGCAGGAGAATAAATCTTAGGCAAGAAAATATGCTTCTCAATAAGAAAATACATTTTAACTATTTTGTTAATTTACTTGTCCAAAACAAGTATTCACACTTTGCTCTTGACTTCTTCAGATGGCAACATAGGGAAAATAAATCTTACACTGTAAAATTGCCCAGAAAGATCGTTTTAAGACAATCACATAGGCCTCAAGGTTATTCACGTCATTGTCTTGGCCAATTGCATTTAGAGGAAAAAAGAAGCCAGCTCCCTAGTTTGTCTTCTTGGGAAGTAAATTCATTAACATCTGGGGAATTTCCAAACACCTGCATCTTACCACATCGAAACATATTATGCTTAGTAAAATCTGTCCTATGTTTTCTCACAGAAACATTAAATGGTCTGCAATTTTTTTACATGAATAGTCCAATAAGGCACACTCATTTGGGAGTAGCTCAATCCAGAGTAACTTTTTCAATTTTGTCTGCACATTCAAGACCTGTGTGCTAATTTTTGATGCTATTCAGAAACCTAACAAGTTCTCTGAGAAACTAGGTAGCATCTCTGTTCTCTGGAAGTGAATTTATTCCCCTAGTTCTACTGAGGTTTTTGCTGCCCAATTTTCACAGCAAAAATCATCACTAGAACTGGGGGAATGAGATAATTTCCAGAGATGCTACCCAGGAGACATTCTTAGAGAATTTGTTAGGTCTCTGAATAGCACCATTATAATGAGTTCACTATCTTTTTAAGAGGCTAAGCAGGTTGCTAGTAGGGGTCTGCTTTTGGTATCTGGATTTCGGTGGACCCCAGGTCTGTTTTTGGGAGCCCCCCAAATTTGGTCAGGAAAAAAAATCTTTTTTTGATATGGCAACCAACAGTTCCAGGAAGATTCAGCTATTGGTGGCAATGGGGAACTTACAAGGCTTCCCTTTCCATTATTTTAGGCCATCAAGATTAATAAACCCCCCTTTCTGGGATCATTTATCATATCCAATAAGACCTTGATTAAAAGCATCAGGTTTAAGAAATCTGCCTGTCTGGGATCATTTGCTTTTCCCGTGTCCTCCCAACCCAGTATGTGAACAATGTGCCCCAAGGCAGAAAAGTTTGCCCATGCCTGCTTTAGACACTATTTCTTTTGATGCAGCGCAAAATCTCATTGACTTTTTAAGCCACTGCATTACATTGTTAGCTCATATTCACCTTGTGGTCTACTAAGATTCAAAGTCTTAGTTGGATCACAGTACATTTATTATTGAAATAATAGACATTGCTCTGATTAGAACAAATTATGATCCACTGAGTTACTGGTGTAAAGTGTGTGGTGGGGAACTTACTAAAGCCTTCCATTAGAAGAATTCATTAGTTTGCCTCCTGTATCCACACCAAAAGGTCCCAGGTTCAAATCCCGGGAGCGGAATGAGCGCCCGCTGCCAACTGCTGCCAACCTAGCAGTTTGAAAACATGCAAATGTGAGTAGATCAATAGGTACCGCTCCGGCAGGAAGGTAACGGCGCTCCATGCAGTCATGCCGGCCACATGACCTTGGAGGTGTCTACGGACAACGCTGGCTCTTCGGCTTAGAAATGGAGATGAGCACCAGCCCCCAGAGTCGGTCACGACTGGACTTAACATCAGGGGAAAACCTTTACCGTACTTATCCACACCACTCCTATCTGTCCTTTCTGTCTATGGGCTCATTAATACAGAAATTGTTATTTCAGGGGAAACAATGTTTGCTAATGGATTTCAAGGCTGGGAAAGCAGTAGACTCCTCAATTAAACAATAAATAGTAATTGAAAGTAATCCTGAGATGGTGTTCTTGAGATTTCTTTTGGGGAGAAAGTATTGTGTCCCCATAGGATTTATATGCTTCCTGGGTCAATCTGCATTTTGAATACTAGGTCAGTCAGTAGTGGAAATTCTGGTATCTGGAGCCCATTATGTGGAGGTGAGGGGAAAGGAAAAGTTGACAGTTCTACCTGACAGGCAGCATTTTCCTTCTTCCAAAGCCAAGCAGAGTAATTAGAGGTCATTTACCTGTACATTAGGGGGTTGCAATTTTGAGTAACAGTTCCAAAATAAAACCTGTAGAATTTAAAGACTGTGTAAAGAACAACTGTGTATGATTAATGCCTTGGACCCACCTACATGAACAATTTAATGCAGTTTGAAGCTAGCAAAACAAAGCCCCTAATGGGTGCTAGTACTCTGTGATGTGTGTAATCACCATCCAGTCCTCAAATCGGTTCCAGGAACTCCTACGCAATTATCTGCACAGCAAAACTACTTTCTTCAATGCTGGTTTGAAACTGCATTAAATGGTCAGTGTAGATGGGGCCTAATTGACAAGGAACTATGAACTGAAATCAGGGACTTTGTGAAAGAAGAATTTTAAAAATTGGGTTAAATATTTGTACCCTCAGAAAGAAAGAGAGCTGAGAGACAGCACTTTGGATGGCTAAAGATTGGGAAGCCCTGATTTGGACCAGAAGCTGAACCTGGATATCAAGATTACGTCCATATGACCATTGCCAAAAAGGGCAACTAAATTGAAGCAGAGGAAATAGTCCAGAAATCAACATGTTTTAAGGAAGATGTGGGATATGGCTTTAATATTTACTATAAAACAGAAGTTATAAAAAATCGGTTTTATTTAATAACTAGCTTGGGGACTCGGCAGTGCTTGGGTTATTTAAGAAGGGCATTACCAGACTTGAAAACGTACTATGAGGCAAGTGGCCTAATCTGGATTAAAGACTGGTCAAATTTAAATAAAATTAAAAATTTAACTTTGGAAGGTTTTGATTTAACATATGGCTGGCATGCCTACATGTGGTATGACAAGAAGAAAGTCGAAAGATTTTTTGGGAATCACTTCATTAGATCCGCCCTTATCAAAATTTGGGAAAAATATAAAACAAGATTTTACCAAAAAAAACCCTCTCTGGCTATCCCCATTAGAATTGACACAAAGGACAGAGTTAATATGGGAAGAATGGCCAACAAAACGGGGCATATACATTGAAGACACAAGAAGAAATAAAGAACCGATTCCAAAAGGTCTCATGGTTCCAATATAGACAAATTCAAGAATACTTCAATAGAGACAAAAAAAAGGTTTTTCAGAAAAAGGCACTCCTTGGGACAAAATAATATGCACAGAAAGGAAAGCAATAACTAAAAGTTACAAAATTTTGTTACAATGGGCCACAGAAACAGAGCAAGTCAAGGACTGCATGGTAAAATGGGCGTCACCTTTGAGACATTTGATAAACATGGATGAATGAGAGAAGATTTGGAACCACAAGCTGAATTATACCTATTCGTATGATCTCAAAGAGAATTGGTATAAAATGATGTACCAGTGGTATATGACCCCCCAAAAACTAGCAAAATGCTATGAAAACGTAAAAGAACAAGGTTGGAAATGCGGGAAACAGGTTGGCACATTTTTCCATATGTGGTGGGGATGTAAGTTAGCAAAGGATTATTGGGGAAAAAATCTATGAAATAATACAAAGAATTATGAAAATAAATATTCAACTGAAACCGGAATATTTTCTATTAGGAATGACTGATATGAACTTCAATAAAAATCAAGAAATTTTATTCAACTACTTTGTGACAGCAGTCAGAATAGTATACACAAAGAAATGGAAACTAACAGATATACCAATCAAAGAAGAATGGATACTAAAGATTATGGACATAAAACATATGGACGCCTTGACTTACTACCTGAAAAACCACCATGGCAAACCAACAAAAAAAACAGACTGGACATTATTGACAACTTTTATAGAACAAGAGGAATTTTTTACAAAGACATAAAGACGGAGTAGAAATTCAAAGGACAACATATTTAAAATAATTTACCACCTAGAAGAAAAGACGGGAAGTACATTTTTTGTTGATTTCTTTGTTACTGTTTTTTTGTTCTTGCTTTCTTTATATTTTATTTTTATTTTTTATTTTTACTTTTATTTTTTCTATTTTTTCCTTTTTTCTTTTCTTTTCCCTTTTAAATTTTTTCTTTTTTCTCTTTTATTTTTTATACCTTTACCTCATTTTTTTTTCTTTCTCCACCCGAATCACCCTTTCCCTGTTCACTTTCTTTTCTATACTTATTATTGTTCTCACTCTTTTTATGTTTTTAAAAGCACTTAATAAAAAAAGAAAGGCATTTTTTGCCTGTGTTCAAAGTTTAGTGAAGAGTGAAAATATTGCAAGTGCCATCGTCCATGGTCCATCCTTCTCCAAACTGCACCAGGGTGTAGAGTGGGTCATTGAGGCTCTGTGTGCCAAGTTTGGTCTTGATCAGTCATTTGTGGCAGTTGCAGTAGTCTCAGGAAGTGAGTGAAGGTACTGCAAGTTCCATAATCCTAGGTATGTCCTCCCTCAAACTGTACCAGGACATAAATTGGGTCATGGAGGGTATGTGTGCAAGTTTGGTCCTGATCCGTCATTAGTTAGAGTAACAGTGGTCTGTCAGAGACACAGTGTTTGTAAGTACTGCAAATCCCATAATCCTTGGTCCATTATCCCCCAAGTGGTGCAGCATGTAAAGTGTGCCATTTGGGATATGTGTACCAAGTTTGGCCCAATTTTGTCATTCCTGGTAGTCGCAGTAGTTTCAGGAAGTGAGTGAAGGTACTGCAAATCCCATCATCCATAGTCTATTTTCCCCAATCTGCACCGGGACATAAAGGGGGTCATGGGGGTTCTGTGTGCCAAGTTTTGTCTAGTTCCGTCATTGGTGGGCATTGCAATAGTCTGTGGGAGTCAAAGCGTTTCAAAATACTGCAAATCCCATCATCCATGGTCCATCCTCCCCCAAACGGCACCAGGCCATAAAGTGCGTCATGGGGGTTAAGTGTGTCAAATTTGGGCCATGTCTGTCATTCCTGACAGTATTGTCAAGAAGTGAGTGAAAGAATTGCAAGTCCCATCATCCATGGTCCATCCCCCTCCAAACAGCCCTAGGATGTAAAGTGGGTCATAGTTTGGTTTTGATCGTGTTCTCAGGAAGTGAGTGAAGGTACTGTAAATCCCATCATTCTTGGCCCGTTGTCCCCCAAATCTCAGGAGGACATAAAGTGGGTCATGGGAGATATGTGTACCAAGTTTGGTCCTGATGCATCATTGGATAGAGTAACAGTGGTCTGTGGGAGATGAAGCCTTTGAAAGTACTGCAAATCCCATAATCCATTGTCCAGCCTTCTCCAAATGGCACCAAGACATAGAATGGGTCATGGGGGTTATGTCTGCCAAGTTTGGTCCTGATCCGTCATTAGTTAGAGTAACAGTGGGCTGTTGGAGACAAAGTGTTTGAAAGTATTGTAAATCCCATAATCCTTGGTGCATCCTCCCCCAAAGTGCTGCAGCATGGAAAGTGTGTCATTTGAGATAAGTGTGCCAAGTTTGGTTCAGTTCTGTCATTTGTGGCAGTAGCAGTGGTCTCAAGAAGTGAAGGTACTGGAAGTCCCATCATCCTTGGTCCATCCTCCCCCAATCCTCCTCCCCAATCTGCACCAGGGCGTAAAGGGGATAACGGAGGTTCTGTGTGCCAAGTTTGGTCCAGTTCCCTCACTGTTGGGCGTTACAGTGGTCTGTGGGAGGTGAAGCATTTGAAAGTACTGTAAGTACCATCATCCGTGGTCCATCACCCCCAAATGGCACCAGGACATAAAATGGGTCATAGGGGTTATGTGTGGCAAATTTGGTCCAGGTCCGTCCTTCCTGGTGGTCACAGTGGCCTGTGGAAGTGGCAGCCAATCAGAAAGCTGGCACATACACAGATACAAACATACACCGCCCGCCGCTGCATACAAACACTGATTTTTATTATATACTGTACTAGCTTGGTGACCTACAGTCCTGTCAATATTTGCTTGAAATAGTACTTGCAGTTCTGGAGGGACAATTAATTTTTTTCCATCTCATAGACTTAGCATGTGGTTTTGGTTAACCAGTTAAAATTCATGAGTAAAACAGTTTTTTTTTAACCTGAAAAATTTGGGGGGGGGGGGTTGAATCCCAATCCCCCCCCTCCCCGGCTATAGGCATGATTATGGATATAGATAATAGATCTATATATATAAATCTATATATATAAATGAGTTCTGACATCGCGGCGACACACTAAACAGCATAACAACACACACCCCAACCTTGAAAACTGGCAAAAAAAACCCAAAATCCCCTCAATGCCAAGACAACACAATTAAACAAAGACCACAATCAGAACGCCAAAAAGGGCCAAAAACCACAACAGGCACACCTAGTATAGATATAGACTAGCTTGGGGACTCGGCGGTGCCCGGGTTATTTGAAAAAGGCATTATTTGTCTTTGAATGTTATGTATTCTCAGTTTAGAGTGGGTAAACTACAATTCCCAGAAATATGGGTCAATCCTCCCCAAACCCTGCCATTATTCAAATTTGGCCATTTTGGGTTTGTGTACCAAGTGTGGTCCAGATCTGTCGTTGGCTGGTCATCGTTTAGCTTCAGTGCTGCCTGGATGGGGGTGAACTACTACACTTCCCAGATTCCCGGGGCAATTGTCCCGAAACATGAATATATTGCCAAAAATATAAATATATTGATAACAGCACACCAGGTTCATTCTTCTAATTTATTATTATTATAGTGTTATTCGTGATTTTATTTTAATATTATCCTTTATCTTAATTTTCTGGTTGACTTTATATGTGTAAAGAAGTGTGTGTTTTTATTTTGATTTATGGATGACATGTTTGTTTGATTTTGTTTTAGAAGTCATGTTTGGCTAAGTTTAAAATGGTATGTATTGGAGTTGATAATACAAGGAGGAAGGTAACCATCTTAGCATTCTGAGGCAGGTTGCCATAGCAACAGGGGCGGAGCCAACTGGCGTTTGAAGGAAAAAGGAGGGAACGCTTTAAACCCACTTTAATCTGTAATGGTGGAATTACAGTGAAGACTGATTCTCAAGTGGAGGATCAGGGTGGCTCAATGAGGGAATTTGAGTCAATTCTAAAATAAGGTGACTTATTTTAGGTGTCTGTGATTCTTAGTCACAGGAGAAAGACTGGTTTCAGATTAGGAAATCAGGGAGACAGACCTCTGATAGGCCAGACTAAGCAAGTTGGGTGACTTGTTTAGGGTTATTTGTGGAGGCTGTGAAGTAAGGGGAAGTAATCCCAGTAGATCCAAGTGATCAGTTCATAGTTTGGTTCTGGAAGAAGAAAGTATTTGGAAGTTAGAACACCTCAACATCTATTGTAACTGTTATTTAAGTGCCTTTAAGAAGTGATTGAACCACTAAGCTTTGTACATGAAATAAACTTGTTTTTGTTCTTTAAAACCATATAAGTCTCTGTCACAATCATATTCAACTTAAGTCACGATACCATCTGAAGTAAATAAGATTTTAAAAAGAATAAATTATCCTCTGCCTGACATCTCCATAATTGGTGGCAGCGGTTATAAAAAATCATTATCCAGACATCTTTACAATTTGGTGGCAGGGGTGAATAAAAAGATTCCTCCTCTACCCCACATCTTTACAATTTGGTGGCAGCGGATCAAAAGGATTCCTCCCTGCCTCACATCTGTACAATATGTTTGTTTATATGGTTGACTTTAATAAATAGTTTTATTTCAAGCTTCAAGGTGTTTTATTTACAGCTACATCTTTCTTCAATATGTTATATGATGAATTCGAGTGGAACACAATGCAGGTCTACTTCTAGCAGGCCGTACCTGAAGTGAGGTCGAACTGTCATAAGAGGCAGTGCTGATGACATGGGAGGCTTCCTGTGCTGCATAGAGAACTGGGGAAAGCTTGTGGAATGAGGTAAGGGGCAATGCGATCACTGGCAGGGCAACGGGTTCTCCTTGTCCCCTGCCAGATTCCCCACGATTAATGGCAAATTCCCCCTCTATCGCCCGGCATACCGACCTCAATGTAATGACACCCTTTGTGAGCATGGATGCTTACCCAGTTTCACATGCACTATACATTGATAACTAAAGCTGCACAGCCTCAGATATGGTTCGGCAGTGACACAGAGGAAAGACCTGGAAACACTCACAGATAAAAATAGCCTCCAGACATCAGTGTTTTAAGGAACTTCCCTTGGAGAGATCTCACTGAGTTACTGAGTACAGGATTTTCCATGGTAATGTGTCAGCCTTTGGATCCATATAAAAGATTAAGGTTTGGCAGGCATAGCAATTACTACAGGAAAATGCATCACACAGATGTTAAACCTATGTACATAAGGTATTGTGGAAAATCTTACAATATTCTGAGTAATTTTGAAAGCAATGTATTAAAAAAATTATTCAGAATATGTAGGGTTTATTAACCGATTAACCAAGTACATTCACTAATGAATATATCCCTATATATTTGTTACTTTTATTGGTTATGCCCCAACCTTTTAAAAGAAATAGATTGTGCCAAAGTAAACAAGGTAAACGAAGACTAATCTGAAAACTCCTACAACTTTCTTTCCTATTGATTTGTACAACTCAATCCCAGAATGACATCTTTTCTTTTTCAAGCAATATACTAAAAAGTGCAAGGATCCAAGCTATAGTAGTTTGGACCTGATCATTCTACTCAGTCATTTTCCAGTCTGAATGTGAATATTGCCCAGCACATAAAAGTCCAGGTAGCAATGTGGTTAAACATTTCTGACACTGAAATAAGCTGTCGGTACCTCATCATAATCAGCAATCAGTTGTCGAAGGCTTTCATGGCCGGGATCACAGGGTTGTTGTATGTCTTTCGGGCTGTGTGGCCATGTTCCAGAAGTATTCTCTCGTGACGTTTCGCCCACATCTATGGCAGGCATCCTCAGAGGTTGTGAGGTATGGAATCAGCAATCAGTTAATTAGCAATAACTCCTGTGGAATTCTGGGGTTTGTAGTTTGATGAGGCCCAGGACCTGTCTGGCTGAGCTGTTTAAAGCCCCCTCCTTAAAGGAGATTTAAAGTGGATCCAAGCTCTAGTGTGATGAGGTCCATAGAAAGTGATGAGCTGCCCTTATTTATTGGGCTTTAATTAAACAGGATTTGGTAAAACTTCCCAGGAAGCTATGGCAATACAGTTCCTGCATTAACAGTAATTGGACTAGATTGAAGTCCAGCCAAATTCATAATGTTCTGAAAAATTACTATTCATGATGCGCTGAAAAGTCTGAAAAGGCCCAGTTTGAGAACTTCATATATCAAGAGACACAGTGATTGTGCCATATAATTGTCAAAATTCTATCATCTAGTTGCAATTAGAATAGGCCCATTGAATCAAAAGAATTGTTTCATGTTTTGACTCAAAAGGTGATTGATACAATGCTACACTAGTTGGGACTAACCAATAAGATTCAGAACACTATTTCCTAACAGTGGGATCATTTCAGCCCAATTACAAAGACTGCAGTGGATAATCCAGCTTGGCTGTTGCTTTTGAAAATCGCAGTCATGTTTCTGAACAAAAGAAAATAAAGCTTTCTGGTTTGACACTATTTCAGTTTTTTTAGTACTGATCATGTGTTTATTATGCTTACATGTACAATGGAGACAGAAAAACCTGTGGATGTGGGTTAGTCTGTATGCTGTACATTGACATTGTCGAAGTCTTTTATGGCTGGAACCTGGCCATATAGCCCGGAAAACATACAACCCACTCTCCGTCCATTATTTCTCAATAATCACTTTGGCACTGTGACTGAAGTTGTGACTGAAGTTGTAAAATGGAAGAATCCAGATGGCTGCTTGACAATTCAAGACAATTGCATCATTGTAAAGAAAGACAAAAAGCAAGAAGGATCTATAATGGGCAGCTCAATTCATTCATCCCTTTATTTCTATTTAAAGTTTTCTTATTAATTTCAAATCTTTTTATTGCAATAGTAAATCCAGCTGGTACATTGATTTTTTTGTTTGATTTGCATTTATCAAGATAATTTATGAATAATTGTTTTTTCTTTTCAGAGTTAATACTTTTAAGAAGTTGTTGTTTATTATGCTGTCTCACACTTTATTGTGAAACAGTGGCGTATAAATCACATTCATTTCCTGGCCCTACTTCTTTGTCATCCGGTACTATTTAATTTTGGATACCGTACAGCTGCAGTTGGAGAACATGCATTTATCCAACCAACATACAAACAGCAATGGGGTTGATGAGGCTGTGGGGGACGGGGGAGAAAAACATACTTTGTTGAGAGGGTCTAGGTCTTGAATCTTTCCTGGTTCCTGTGCATACCTTATATGTTTTTCCAACACGTTTTATTCTTTGCTATGAAATAGAATCCAGATTGTAGTATGTGGTTCCTATTTAGCAGAATATAAAATATTTGATTTTAATCTAGGCTTCAACGGAGTTGGCCAACATGGTGCAGAACTCTGGGGTGTAAAATCCAGTACTGTGGATAATTGGACTAAACGACCATAGTGACCATCCCACAAAGGTCATTTCATTTTTATGAGCAATGATATACTTTCCTTTGCTACTGCAGACAGCTTCCCATATCAAGACATTGCATTGGGCAATTACCTTCTTTAAAATGTAAAAGATCTAACATAGGATGATAAGGCAGATGGTTTGGCAGAACATCCTAGGCTCCTTCCAACGCCCATGAGAACTGACAGAATCTTTCCATTTGTTTCAGTGGTCTCTGGATAGAGACTCCTGTAATTATAATAGCAACTGGAAAACCTGACACAACCACAACATTTTCTCTTTATGTCCCATATTATTTAAAAACATTAAATGGTTTCTGAAAATGCTAGCTTTCAAGCACAAATTCAATCTTTTCCATTGCTGAATGTGACAGAATGAAAGGTTTCTTTTTTAAAAAAAAAACTTTCCAGGATGTGACCTCTGAAGTCCAAGGAATCAACTTTGAATCCCATAATTCCTTTGCAGAATAAATGGTCAGGTAACCCTTTATTCAAAAAATGATTATTTCATTTCATGGGCACAGAGTAATCTTGCAGAGAACCACCTCACTGGCTACTGCTTCAATATCTTTCTTGAATTGCGGTGTCCAGAAATAGACACAGGATTCCAGGTTTGAACAGTACTATAGCATTACTAAAGTATTTTGCTTGTATATTTCATGTTTTACCATCCTGGAGGAGGCTCCTCTCATGTCCCCGCATGGGGAGCTAGAGGCGACACACGGGTGCTCACCTCCCTCTCCCTGGATTCGACTTGTCAGTTAGCAGCCCTTGCCAACACAAAGGTTTAATCCATTGCACCACCGGCGACTCTACTATAGTACTAATGTTTTATTACTTTCCTCAGGCTAGACAGTATACTACTGATGCAGCCAAGTGTAACATTGGCTTTTTTAGTTGCTGCGCCACATTGTTGGTATATGTTCAGATTATCTATGTCTACTAAGACTCCAAGATCCTTTTTCATGTGTTCAAGTGTCAAGGCAGATATCACCTATCCTTTATCTGTGCATTCCACTTTTTCTAACAGTGTAACGCCATACACATCTCTCCCTTTTGAAAGTCATTATGTTAGAGGCCATTTTAGATTCTGATCCTTTCCTTTGGGATATTAGCTATCTCTCCTAGCTGGCTGTCATCTGCAAATTTGATAAGCATGCTTTCAATTCCATTTTCCAAATCATTGACAAAGATGTTAAATAGCATGGAGTCCAGGACAGGGCCAATAATCAGTTCTCTCCAAGAAGAAGAGCCATCGGTATGGAGCCTTTGGATTCAGTTGGTAAATTCATAAGAAATCCTATTTTACTAATTCGTTTGACAAAATATAAGGGATATAACTGTCAGAAATGTTGAAGATGAAAATGGCCATGTGCTTAAATTCCAAGTGTTTTAGCTTAATAAGTTGGTTAATAAGTGAATTATTTAGCTTAATATGTGGGTTAATAAGTGAATTATCCCTATAAGTCTCTTAAAAGCCAAAGGGAACCAAAAATGAATTGGTGTCAGTTTGAATCGTTCCCTATGATTTACATTCCCCCCCAATCTTCCAACCACATATCCAGACCATCTGAAATCAGTAGAATATTTTCCATTGGACTCAGTAGGTGTTGGATAGACCTTCTCTTGTAAGTAAAGACATCTGTTCTGACAGCCATGGAGCACTGAAATATGCCAAAAAATCTAACCATCTCATCGTAGATATATTTGTCAGTATCTTACCAGTAATTAATTATTTAAAGTGACACTTTTCTTTTTACAGAAAGACAAAATCCTTTGGTCTAGCATTTAATAGCTTTATTAATAATAAGGAGCCACAACCACCAAAACTGAAAAAAATGCTGTATTTGTTTTTGTGTGCTTGGGCTGCTATTTTCATATTTTCCTCAATGGAAAATATGAAATATGCTTTAAATAGAAAACAACATTCTTGGGTCTCCAAATATTTGAGCATCTTGATTGAAACTGTGCAAATGTCTCTCTAAACGGTGCTATATGCTTCCAAGTAATATACATTTGCCAGCAAATATGGAAAACACAAGATTGGCCATCAGATTGGAAAAAATCAATTTATATCCCCATACCAACAAAGGGAAACGCTAAAGAACGCTCAAACTTCCGTGCAGTGGCACTTATCTCCCATGCCAGTAAGGTAATGCTCAAGATCCTGCAAGGCAGACTCCAGCAATACATGGAGCGAGAGTTGCCAGGTGTCCAAACCGGGCCTGGAAAGGGCAGAGAAACGAGAGACCAAATTGCCAATATCTGCTGGATAATGGAGGAAGCCAGGGGGTTCCAGAAAAACATCTACTTCTGCTTTATTAACTATTCTAAAGCCTTTGACTGTGTGGATCATAATAAACAATGGCATGTTCTTGGTGGTATGGGGATACCAAGTCACCTTGTCTGTCTCCTGAGAAATCTGTATAAAGACCAAGCAGCCACAGTAAGAACAGATCATGGAACAACAGACTCGTTCAAGATTGGGAAAGGAGTGCGGCAGGGCTGCATACTTTCACCCTACCTATTCAACTTGTACGCAGAACACATCATGCGACGTGCGGGGCTTGGCAATTCCAAGACCAGAGTTAAATTTGCTGGAATTAACAACCTCAGATGATACCATTCTGATGGCCAAAAGTGAGGAAGAGCTGAGGAGCCTTATCACCAAAGTGAAAGAAGAAAGTGCAAAAGCTGGGTTGCAGTTAAACATTCTTGAAAGAACTGGGGGCGGTGACAGCTGACAGGGAGCTCTGGCGTGGACTGGTCCATGCGATCACGAAGAGTCGGAAACGACTATATGACTGAGCAGCAGCAATATACATTCTCAATAGTAGACTGTAGATCAATTAAAAATATAGTCAACATTGTTATCTAAAAGATGTCCTCTTTTTGATCTGAAACAGCACAGGGCAATATTTGCTTGCTGAAAAACTAAATATCCTTTGCTGTAATTGATAAAGCTCCCCTGCCCCTGCCCTCAAATATGTCGTGAGCGAGTTTTGGCTTCTGGAGAGTAAAATCTGAGAAACTCTCAGGTGCACTTAGTTGTGCATGAGTATTGAAGGAACAAATCAGATGCGCTCTTTCTTTGGTAGCAATATACTTATGTCTTCTGGCCAGTGTGCAAAAAGCTTTTCACTAGCCCCTAGCATGCCCTTCAAATCTTCCCTTCCCCAAGGCTGCCAATGACCCCCGGGGAAGAGGTTGCTGCAGGCATTTCCTGTCTGCGGCAGATTCACGCAATGAAGAATGAGACCATTTCAGGGGTAGGCAAAGGAAAATGGAACAAAGTTATCCTAAGTAGACAAAGGTCTGGAGCAGCAGCAACAACACCAGGGGAAAAATGTGGAGCCTGCTCTGAAGTTGCACAGGAGTATGGTGGGAGTAGTGCAGACCAGTGGTCCCCAACCTTTGGTTCTCCATTTGTTTTGATCTTCCAGAAATCTCAGCCAGCTTACCAGCTGTTATGAATTGTGGGAGCTGAAGTCTAAAACATCTAGAAAACTGACGGTTGGTTGGGGCATGACTTGGAATGAGAATTTCCCCTTCAGCTTCTTGTGGGGAAGAAGCAATTTGAGAACTCCACAACCAGCAGTTTATGCCGTTTAGGTATAAAAGTTGTTGGAGGATTAACAACATGAACTAGTATTTGTCTTAGGACTCATCGGCAGTTTCTCAAGACGCTTGTGACATCGGGAAAAGGGCACAATTTCAACACAATTTGGAAATGAAGCCTCACAGAAGTCCCCCCCACCACCCACATGATGTAAGGGCACTTCTGATGGGACTCCGTGTAGCATGCAGCACATGGAACTGGAGCCCTAAAGCTGTCTTCAGGAGTCAGATACCCAATTATTAAGAGCTTAAAGCAGGGAAAGGACTTGGGATGGCTGGCCATCTCAGATGACAGGAAGAGATGGTAGGAAATGAAGGAGGATGGTTTCCTCTGCTTTCCCCCTCTTTTTGCCATTTGTCTGTAAGGCCAACAGTGAATACTAAAGGGAGTAGCAGTTACAGATAAGATAGAGCCTCGGGTAATCATCTTAGCCCCTTTGTGGTATTTCCTGTAGCAATAAAGCTGAAGAAACAATGATAAAAAGCTCTTCCAATTGTATTATAAATAAACTTAGAGACCTCAATGGAAAGCAAGTTATTTTACTCATCACATTTTTGTTTAATCTGAATGTTGTTTATTGTACCGGCCATGACATTAAATAATGTACAACCTTTAAAGTACAATAAAACATTTTCCAATATAAACATTAAAATTATTTCATAAACTGGCTCTTTAAAATTACAGTAGCAGTGACATGATAACAATAACAATCTTTTATTTGTATCATCCCAAACGATTTCCAGTTCCATTTCTAGCCTCCGCTATGGACTTTACTAGTTTAGCTCAGATTTTTTGGGCTGCAACTGTCATATCTCCATTAATTTTAATTTTGGCTCTTTGTTCTGTATATATTCTGTTGTATTCCGTTAATGAATCTTTCCCCTTATCTTAGGTTCTTTAGTGATTCAATGATAAAATTCCAGTTTAGTCAGTCAAAGGCGTTTTCAGCATCCAATAATAAAAGTGCCCCTTTTTAACTTTTGCATTTTGAATGTGTTCAATTATATTTAAGATTATCCTTGTGTTATTTTTAATTTGCCTTCCAGGTAGAAAGCCTGTTTGATCAGATTTGATCCAGTTGTTCAGTGTTGATTTTAATCTATTTGCCAATATTGCTGTGAATATTTTATAATATATACTTAACAGTGAAGTAGGTCTGCAATTTTGAACCAGTTTTTCATCTTGATTTTCTTTGGGGATTAGAATAATGCTGGCCTCCTTCCATGTCTCTGTTATTTGATTTGTTTCCAGTACAGAGTTCATTATTTTTGTAGTATCGGTGTTACTTCATCTTTCATCATCTTGTAATATGTCACTGTATAGCCATCTGGGCTTGGGGATTTATCTGTCTTTAAGTTGTGAATTGCTTCATCGATTTCCTGTACTGTTATTGATCCATTCAAATGTTCCTGTTCTTCTTCAGGGAGGGTTGGAAGCTTTTGAGTTTTATGTATTCTACTACTGCTTCTGTTGAGCCGTCTACATTTTCGTATAGATCCTCATAAAAGCCTTTTAGATGTGGTTTTATCTTTTCTTCTTAGATTTCTTTATCTTCATTTTTCAATGAAATTATATATTTATTTTGATGTTGTGTTTTTAATTTATTTGATAGCCATCTGCCTGGTTTATTTGCATGTTGAAAAAAATTCTGTTTGTTAAATTTCAATATTTTGTCCATTTGTTCAACCAAAATCATTGATGCTTGGATTCTTAGTTCTTCAGCTAGTTTTTTATCTTTTGGTTGTTTCTTATATTCAAGCTCCTTTTCTTTAATTTCCAATTGAATCTTGTGCAGTTTGGTTTGTTTCTTTTTCTTTTCTATTAAGTTGAGATGTATTAATTTACCCCTCATATAGTATTTTGCTGTGTCCCAAATTGTGTATGGTGACATACCCGGAATTGTATTTAACTGTAAAAATTCTAGAAAATCTTTTTTACATTTCTTTAGGATGTCTTCTTTCTTAAGTAGTTGTCATTGAGCCTCCATGTCCATTGTCTGGCTCGTCGTTTTAGTTACATCGAAATGGGGGCATGGTTTGATACCAACCTTAGATGAATATTGGAACTTAATAACTGTGTAGTAATGCTTTTTGTGCCCCAGATCATGTCAATTCTTGGCAGCGAATTGTGTCTGTCTGATCGGAATGTAAAGTCTTTTTCAGGTCCATGCTGAAATCGCCACATGTCTATAAGTTCTAGATCAGTTGCTAATTTCCAAAAACTTTGTGGAAGTTATTTTCCTTTGCTTTGTTTTTTCTTCACATATTTTCTGTCTATGTTCTGTTCCACTACTGAAATCTCCTGGTATAACTAGTTCATCGTAGTTTATATTTTCTATTTCTTTGTGCAATTTGGTAAAGAAGACAGATTGTCCATTGTTTGGGGCATATATATTGGCTAATAATTCTTTTTGTTGTCTAGATCAATTCTGCTCAACTGAAAGTGTCCTTCTTGATCTGCTTTTATTTCGGCAGGTAGTAGATTTTCTTTTATATATGTAGCCACCCCTCTTTTCTTAACATTGTCCGATGCAATGTGGACTTGGCCTAATTTCTTAAATGTGATCAGATCTATATTTCATTTTTTGATGTGAGTTTCCTGAATAGCTATAACATCCACCTCTGATGATCTTAAATATTGATTCCCCCCCCCCTTTTCCTTGGAGAGTTAAGACATTTGGCATTCAGTGATAGTATTTTTAAAATCCTCATTGTTAAGGTTCTAGTATGTGGGTAATCTGGTCGTCTTCTTCCCTGGGTTCTTCTGTTTCCTTTTCTTGGTCTAAGTATTCTGTTGCTAGTTTCTTATTTATTTTCTTGTCTTGAGAAGATCGACTTCCTTGAATCTTTTGATTGGTGGTTTTTTTGCAGATTTCCTTTTGATGAACTACACTGATCCTTATCCAGATCCGGTTCTAGATCTTGAATTATTGTCTTCATAAAGTCCTGGGCTTTCGTTTCTGACAATCCAATGTTTTTGTTCTTTATAGGTAGTCATTACTCCTTCAGATGGTAGCCATTTAAATCTTATGTTGTGTTGTTTAAGCTTTTCAGTTACAAAATAATATTGTTTTCTTTTCTGTATAACTGATGGTGAGAGGTCTTTAATTAATGTTACTTTGTGGTCTTCCAATTGTACAGGTGTATTTAGATTTTGATATATTTGGTCTCTGATCTTTTTTCTTGTAAATGTAACAATTATATCCCTAGGCAATTTATATTTTGATGCAAACGTTGATCTTACTCTAAACACCTGATCAATTTCCTTTTCTGCTTCTTCCTCTGTTTTCCCTAGTGTCTCTGACGTTAATTCCAATATTAGTTGTTCAGTCTCTGTCATCTCTTCTGGGATGCCTCTGACCCAAAGGGAAAAATCTTTTTGTTTTCTTTCGAATTTCTGGAGTTGAGTTTTTGCACTTAGTAATTCTTCTTGCATTTCTTTTTGTTTTCCTTCCATTTCTGTTATTGTTCTCTCTTGATTCTCTTGTTTGTCTTTTAATTCTGAGATGGATGAGGAGATTTTTCTTAGTTCCTTTCTTACTTCTGTTTGGCTTATTTCCATCTTTTCTTCAAAGTTTCCCAGTTTTTTAAATTCATTTTAGTAATTGCTTCTGTTAGAATCTTCAGTTGATCTAAAATTGTTTGGTTTGTATCTTCAGTCTCATCCTCTTGGGATTTGGCCTGCTGTGATCTAAGGCCGGCTACCTTTCTGAATTCTTCAATTTTCGTAAGCCAATTTCGAATGTTTTGTTTGGGATTTTCTATAATACGTATTACATCATCGGCAAAGGCACAGTATTTATAGTCTTGTCTGTCTATTCTAATTCCTTGTAGTCTGTCATCTTTCTTAATTGCTTTAAGTAATATTTCAAAGGCAAATATAAATATTAAGGGTGATAAGGGGCAACCCTGTCTGGTGCCCTTATTAATTTTAAATTTCGCTGTTTCAGAAAATGCATTGGATAGACTACATCAACTCTAGTTTCTTTTTTTAAAATAATTTTTATTATACTTTTGTACATATATATGTATATACAGATAAGATAAAATAATATAAAAAAACAAAAAAAAGCAAAAACAAAGAACACACCATGGGAGGGGGGAGGAGGGGGGAGTAAAGTGGGGGGCAGGGAAAAAAGAAGAGAAAAAAAAAGAAAGAGAGAGAGAAACAATAGGGAAGATGGGGAAGGGGGCGGTCGACTTCCACTTCACTTGGCAGGTAGGTCTGTCTTTTTCATTTTGAAAATTCTTCATCTGTTCCTCTTTACTTGCTTCTTTTCCCATTGCTATTTTATTGTCTTCTTCACGGGATCTGTGATTAGGTTTGGACTCAATCTTAGGGCGTGTTCTGGAATTTCTTCTTCTTCTTCTTCTTCTTCTTCTTTTTTGTATATAAAAAAATAATTTATTTTCTTTATTTAATTATTGTTATTTATATAGTCCTTCCTTTATTCTTTATTTTCCAATCCTATTTTGTAGCCATGTTAGTTCCTAAGTACTTTTCTATTGCTTGCCAGTTTGTTTCTTTCCTTGGTCTGCCCTGATTCTTTGCTATTAAATAGGTTAGCCTATCCACATTTTTTATTTCCGCCACTTTAGTTAACCATTCCTCTGTCTTAGGTATTACTTTCTGTCTCCATTATCTGGCGTATGACATTCTGGCCGAAGTGGTTAGATATGTCATTAGTTTTTCCTCATTTATGTCCTGGGATTCTTTAAAAATTCCTAACAAGTAGGGTTCCGGAGTCTTTTTCACTTTTATATTCAACATATTTTGTATAATTTCATGTGTTTTATTCCAATATTCTTTCGCTTTTTTTACATTCCCACCAAATATGATGGAAGGTTCCCTCTTTTTCACCGCATTTCCAACATTTGTAGTTTTTAGTTTTATTAATCATTCCTAATTTTGGGGGGGGGGTGATATACCACCTGTAAAACATCTTCATCCAGTTCTCTTTTAACTGGTAAAAATATGTGTGTTTTAACTTCCTTCCCCAGCATGCTTCCCACTCTTCCATTTGGATGGGCCTTCCTATATCTGTGGCCCATTTAACCATATTATTCTTTACCTGTTCTATCTCTGTATTCCATTCTAGTAATATTTTGTAAATTCTTGAGATTAGGTGGCCTGTTGAGAATAGTATTTTGTCCCAGAGATTGTTTTTCCCCATGAAACCCTTTATTTCATCTTTTTTATAGTATTCCTTCAATTGGCCATACTGTAACCAAGTTATATTTTTATTAGATCTTCGTATTTGGGCCATTGTGACCAACCTAGAAGTCTCCTTTGGACCGCCTCGAGAGGGGAGATCCATGTCGGGGGTCTTATTATACATTCTTAGTTTATATTTGTTCCAAGTTTTTATAAGCGCCGATCTAATGAAGTGATTTCCAAAAATTTTCTCGATTTTAATTTTGTCGTACCATAAATATGAATGCCAGCCGGCTCTTAAATCAAATCCCTCTAATGTTAATTTTTTTTTATTTTTTAATTGAATCCAATCTTTTATCCAAATTAAGTTACTGGCTTCGTAATACGTCTTCAAATCTGGCATGGCAAACCCACCCCTTCTTTTGTCATCAATTAGGTTTATCCTTTTTATTCGGGGGTTTTTCCCCTGCCATATGAATCTGCTCAAATCTTTATTCCATGTTATGAAGCATTTCTGATTCCTTAAAATAGGTAGGCATTGAAACAAAAATAACATTTTCGGAAGGATGGACATTTTCACTACTGAGATTCTACCCAACAGAGAAATTTTAATTTTTTTTCCAATTTTCTAGGTCTTTTTTTATATTTTTCCAATTTTTTTCGTAATTATTTTTTAATAGTTGGGAATTTTTTGGGGAGATGCTTATACCCAAGTATTTAATTTTGGAGGTTATTTCAATACCCAATGTTTTTGATATTAACTCCTGTTTTTTCTTATTTATATTTTTAGCGAGGGCTTTTGTTTTACTCATATTAATCTTTAATCCTGCAATGTCACCATATTCTTTAATAGTCGATATCCATTTTTCTCCCTTGTTAACTGGATCTTCAATAAAGCATATAATGTCATCCGCATACGCCTGTACCTTATATTGTACTCCTTGGATATTAGCTCCCTGTAATTCTGTATTCGATCTGATGTTAATTAATAGGGTCTCTAGAGTCATTATAAAGATTAAGGGTGATAGGGGACACCCCTGACGTGTTCCTTTTTCAATTACAAATTCTTCTGTTTCTTTCCCATTGACTAAAATTTTAGCTTTTTGATTTTGGTATATAGCCTCAATTGAATTTTGGAGGTAGTATCCCATATCGAGTTGTTGTATTAAAAGTTTGAAGAAATCCCAGTTTACCCTATCAAACGCTTTCTCTGCGTCTACTGCCAAAAATAGAATTTCATGCTGGTTGTGGGATTCGTAATATTCTAATAGGTCTACTACTAATCTTATATTATCTTTAATATTCCTGTTTGGAAGAAAACCATATTGTTCTTCCTTTATCCAACTTCCTAAAAAGAAGGATTTCATTCTTTCTGCAATTATATTTGAAAAGATTTTATAATCAACATTTAGCAGTGAAATAGGTCTATAATTTTTTATCTCCTCTGAATCAGAATTTTCTTTGTGTATTACTGTAATCAAAGCCTCCTTCCACGAATCTGGCATTTTCCCATTTTCTCTTATATCGTTCATTATTTTATGGAGGTACGGTATCAACTCCTTCTCAAAAGTCTTGTAGTAGACAGCCGTCAGACCGTCTGGGCCTGGTGACTTGGAACTGTCAAATTTCTTTATGGCCATTTGTATTTCCTTTTTAGAGATTTCTTTGTTAAGATCTTCTCTCTCTTTTTCTGTGATTTTTTGGAGTTTTAGCTTTCCCAAATAGCTAGTTATCTTTTCCCTTTCTATCGAATCTTTCCCATATAATTGCTTGTAGTATTTTGAAAACTGTTTTAAGATGTCTTCCTCCAGACAATGATATTTTCCCCCTATCTTTATTCTATTTATGTTTGTGGCCTCTTTTTTCCCATAATTTTCTAGAGAGCCATCTCCCCGATTTGTTAGCAGATTCAAAATGTGTCTGTTTAATATAATTCATTTGCTTTGCTCTTTCTTCCAATTTGAAAAATTCTCTCTTTTTTTGTGTCATCTCTAATTTTTGTAGCAGAACAAGGTCATTTTGGTTACTTTTTAATTCTCTTTCAATTTTTGAAATTTCATCAATTATAGATTTAATATGTTTTTGTTTTTCTCTTTTTTTCCAAACTCCCTGCTGAATAAAGTAGCCTCTCATGGTGGCTTTGCTGGCCTCCCAAACTATATGAAGGGGTGTTTCGTGATTGACATTTATTTTAAAAAATTCTTCCAGAAGAGTCCTGTTTTTTCTATATCCTCTTTCCCTTTCAGCAGGTTACTATCCAATTTCCATCTCCAATGCCTTTCCTTTTGATTTAATATTAGCTCTATGGGATTATGGTCTGTATCCAACCTCGGTAAAATTTTAATCTTTTGGACTAAGGGGGATAGGGATTTAGAGACCCAGACCATATCGATGCGTGACCAGCTTTTATACTTTGCTGAGAAGAAAGTGTAGTCTCTTTCATTCTCGTGGTGTGATCTCCACACATCATCTAAATCATATTCCTCTTTGAAGTCCTTGAATTCTTTTGATAAGAGTCCTTTATATTTTTTATCCCTACTCTTTCTACCCGGGTTTCTGTCTTTTTCACAATTCATCACTCCATTGAAGTCCCCCATTAAGATTATCTTATCAAATTCTTTATCGTACATTAATTCCTTTAATTTTTTCACAAATTTTGATTTAGTCTCATTTGGAGCAAATATATTTATCACTAATATTTTTAAGTTTTCTATATTTATTGTAATTCCCAATATTCTTCCATCCATATCTTTAAATGTTTGTTGGGCTTGTAATTTGGGATTAACATATGTTACTGCTCCTCTTTTCTTTTGTATATATGATGAGTGGAATTCCTGGCCTAATTTGAGCTGTGTTAGAAATTTCTCTGGGCCATGCCTTATGTGAGTCTCCTGTAACGAAATTATGTCATAGTCTAATTTCTTAAGAGAGTTATATATTTTATTTCTTTTCTGGGGTGTGTTTAAGCCATTCACATTACATGTATAAATTTTCAAATGTCTTCTTATAGTGCTTCTTCTCTTTTTTCGCCTTCAGTTCTCTCCTCTTCTTCTTCTGAAAGTGTTATTTGATTTTCCTCCTCCTCTTCTTCCCCTTCTTTATCCTCTAACTTTTCTTCCTGATTGTCTTGGCCTTTCTTTAGTTTGCTTTGGTGTTCTAGGAATTCTTGGTCAAGCGCCCTTTTTTTGTATACATTTGCTCGTGACTTTGAAGTTCTGAATTGATCCTCTTCATCCGATTTCTCTTCCTCTTCTGTTTCTTTTTTCAATTTTTTATAGAAGTTTCTTGCTTTCGCTTCGGAGGTAATCCAGTATTTCTCTCCCTTATAAGTGGTCATTAGACCCTCTGTCTTCTCCCATCTGAATCTTATTTTATGTTTTTTTAATTCATCCAGAATGAATTGATACTTTCGTCTTCTATTAAGAGTCTCAGTCGGGTATTCTTTCAAGATCACTATTTTCTCACCTTTAAAAGTTATTGTATTCTTATTATTAATTTTTAATATTTCATCTCTGAATATTTTTTTTGTAAAGTTCACAATCACATCCCTCGGCGTTTTGTTCCTTTTTGCATAGTTTGTGTTGATTCTATATATTCTATCCGTTCTGTCCTCCGCTTCATCAGTAGAACAGTTCAGGATGTTTGCTATAATTTCAATTATGATTCTTCTTATGTTCTCTTTCGCCTCCTCCCAGACATTTCGAAACCTTAACTGATACTCTAGCTCTTTTGACTCCAACAGTTCTTGTCTCGATTTAATTTTGACTGTCTCCAAGTCCAACAATTGTACTTCTTTTCGTATTTTTTCCTGTGAGCTTCTAATTTCTGCCTTTTCCAATTTTAAATCTTGTAATTCCTGATTTATTGTCCCGATTTCCTATTTCATTGTTCTTAATTCCTCCTTAATTTCTTTCTTAAAGTCTAGCATTTGTTCTTGTGCTAACTTTTGGTAGGCATCCTGCTTCTCTTGCATCCGTTGCAATTCCTTGAGAATTGTATCAGTCATGTCTCTTATATTTGGTTCCTCTGAGATAGAGGTCCTTTTTTGCATCATCTTGGGGTCTTTATTGTCTCTATCTCTTAATTTGTATGCCATTTCCCCTTTGATTTGATTTGATTTAATTTAAAATGTTTTATAATACAGGATCAAGGATTTATTTGTTTTTTTTATTATTTTTGCAAAAATTTATCTGTTTTGTTCCTTGGGTATTGTTGGGTATCGCTAATATCCCTCTATTTATGGTTAGCACCTTCTATTATGCCTAGGAATTACAATAGGTTCCTTCCTTAATTGATTGATTAGTGGTACCTTGGGGGAGTATTGCTTCAGGCCTCTATAGTCTGCGCAGTTTTTTGAGATACACTCTTTCACCCCTTACGCCTCTCTAAGGTGTTGTGTTCAGGGGTCTTTCTTCGGGGTATTTGATTGTAGAGAGTTCAGATCTCAGTGCTTGCTCTTCCCAGGGGCATTAGGGGCAATTAAATATTAGGCTTGCCTTTATCTTTGTCTCTTTTCTCCCCAATCCTCTCTCCAACACCCCTCTATGGGCTACTCAACCTTTCTGTTGGTTGAAGTTAAATTTCACTCACTTTACTTCTCTTCCGTGGTCTTCCCAATATCAGTCTCTATATGTTTTCCTTATTATACCTTATTGTTCTCCCTTCCAATCTCACGATACTTCACTCCGGAACTTATGTACTAGCGTGGCTTCCAATTCCACTTTCCCCCAGTCCTCTCGCTTCTTTCCTCCTCTCGCGGGAGTTGGCGTTGCACTCTCGCTCTCCCTTCTCTTCTCTTCCCCCTTGGCTCTGCCTTCACCACTGGGTCCTCCAAGGGCTTCCTTATCTTTACCAAGATAGCGTTTCCAAGGTCAGTAGTCAGCATTCGCCATTTTATTTTCTTTATAGACCTTTCGATCTGTATATTAGTACTTTAGTGCTTTTGTACATTAGGCTCTAAACTTTAAGATTAAGATTAAGGTTGCCTCAAATATAGAGTGGGTCTCTTGTATCCAGACTCTTGTGACCAATCTTACTCGATCTCAGATTGGTTTTCCCCCCCCTCTATACAATTGTATATTGTATGTTCGCTGATCCAAGCAAAGAAAGGTCGAAAAGACAGTTGTTTAGCTTAACCAAGATTAATTAGTTAGTAAGTGGGAGCTTCTCTCACCAATGTAGCTGTTATCATTAATCACTTACCCAGCCGCCAAACCCTCTTCTCTTCACTTTCACTTTCCCCCGCAAACCTCCGAACGGTTATCCAGCTTAGGTTATCCAGCTGATATCAAGTCAAGTAAGATTTCTTACCCACTGTCGGTGAAGTTCTTTCTTTGAAAGTTTTCTTTTTCCAATTTGTGGTTGTTGATGTGTGTGGGCTGGGGAGAATACCGCGATTGCCAGGGGCGCACGCCGGTTCGCCTAAAGCGCGGTTCGCCTTTCCCTGTGGCACCTGAGTCCCGGGTCTTTCTAGGGGATCTCCCTTGAGGGGGGACCTCCTCTATAGACCTTCGGGTGATGCCGTGGGATACGCAGTCTCCTCGTATCTATCCACGCAGGAGAGGGAGCACTTTGCTCTACCCAACCGCTAGGATTAGGCTGGTCCCTGGTTGAGGACACAGAGGACTGGACTCCCCGCCATGTTCCACACACCGGAAGTCCCAACTCTAGTTTCTTAGATAAGGTTATTTTCTGTGGGCAAGCAGATGAAGGGTGGTATACGGCATATGTTCTGTATCTCATAAACTAGAGCTGATAGAGGAAATCTGGTGCCATTTTTGGACTCAGCAGGTCAAATATATCCAGAAACAAGGCTAACATTTGAGGCACCAAAATGTGTGTTGGCTAGCGTTATTAGCAGCATTCCTCAACCTGCCTCAAAAATGAAAACATGGTCAGTGAACTGCATTGATTATAGAAGCAATTCATTAAAAGCTGGGAGAAATTAACTTGGAAAGTTTTCTTTGATTGGACTATAACTGTCATGTGTTCTTCAAAGCAGTGCTTGCAAAGATATTAAAAATACACATTGGTATGCGGAGCTTGGAAAAGTTATTTTTCAGCTAGGGATTTTTTTTCTTATTTCTTATTTGTTAACTGGAATGGCATATTTTGAACAACTTTGCTGAATCTATCAAACTCTTTGATGCTAGGACCTGTCCCCCTCTGTAACATCCAGTTCCCTACATCTTGGATTTTGTCTGATAATGCAGGACCCAAAATGCTGCTGATATCGCAACCCACTGAGCTGTTTTTAAGGATCAGGGCTGCTTATTTTTAATCATGCCATGCAATGTTCTTCCAACAATAAGGTATTATATGAGAAATAAAACAGTATATAAATGGTAAAGGTGAAAATAAATATTTTAAGATATGTTCTCCTTTTATTCATGTTCCTCCTGGAGTCCTTCCACAGTAGCAATTCAACCATGTTAAAATATGAAAACATCCTGATTTTGAACTGCTCAGCAGGAAAATCTTAGCATTTTGTTTTGGACAGTAGTTCTTCTTGGAAGGTGACAAAAAACCACAAGCCAAATTGTCGTTGTTGACCATGACTCACTAATTCATTTCCCTTGTATTGATAAAAACAAGTTACACAGGAAATAGCAACAGCATATGTTGATCTAACCATTATTTGGTTCAGATGACATCATTCAGTAATTTCATGCCTCTAGCATGAAATTTGGAGAGCTTTGTGGCTGTTGTCCTCCATCCAACCATCTTTCCCCCCCTTTAGTGTACCAGTCTATTCTAGAAACCAGATGATTAGGTGACTACATAATTAAGACACAGACAGTAGTGTTATCTATCTCATGCTATATAAAGTAGTTGTTTAATACCACGGAGAGACAAAAGTACTTACATAAGAGATCTGAAACCAGTTTCCTACTTATGCTTGCTTACTTGACTCACCATGAAATACAATAGTGAGAAAAAGTTTGTGAACCCATATGACACATATCACTAAGCAATATCAGAGTGCAGCCGGGATGGCAAAAGGTAATATTAAGGAAGTGTCATTGGTTCCCATGCAGACCAAAAGGAGGCACTAACAGTCAATGGGCTTGATGGGCCTCTCTGATCCATCACAGATTTTTGCCTCTGGGAGATTTGAGAAATCTTCCTAAGCCTGCAAACCCGTACCACTTCCCCTACCACTACCCAGGGCTGTAGCCAAGGGGAGGGGGTTAGTGGTTCAACCCCCCCCCCCCAATTCAGCTTAAAAAAACTGGTTTACTGATTAATTTTAACTGATTAACCAAATCCCCATGAGTGTCCACTGAAGTTTATCTGTCATGAGTGTCCACTGAAGTTTATCGATGGAGCCTGATTTCTAAATAATTAGATGGTAGGGACCTAACAGAAGCTGAAGAGATCAAGAAAAGATGGTGAGAATATACAGAAGATCTGTATAGGAAGGATAATAGAGGATAGCTTTGATGGTGTGGTGAGTGAATTAGAACCAGACATCCTGAGGAGTGAGGTTGAATGGGCCTTGCTAATAACAAGGCAGCAGGAGACGACGGGATCCCAGCTGAGTTGTTTAAAATCTTGGAAGGTGATGCTGTCAAGGTGATGCATGCCATATGCCAGCAAATATGGAAAACACAAGATTGTCCATCAGATTGGAAAAAATCAATTTATATCCCCATACCAAAAAAGGGAAACACTAAAGAATGCTCAAACTTCCGTACAGTGGCACTTATTTCCCATGCCAGCAAGGTAATGCTCAAGATCCTGCAAGGCAGACTCCAGCAATACATGGAGCGAGAGTTGCCAGATGTACAAGCTGAGTTCAGAAAAGGCAGAGGAACGAGAGACCAAATTGCCAATATCCGCTGGATAATGGAGGAAGCCAGGGAGTTCCAGAAAAACATCTATTTCTGCTTATTAACTATTCCAAAGTCTTTGACTGCGTGGATCATAATAAACTATGGCATGTTCTTGGTGGTATGGGGATACCAAGTCACCTTGTCTGTCTCCTGAGAAATCTGTATAAAGACCAAGTAGCCACAGTAAGAACAGATCACGGAACAACAGACTGGTTCAGGATTGGGAAAGGAGTGGAATTTGACCTACAAGATGCTGGTACGCATGGTGGAGCAGCAGAAGGCAGTCCATGACATCTCCCTTACATTGGTTGCACCCGTAAGCAAGCTGGTGCCAAGCAAATAAGAGTGGGGCACCATCTCCCAGCTGGTCAACGTTCTGAGGCCCTTTAAAGATGCCACCAAGACCCTTTCCGCCACGAGAGCACTTCTCAACCAGGGGGTGCCTCTGGTCTTGGGGCTGAAGAGGCACCTGGATATGCTTGGGGGTGGGCGAACGCTCGACTCTGGCTGGGCTGCTGACACCCCAGGTCCAGGAGGTGGTGAGGAAGTTGACCCTTGCTGTCCAGAAATGCCTAGAGCCTCTGCAAAGCAGCAAGGTCCATATGCTGGCAGCCATGTGAGATCCACGGCTAAAGCACACTGCCTGCCCCAAAGACTTTCCAGCATGGAAGGTGTAGCTTGTAACCCTGGTGAGGGAGGCGTACATCGCCAGGGTGGGGGATATGGTCCCCGCTGCCACACCACCACAGATGCCCATAATCCCCAGCACAAGGGGCAGTGCCGAATTCGACAGTCCAGTGGTGTCGGCTGAAAGGTTGCAGAGGGCTTAAAAGCTGCGCCAGCAGTGGCGAGGGGACGCTTTCTTTGAGGAGACGGTGGCCATACTGGCACAGTCGGGAACGTCTCTGTCGGCCAAAGTACGCAAGAACGACTCGGCCAAGTGTTCAGTCAACCGGAGCCTGTCTGCTGCGATCTGTTGGCCTACTGGACTTCCCAGGACCATGTGTGGCTGGATCTATCGCATGTCAGCCACACGTTTCTCAGCTGCCCTCCCACCAGTGTGCAAAGTGAAAGGGTCTTCAGCATTGCGGGAGATGTTGTCACCCCTCACCGTAGCTTGCTGGACCCCCTTTCATTCGAGAAGCTGGTCTTCCTGAAGGCCAACCTCTCAGTTTTGAAGTTTCCAGAGACTCCTTCCCCACCCCGCGATTCTTCAGCTGGGGCCAGATTCCATAATGCAAGAAGGGGTTGTGATAGTGTTGCACCTTGGAGCAGACCCCTGCCCCGTGATCCTTCCGCTGGGGCAAGATTCCCTCCTGTGGTGGGGCGGGGTGCCATGCCAGCCTGTAAAAAGCCAGCCAAGATGGCCCCTGCCCTGTGATCCTTCATCTGGGGCAAGATTCCCTTCTGCGGTGGGGCGGGGTGCCACACTGGCCTGCAATGACCAGGCAAGATGGCCCCTGACCCATGATCCCTTCTCTGGGGCAAGATTCCCTCTTGGGGTGGGGTGAGGTGCCATGCTAGCCTGCAACTGTAGGGCAAAGATGGCACCTGCCCTGCGATCTTCTGGGGCCAGATTCCCTCCTGAGGTGGGGTGGGGTACTACTCTGGCCTGCAACTGCCAGCCAAGATGGCCCCACTGGGGCAAGATTCCTTTCTGGAGGGGCTGAGGGAGTGGAAGCCAGCCAATAGTGGCTGGCTGAGGAAACACCCCTGCCCTGCGATCCTTCTGCTGGGGCAAGATTCCCTCCTGTGGTGGGGTGGGGTGCCGCGCTGGCCTGCAATGGCCCTGCTCCATCATCCTTCAGCTGGGAAAATATTCCTTCCTGGGGTGGGGCGGGGTGTCACTCTGGCATGCAACAGCCAACGAAGATGGCCCCCACCCTGTGATCCTACTCCTGGGTCAAGATTCCCTCCTGTGGTGGGGCGGGGTGCCACACCAGCCTACAAAGGCCAGCCAAGAGGGCCCCCACCCCACGTTTCTTCCACTGAGGCAAGATTTCCTCCTGTAGTGGGGTAGGGTGCCACGCTGGCCTGCAACGGCCAGCCAAGATGGCCCCCACCCCACAATCCTTCAGCCGGGGCAAGATTCCCTTCTGTGGTGGGGCGGAGTGCCTCGCTGGCCTGCAACGGCCGGACAAAGATGGCTCCTGCCCTGCGATCCTTCTGCTGGGGCAAGATTTCTTCCTGGAGGGGCCAGGGGAGTGGAGGCCAGCCAACAGTGACTGGCTGAGGAAACCCCCTGCCCCACAATCCTTCTGCTGGGGCAAGATTCCCTCCTACTTGGAGTAGACCCCTGCCCTGCGATCCTTCCACAGGGGCCAGTTTCCATAATGCAACAACGAGTTGCGATACAGCTCCTTCATGGTGGGGCAAGACTCCTTCCCCCGCCCCGTGATCCTTCCGCTGGGGACAGGTTCCATAATGGAAGAAGGGGTTGCGATACAGGTCCTTCACAATGCGGCAAGACTCCTTCCCACACCCTGCAATCCTTCCACTGGAGCAAGACTGCCTCCTGGAATGGGGCGCTGTGTGCCATGCTGGACTTCAGTGGCCAGTGGAAGATGGCCTCCACCCCTCGATCCTTCAGCTCGGACAAGATTCCCTCCTGCAATGGGGCGGGATGCCTTTTTGGCTATCTGTTGCGGGTCAGTGTTGCACCTCAGACCAGACCCCGGGCTGGCCTTGCTTTGTGGGAGTTGTCTTCTGCTGTTTCCTTCAGTAAGGAAAATATTCCTTCCTGGAATGGGGCAGGATGCCTTTTTGCCTGGCTTTTGGAAGCTGGTGTGGTCCCTTGGACCAGACATAAATCAGCCCATGCTTGTAAGCCAGAGGGAAAGGAATGGCCACTCAGGAGATGAATGTTGTTCCAGCGGATGCACGCTTTACTGTCATCCCAGGCATTGTAATACTTTTCATAAGAGATCTGAGTTTACAGATTAATGATAACTCTTGGGCAGCATGGTTCCAACAGGAGAGCACGGCACCCACAACAATGACATTGTAAATGGTGTCACTCCCATAAAGGTATAGAAACATACCCGTCTGGAAGACATAGAAAAAGACTGGATGCACTCCATAGGCTTTGTGCAGGAAGCATATATAGAATATAACATAACATGTTATGTTATGGAACATAGTGCAGAAATAAACGTGAGAAGCCAGGCCAGGGGTTCATGGGGGCTGCCCATGGAATGGACTCCTTCCCGGATGCCCGCAGCAGCGCATTGGCCCAGGAGAAGTGCCTGCGGCCCAAAAACCCCTGGTCCTCATCACGTGGGGCCACTTCCAGGACCACATGCCACTCCATTGATGCATCTTCCCTTCCAGCAGGCCTGGGGGCCCCAAATGAGAAAGACCTGGCCTCCATGCTCCTGGTTGAAACAGGAGACATGGCACCCGTGAAGCTCTCCCAGCCCTTCTCTTGGTGGGAGGGAACTGGGCGTGTGCTCCCGAGCAGTGGCATACCTTGCTTTGCCCATCCTGTGAGGTCTCTACATGGCTGGGATGTTTGCGGCCAATTTCTTGTAAATGTTTTCCAGGTGGAGTGGCGGACGAGTGTGTTACCGACAGCTGCGGCAGCTGAAGGCGAGGTTGTGGACTTAAGGACAAGAGGACTCACGACTTTCACATTGTGGAAGTCACAGAGTCCTCTCTGCTGGATTTCCCAATTTTGGGGAGCCCAGCCATGCCACGTTGACGTTACATATTTTGAGTTCAAGCCCTCTCCCCCTTTTGGGTTTGCTTGTTTGTTTGCCCTCTTCAAAGCACTGCATGGGTCTAATTTCCAGAAACCCTCTCTGCAGGAGTGGATTCCTTAAGTCTGGGGACCCCAGCCATGTTACACATAGCCGAATCCTTCTTTGGGTTCAAGCCCTCAGGGTTCAAGTCACAAACTCTTGGCTCCAAATAGCCCTGTGAAACGGAAAATAACACTTTCAAGCCAGGAACAGATTTCCTTATTCGGAGGCCAATTGGCCTCTGGTGTGCTATGATTTTTGTTCCTGGTTGATAACTGTCACTTCCTGATTGGTTCTATCATAAAAACATGGGAAAACTTTATTACACTGCCAGAACTTTGTCTTTGCGCAAGAGACATGGTGCTATGATAGCACATTATGGTCCACTGTCCACCAATTTCACAGAGTTTCAGCCACAAAAACAAAGTTTCTGAAGTAGAACAAGGACTTTCAAAGTCAAGACAACCCAGTGAAACAGGAAATAAGACTTTCAAACCAGGGACAGATTTTTGCAATTGTTAAATTTTTTTTTTTACAAAATTCGTCAAAAATCAGAGGATGTTCTGAAATTTGGTGAGCTAGCAGTGGTAAATGTCCACCATTAATGAATTAATTACGAATATTCCGAATTTTTGGAAAGTTTCAAACTTTTTGCTTCAAAATTTGGAAATGACTTTAGAAATGAAATGACAGCGCCCCCTACTTTCAAAGCAAGTTTAGAACCATTTTTTTCATGGATCGCACATGCCCAATTTTTACCTGTCCTTGAATTCAGGGGCTGTTTTCCCTGCCTGATGTAGATGATGTAGATCTATTGTGTAGATGAAGATATGGGACCTAAACCCATGAACAGCAGCATGCATATTATAATTGTACTACATGCTGGAACACATTTTTATTGTCCAAGCCAGATGCTTACAAAAATGTGTCACCTGTAAAAGATAACTATCATACAGATGAAACTGCTGCCCATCATAGCTTCTGAATGATATAATTAACACCTGAAACATCATGACAGAAGGTTTCTTCAGTGTACAGTAAGGACAGAAGAATGAGTCCAAGTATGAAGTAATTTCTTTGCAAAAACAAGCTACTGAACCCAGGTGATCAGTCATTATAAACTTTTAACAGCCACAGTTGTCTGTTAACTGCCCTTAGAGCCAGGCTTTAAGATCTATGAGAAAATAATATATTGATGTTCTTGGCAGGGATCATATAGTTTTCACAGATAGAGAACTTCTTTAATTTTTTGTGGAGAGGGAAAACTTTCTTTCTCATTCCCCTTTTAAAGAGATATATTTCTGAAGTAGTCAGACTTGAGTCAAAGGATCCTTGAAAAAAAGATCTGCAACGAGACATGAATGCAATGATCTTGTACTTCTTTGGATATACATTAAGTATCTTTACAAGTATCTTTAAACCATTTCTAAGTTTTAGTGACTAAAGAAAACCTATTACATTTTTCTCTTGGTAAGTTTGTTCGCTAAATTTTCAAATTTCAATCATGTATGCCAAGAAGGAGTCAGTGTAATGTAGTGGTCTGAGTGATGGACTAGGATTTAGGAGACTAGGAATAAAATCCCAATTGAGCCATGGTAGCCATACTGAACTACTGAGCCTCCTCTATTGGGAAGGCCCTTGTGAACTCAACTCTATGATTCTATGCTCTCTATGATAATTATTTTTGTACCACTTTAAATTAAGTGAACTTGTTTAAATCTTGCATGCAGTTTAAAAAACTTGATCGTTGAGTCTAAAGAGCACTCTGTCTTATTCTGTCCAGAGAATTACTCAAAACGGTGAAAGCATTTTAACATATTTAAAGTGGGAGGCAACTGCACATCTGTGAGATGTCATCATAGTGCCTTGCAATTTCATAACTAATTTCCTATTAATATTAATGTGCTTCCTTTTTGCTGCACTTGTGGGTTAAAGACTAACAAGAGGCATATTTTTTGTCACATATCTTGAATAAAAAGGGTTGATCTTCTGAAAATTCTTAGTATTTCTGTCAAATATTTTGCAATAGGATACACATATGGAAAAAATTGTACCAAGGACTGTTTGCTGAAACAACATCACAATTATTTATGCTACACTTTGATTATTCTCTCCTGGGATGTTTAAAGAAGCACCCCTTCTTTTCTCTGTCTTGCTCTCTCTGTTGTTATTGTAAAGGCTATCAAATAACAGATGAAAGAAAGCATATTGCTTTTATTTGGAAGTATATTCTCCAAAAATGGTTGCAAATAGGAAAACAACAAGATATATGCAGGCTTCAGTCCAAGATTGCTGACTAACCAATGAAATAAGGACACCAGACAACAGCATGGGATAACTGAAGACAACTTTATTTGACATCATCTCTTTGAAAATTTCTTCAAGAACTGTAATTTTTCAAGAACTAGTTTGTCAGGAGTACATGCGAAAAAGATATTCAAGTCTTCGTGGACAACAAGTTAAACATGAGCTAACAATGTCATGTGGCAGCTAAAAAAGCTAATGGGATTTTGGCTTGCATAAATAGGAGTGTAGTGTCTAGAGTCATGCTAGCCCTCTATTCTGCTTTAGTCAGACCACACCTGGAATGCTGTGTCCAATTCTGGGCACCGCAATTGAAGGGAGATGTTGACAAGCTAGAATGTGTCCAGAGGGAGATGACTAAAATGATCAAGGGTCTGGAGAACAAGTCCTATGCGCAGCAGCTTAAAGAACTAGGCATATTTAGCCTACAGGAGAGAGGGCTGAGAGGAGACATGATAGCCACGTATAAATATGTGAGGGGAAGTCATAGGGAGGAGGGAGGGAGTAGGCTTGTTTTCTACTGCCCTGGGGACTAGGACTGGAACAATGACTTCAAACTACTGGAAAGGAGGTTCCAACTGAGAGCTGTTCAGCAGTGGAGTTCTCTGCCCCGGAGTGTGGTGGAGGCTCCTTCTTTGGAGGCTTTTAAACAGAGGCTGGATGGCCATCTGTCGGGGGTGCTTTGAATGCGATTTCCTGCTTCTTGGCAGGGGGGTGGTCTGCTGTTTGTAGTAATCTTTAATCATAAGAGATCTGAGTAGAACCATCACATTTCTGGAATGAATCTGTTGGCTTGATACAATTATTTAATTTAGAAGCATATTAATAATGTACTACTTAACTTAGAGGTTGCATGCCAGGCCGTCTGTCAGGAGATTTTTGATGGTGCCCTTCTGTCTGGAAGAAGGGAGTTGGACTAGATGGAGGTCCCCTCCAACTCTAGGATTTTATGACAATGAAGATTTGGTTAGTATTGGTTTCTTCTATTAGTTAATATTAGAGACATTTCATGTTGTGGCATTAAAAACATTATTGTCAATTTTTTAAAATCCCATAAATCAGTAGATGTATAAATATTTCCGAAACTTGGGGAGAATGACTCCCTGTTACCTAGTGTCATTGTACAGAAAATTCAAGGAGATAGCTCTTGAATTTTTAAATTGTTTATAAAAACCTTGAAAATTCCCTAAAAATCAGTGCATAAGCAAAATGTTTTGAAATTTGGTGGGCTAAGAGTGGGGGATGGGTTATACCACTATAGCAAGTTTTATCATGATAGCTCTAAAAATGAGGGAGAAAGAAGCCCCTGAAGTTTCCCCGCGGACAGCAACAATTTCCTTATTGTGCATTCACAAGAAATGATAACGAAATTTCGTTTGTCACATTAGAGTTATGAAATCTTTACCACCAAAACCTTAGAAACACTTTAGAAATGAAATGCCAGCCCCTCCTAGTTTTGTAAGTACTTTAGAATCATTTTTAAAATTGATGGCACATGCCTACTAGCAGTTATCATTCTTGCTGCCGCAAAATTGTATTGGCCTATTTCTTTATCATCCTGGTTAAAGCTTTCCCTGAATAAGCCCAACAGACACATCACTGAATTTTTTCTGACCTTATTTCACAACATTTTATTTGTTTCCTTAATTATGTTGCTCTAAAATCTTTGAACATCCTCACATGGCCACCACATATGGAAGAACATTCATCTCTGTGTTCATCTCCAGCACTTGTCTTGTTGAGATTTAGCTATTTTTGCAAGTAGGACTGGTTTTCCCTAATTGACCCCACTATTGTAAATTTGAATACTTTCTTCCAGAGTAGTTCCCAGATTTCTAGGTCTATAATTCTCCCTAGGTCCCTAACCCAAATGATCATTGCTGATTTTCTCTATTGTCTTCTAGGTTATAGCCTAGTAAATATTAGTAGTCTGGAGATTAATAGTTTAATCCCTTTTTCCAGTATACTTTCTAATTCTGATTCTCTTATTGAAAAGCCAATTTTTAAAATCTTGCATGTAGTTGATAATGGAAACAACCATTAATGTATAAGTCATTTCTTCTTCTTAGGTTCCATTGGCCTTTTTCTCTAGTTAGATACTCTCTGTATGATTTTTCCCTTGAGGTTGGCCTCATTATTGCTTCTAATGGTCTTAGCCATAGGAGTGTTTTTAGTTCTATAACATATTTATATATTTTCCATATATCTAGGAGACTTTATCTGATTCCATGTCTGTTGAAATCTTTATTTAACTTATCTCTTTCATACGAAAGTGATGCATGCCAGTCATACCTGAGGTCATAGCCCTCTAGATTAAGTAGATTTTGATTCTCCCGGTGGCGAAGTGCGTTAGGTCCCAGGTTCAAACCCCAGGAGCGGCGGGAGCAGCCGCTGTTAGCTCCAGCTCCTGCCAACCTAGCAGTTCGAAAACATGCCAATGTGAGTAGATCAATAGGTACCGCTCCGGCGGGAAGGTAACGGCGCTCCATGCAGTCATGCCGGCCACATGACCTTGGAGGTGTCTACGGACAACGCCAGCTCTTCGGCTTAGAAATTGAGATGAGCACCAACCCCCAGAGTCAGACATGACTGGACTTAACGTCAGGGGAAACCTTTACCTTTACATAGTGTTATTTAGTTTCAACCTGTTTATCCCTGTTGCTTCATGATAGTGTCTGAGAGCTGGTAGATTCAGGCTCCCCTCTCTTTCGCATCCATTACATTTCTCTATACAATCCTGGCTCTTTTTCCTGCCCAAATAAATCTGGTAAAATCCTTTTTCCATTGAGAAAACATTTTAGTGCCTTTGATGATTGGTAGATCTTCAAACAGGAACAGCATTTTGAGCAGTACCATTATTTTTATCATAGCAGGTCTCCCCAATCAAGTTATCGGTAACCTTTGCTATCTAGTCAGGTCTTTTTTGATCTCTGAACACGCTCTCTCATAATTGTCTTGAAAACTGTTTTTCTTTGTGAGCTATAGACCTAAATATTTTACTTTTGTGACTACTGTACATTCTGAATTTTCTTCCAGTTTCATACTACTATTTGTTCCTATATATAAATATTTAAAATCTTAGATTTGTCCTTGTTGATCTTAAGTCCTGATAAGTTTCCATAATTATTCATTTTCTTCAGAAGCTTTTTCACACTCTGTAAGGGGTTAGTTTAGATAGTAACCATGTAGTCGGTGTATGCTCTAATTTTGAATTCCTGTCTTTTAAATTTAAAACCAATACCCTTCTCCTCTCTTATTCTAATGTTTAATATTTTTAGCCTTGGAATAAATAGCAAAGGTGACAAGGAACCTCTCTGTCTGGTCCCTTTTTGGATCTCAATAGTATTTGATAGTTGTCCATTTATGTTTAGCCTAGCTCTTTAATTTGACTATATTGCCCCTACCGCCCTTTCAAATTGATGCCCCAACTCATATCGTCCCAAGAACGTATCTAAAAAATTCCCAACTAATATTATCAAAGGCTTTCTCTGCGTCAACAAAGAATAGTGCCAGATCTCTATTTGGATCTTTTTCAGTCACTTCTAATATATTAAGGATTGTCCTCTCATTCTGGTTATGGTGCCTATTTGGCAGAAAACCTGCTTGGTCCTCATAGTGTCTTTGTTAGTATCTGCCTAAATCTGTTTGCTAAAGTTGTCACAACAACAACAATACAAACAGATTGTATTTGTCATGCAATAATACTACAAATTGTCTGCTATATAAAGAATTTGACTGGCTTTCTTGAATGTTACTATCACTCCTTTCATTTTGTACAATAGAATTAACATTGTTGAATAATTTTCTTTTCTGGCAAAATCATCCATGTTTTCTCCTCATTAATAGTACCTCTGGAATACAAATTTTGTTTGGCTGTACAAACTGCTATTATGCTTACCTCTGGAGTTAATTAGAGATTATTAAACATTTTCATTATTCTGGGCAGATTTGTGAATTGTCTCCAAATGACCAATTTCTCTATCTAGGGAATCAAGCAGTATCAGTTTGCCTTTCCTTTTCAGTGGGAGGTCAGGAAAGAACCACAACAAACACTTTAAAATGTCAGTTAAAAGGAAAAACTAGATGAACCATGAACATTGCAAAATAATATTCTGTGTAAACCCATGGTATTCCAGTAGATTTTTTTAAAAAAACCAGTCTTGCTTAATGTTACAGGAATTTCTGAGGAAAACCTTTGGCAATGATTCCACACTTGTTCTGGACATTTTTTAAAAGTAGATCCAAGGTCAGAAGGAGGGCAAGCTTAGCAATTTGTAAATACAACAGAAGTGTTGAAAATGTTGCATCATTTTTTTTTACAAATGC
Organism: Anolis carolinensis; assembly: GCF_035594765.1. Lineage (NCBI taxonomy): Eukaryota > Metazoa > Chordata > Lepidosauria > Squamata > Anolidae > Anolis > Anolis carolinensis. Next base: position 189,869,564 of record NC_085842.1, read on the forward strand.
AAGAACAGCTTTATTATATCAGAAGAAAACATGCATGCGCTGTAGCTAGTATACTGGCAGGGTTTGTAGAGGCCCAGCAGAGATATTGCTATTATTATTATTATTATTATTATTATTATTATTATTATTATAGCTTTAAACTGCTTTTCTCCCATGAATGGGACTCAAAGTGGCATTAGACCACAACAGACACATAATACATAATACAAAACTCCTCATCCCACAATCCAACACATAAACAATGGGCAAATGTGATCCATGAAAAAAATCGTTCAATACTCGCTTCGAAAGTAGGGGGTGCTGGCGCTTCATTTCTAAAGTCATTTCCAAATTTTGAAGCCAAAAAATCTGAAACTTTCAGAAACTTCCAAATCTTTGTATGTACCTTGTTAATGGCATGTGCATGAAAGGAAACATGATTGTCAATAGGAAAATTGAGGGGCTTCTCTCTACCTCATTTTTTGAGCTATCCTAATGAAATTTGCTAGGGTGGTAGAACACATTTACCACTGTTAGCTCACCAAATCTAAGAATGTTTGACTTATCCACAGATTTTTGGCAAATTTTCAAAGTTTTTTTTTTAAATAAAAAAACTTTTTAAAATAATAACAAAAATCTGTTCCTGATTTGGGAGTGTTATTTCCTGTTTCATTGGGTTGTCTTTACTTTGAAAGTCATTGTTCTACTTCAGAAACTTTGTTTTTGTGGCTGAAACTGTTATTTAAAATAATAACAAAAATCTGTTCCTGATTTGGGAGTGTTATTTCCTGTTTCATTGGGTTGTCTTTACTTTGAAAGTCATTGTTCTACTTCAGAAACTTTGTTTTTGTGGCTGAAACTTTGTTAAATTGTTGGACAGAGACTCAACAAACCATAATGTGCTATTTTTATAGGACAATGTCCCTTGTGCAAAGACAAAGTTTTGGTAGCATAATAAAGTTTTCCCATGTTTTTATGACAGAACCAATTAAGAAACGACATTTATCAACAAGGAACAGAAGTCATAGCACACCATCAAACCACTTCCGACAGAGGCCCATCAGCCTCAGAATAAGGAAATCTGTTCCTGACTTGAAAGTGTTATTTCCTATTTCATTGGGTTTTCTGGGGCTGCGAGTGTGTGACTTGCCCAAGATCACCCAGTGGGTTTCCATGGCTAAGTGGGGAAGCAAGCCACAAGTGTAGTCCAACTCTCAAACTACTACACTACACCATGCTTAAGAGCCCCATAAAAACCAACCAGGAAGGGAAGGGGGATTTCTCTCCTGGATAGGAGCAGGTTTAAGATCCCCATAGAAATGCCCCAGGAAGGTAAACAGGCTTTCTCTCTTGGATAGGAGCAAGTTTAAGATCCCCATAGAAATGCCCCAGGAAGGAAAGGGGGTTTTCTCTCCTGGATAGCCAGGAGAGAAAACGCTACAGGCTTGGTTTCTATGGGGCTTTTAAACCCCAATGCTAGCCAGGACATTGGTTGAATTAAAACACTTTCTCATATATCTGAAGGTTATCCAAAAGTATTCCGAGGCATGGGTGCCAACGATTTGAATTAGAAAGTTAAATTCGAAGTGCCAAACCACCTTTTGTGGTTCAGAACCCAAAATAGATACAAATTTATTATGATTAATGACGATTCCGATAAATTTGCCCATGCCTAATAAACAATAAAAAACACTTTATATAAACCCAAATTATAAATTACAATGGTGCTTAAAGGGGAAACACCCAGTCATAAAGATTGTGATGGATGCATTGCTTTGTGACAATATTCTTTGGCTCCAAACTCACAGAATGGTTCCTAGCCCTTCTTATTCTGTGTCACATTCATGAACATTAAAACTTAGCTCACTATTCAACATCTGATTCAATGTGTGTGTTCTAATTGGGATTTTCCAATAGGATTCTAGCCTCCACATGGCACTATTTCTCTTATTTGAAAGAAACTTCTCAGTGGTGTTCCCCTCAAAATAACAAAGCTGGAATTAGGATATTGAAACTGCTGGGGATTTGTGCTATGGTTATTATTAAACAAATGTAACCTCTAAAACCTCCCATTTCTGTTTGGCAGTATCTCAGCAAACCCCTTGAAGGGGTATAACTTCTTGCTTTCAAAATGCAGACCCCTTGTCCAACTTCTTGTTTTCAAAATGGTCCAAAACTGGGAAAATGTAGCAAATGGTGTTTCCCTCATCTTGCCTTGTCTACATCATCAGATGTTACTACGGTGATGAAATTTGATCACTGTAAGATCTTTGACAATATTAATATCAATATTAAATATAATATTAATATAATTCTATTTTTTGGATTCTTGATTGAATCTTGTGAAGCTTTCTTGCTAAAGCACATCCTGCAATAGTATATTTAGGGAGGTAGCTATGTATGTGTAAAATGAGGGCACTGCAATATGAAGTCTTTCCCCCTCAGTGAAAAATTTCCTAAATTGCCTAAACTTTGGACTTACCCAGAAAAAAATCTCTGGCAGTATTGAAACTTTTAATTTCTTTTTGTTTTGATTTTATCTTCATATTTATGGTTTTGGATCCAAACTCTTTCATGGAATATACTGGCTTTTCCCTTCTTCATGTTCTTCTTCATCCTCCTTCAATTGGCTACTTTTCACTTCTAGACTCTTGGAATGTTTCAGATATTGCCTTTCACCAATTTCCACTAAGATTTCTTTTTACTACTCAGGATGTATAGTCAAAACGATAAAAGTGTTTAGCAATATTAAACTAAATTAGCTAAGCATGGGATTATCTTCTTTTATTATTAGCACTGCTCATTCCCTTGCATGCTCATTCTCCTGCATGGGACTAGATGGTCCATGTGGTCTCTTCCAACTCTATTATTCTATGATTTCTGTTGAATTTTCTTACATTAGGCTTCCTGGTTGATGGTCTTCTTAACTACCCCTGGAATAGGATACACAGTGCTATGTGGAATGGAAACAAACATTTTTAAGTGGCTTCCACAAGACCATGGAATGGACAATCTCCACCTCGTGCCTGATATTCATACTGTTTTACATGGTTTTAGAAGATTTGCAGGAATCATCTGTTTTGATTTGTGTTGGACTGCTGTTAGAGTAGATCTGCTGGCTAATCAGATGGTGTTGGCCTACCTCATTTTTGGCACTATTTTATTGTGTTTCTGCGATAATGATTGTATTTCACTTTGAATGTTGCTTTCAGCTTTGGAAAGCTGCAAAAAAAATCAACACACAAATATGTTTATCTTCATAATCATGATCTTCACTCCAATTCCAGAAAACCTCAAATCCCAAAGACTTACTCTCCAGAAGATGTCAGATCCCAAAATCTTCTTTCCAGAAAACTTCATATCCCAAAGTTCTCCACTACTGGCTGCCCACAAATCTAAATGCATAAAGGAATGCCCACAGTAGTATGGACCAGGAGACTGTAAGGGCATGACACATCCCATACTACTCTCCTGCCAAGGTCCTGCTCTTTCAACATCTATCCTTGGATGGATTTCTATTTCTGTTTCAGAGTGCTAAGAACAGATATCGGTTACAATCATTCTCTCCATATTATGAAGACAAAGAAGAAATAATACAAATGACATCTCCACTTTGCATCTTCCTGCATGGACTTTGCCTTCTATTTGATTCTTACTGAGCCATTCAACTTTTTTCATCTCTTCATTGCAGAAGGAGTCACTTGGCTAAAGTCATTGTGAACGGTCCTTAAGATATGGAGGGAAAATATGTCTGGAGGGAGTATATATGTCAGGAGGATTTGGAGGATAAGGAAGGATAACAAAACTGAAGAATTTATATGAGGAAATATGGTAACTTATATAAGAAGGTACGGTAACTGCCACCAATGTGAGGTAATGTCTTTTAACGTAAATGATAAATGGTAAATGGTAATGGCTTTCCCCCAGGCGCAGAGTGAGGTAAGGAGACTGATCTTTATGAACAACAACGAAGTTCAAGTTTATTTGTACATAAGCTTGTGGTTGCAATATATAGACGTTTCAGGATCTTGAGTTACAGTGCAGTCTTATTTGTATGAATACTTCTTAAACAACTTCTCTTCAAAGAACAGTGATCTAACTATCACTTTAACAATCAAGCCGTGGATTGATTTTCCTTTATTTTTTAAAAAACCGACTCCCTCTAGACTAAACTCCCAGTCAGCTTATATCCTCAGCCTTTCCCTGAATGACAATAAGCTGCCGTCTGCTTGTGTGAACAAGCCTCAATTTCCCAGCTTTTCTAAGCTGTCAAAGAGCAACCTCTCTTCAGCTGATTCCAACAGCCCCTAACTTCCTCAAAAGTCGAACAGCAACTAACTTTTTTTTTTTTAAAAAAAGGGTTTAAGCTTTAACTGCCAACTAAGCCATGCCCCCTTTTCCTCCAAAGAGAGGCTATGTTGCTATGGCAACCTGTTGTATACTGTTTCCAGCTGGCTTCTATGCGAGGCCTGCCTTCGTTAATATATAACTCCTTTTTTTCTTTTAACAAACAAATAAAATCATATTAATAATTTCTGTTAACTCATAACATCCTTACAGTCATGTTTCAACAACTCCCATTTGTAACAGTAGAAACTGGCCAAGGGAACTTGGTGGTGTGTTATTGAAATGTCCGCTTTCAAAGAGCTTTACAGATTTGAAATTTGATTAACTTCACCCTTGATTGATTCTGATTACATAAACAAGTGAAAAATGTCATCAGGAATAATTGAATGTCAACAGTAACACTTTCCTCAGAAACCTATTTTTAGAATTAAATAAATTGAAGCTCAACTGGTTTACAAAAAAGAAACAGTTGTTTAGAGCTAGCTGTACTCCTACCGTGTTTCCCCGAAAATAAGACAGTGTCTTATATTAATTTTTGCTCCCAAAGATGCGCTAGGTCTTACTTTCAGGGGATGTCTTATTTTTCCATGAAGAAGAATTCACATTTATTGCTGAACAAAAAAAGTGAACATTTATTATATACTGTACAGTAGTTGTCATCACAAACCAGCATAACCATACAAACTGTGAATCCTATCAAGAATTTCTTGTTACTACCAATATTGCCATGTACAACAATACTCTATGGTACGTACATTTACTGATGCTGAATACTGTGGTGTTCTGTTCGTTGGGCATTCTTCCAAATAAAAACTTTGCTAGGTCTTACTTTCGGGAGATGCCTTATATTTAGCAATTCAGCAAAACCTCTACTAGGTCTTATTTTCTGGGGATGTCTTATTTTAGGGGAAACAGGGTATTTGGAGAGAATTCAGCATTTGCTGATCCTTGAATTGTCCCAAATATATGTAAAGTCACAAACCAGAAGGAAGGTTCAGTTGGAAGACCTAATTCTCCAAGGAGTGGAAGTGTTTGTTCCCTTAAAATCAAAAATAAGGGCTTAAAGGCTCCTCTTATAATCATATGCTGAATTTTAACTCTGTTTACTCTGAACTAGTTATCCACTCAGAATTACTTTCAAGGAGAAGTTTTCTATTTAGGAGTTTTTCCAAAAAGAATAGCAGAAACCAATAGCAAAATACCCAAGAGCCAAACCCACTCACAGCAGGTATCTCACTGGGGCTTCATAAAACTACTCAGAAAGAAAATACTACCCATTGTGTTATATGAAATAAACCACTTATACATGATGTCTACCTCATTATATTGAAGTCCCATGTAAAATGACTCAATCATGCCTATTTGCAATCTGCAAACCTCTTTTTGACATAACTTGGATATTTTGCATTTAGAACTAATTTTGGTAGCATTCGCTGAAGCAGTGCTTTTAGGAATAGTACTTTAGCAACGGTAGAAAAGGATGTCTCTTTGTTTTGGATTTTAGGACACTTTTTAAATCAACATATCTGCCATAAAGCCCACTTGCATCAATATAATCTATTACAGGGAACTCTGTGACATATTCCAAAGCATTATAATTAGAGTCCTTGATGAGTATTTACTTGAACTATTTTGCCTCATAGTGACTCATTGAATTAGGAATGGGCAGTGAAACATACTAACACCTTCCCATGACTGCAGATAGTTGACTGGAAAGCTGCATTTCATGGAACCTTATCAACCAATACTGATGTCACTGGGGAAACACACTTTGTAAACCATTAGCAAATATAATTCCTTTGAATAATAATGGCTGCAATCTGATATGGGTCAGTGTATCATACATTGAGATAGACTCAGTTTCTGAGTCTCTTTGAACATGATTCTGAATGGATCCTATTAGATGATGGCTGTCCCATTCTGTCAGCAACCAATTGGAACCTATCTGAAAAATGTGACAGAAATTGCGTAAGTGCACACAAGCTTCTAATCATGTTTTTTTATTTAATATGTTTCTGAGGTGCTGTTTAGTAAAACCAGTACGTATCCCATCAGCTGAAATCTCATGAAAATGATAGTTCGAGATTTTCAGGCTACATGACTGCACAATATCATAATTTTTTTTAAAAAAAGTTATGTGGGGAGGCATTCTAATGGATTGGGAAGAGCCAACCTTCTGTGGTGTGATGAGTCTAAGTGGAGCAGTTTTAAAATGTAAGAACTGGATGTGATGGGGTAAGTATGCATCTTGTCTGAATACAGTATACATCCAGTCCTTAAAAAAATGGGATGCACACTGATATAAATGGAGTATATCCCAATGTGATACAGTCCTAGGTCCACACTCTTCTAGGCTTAATTACCCCATTTAATTTCTTAATTACTGAACAATCTTTGAGTCTCCCAACATGGCCATTCCATGCTTTGAGGGCAGGTGCAGAGAAATCCCTTATTATGTACCCATAGCCAGACATAAAACATTTGTGTTAACACTAAGAACCCTGGGTAATCTTGGAAGACCTCAATGCAGCAATTATTATTACAGTAGAGTCTCACTTACATAAACGGGCCGGCAGAACGTTGGATAAGTGAATATGTTGGATAATAAGGAGGGATTAAGGAAAAGCCTATTAAACATCAAATTAGGTATGATTTTATAAATTAAGCACCAAAACATCATGTTATACAACAAATTTGACAGAAAAAGTAGTTCAGTATGCAGTAATGCTATGTAGTAATTACTGTATTTACGAATTTAGCACCAAAATATCACAATGTTTTGAAATCATTGACTACAAAAATGTGTTGGATAATCCAGAACGTTGGATAAGTGAGACTCTACTGTATTATTATTATTATTATTATTATTATTATTATTATTACAATGGCCCAGAATTGTACCATTTTCAGTTCCATTTTTGATGGACCCTCCTATTCTGTTTTCCAGAAGAATCCAGAAATTGGGGGGAGGGGGTGTCTTAGAATAATAGAATCAAAGAATAGTAGAGTTGGAAGAGACCTCATGGGCCATTCAGTCCAACCCCCTGCTAAGAAGCAGGAAATCGCATTCAAAGCACCCCTGACAGATGGCCATCGAACCTCTGTTTAAAAGCCTCCAAAGAAGGAGCCTCCACCACAGTCCGGGAGAGAGAGTTCCACTGCCGAACAGCCCTCACAGTGAGGAAGTTCTTCCTGATGTTCAGGCGGAATCTCCTTTCCTGTAGTTTGAAGCCATTGTTCCGCGTCCTAGTCTGCAGGGCAGCAGAAAACAAGCTTGCTCCCTCCTCCCTATGACTCCCCCTCACATATTTGTACATGGCTATCATGTCTCCTCTCAGCCTTCTCTTTTGCAGGCTAAACATGCCCAGTTCTTTAAGCCGCTCCTCATAGGGCTTGTTCTCCAGACCCTTAATCATTTTGGTCGCCCTCCTCTGGACGCTTTCCAGCTTGTCAACATCTCCCTTCAACTGCGGTGCCCAAAATTGGACACAGTATTCCAGGTGTGGTCTGACCAAGGCAGAATAGAGGGGGAGCATGACTTCCCTGGATCTAGACACTATACTCCTATTGATGCAGGCCAGAATCCCGTTGGCTTTTTTAGCTGCCGCATCACATTGTTGCCTCATGTTTAACTTGTTGTCCACGAGGACTCCAATATCTTTTTCGCACACACTGCTGTCAAGCCAGGCATCCCCCATTCTGTATCTTTGCTTTCCATTTTTTCTGCCGAAGTGAAGTATCTTGCATTTGTCCCTGTTGAACTTCATTTTGTTAGTTTCGGCCCATCTCTCTAGTCTGTCAGGGGAAAAAAGAAGAGGAGGAGCCACTACTGCCAGATTTGCGAGGCCATTCACATGCCCCATCGCCCCTATTAACTGAAAGACTGCTTTTGATACATTCCATTTGAGGCTTTGGCTGGGTCCTGCCCAGTCTCTTTTCAGTGATCCAGCTGCCAGATGCTGAATTTTTGAAAATCTCAAATCACCAAATGGAATTCTGCACACCTCTATTATTTAGCATCAGGACATAAGGGACATAGCTGCTACTGCAATCCTGCCCACTTTCCAGAAAGCACTGAATGGACATGTAGACGGTTGCAGAGGCTGTTCTGTTGGGGATCTGAGGAAGAAGGACGAAAATACTAATCCCTGCAGCAACCCAGAAAGAGCATTGGACAAAGGAAAGAAACAAACACGTGCCTAGCAAAATTCCACACATTATTTCTCTTTCAATTAACTTGGCAATTTGTACACTGTTTGTACATTATGAACTACATATTATATATTACAATTTACAGCATTATCATTTAGCAAATTTTAATGAATATTTGTTTCAGAATAGAAATATAAAGGCACATCCTAATTTATTTTGACAAAACATTGTAGAATTAAGGCATCTTTGTGTACTTATGCTATTCTCCTCACAAATACCCTTGCATAGTTGACAGAGAAATATTGTGTAAGCAAATAAACAAGTTATAAAAATGCAATTTACAAACATACCCACATTAGTAATTGAAAATACCAAAGCATCTTTGACACAAATTGATATATTTCTTCTGAACCAAAGCAATTTTGTATACATTTTAATGGTCCATGAGGAATTTAACATTATGTAATCCTTATGATTATTTTCTGTACATAAATGAAAAACTGAGGGTAACTTTATTTTGCTGTTTTATATTATGTAATGAATAGACTCACTAGATCAAATAGAGTTGCATATGTTTGTTGTTACAGAACCTCTGTTGATTTCAATGCACATTTCATAATTCAGAGAATTTCAGCCAGAGAAGCAAATCCACAGACAACACAACAAATGACAAAAAGATGTTCTTTGAATGGAACTGATTTCGTTCCACTGAAGTGAGAATCACTTAGCTTTTTAATTCAGATTCTTCAGAACCTTATAGATCAGTCTTTATCAGACTTACAATTTCAACCAGGGGAAGTGGTGTAACCACAAGAACTTTTAAAATGAGTTTCTACTGAAAGGCCTAAGTCAAAGCTAGAGAGCACCTGGCGAATCAATGAAATTCACCAAAGTTTTCAGCAACTTTCCACTTATTCAGTGAACCAGCTCTAGATATCAACCATCATTTTTTATGCGTGTGTTTTAATTTTGAACTTGCAAATAATTGAGGAACTCCTGAAATTTGGATAATTTTTGAGGAATAAAAACAGGAGAATTTAGTAGGTTCACTGGCAAGTACTTTCATACAGTGATGAAAACAAAGATGCTATGCCAGTGGTTTAATATCCATTTATTGAAGGTAATGTTGTCTGTGCCATAATGACACTTAAATAGGTCATACAAAGATAATCCTCAAATAGTTTTGACGATCTTGATTTACATAAAGAAATGATAGTGTTAGCCTCACATAGTTTACATGCTATGTCTTATAATCAGATGGGATTATATTTAATTTATACATTTCCGATTAATAAAAAAATGATACATTCAGAGTTAATCCCTGCTCATTAAGCGTACTTTTAGGAAGCGCTTCCTATTACATGTTCTCCCATGTGATTATATGGGGTACAGGTTGAAATGCCCAATTGTTAATGAGACCGTGTGGTTCAAAAAATGTTTTTTCTGGTGAAATAAGATCGTCCCTTGTGACTGCTGATTATTGTTTCAGTTCTTCAGTTCTCTTTCTGTGGATTCTGCTTTTTTGCACCAGGACGGACAAGCCGTGTTCTTCTCCGTGGTGATCCTGTTGACCCAACCCAAAATTATTAAAGTTAAAAATGTTCCAAATTAATTCATTACAAATTTTAATATCTTCTCCGCAAATCAATAAATATGGGAAAGTTCAGGAAAGTTCAGGAATGCAGTGGCTGATGGTGGGGGTTCTGGGAATAGTTATTTATCAAGCTCTGCAGAGCATCAAATTTCCAGTCCCCTAGCTCAACTGATTCTTTCCTAGAGATGATACTCCCTCATTTTAGTCGTCATGGATCAGAAGAACTAAATTTTCTTCTGTGACAATCTTCTTAGAATGTTATTTCATTATATAATGGATGTTCAATCCAGCATATACAAAATCTGCATTTAGTGGAAGAACATTTCATATATCTCTGACATAAAACATTTTTTCCTGTGAATACCAGTTAACGCCAAACTTTGGAAGTCACCAGTAACCAGAGCTTGGGGAAATTACTGTTTGCATGACAACTTCCACAGTTGCACAGTCTGCAGCTTACTGTGGCGGGGGAATTGGGTTATTGTTCAAAATGTAATGCCTCCAAGCTGTATATATAAATAATTAATTACTTGTAGCTACTGTATAGATTTGTGCACAAGACAATTTTTTGGCAAAATATCAATCCCCAAAAAGGTCAATTTATTCTCAGTGGTGGACACACTCTTTTATCTCTACCATTTAGTGTACTTGAAGTGGAGCAGAGAGGCAAGATGATTTTGAATTCTGCTCCTGTCTTCTGGAGTACTAGCTATCCCTTCCAATTTGGTGTAATCTGCAAACTTGATGATCATGCCTTCTAACTTTTCATCTAAGTCATTAATAAAGATGTTGAACAGAACTGGGCCCAGGATGGAACCCATGGCACTCTACTCACTTCTTTCTAGGATGAAGAGGAAGCATTGGTGAGCACCTCTTGGTTCATTCACTTAATCAATTACAGATTCACCTAACCATAGTTTTGCCTAGCTCACATTTGGCAGGTTTGTTTGCCAGAAGGTCATGGGGGACCTTGTTGGAGGCCTTACTGAAATCCAGATATGCTAAATCCATGGCATTCCCTGTGTCTACTCAGCTTGTAACTCTGTCAAAAAAAAAAAAACCAGATTAGTCTGGCATGACTTTTTTTTTTGATAAATCCGTTAATTATGAGTGATGACCGCATTTGTTTTTAAGTGTTTGCAGACCGCTTCCTTAATTATCTTTTCCAGAATCTTGCCCGGTATCGATGTGAGGCTGACCAGATGGTAATTGTTTGGGTCATCCTTATTTCCCTTCTTGAAGATAGGACAACATTTGCCCACCTCCAATCTGCTGGAAATTGTCCTGTTCTCAAAGAACTCTAACAGATTATTGCCAGTGGTTCCAAAATGACTTCCACTAGTTCCTTCAAAACTCTTGGATGTTGTTGATCTGGCACTGGGGACTTGAATTTGTTTAGAGTGGCCAGGTATTTCTGGACAAGTTGTTTCCCTATTTGGGGTTGGATTTTCCTCTAATCCTTCATCGACTTCATGTTGCTGAGATTGAGGACAGCTTTCTTTGTGTGAGAAGACCGAGGCAAAGAAGGCATTAAGTAGTTCTTCCTTTTTCCTATTCCCTGTCAGCATTACCCCATCTTCTCCTCACAGAGGCCCTATCACATCCTTGCTCTTTCTTTTTCTACCGACGTATGTGCAAAGAAGCCTTTATTATTTTTAATGTCCCTGCACTTAAGCCTTGCAACAGGAGTTATTTGTTTGAATTCTTCTTTTGTGATTTCTCCCTTTTTCCACTTCTTGTGCATGTCTCTTTTGAGTCTTAGCCCAGTTAGAAGTTCTTTGGACATTCATTCTGGTTTCTTTGCACTTGTCTTGTTTTTTCTCTTTGTTGGTACTGTTTGCAATTGCGCCTTGAGTATTTCACTCTTGAAAAACTCCTGTCCATCCTTAACTCCTTTGTCTTTTAGTATTGCCATCCACTGAATGCTATTTCTTTCATTTTTTGGAAGTCAGCTCTCCTAAATTCCAGAATGTGATTTTGTCTTGTCTTCGTTTTGGGTTTTTTTTGAGCCGACCCAGGATTTTATCATAGTATATTTATTGTATGTTGACCCATGACTTGTTTTATTGTTGATCAATTGTTTTATTGTGATGTTTTTATATTGTTTGTGACCTGGGCTTGGCCCCATGTAAGCCACCCTGAGTCCCTTCGGGGAGATGGGACGGGGTATAAAAATAAAATTATTATTATTATTATTATTATTATTATTATTATTATTATTATTATTATTAGTTTTGGCCTTCCTTTGTATGGCAAACTGCAGGAGCACATGGTCACTTGCCACTAAGAATCTGACCACTTCGATTGCACTGACCTTATTTATTTATTTATTTACCCTATTTATACCCCTTTCTCTATTCTGATGGGGACTCAAGGTGGCTAACATATGGCAATTATTCAATGCCTTGGCACATACTAAATAAGCTTAAATAGATCAATTAAAATTAATACATATTAATATTTAAAAACATTACATTCAATATTAAAATCACATCTTCCAAACTTGTAGTCTGAGGCCATTCCGTAATCATTGCACATGTACCAAACCCTTGTCTCCTCTACCTTCCGAACTATAAAATTGTCTGCAAAGCAAGAGAAAATTTTGTTGGGCTTTGCACTCTTGGCCAAGTTTGTTTTCCAGCAAATATCGGGATAGTTGAACTCGCCCATGACTACTATATCTCTTCTTTGTGCCTGCTTGGTCAACAGTTGACAAAAGGCTTCATTGAGTTCTTCATCCTGGCTCGGTGGTTTGTAGTAGACACCCATGACAAGACCTTTTTGAGTCCAAGTTCCATTGATTCTTATCCAGATGCTTTCAAGCTGGTTTCCCAGATTGCAGTCTTGCATCTCATCTGCGGCATAACTGTTTTTCACTTTTAAGGCTACATTCCAGTGATAGGAGTCATCCCACCAGGCTTCAATGATGCCTATGATATTGTAAATGTGGAGTTCATCTTGTTTATTTCCCATGCTCTGTGCATAAGTGAAAAGACACAAAAGCCCCTGGGATCTTCCCCTGAGCTGTTTATTTGGGGTTACTGTGCTCTCACTGCTTGGTCCTTATTGTGTTTTCTGAGCCTGTTATTGACCTGTACTATTTTTCTGGCCTTTGCAGTCTGCGTCTTACAATGGGGATGAGGGATGAAAAGACCACCTGTACATTACCCTGCTTTAGCTTTGTTCTGAGAGCTCATAAATTGTTTGTGAACTTTTGAAAAGTATGCCAAGCAGTGTAATTTGTTCCTACATGAAGCAACAAGAAATTGCTGTTGTTTTTCTATTAGCAAAGAAAGTGTAATAGCGGGCTGTGTGATGTGGAAGTCCATCTTTGACATTTGGCAGGAAAGAATGTTGCCCTGCTGCTGCTCCTGGAGAAGTTACAGGGCCGGGTCAGTGGGGGATATCTTTTTGGTAATTTTTTTAAGGGAGATTTTATTTCTAGAAAGAGAAGAAATTCCTAAAAATCAGGGGATGACCCAAATGTTATGAAACTTGGTGGGCCAGCAGTGGTAGATGTGTCCTCCAACAGTGGCCATTTTCATCACAATAGCCCTAAAAATGACAGGGAGCTCATGAAGTCCTCCCTCATTGCCGCAAATGGACCAGATCTAGACGTATTTTTCAGCTACGGACAGAAAACGGGATGCACACAAAAATGGATCTGCAGGTCACCTGAAATCCAGATAGCAGAAATGGCTCAAAGTTCAGTTGAAATACACAAGTCTAGTAAGGAGCACAAAGCTTAAGCAGTCAGTCTCTATTAAAAATGGCCACTGCTTCTCTGTCAGAACCCTGCTACTAGAGCCTGGATGTGGCTCTGAGTTTCAGGGTCACTGACATTGATAAGACACCTGCGGCTCAGGACTCGGAGAAGAAACGGCTGCTGGACTTGGCGGGGAATTTGCGCGGGGTTTTACTGAGCGGGAAGAGACTTTTCAAATGAGGGGAGGGTATATAAAGGATGGTTGGCCGGAGCCTCCCATTCTTGGCTTTTTTGATGTTCATGTTTCCTACAGTAAAAGTTTCTGGTGATATCACAGAGAGTCTCGTGTGTTCATTCAGGAGCGGCTGTGGTGAGCTGACACTAAGCCAAGAATACGGACACCATCCCGCTGTAGCGGTGAGGTGTAACATGCAAGTGGAGGATGAAGAGCTCTTGGGCGCAGGAGGAGGAAGGTCGGAAAGGGCCACTCCCGAGCCGGACGCTGAGTTCCACCAGCTGGCGGCCCTGGCGTCATCCACCGCTTATGCCCAGCCAAATGGGGTAACCCAGAGGCGTGGAGTGGTGCGGGGAGACAGCACCGGAGGAGAGGAAGGTTCACCTTCCCCAGGCCCACAAAGGATGGTGTTTCTGGAGGAGAGGATGTCGGCGATGGAGACCACCCTGGCAGTGATGTCGAGGGCGATGGAGCGCCTGGCGTTTTTGGCGGAGCCAGAGAGAGGAAGGGAACTTCGGGCTGGCTCAATGTGGGACGTGAGCGTGGGAAGCGGCCAGGGCTTTGCAGACCTCCCAGCACCGAAGGGAAGGGAAATGCGAAAGGAGCCCGGCGCCCGGCCCAAGACCCAACCAAGCCTGACGCAGGTGGAGGAGAGTGACGACGAAGGGGAAAAACCTCCGAGAATCCCAGCTACGCTCCCAGCTGAGACCCTGGTGCCCCTGGCGAATGCCGGGCGTGGCACAGGGCCAAGAGAAGCAGCAGCGGGGCCCACTGGTCCGCAAGGGGGCTTGCGACGGGCGGAGGATTGGGGATTGCCACCACAGGGACCCCTACCAAGACGAGAGGAACTAAGGATCGAGTTTGGGGGAGAGTCCTCTGAACTGGATTTTTTCCTGACCACGGTGAGGGGCTATATGGAGGACAATGCTCACACTTTTAGAACGGAATCCAGCCGGATACGGGCCATTGGTGCAGTGTTGAAGAGGGGAGCGGCTAGCTGGTACGTTCAGCTGCACGCGCGGCGCGACCCATGTCTGGGGTCACTCCGACGCTTTATGGGGGCCCTGGAGACCCGTTTCCGAGATCCACTGGAACAGATCCGGGCGAGGGAGAAGTTGAAGACCGTCTCCCAGGGGCAGAGGTCGGTATCTGAGTATGCGGAGGAGTTCCAATGCCTCGCCGAAAAGGTGCCGGAATGGTCTGCAGTAACAAAGATAGAACTCTTCAAAGAGGGTCTCAGGCGGGAGATCCTCTCCTGGGCGGTGCATCGTGATGAGCCTGACACACTGCGCGGATGGATTCAGCTGGCGGGGCGCGTCGAGACATCGCTGGCCCAGGCGAGGAGGCACCGAGGAGGGCTACAGCAGCGGCCGCAGATGAAAGAGGGGAGCCGGAAGGAGGGATCAGCCCCAGCCGGGAGGAGAGCGGAGCCGACAGGGAACGTGAGCGCCAGCAGGAGTGGCTGCTTTGTGTGCGGCCGGTTGGGCCACAGAGCTGCCGAGTGCTGGCAGAGAAAAGGGGAAAGCGGAGGCCTGCCCAAACCAAGAGCCGTGGCAGGAAAACGCGCCGAGGAAGAAACACCGATGAGGCACCATTCGGGGGGGTTGGTAAGTCAGGACAAAGCTATGATAGTGGTCCCCATTCAGCTTGAAAATGGCAGCAAACAAGCAACCTGCAAAGCGTTTGTGGATTGTGGATGTTCCAGGAACATCATCTCCCCTGAATTAGCCGAGGGATTGGGATGCGAAAGAACGAACCTAGAATCCCCAATAGCTTTTTCGCAGTTGGACGGATCCACAGCATCGGGATCGTTAGCTAAGTACAGTGCCGAAGATGTAAAGTGTAAGATAGGGAGTTGGGAAGGAAAGGTGTCATTTGTGATATCACAAATAGCCAGCTATAATGTTATACTAGGCATGCCGTGGCTGGGGCAGGCCAACCCGCAAATCAACTGGGAGGATAAGAGCATGATCTTCAGGATGAATTTGGAAGAAGGGAGCCAGGAAGGGGAGAGGGAGCCAGGGAAAAGGGGGGAGGAAGACTCTATCAGAATAGCAGATCTGGCAGATAAATTACCCCCAGAGTATCGGGATTTTGTGGACGTGTTTGATGAGAAGGAAGCAGACAATTTCCCACCGAAGCGGAGAGTTGAAGTGAAAATAGAGCTAGTCCCAGGAGCAGAGCTTCCCAAGGCAAAAATATACCCGATGTCCGCTAGGGAAAAGGAGGAACTGAGAAAATACATTGATAAAAACCTAGCGAGGGGTTTCATAGAGCCTTCAAATTCCCCTTTAGGGGCGCCTGTGTTGTTCAGGCGGAAAAAGGACCAAACGCTGAGGCTCTGCATTGACTACAGGGGCCTAAATGCAATCAGTACTGTAAATAAATACCCCCTACCCTTAGTGAAGGACTTGATCGCCCAGTTATCGGAAGGACAGATATTCACTAAATTGGACTTAATTGAGGCCTACCATAAATTGCAGATCAAACCAGAGGACAGGTGGAAGACGGCCTTCTCCTGCGCATTCGGATTATTCAATTATCGTGTGCTCCCCTTCGGTTTGTGCGGGGGAGGGGCCGCGTTCATGCAATTAATCAACGAAGTATTGCATCCATTGTTGTACAAGGGAGTCTTTATTTTTTTAGATGACATATTGATAATGTCTCGGACTAAGGAGCAACACGTAGAACTAGTCAGGGAAGTCCTACAAAAGTTGAGGGAAGCGAAACTGTATGCGAAGCTTGCCAAGTGCGAGTTCAATAAAGACCAGATAGACTTTCTGGGGTATAGGATTTCCTCCCAGGGAGTGGCGATGGACCCTGCGAAGGTGGAAGACGTGAGGGGGTGGGAAGCCCCCAAAACACGGAAGCAGCTGCAATCCTTCCTAGGGTTCGCAAACTTCTATAGAACATTTATCAAGGACTTTGCGCGCCTCACTTTGCCATTAACGGATTTGTTAAAAACTAAAGGCAGGGGAGAAACAGCCAAAGTGAAGGCCCCAGGGGCCAAACTGACATGGACAATAGAATGCCAGGAAGCTTTCGAAGCCCTTAAAAAGCGTTTTACTGAGGAACCTGTCCTACAGCACCCTGATATGTCTAAGGCCTTTGTATTACATTGCGATGCGTCAGACCGGGCATATGGGGCAGTTCTGCTGCAGAAAGACGAGGGGGGGAACCTGAAGCCATGTGGCTATCTGTCAAAAAAGTTTAGCGATACAGAAAAAAACTGGCCGATTTGGGAGAGAGAAGCCTTAGCGATTCTAAAAGCACTAGAGTGCTGGAGACACTTTCTGGAAGGAAGTGGAACACCGTTTGAGGTGTGGACTGATCATAGAAATTTACAGTATCTAAGATCCCCTCGTAAACTATCAGCGAAGCAAATTAGATGGGCCCAATATTTCAGCCGTTTTGATTTCAGACTCAGATTCTTCCAGGGGAAACATAACATACTCGCTGACGCTCTCTCTCGGATGCCTCAGCACGGGGGAGGAATTCAGGAATCTGAAGGGAGCCTGTTCCTAGATAAGCAGTGGGGCCTGGCAGTACTAACTCGAGCACAAGCGGCCAAAGAAAACAAACGTACTGCCATTTCCACGGGGGGAGGAGAAATATGGGAGGAAGAGTTGAAGCGAGCGTATGGAATGGACAAATGGTTACAAACTAACAAAGAAAAGGGAGAATTGTGTGGGGATTTGGTGTTTGTAAATAAGAAATTGTATATTCCTGAATGTTTAAGACGAGAAATGTTAAGGAAGTGCCACGATAACAAGGGTGCGGGTCATCTAGGCCCCACCAGGACTATTAAACTGTTGGCCAAACAATGCTGGTGGCCCGGAATGAGGAAAGACGCCAGGGGGTACGTCACGCAGTGTGAATTATGCGCAAAGGGAAAAACACCACCGGGGAAGCCCCAGGGGCTATTGCAGAAGGTGGTGGAGCCCATGAGGCCATGGGAATGCGTGGCCATGGATTTTGTAGGCGAACTACCCCCCAGCAGAGGCCACAGATACATTTGGACAATATTGGACCTATTCTCAAAACAGGCACACTTTGTGGCCCTGCCAAAACTCCCCTCAGCTGAAAAACTTGCTGATTTGTATGTGAAGCATGTATATCGCCTACATGGGTGTCCCGACAAAATAATTAGCGACCGGGGAGTCCAATTTACGGCAAAATTTTGGGGAAAATTCTTACAGCTGTTAGGAGCAGAAAGGAACCTGAGCTCGGCTTTTCATCCCGCAACCAACGGGGGGGTCGAACGTACCCAACAGACACTGTGCCAATTCTTGAGGATGTACACCAATTATAGACAGGACGATTGGGCGGACCTTCTACCGTTTGCTGAGATGGCTTTTAACGGGGCCGTACATTCGGCCACAGGTCGTGCCCCATTCGAAATAGTATACGGACAGGAGGTGGCACCTTTCCCCAGGCTACCCGAGTGGAAGGAAGGAGAGGGCCAGACCGACAAGGAATGGCCGGCCAAAATTAAGCAAGGGTGGCAGACCGTGGTGGAGGCATTGCGGGAAACACAAAAGAAGTACAAGCTCTTTGCAGATCGTAGGCGCCGAGAGGGGGACAAATTGGGCGAAGGGGATCTGGTTTGGCTGAGCACAAAAAACCTGAAATTGGGGTTCCCATCTAAAAAATTGGCTCCACGCTATATAGGGCCGTTCAGGGTAGCAAAAAGAATAAACGAAGTGACCTATGAGCTGAGGCTACCTAAGGACCTAGGAAAGGTACACCCGGTATTCCATTGCAGCCTGTTAAAAAAGTATAAAGGAACTCTGGACAGCGGAGAACAATAGTTGTGTTTAATCTTTTCCTTCCAGGACGAAGGGGAGGAGGACGCCATGTCAGAACCCTGCTACTAGAGCCTGGATGTGGCTCTGAGTTTCAGGGTCACTGACATTGATAAGACACCTGCGGCTCAGGACTCGGAGAAGAAACGGCTGCTGGACTTGGCGGGGAATTTGCGCGGGGTTTTACTGAGCGGGAAGAGACTTTTCAAATGAGGGGGAGGGTATATAAAGGATGGTTGGCCGGAGCCTCCCATTCTTGGCTTTTTTGATGTTCATGTTTCCTACAGTAAAAGTTTCTGGTGATATCACAGAGAGTCTCGTGTGTTCATTCAGGAGCGGCTGTGGTGAGCTGACACTTCTCTGCTCCAGCTCATGCACCCATACTGGTGGATGTGTTATATTCTCTAGACTTCCCCACATTGCTGCAGAACATCACTTGAGTGGAAATAGAGGGTAATGGGATGGGAGCACTTCTCGCCTCTGCTTTTTGTACCTGTCTGCACACTGTGTCTGAAAAAGAGACAGCTCCCTTTTTTGCTCTTCTCTCCCCATGTTTTTCCAGGCTACATTCTCATTCTTTTCCTCTTATTTATATTCCCTTCCCTTTCTGCATTACAGATGCAGAAATTTAAAATCATCAATGTAATGTACACTTCTCAGTTAAATAGAGCCTCTCCTTCTCTTTAACTCTTCATAAGTACCTTTGAAAAGAAAGGAAAATTGGTTGCTACGTGTGCTTAGATTTTACCCTTGACTTATCCATGGATCTTAGCAAAATCCATAACTTTGGTCTCCTTAACTTATGCATAAGAGTAGAAATTATCTTAAAGAACAAATGTAACATATACACCCTTCTTACCTTGCGTCCTTCTAGATGTTTGTACTCTCCTTACAGGTGTTTCTTTAAAAAAAAAACATTATTTATTATAAGGGTTTGTTGCAGACAATAAACACTCATGCTAACATTTTTTTTTGTAATTAAATTATTTCTTAAAGTTGACTTTTCAGTACATTGAGGTTATAACTATATAAATGCACATATTTTACCAGTTCTAGGATAATGGTGTTAGTGTATCTTATTCAATAGAGACGAAATGCAATTCTAAAATACTACTTAACTGACTTGATGGCCCATAATCACCTTCCAACTCCCTGAGTTTATGACTCTGTGTTCATATTGGCCAGAGAACCACCAGTCTAACCTCAACTGTAAAACATGTCTGCTTGTGACTTATAATAAATGAAATGTAAGTAGTTGTGTCATAACCATTCTATTACATACTTCCAGGTCATACAGAATGTTGGCTACAAGGTCAACACATGCCCCCCACCCCAACCTTTCTCTTCTTCCAATTTTATAATTCTAGAAAAGGGTTCTAGTCCAAGAAAGAAGAAAATGTGAAAAAACAGTTGACATTTTATGTCTTCTTCCTCCTCCTCTTCTTCTTCTTCTTCTTCTTCTTCTTCTTATTATTATTATTATTATTAACACCCTGATTTATGTCTCCTAAAAGAGACTCGAATCAGCTTAACATAAAAGCAATAGCTGATGTCCATTATCCATAGAGAAAGATACAAGAAATAATTGACAAGTCTGCACTTATTGTTTGCATTGGAATTGAAATTGTCATTTTTGAAATATACTGATCATGATCAATCAAGAATTTCAGCTGTGACATGATATCTACAGCAAGAATTGTTACCATCTAATAAATATAACACAGATTTTCAAGCTGGACATGTAACTAGGCAGGAAACTGTAGCAAGGGGATTTGGCCTTAAAAAATTCCATGAAAATAATCATAAAGCTTTATCGAGAACAACCATTGGCTATGTGGTTGGTTTCATAGAACTAACCTTCTAGATGAATTTTCTTTATTTCTGTCTCAACAACCTTTGGCTCTCCCTGAATTACTTTAGTAACCTTGGTGTACTCAGATCCAGCTATGATAAACATTAAAAACAACAATCAATTAAGAAGCAGATAGCATTTTGACAGAAAAACAATCCAGACCATGTATATCCCTAAAACAACTAAGGCTGGATACAGCTGCATTATAAGAACTGACTGTTCTGTGACATCATCTGTTTTAGGGATAGAAGCTATGCACTGTCATCTCCTGCCATATCCCACAAAATGTACAAAAGGACTTGCACATCTGTACATTCAAATCATGACCATTTCGGGGTTCTATGTCACAACTTGCAAACAGCTTGCTGTGTTGCCTTGGGCAAGGGTAACATTTCCTCTATGGGCTTGTGGCATTTTCAGTTGGAAAGGGGGGAAATCTGGATGAAGTCCAAAATGCCAGTGAGCCAATAATAGCAACCTCTAAATATTTTGAGGTGTGTGTGTCTGCACCAGTGCATGTGTGTGTATCACACATGCACACATTACACTGATTCTGAAACAACTGCATTGGCTACCAATAGAACATTGGATCTCTTACAAGATACTGGTCCTAACATTTAAAGCTCGAAATGGCCAAGGACCATTATATCTTAGGGACCGCCTCATTCCTTTTATTCATCAGTGGTCACCTCGATCCTCCCAGGAAAATCTCCTATACGTACCGGGCCCTAGGGAGGTACACCTGGAAGCTACAAGGCGTAGAGCCTTTTTGACCTATGCTCCAATTCTGTGGAACTCATTGCCTCCATATGTTAGAGCAATGTCGGAGTTGCAACCTTTTGTAAAAGTGCTCAAGACTTGGCTGTTTGGTTGTGCATTTAAGTAAATCAGATCTAATTTGCCAAATAGTCACTGTTGAATGTTTTTATGTTGAATGTTTTTATATTGTGGAATGATATTTTAAATTGTAAGTCGCTCGGAGCACTCTGGTGGAGAGCGACTAATTAAGAAATAAAGTGAAGTGAAGTGAAGTGAAGATAAGGGCATGTGATGGCAGTCTGTGGGAAAGGGTCTAGAACAGTGGTTTCCTAACCTTTGCTCCTACAGGTATTTTGGACTTTAGCTCCCACAATTCCTAACAGCTAGAAAGCCAGAGGACCAAAGACGGAGAACCACTGATCTAGAAAAATTAAAGTGGGGTGAGAAAACTAAGCATCAACAATGGAGGCAGTGCAATTGATAGGCTGACTCACCGAGTCCAAAATAAATAAAGCAAAACAACCGAGTACATTACAAAGTAAACAAGGTAAACATAAGTTGTCAAATCATTCAATGAGGTAAGATTTCTACTTCCTGACAACAAATATGCCAAAAAGTTGTGGTCTCTGTTACGATAATTCTTTCTTGGTTTCTTTATATCCAGACAATGTTTTTGTTGTGCAGTCAACAACCACAAAGCCTTAGCCTTTGCATAGAAAAATGATCTTTTGTAGAAAATACTATTTTCTTAATAGTTTGCTCCACAGTGTTGCTTTTTCACAAATAAGATGCCATATAGGAATGGCTGTGGCTGGAACATTAGTTTGAGCTCTGCAAATGCATTCCAGACTATGGTTGAAACCTGGGCTTCCATATTTAGGTCTGAGTACCTGTGCAAGAATTGTAACTCAATCCTTCCTTATTCCCTATTTATTCCTGTACTACTGTTTTCTGCACTAATATCCCTATACAAGACTTTCAGATGTTAGTAACATCATTCATTCATTCCTGATGAAGAATTTGAAATGATGCACTGCCAGAATCAAGTTTTCCACAACTGGCCAATGTAATGGCATGAAAATTGATGCCTTTCAGTACTTTTTATTTGTGATCTTTGTGATCTCCTTTCTCCAGGTTCTTTATACAATTCTTATGCACGACTCCCACTGCCCCCACCCCAATTCCTGATTAATTCTGCCTGATATTTCAAGATCTGGCTCAATGAAGAGCCAGTTGACTATGATTGATATTGCAATCTTCCGAATTTGCCACTTAGTTAATCATAGCAAAACTAAAGTGGATTCGTTTCATTTGGAGCAACAAAAACATCTGTAGCTTGAAGTTTACAAGGCGTGTCTTTGATAAACTTAGCCAAATATTTTTTTCTTCCTCTCATTATGTATGCCAAATAATTTTGACCTACAAGGATGGATAAAAGATAAAAATTTTAGGCATTACATTTTCAAAAGTTGTACTAGAGGCTTTTTGTGGTATTTCTTGCTGAAGAGTAGACTGTTAAGGTGAAGATGAACAACACAATTCCTGGAACACAGTGTATTCATTATATATGATTTATTAGACTAAGATGCTTTTGGCCAACAAGAGCTGGCAACTCTGCAGCTCATGACAGAATCCTCGCATTGCAAGCACAAGTGGCTGGGTCTGGACACAAAGTCACATAGACTGAAGTAAGTATAAGGACATTGGATGGGTGGTCACTACAGCAGTTTTTTTTTGTTAAGCTTTTGAGTTAGAAGCCAACTGAAAGGTCTTTTGGCCATGGGACAACACTTGCAACTGTTATTATGCTAATCTGGTCTGCCTTTGTACGTGTTTTCATGATGCTACACATAATCATTCTCTGCTTGGTTTCCCATCAGCATTTCTCAGTTACACCCAGTCCCTGCTCCAAACAACAGTTTTCATGATATTCCTATGTCACATCTGCTAATAACATATGCTACTGCCACTGATGTCCTGAGAGTTTGGAAAATTGATAGTGCCAGATTATAATGGTACTACAGTTATTATAAAAAATTTTGAACCTGACAGAATTGGAAACTTCTGACTTTTAACTGAAACAAGTTTACATCAACATGCACCATGCAGCTTAATGATGAATATACTTACTGTAGCATTGAAGATAATAATAAACTTTAATGCAGAGAACCTGTAGACATTTCCAAAGAAGGATGCTAAACATGCCTATATTATGTTATGAGCAATGAACATTTGTTTACAATAAGTAATGTAAAAGATTTGGATATCTTCTTGTATATTTTGTATGTATTTCTTGAAGGTCAATGTTTATTACAGAATACTTGAATCAAAAATAAAATCTTCATTGCTCATGTGAAACTGTTTAAAGACTGAATTAATTTATTATTATTATTATTATTATTATTATTATTATTATTATTACTCAGTGTAGGTTTTGAGAGGTAAACAGAATACTCAAAGATCAGTTTTTCATACACATTAATTTTTGCTCTATATGATTTTGCTCAATAAGATCAGTCTTTAAAAAGTTAAGCGGTTTCTTGTCATTCTCATGAGTTCATTGCAACAAGGTTAGTTGCCTTGCACTCACTAACCTCCCTGGAGGAATCTTTTGATTTCTTCATCTTCAAGCAAATGACCATCACCTTCAATGAGTTTGGTCACCTTGGTAACCTCTGAGAGGACACACGTTTATGGCATGACATTGATTTGTGTCAGACATTGAGAAATTTCAATTGCAGCATATTTAAAAAGCATATTTTATAAATGATACATATTTTGCAATAATAAGCATAATGCCAAACATCTGATGTTTTCAGGAAAAGAAAGCAATGGTTGCCATGTGCCACTAGTGTACAGCATATATTGACTTGAACAAAAATTAAAGTATCATTGAGGTATACATTATTGAGGTAACTCCATCTATACCAGGCATGTGCAAACTTTTTAACTTGGGGGCCACATGGTGGGCCGGAGCGAGGTGGGTGAGCCAGGCGGGGAGGGAGGAAGGAGGCCGGGGGGGGGGGGGTTGGTGCGGTGGTGGGGGTGGGTGGGAGAGAGTTTCACACATGGCAGCTCATCAGCACTAGCAGAGCATCTGCCTGACCTGCATCTTGGTCTCCACTGACACGGGACATGCAGCTGCCTAGAGCTCTCATTCCCTTCCCTCCTGCTCCTGCTGCTCTTCTTTCCGAGGGGGAACTTGCCCTTGAGGAAGGTGGTGGCGGTAGGGAAGAAGGAAGAGGAGATGAAAGAGGAGCTGTCCTGCTCATTGTCAGAGGTAGAAGACTGGAAGAAGGGGAATGTACTGGCTCAACATTCAGGGCGAGCAGTACGGGAGGCGAGGCCAGGACATGGGAGGCGGGGCCAGGTCTGGCCATGCCCCGCCTCCCGCATCGCATGGCCACGCCTCCTGCAGCGCGGGGGGGGGGGCGCAATTTTTACCCCCCGCTTAACATTTAAAATTTTCTCGGGCCGGTCCTGAGGCCAAGGTGTAGGCCAGGTAAAGGCTCTGTCTGGGGCTGGGGCTGCAGCTGTGTGTGACTTCCCTGGTCTCCTCTCAGCATAAGGACGTGGGCAGAGTGCCACATCCTCATGCTTATAGGAAGGTGAAAGGTAGGAAGGCCTGAGAAAAGAGCCCAAAAATCCACCCCCCTCCCCTGGGGCTGGGTTTACCCATACCTGATCTATACTGACCATTCAATGCAGTTAGATAACAAATGCCCACAAAACACATTAAACATGCCCTTAATGTACATCAGTGCTCTGTAATCACCATCCAGACTCAAACTGGTTCCAAAATTTCCTGTGTAATCATTTGCACAACAATACTTTCTGCCCTACAGTGCATCTTGAATACTTTTGCCATGAAGCCTGACTATAGATCACATAAGCATTCACACTGGATGCTTTTTCACGGGAATATTAGAATGTCTAAAAATAGACCTCTCTCTCTGGGCTCTTCAACACAGTCATTTATTTTGGGGCAGGATTTGGATTTAAGAAATCCAGTTCACTTTGGAGTGCCTACACAGGCACCCCTCAAACCTGTTCAAAGATGCCATGGAGGCCCCATCTACACTGCAATATAAAATCCAGATTATCTTCTTTGAACTGGATTATATGACAGTATAGACTCACATAATACAGTTCAAAGCAGATAATCTGGATCATCTGCTTTGATAATCTGGATTATATGGCAGTGTAGATTCAGCCAGAGTTTGTAAAGCTCCACTGATTCCAGATCAAACTGAATCCAGACTTTTTAAAAGCTTTTTCAGTGAAAATCACTAGTTGAAAACAGCAAATTAGTGCTTTAGGTAAAAAATTCTAGCCATTGAAATGCTTTCCTTACAGAAAGAGAGCCATTTGTTTACCTTCACACATGCTCTTAACATGGCTTCCCTCTGTGACTCCCAGAGTTTAACTCTGTCCTGACAAGCATTCCAAATGCTTCTCCTGCTTTCCAACACTGCACTGTTTATACACTGATTGACTTCAGTTCATTTTATGTGTGATGTGAAATTTCCGGTGAGTTTTTTTAAACACTAAGTTTTTGGCTGGATGCCGGTTGGAGGTTGCATTGGGAGGTGTACATTTTGTAGAAACCCCAACCTCAAGCTGGATTCCAGCCAATTTATAGTGCCTGTGTGGTTGGGGCCTTTCTCTTTCTAATCTCCTTGCTCTTAAGACATACAGGTGTGAATCCTGAAAATCATAATTATCTGACTGCCTGGAAATGTTCACAAGTGTATCTGTTTTAAACTCATCATTTTTGGAAGTCTCCTATGTTCCCACTATGTGGGAAAGGCAATTCATAAATTAAATAGATAGATACATACATTTCAAATACTTATAAAATGTATCTAATATTTATCATTCATGCAACATTAACATTAATCAAATTGCATAATACTTACAGTAATACACATGTGTATATTGCTGACCAACATGCTCAAATCGACATTCCTACAAACTCAGCAAGTAACCAAGAGTTCTCTTGCATATACACTATTCCTTTCACACATACACTGGTTGACTGCAGCCACTAAAGCAACAAGTATACAGTTCAGTATTTTATTCTTCCTTAGTAAGATGAATACTAACCTTCTTCCAGCAATTTCTTAAGAGTCTCCTCAGCATCTGCCCCATCACCTGTAGTGATGTGGGTATACTTCAGTTCAGGACCTGAAATGAAAAAGAGTGAATGAGATGCATTCACTTGCTAATTCTTAGAAAGTATTCTCCACAATTTTCATTGTCATGTTGTAATTAGCAGAATCTTCTTCTCAGAAACACAGTAATTGTCATGGAGTGTGTGTGTGTGCGGGATAATGAAAGAAGGCCCTGGTAGAAGACTTGCCTTTCATCAGCACTTACAAGCTAGTGAACGCTCAACAGTTGGCTACAGACCCAGAGATTTCAACATACAACATACAGAACATTGAGGTTTGTAAAAGTGAACAGACATATGTTGCAAGAAATATGTAAAGTGCCGTGGTTGTTCAAAGAGAATTTACTACCACATCTCACATGAAAACTGATATTACACAGCTTCATCAGGATGTGGTTATATTATTTGAGTACATTAAACAGTAAACATTTATTTGATGAACAAACAAACAAACAAGATGCACATGAGATGGCAATGATATCTACATATTTGGACCTAAATCAAAATGTTGGTCCCAACTAAATTAGACTCATTAAATGGTAAATCAATACTTATATAAATCCTACTTATTTAATGGGTCTGTCCTAGTTGGGGCTCACGGTCATATTTAAGTCTTTTAAAATAGGGAATAAAATATTTTTCTGCAGTATTTTAATTGCATTACTTAGGCCCCATGTACATTGCCATATAATGCAGTTTGAATTTCATTATATGGCCAGTGTAGAGTCATATAATGCACATTAAACAGCATTGAACTGGATTGTATAAGTCTAATTAGGTCTGAGGTTTCTTCTTTCTTGTAGGATCCTTTCTCGGGAACTCAGATAGCGTCACCAGACTAGAAAAGCTTGGATCTGCTGGTAATAACTAACCCCAAATGGCCCAGAATCAGATGCGAGATCCATATGATTGTTTGTAAAATTTAAACTTCTGTATATTTTGGTATAGTTTACCTTGGATAATTCTTTCTTCTGTCACTTCTTTTTCAGTTACTTCCACTGGAAAGCCGTCAATTATTTTGGTGTATTTTTTAATTTTAGGTTCTAATAAAAATGTTTTTAAACATTAGAGACAAAGAAATTGACAACTGTGTTTTTTAAATTTGGTTGTTTTGATATTTCTCAATGCAGCCAAAGAATCTTTATTTCAAAACTTGGGCCAAAAGGGATAAATGTTAGAAAATGATAGAACTTAACTGTTAAGTGAAGAGCACGAATGATGCCATTTTCATTTACAAGCATGCTAATGTTGCCAAGGCCAAATATTTATAATCTCAAGCTGTGAACATGAGAGAACTTTTAAAACAAATATTTTAAAGATTCATTTTACGCATTCATTGAGTTTTTAGACAGATGTTCAGATTTTGTTTGCAATGTCAATGGCAACAATATTGAGTTTCTCAAGGTATCAGAGACTGAGATTCTTAGAAGTATATTTAATATATTGTAACATGAAAACAATGGAAAGAGTTGCAAAATGGTTTTTCAACATTTCATCTCATGGCAATGATTCAGGAAGCAGATATCAGAGATGTTAAGAGGTAGCAATGTTTCAGCATGCAAAGTGCCACAGGGAGAACATTGTATGTGATTTTGTTTACTGGTATTGATAAGCAAAGCAATGACAATAATAAAGAAATACTGTAGTATAATACACCATTATAAAACATGCAGAAAGCAAATCCAGCACATAACAGAACTTCTCCCTTCGGCCTTGCAAAAATCATCAACAATATTTTCTAAATCATTCTGGTTAGTAATGCCCAACCCGCAAGATATAGTCACCTCCATGAATCACTTTAGATACTGTTTCACCTTCCCTGACCAGCTTAAATTCTGGTTCCCCTTCAATCACTTTGGTGATTTTTGTAATGGATGGCACTGAAAAGCATTGTTGCAAAATTGAAAACTGTGTTACAGACACATGACAAACATATTGACAAATGGTCAAAACATGTGATGCTCTATGTACAAAGAAAATATGTCCAAATAGCATATATTGTTATTAAAGTTCCCCGTACAAAGCTCAATTTGGCAGTCTGGTACTGCCAAATTGAGCTTTGTACGGGGAACTTTAATAACAATATATGCTATTTGGACATATTTTCTTTGTACATAGAGCATCTTGTGTTTGTGTAGATACTATACAAGTATTCTGGGATTTTGTATAGCAAAACATGTGATGGGACAAGCTTCTAAATGTTAACTTCTAACTTCAGGGCCAATCCTACAATTTCTACGTCAATGAAATGCAAGTCTTCAGAGTATTGCAATACCATCATGACACAAATGTGCTTGAAGATCAATACCTAGAATTCATGATATATACATGCATAGGATTGCTGTCTATGATGTAACATTACAGGTACTGCATGAGTAGGAGTAAGGATCTCTGGGTGCTTCCACACAGCCCTAAAATCCATACCGAAACGGGTTAAAATAACCTGTTTTGGCATGTTTTTTTTGTCTACACCCACTCAAATAGAAATGTAAATATAAATGAGAAAGAGCAGAACTCTTAATATGTCCACCCCTTGCTAGCAGAGGATCCATCCAGACAGGCCCAAAATGCAGGGCCTGTCTTGGTTTTTACCAGAGGCATCCAAACTATGCCTTCGGTAAAAACCTCAGACTTTCCTGGGGTGTGTGTTGAAATCAGAATGGCATGAAGCCACTACGAAATCCTCCATTTCCCCTAAATTTTACCCAAAAAGGTCCCTGGCCTGAAAGCCTCTCCTGGCATCCTCCTGGTGTGAGAAAATGATACCTGAGGAATGGGAGGGATGAGGAGGAAAATCCCTTCTCCTCAGTCATTTCAGGCATAATTTTCCTGTGCCAGGACATGCAGAGACCTCCTAGCAGCCAGGGACCTATTTTTCATAAGCTTTAGGGGGAAGTTGTGGGCTGGGGGGAGGAGGTGGCTCCAGTAGCCCCAAATGTGCAGGATGGCTGTGAAACACAACCAGTCAGTCTCCACAGACCCAATACCTTATTAGACCTGGGCCTTTCAGGAAGGCCAGGATCTAATGAGTTTGGAATAAACCAAGGAAACTTTTATTTATTCCGAATTAATTCATTTTTACCGGAGAGCTTTTGCAAATTAGATCAAATAGCAGTAAATCAGGACATATGGGACTTATAGTCATTGGAAGTATCCCTGAAAATTCCTTTTTGAAACTACATCTCCCTCATTATCTCAACAACTGTGAGGCCTTGCTAGGCCATCATTCCCTAGCTGTGTGACTCCCCCAACCCCTTAACATCCCTATTTATGACTTCACCTAAGATTTCTATTAAGAAAATGATTAGTGAAAATAAAAGTGTGTGTGAGGCCAGGATACCACTACAACTCAAATGTGCTCCACTAGTGTTTCTCATTGTACTTACCTTCAATCTCTTTGCGAATGGTGCTACCAACAACTCTTGTTATTGTTTTAACATCTGTGATAGGCAATGATAAAAATATATAGCTTTAGAGAATTATTATTATTATTATAGAATTATGTTTTAGCTTTTAAAGAAAACATTTTAGCTGCAGTAATTTTATTCATTAATCATGTAATTCTAATCATAGCAGGGTGGTGGTGATGGAAATGCAACAGCGGGGAATAGAGCTAGTGCTGTCCTCTTGTTTGGTTAGTCATTCAATGCACTTGAAAACATCTAAGTAGGGGCCATATGACATCTGAGTAGGGGCCTTTGATTTTCAAATCACAAATATCAAAATCCCTAAAAAGTGAAAAGAAGTATGTTTCAAACAGGATATTTAAATGTATGTTGTACTTTTATTTTACCCACTGTATACAGCTGAAGGAAGAAAAAGGAGGCTACACCTTCTTCTGGATGGGACTGCCTGAAGAAGAGCGAAGAATACACAGAGGTGGATTTGCTATCAGAAATGACCTGGTGAAGCACCTGACTGAAGCACCCACTAGCATCTACGAAAGAGTCTCAACCCTCCGAATTACCTTGCCAAAAACCAACAGGCAACCATCATATGTGCCTATGCACCAACACTAGATGCTGACGAAGAGATCAAGGAAAAATTTATTGTCAGCTGGATACCGTCCTATCGGAGATACCTAAGGAGGACAAAATCAACCTCCTGGGGGACTTTAATGCAAGAGTCAGACGGGACTCCGACCTGTGGCCAGTGATCATAGGAAAAGACGGGGTTGGAAACAGCAACTCGAATGGCATCTTGCTATTTGGAGAGCACAACCTTGTCATCACCAACACACTCTTCCACCAGAAAAACAAGCTCAAGACATCATGGAAGAACCCCTGGTCAAAGCACTGGCACCTCTTGGACTATGTAATTACATTTGCCAGAGACCGCCGCGATGTGCTTCTCACAAGAGCCATGACAGGTGCTGATGACTGCTGGACGGACCACAGGTTAATCCGATCCACGATGGCTATCAAGATCGCCCCCAAAAGCAGACTCCGATGAAGAAAAATAAGGCGTAAAATGAACACCCAAGCCCTTCAGGAGCCCTCCAAACAAGCCCTTCTCCAAACAACACTCAAGGATCATCTACCCACAGAACACCCAGAATATGTTGAGGAACATTGGAACAAACTGAAGACCTCCATCATCACAGCCTGCAAAGAAACCATTGGATACCAAACTAAGAAACATCAAGACTGGTTTGGTGATAACGACAAAGAGATCCAACAGCTAATTGATAACAAAAGGAAAGCCTTCCAAACATGGCAGAGAGCCAACTGTGCTGCTAAGAAAAGGATCTATGCCAGTGCAAAAGCTGAGGTCCAAAGAAGGACCAGAGAACTCAAGAACATCTGGTGGACAAAGAAGGCTGAAGATATCCAACACTTTGCAGAAACCCATGATGCTCAGGGATTTTTCAAAGCCACAAAGATCATCTACGGACCAAGAAACCATGGCATACAGCCTCTACGCTCATCAGATGGAACCAAACTTCTGAAGGACAAAACATCAATTGCACTACGTTGGAAAGAGCACTACTGCTGAATTGCAGATCCAATGTGGCCAAAGAGGTTCTCTCACAAATCCCGCAACAACAAACCAGGGATGAGCTTGCAGCACTGCCTAGTTTGGAAGAAGTCAGCAATGCCATCACCCAACAAAAAAACAACAAAGCCAGCGGACCTGATGGGATCCCGGCTGAAATCTTCAAAGAGGGTGGACCTGAGCTGATACAACAACTCCACCAGCTCATTGAAAAAGTGTGGGTGACTGAGAAAATCCCAGAATACTTCAATGATGCCACCATCATCATCCTTTTCAAGAAAGGGGATAGAACAGACTGCGGGAACTATCGTGGTATCTCCCTTCTAACCTCTGCTGGGAAAATCCTCACAAGAATCCTTGCAAACCACCTTCTCCCTGTTTCAGAAGACACCCTCCCAGAATCCCAGAATCCCAGAATGGCTTCCGCCCCTCCAGAGGAACAGTGGACATGATCTTCACTGCACGACAGCTCCAAGAAAAATGCAGGGAACAAAACCAACCTCTGTACATGGCATTCATTGACCTTGCAAAGGCATTCGACACAGTGAATCGCAGCGCTCTCTGGACCATCCTCCAAAAAATCGGGTGCCTTGAAAAATTTGTGAACATCCTGTGGCTCCTCCATGATGACATGATGGCAACAGACTTGGACAGCAACGGCTCCCAAAGTGACCCATTTAAGGTGAAATCAGGTGTCAAGCAGGGATGTGTTATTGCCCCTACCTTATTTTCCATCTTCATCGCTATGATACTTCACCTTGTTGATGGGAAGCTTCCCACCGGAGTGGAACTCATCTATCAGACAGATGGCAAGCTATTTAACCTCAGCAGACTGAAAGCCAAAACCAAGGTCACCACAACATCTATGATAGAACTCCAATATGCCGATGACAAGGTAGTCTATGCACACTCAGAAGAAGACCTACAAGCCACTCTAAACACCTTTGCAGAAGCATACGAGAAGTTCGGGCTCTCATTGAACATCGAGAAAACCAAAGTGCTCTTCCAACAGGCACCAGCCAATCCCTCTGCAATGCCAGGAATACAACTTAATGGTGTAACATTAGAAAACGCTGTGGCAAGCAGTGCTGCGGAGTTTGAAGAGGCACAAATGGAAGGCTTAAGGGAGAAATGTGCCAAGAGGAAGGCCCATCAAGCCAACCCTGACCAGGACCGCCTTCCACATGGAAACTGATGTCCTCACTGCGGGAGAACATGCAGACCAAGAATAGGTCTCTTCAGCCACCTAAGAACCCACCCTCAAGACCCCATGACTGGAAGACCATCATCCTCGAACTACGAGGGATCACCTAAGTAAGTGTCTGTATACTTGCTGTGGCTTTTTGTGCCCTAGCAACAAACATGGAGAAACAAACAAGGAGTTGGAGCTAGGAAGATCTCAAGACACTAGTGAGGTTACCTTCTCAATTCCTCAGTACATTTCTTGTCAGTCATTGCAATCATTGCTGTAATTGTAGTAATCTTTTCATTAGTTTTACCACATTTCTTACACTTGTTAACAGTTAGTCTTACAATAAACTGTAGATGCTTATAGCTACTTAATTACATTTTAATCCTATTGTGTTTACTATCCTTCTTGCTACTTCATCAGATCAACCATTTTACCTTCATTTCCAAGAATGGGTTCAAAGCTGCCTTCAATTACTTTAATCTTTGGATCTACAACTTTAGTAATAATGCGGGTGGCTGAAAGAATAAAAGAAATAGTGCAAATTAGCAAACATATAAGTTTTTGAAAAAAATTTAAATTCATCATTTGTTTTGAATTTGCCATCAATAACACTATTTTATTTTTTTATTTTATGTCAAAACATTGCATTAATAAATAAGTATAAAACTAATAAAATAGAGGGAACACAAGCAGCTGAATAATTGTAGACCAAAAACTGGCAACAGCAACTGCAATAACACTATGTAAATGTTATTTCCTAATTGGTTCTATCATAAAAACATAGAAAAAGTTTATTAAACTGCAAAAACTATAGCAAATTTTTCTATAGTTTTTCAATGAATTTTCAATGAATATCTCATATTCTCAACCAATTCAACATAATTTGTGGCAGCCGCAAAAATGAAGTTTCTGGAGTATAACAACCACTTTCACACAATTTAACAGGAAATAACACTTTTAAACCAGGAACAGAAATGTTTTTAGGATTTTGTAACATTGTGTAATCAAAGATAATTTCCCTGTCTTATATACATATTTCTATCACCAACACTGTGATTGTATCTTCATTTTATAAATGTAAAGCATTTTATTTAGTTTATTTTATTTATTTTGTTTTATATCCCGCCCTCCCTCCCTCATTGAGGGACTCAGAGCAGCTATCATATGGCACAATTCAATGCCATTCAATGATCCATCTCACATTCAAACAAAAAAAATCAATACATATAAAATCTATAATACTCCTTTAACAACAACACTACATGGTAAACATTATAAAACTAACTATAATTAAAATTCAAAATAGCTTCTATCTCATTTCCATTTTCCACATCCATTGCACCTAACCCAGTTGACTATTGTCATCCACAGAAAATATTTTATCTGATATCTAAAGGACTACAGGTAAGGTGCCATTCTGATATCTGGAGAGAGTTTCAGAGCTGAAGAGCCACTTTTGAGAAGGCCCTCTCTTTCATTCCCACCAGCCGCACATGCGACAAGGGTGGGACCGAGAGTCGGGCCTCCCCTGCCAATCGAAAGGCTTGGGCTGGTTCATATCGGGAGATGCGGTTGGATAGGTAGGTTTTTATTTATTTATTTATTTACATCATTTATATTCCGCCCTTCTCACCCCGAAGGGGACTCAGGGCGGATCACATTACACATATTAGGCAAACATTCAATGCCTTTTTAACACAGGACAAAGACAAACAAACATAGCTCCTAGCGGGCCTCGAACTCATGACCTCCTGGTCAGTGACTCATTGCTCTCCCGTCTGCGCCACTGAACTGTTCAGAGCTTTAAAGGTTAAAACCAGCACCTTGAATAGTGCCCAGAAGTACACTGGTAGCCAGTGGAGCTGCCATAACAAGGGGATTATTCACTTCCTATATGGCGCTCCAGTGAGCAATCTGGTTGCAGATCTTTGTATCAGCTGCAGCTTTCAAATGGTCTTCAAGGACAGCCCTACGAAAAGCTCATTACAATAATCCAGTCTGGATGTGACAAGGTCATGGACCATGATGGCCAGATCAGACTTCTCAAAGTACGGGCACAAGTTTTAATTGTGCAAATGCTCCTCTGGCCACTGTCAACACCTGAGGTTCCAGGGTCAGTGATGAGTCCAGAAGAACATCCAAACTGCAAACATGCATCTTCAGGGGGAGTGTAACCCCATCTTACACAGCTGTAACCCTACATCCTGATTGGCCTTCCGACTGACTAGGAGGACCTCTGTCTTGTCAGGATTGAGTTTCAGTTTGTTCGCCCTCATCCAGTCCATTACTGTTATCAGGCACTGGTTCAGGATTGTGATGGCTTCCTTGGAATTGGGTGGAAAAGAGTAGTAAAATTGGGTGTCATCTGCATAGAGGTGGCACTGCACTCCAAAACTCCAGATGATTTCACCCATCAGCTTCATTTAGACGTTAAAGGGCATTGGGGGATAGAACAGATCCCTGAGGAACCCCACAGGACAAAGGCCAGGTGTTCGAACAGGAGTCCCCCAGCACTACCTTCTGGGATCAGCCCTCCAAGAAGGACTGGGGCCACTGCAAAACAGTGCCCCCTAGCCCTATCTCGGTGAGTCGGCCCAGGAGGATACCATGATCGATGGTATCGAAAGCTGCTGAGATGCTGAAGACAATCAACAGGGACACACTCCCCCTGTCAAGCTGGCTGCAGAGGTTATCCACCAAGGTGACCAAAGCCATTTTAATCCCATGGCCAGGCCTGAAGCCGGACTGCTATGGATTTAAATCATTTGTTTCTTCCAAGAATCCCTGGAGTTGCGAAGCCACCACACATTCCAGAACCTTGCCCAAAAAGGAGAGATTTGATACTGGCCAATAATTGTTCAGTTGGGTGGAATCCAGTGATTGTTTTTTAAAACAATGGTCTTACAACTGCCTTTTTCAGGCTTGCTGGAATTTTACCTTCTCTTGCATTCACCACCACCTTCACCCACTCTGTCAGTCCCCTCTGGTTCTTTTGATCAGTCAGGGACATTGAAGTCCCCCAGCACTATTAGCCAGTGGGACTCCAATGCCAGGCTAGCTCAGGCAGAGATACTGTTGAGAAGCGGAGTGGACAGTGCACCAACAGTATCCCTATTCTGTTCCAGTCACGCACCCTGAGGTAGACACATTCAAATGAGGTTGAATGTTGAATGATGGGGCACCTAGTCAGGGAGATGGAATCTCGATAGACCACTCCACCTCCCTGCCCCTGAGGTCTAGCCTGCTGCTGCACTGAGAAATCTGATGGACAGTTGGGTAAGATTGACTCCCCCAGCTTCGTTCAGCCAGGTCCCAATGCCAGGTTGCATGCTCATCCCGGATTAGGTCCTGGATGATAGTTGTCAAACAGCTTACAGACCTGGCATTCAGCAACAGCATTTTCAACCCAGAGGGACTCCTGAGTTGTCAGAGTGGACAAACATTAGCTTGCCTAATTAAGTTCTGTATAGCATATGTAAGTATATGCAATTTTCAAGATGCATAGATTTTGAATACCTTTAAGATTCCACTTTAAAAAATATTTAAAGTGACTACCCCATAAGGCAAATGTTCAGTTCCTTAGCAGTTTTTTGACCATCCTAATAACCTGTGGAGTCCACTGAATTTCACAACATTGTCATCCAGTTGCATACCCAAAATTCTGATTGTTTACCTTGTATTATAACTTTTAAAGTACTTACTGTAAAATGTCATTGGGATCTCTTTGAATGTGCTACCTCGGACAAACTGGGTGGGGAAAGAGAAAAAGAAGACTTTAATTCAGTATACACAAACTAGAAACTGGAAAATAAAAATATCTGAGTTGCAATTCATTAGGTGACTTATCTTCTGATATTTGAAAGTATATAATTGTTTTTATTGTCATCATCTTTCCCCCCTCAAAAACAAGAATTGGTAACACCTTTATTAGACCATTAAAATATTTTAAAAGGTAAAATTTTCAAATTCTCAAGGACTCTTCATCAGATTATGTGTGGGAAGAGAAAATGAAAATTCAAAAAATCTTAGCTAGACATTGGTTAGAAACAATTGGCTCTATTCCTCTAGATTAATTTAGGTGCTACCATCTTACACTATAGGGAAGGAATGGTTGCTTACCAGTAACCGTGTTTTTCTGAGTGGTCAACTGTGAAGTCTACACATATGGTAATTATTGAACCTCCGCAGCAGTGTTGGAACCTTTAACAGGTGCTCTAAAGCACTATGGCTATGTCCATGGGTGCCATGTGCATAGCCCAAGTGGCTGCCGTGCGTATGTCTTCTAAGGACACACCTTGGTTGAATGCTATAGAGGCTGCTACAACGCTAGTGGAGTGGCCTTTGATGTGAAGCGGCAGCTCCTTGCCTGCCATCTGGTAGGCCAGTCTGATTGTGGCAACCACCCATGCAGATAGATATTGGGTGGATATTGGGAAGCCCCTGGGGTATTTCAGAAAGAGTTTGGGTGATTTCCGGAAACTTTGGTCCTGTCCAGATAAAAAGCTAGCATCCTGCGGGCGTCTAGGAGATTGAGGGAGCACCCCAGTAGCATAAACAGATTTTGAAAAAATGCAGGCAGGAAAAAATGCTGGACAATTGGGTCTTGGAAGAATGAAGAGTTTTTGTGTCTCCTTCTGTAGGCTGAAATCGCAGCAAGATAGCATTTCATGGATGATAGTGGTAGGCCTGAGCTTGTGAGTGAGGTGAGAAACTCAAGAAGGACCAGTGTAGGTGCTAGTAATGGATTGGCACCCTGTTGGCATGCAAACTCAAAAATTAGGCTCAAAACCCACTTCTCTGTGGTAATCTCATGCCATGCCTTAGCGAACTCTGCCAGGTGGGCTCCAAACTGAATACTGGTTTGCGGGTCATTGGGGGTGGTGTGTTATCTCCCCCTACCCTGGTGGCGTGAGTATGTCGATGCTGACTGCCTTGCTGGTGGTGGCTGTGCAGGCTGCGGGAACTGCCTGGTGCCTGTAGCATAAGTCCTTTGATTGTATGATGTGGAAGGCGTCCATCTGTCTCTGGGCTGATAAGTTCCCTGGGAGGAAAAACTGTATTTGTAAGCAGTTTGCTTCATATCTTAAGTGTGTTTAAGCTGTGTATTGGTTTCCAGATTGAATAAGCCATTATCGTGTACTCTCTGCCAGCACATTGCTATCTTTCGAGAGGGTAGAGGCACAGAGCCATGCATGCCGGCGGATTGCTGTCGCCATTGCGAACATCCGCCTGGCGACATTGGCAGTATGTTTTCCCATGTCCTTTTCTGCTCTTATGCTAGGGCTTCTTGTTTGCATGCTTTTGCAAATGTCTGATGCATAGAGCAGCGCTTTAAGATGAGTCTCCTTGTTTTTCCTAGCCTGCGGTGTGAATGCCAGGCAGGTTGTACATGTCTTTACTCATTGTGCCTCACCCAGGCAGAAGAGACACTTGTCCTGCTCATCTGTATCTGAGAGTTTTCCTTCATAAGATACATATTTTAAAAAAACTGAAGTAGACATACCATAATCAAAAGATTGTAACAAGGTAGGATATCGGAGCTTACGAGAGCCAGACAGTTCGAGGTCAATACCAGAATGAGTAACCAAAGGTAGGTTTGTAGGTAAGTTGAAGGTACGTTTGTAGAGTAAGTTTGAAGGTAAGTTTGTAAGGTAAGTTTGGAAGTAAGAGAACTACTTAAATGCTGCTGCTAGGCAATGGAAAAAAGGAACTGAGGCTACATCCCCTCCCATCACCTATATGCCTTTTGGATAAGGTGGGTGGAGCCATAGCCATAGTGCTTTAGAACACCTGTTAAAGGTTCCGACACTGCTGCGTGGGGGCAATAACTACCATATGTGTGATTTCATAGAGACCACAAAAGAGAAGAGATAGCTTACCACACAAGGGAGATTGCACTACATGTCTAACTGTTTACCTTTACCTTTAACCTAATTGCTTTTTCCTTGTTGCCCATCTAAATTGAATCCCTACCTTCTATGTAGTTTCTGTGTCTCACACATATGGTCACTGTGCCTCAGCAACCTGTTCTTGGCAAAAAACCCCCAAAACTTTCTGGCAGGAAATCTTCACCTTCTCAATGTGTATAATTCCTTCTCATTTTACCCTGACCCCTTTACTCTGGTGTAGAAATCACCATGTTTCCTGACACCACTGGTCCCAAATAGCAATAGCAGCTATGTCCTTCAAATAACGGAACCAGAGTTATTGGCAGCCCTTTATATAGAGGTATGTGTGTGCTTCAGGCATGTGTGATCCATGAAAAAAATGGTTCTAAACTTGCTTCGAAAGTAGGGGGCGCTGTCGCTTCATTTCTAAAGTCATTTTCGAATTTTGAAGCAAAAAATTCAAAACTTCACGAAAATTCAGAATATTCGTAATTACTTCGTTAATGGTAGACGTTCATGAGCAATTGCGAAAAACTGCACTGAGGGGGGAAATTTAGAGGACTCTCCCACCCTCATTTTTGAGCTATCCTGATCAAAATTACTACAGTGGTAGAACACATTTACCACTGCTAGCTCACCAAATTTCCCTTATCCTCTGATTTTTGGCAAATTTTCATAGCTTTTATAAAACATTTTTTTAATAATTGCAAAAATCTGTTCCTGGTTTGAAAGTCTTATTTCCTGTTTCATTGGGTTGTCTTGACTTTGAAAGTCCTTGTTTTACTTCAGAAACTTTGTTTTTGTGGCTAAAACTATGTTAAATTGGTGGGCAGTGGACACCCAGCAAACCATAATGTGCTATCATAGCACCATGTCCTTTGCGCAAAGACAAAGTTCTGGCAGTGTAATAAAGTTTTCCCATGTTTTTGTGACAGAACCAATCAGGAAGTGACAGTTATCAACCAGGAACAGAAATCATAGCACACCATCAAACCACTTGGGAGTTGCAGTGCCTTCAGGAGGCCAATCAATCAAACAAACACACAAAGCAAAGCAAATAGAGGCAGGCAGGGCCTTGTTTGAACCCAGAGAAAGAGATTTTGTTGGATGTCCCATGCTGAAGGAACCCAGCTAATTTGGGTTCTGAGAGCAATGGGAGTTGCAATCAATCCAACAACCCAACACACACAAAGCGAGACAGACAAGGGCTTGGTTTGAACCCAGAATAAGCCTTGGAGTGCCTTGAGGAAGCCTGGCCAAGGCCACAAACACAAAACAAATAAGCCCTTTCCCCTACCACCCCCTCTTTTAATCCAAAAAGAAACAGCTTCTTGTAGCTGCTTGCAATGCTTAATGCTTATTTTTTTTAAAAAAAATGTGTTACTAGTTTCACCCTCCCAGTCCCAACCCCCACCTTTTTTAAAATCAAAAATAAAATGTGCCTTTACTTCTCCTGCTTCTTGATTTTTAATTTTTTAAAAGAAAAAGGACCCCTTTCCCACCCTTTTCTTCTTCTTTCAATGGCTTCTTTCATGGCCCCAATTCAGGCCAGGCAGCCAAGGCAATGGCGCAGCAAAAGAGAAAGATCAGCCACCCACTGCAAACCCAAAGCTAACCTGCCTCCCTCTCCGACCTCCCAGCCCTGAATGAAGCCTCGTGGCTTGCACAGGCACTTTTCAGGGAAGACGTCCAAGCCCCCTTACATAAATGTGCACTGCGATTGGTCAGGGAGGCAAACCCAGGCTAGGCTGCACCTCCCTTAAAACCAAGTTTTACTGCTTCAAAAATACATGGCTTTATTTCCGATCAAATTATGAGCCCATTACAAAAATGGGCTCAGATGCTTTGAAATCATGGGCTAGATCCGATGCAATAACCCACGTCAGAACCCCATTCACAACTCGGAATACATACGATTGTATTCCGAGTTACGACAATTCTGATAAGTTCGCCCATGCCTAGTGTGCATGTATCTGTGTGCACATGCATGAGTATCAAGTTGCCTGTTGACTTAGCGTGACTTCCACAGGATTTTCTTTGACAAGAAATATAGCCCATAACATTTGGTACATATTCATTGGTGGTCACATATCCAAATACTAATTAGGATTGTCCTTGCTTAGCTTCCAATATCAAATCGGATTTGGTGCCTTCAGTGTTTTTAGCTCCTGCACTTTAAAGAGAAAAGGAAAACAAATTATTCTCTGCCCACTGAGGTGAGATCTGAACTAACACATCAATCTGACTTTTTAGATCTGCAGACTTTTCCTTGGGACTTTAAGTATGGA
Source organism: Anolis carolinensis (assembly GCF_035594765.1). Lineage (NCBI taxonomy): Eukaryota > Metazoa > Chordata > Lepidosauria > Squamata > Anolidae > Anolis > Anolis carolinensis. Next base: position 189,910,529 of record NC_085842.1, read on the forward strand.
TCCTGTGGCTTCAACATCTAGCCAGAAAGATTTTAGCACTTTTGTTTCTATTCCCCCACATCAAGCTTCTGTTTGAAGACTGTTAACTGCCCAAAACAGGAGATGCTGTGGGGAAAGCCCACCAGTATGGCCCACTTTGCTTTTATCTCAAAACAATGAAACAATCGCACCTTGATCTGAATGTACTTAATCAGCTTTTTGAGAATTGCGAGGAGTTGATCATTTCCAACCGGCATATCTAAAATAAAAAATAGATTAAAATAGATTAAAAACCATAATGCTTTTATTTTTGTAAACTGTTTTGAAAAGTGGGATAAAATAATTCTAAGACATGCTCCTTCCCTCCCTCTCACACACATAGATTATTCTTTGAATCTTTTTTTTATTCTCCATATTTCTCCGCAAATGATCCTTAATATGCAATTTCCAGATTCACTTCACACTGAAAATTAGCAAAACATTGTGGCTTCCTCATCTATGCAAATCAAATATACTAAAAGATGGGGAAGAGGTTATTCAGGCAGAATACATTTCCTTATTATAAATATTTGCTCCATGAAGTACAAAAAGTAAGCTAGAATGGTTCGTCTTTTATATTTAAAAAAGGCTTTGGCAATAATGCCAACATACATATACATTCACAGGGTGTGTTTAAACAGCAAGCACATAATATGTTGCTACAGTTCATCATTTGTCAAGTTGCAGTTTTCAAGTTTCCATGATGGTGATAGTTAGCTGGCAACATATTTAAGGGCCCATCCAGACAAGCCCATATCCTGGCACCTGTCTCGATTTGTCTGGTTCCTGGAACTCAAAAGACAGTGAGGGTGCCCACCCATTCCCCCCAATTTAACTCTAAAAGTAAAGTTAAAAGTACCCTCCTCACCTCCCCTCTCTTGGCATTGTCATTTCCTTGAGTAAGAAGACGGCAAGGAGGGAACTTATGGTGGCCAAGTACTTTTTATTTTACTTTTAGGGGTAAATTGGGTGGCTTCAGGGTGGCTGCATGCCATCCCGATTTTAATTGGGATGGTATGTAGCCCCCCCCTCAAACCTAAGGGTTTTTTTGGCTGATATGGGGACTGAAATCTGTGCCAATGTGGGGTTTTTAAACCCACTTTGACACAGATTTTAGTCCAGCCTGGAAGCACCCTATGCCACTTTCCCATACTGCCATACTTCTAAAATTTCTGAATATTTCTGCAACTGATGCTGTTGTTAATTACCTGTATAGACCTGATGGGAGACAACTATAGTGCATCGGGGGGGGGGGGGGGGAGTCCCAAGAGAAACACTGGCTATTTGAGAACTACATTCCTAAAACAATGCAACTCAGAGGTTCAAGATAACAAGTACTTTGTTGACCTACCCCTCATAAAGACCAACATTATGGATGAGTGATAAAAGTCAACTTTCTTGATAGCCAGATGCTACAGAAAACCAGATTATCTTTCATAAAGCACTTTACCAAAATATTTTATGAATATAATAATTCAGAACCCACCTGCAGGATACAGAAGTTTGTCTATGACGTGAATTACACCATTGGTTGCCATGAGATCAGATTCTTTTGATTTCAGTTCATTCACCAGGAGACTGTCATTTACCTAAGGATTAAGCAACCAAGATGAAAAGAAGAAAATAGAACATTATAACATTTAAATAATAATTGTCATAATCTCTAATAGAGTTGAATCATGCTTTTTCATAATGTCCAATATTTCATGTCGTTAAGTCTCCATCATAAAATGAATTTGGATGTTATTACAAGTAATGTTAAATAAAGTGAAAAGGAAACTAATAAAATTTTTGGAGGGTTTTTTGAACTACCCAAAGTGTGGAATGCTCTCCATTTAGTTTTTCAGACTACAAATTTTAAGAGGAGGAGGGGGAGGAGAAATGGGAAATGTGATAATATTTTCAAAAATTTACTTTCACTACTCACCACTTTTAAGTACAGTTTGCCACCCTGAATAGTTTTGAGAATGTTGGTTACACCAGGTTCAAATCCACTTCCAATGAAAACTCCCCGAGTCAGATGATAAAGCAGAATATTCCGGAGAGCATTTTGGTCCCCTGGTAAAGAGAAAGGACAGCATAAATCCTGATGCATGAATAATTTATCAAGCCCAATATCTTGTTTTCATGAACAAATGCTACAGAGAACTTGTTATCCTCCTTCCCATATCTCTATATATGCAAAGAGTGAATCAGAAGTCAGGCTCAACAATCTCTAACAAGATTAAGGAATCTTTTCACCAAAAGGAAAATTACACTATTATAATTAACAAGATAGATATGATCTTTTAAATTTGATGAAAACTGTTTTTTGATGTGTATGTTTATATTGTAAGCCGCCCTGAGTCCCCTGATGGGTGAGAAGGGCGGGGTAGAAGTGATGTAATAAAATAAATAAATAAATCTCTGATAGGTTTTGCAGTTCCTCAGAGGTACAGTAATGTGCTATTAATCCAAGAAATTACAGCTATAAATTGTATCTGGGATTCATAACATCTACACATGGGAGAAGTGCATAAATTCCACTTTAGATGTTATTCTAGAAGTATGAACAAAATTAGAAGTATGATTCCTTTGGAAAGAAAATGTTAAGATCCTATTTGCAGCATTTGTGCAAATAAAACTTTGCTGAGGCCTGCGTATACAGGTAAGAAATAGCTCAACTGCATCCACATGGCTTGCAGTGAGAAACATAGGCCTCTTCTACACTGCCATATAATCCAGTTCAAAGTAGATAATTTGGAATTTATATGGCAATGTAGAAGGGGCCATAATTAAGGTGAGCGTACAAGGGTGGGAAGGACTCTTCTCCAGTTATTGCATTATTTGTAACTATTGCTCCAGAAGGGCAAAGAATGGTGCCAGGATTGTTATCCCATTAAAACAGTGGTTCCAAACTTTTGGTCCTCCAGGTATTTTGGACTTCTGCTCCCATAATTTCTAACAGCTGGTAAGATAGCTGGGATTTCTGGGAGCTGAAGTCCAAAACAACTGGAGGACCAAAGCCTGGGAACCACTGCAGTAAAAGGACTGCTGTCTTAAGGGATATTCACTTCACAAACACTTGAAAAGCTTCTTTCTAGCTTTGGAAGAGTCAATACATCCCCAACACTCCTCTCTCAGCAGAAGGAACTGTCTCCCAGAATTTGCAGGATGCATTTCCTAAAGCAAAACAGAAGTGCTGAAGAGTTCTGCAGCATCAATTTACTTCTTAAGTAGAGTTCAGGACCCTTCCACACACTAGAGCACTTCAAAAAGAAGCAGACCTCCAGTTTTGTTTTTGGCATTTCATATGGCAATTACTGGTTCTTTGGGATAGAGAACTGGCCCCTTTACCCCCAAACAGGTGCAGCATTTTGGATAATTCTTCCTTCAAATGTGTCCAAAATCAGGAGTGACAGGAGTTATCAGCTACCATAGCCTGTCACAAATTCTGTTACAATGTACTTACTCATCAGAGTCTGTTTCTCTTGTTCCGTCAAGCCTTTAAAAGCATCATTTGTTGGGACAAACAAAGTCCAGTCACCGGGTTGGGACAGAACTTCTTCTAAGTTTGCAGCTTCTACTAGGCTGAGGAATATGCTGGGAAGGAAAATAATGTATGAAACAAAGCCACTACATAGTTATGAAAATGTGACATGTTCAAAGAAAGCTGCATGTGGATACGTGTTGTAGCTCCCTTTGGTTGGACTAAGAAGTAATGGATTTAAATAAATGGGTCAGTGTTCCTTGATATCTGCTTTCCACAAACTGGCACCCTCCAGATATTTTGGACTACAACTCTAATAATTCATGATTTTTTTTATCATGTCAGAAGTGACTTGAGAACGTACTGCAAATGATGATGACTAGCCATACCGATTTGAGCAGATGGGAGCCACAGCTAAACTTTTGGAGGGCATTACTTGGGAAACTATCTGAGTAAGGTCCCAACAATGTTATGAAATGGAATATGTGTCTGAGCAGGCATGCATAGGATTCATAGGATTGCCCTGCATGCCAGTACTGCAGTTCAGTACAAGCATCAATCAAAACAATTAAAGCCAGTCTGTTATTTTCTGTCCTCTGCAGCAAAAGCTAGATACACTTCCCCAGTGAGAATATTTTTATTAATTAGTTATTTTATGCCTTTCTATTATTGTTGTTGTTGTTGTTTGCCTCCAGGTTGTTCCTGATTTATGACAACCGGAAGGCGAATAGTTTTTCTTGTCAAGGAGGGTTGCCTTTGCCTTCCTGTGAGGCAACCTAGTGGATTCTGATGTCCAAGCAATTATTTGAGATCTGGTTTTCAGAGTTGTCCAATTACTACACCACATTGTTTCTCTCTTTATACTTATATTTATAATACCCTATGCACTAAATCCCATTGTCCCTTGATTCTATGGTTTTAAACAACTACTGTCCAATATCCAATCTCCCCTTTTTAGGGCAAGGCTCTGGAGTAGGTGGTTGCTGTGCAGCTCCAGGGATTCCCGGAGAATTGTTCCCAGTTAGTGAAGCTAGGAGATATCTGCTCGGACCCCTGGCCTTTGACCTTTGGGATCCCGCAAGGTTCCATTCTGTCTCCTATGCTATTTAACATTTACATGAAACCACTGGGTGAGGTCATCCGGAGTTTTGGATTGCGGTGCCATCTTTATGCAGATGACACCCAACTCTATTACTCTTTTCCATCAAAATCCAAGGAAGCCCCTCAGGTCCTTGACCAGTACCTGACCACTGTGGTGGCCTGGATGAGGGCTAACAAGTTGAAGTTTAATCCTGACAAGACAGAGGCCCTCCTGTTCAGTCGTTCAACTGACCGGGGTATAGGGTGGCAACCTGTGCTTGATGGGGTCACAATGGGATTTTAGTAAATTAACATTTGTATAAACCAGTTAAGAGCATGAGTTTCCACAAGTTTATATTAACAAAAACAAAAACAACAACAACATAATGTTTATATATTGCACTCATTTCTCAAATCTAAAATGTACAAACTATATCTTTAATTTTCCTTACACTTAAATGTAAAATATCGGTTCCTTTCTATTTAAATTCTCTGAGTCTTGGCAGAGAGCTATTAGTTTCAGGCAACCTAAATAGACTAGCTGAAAAGTGTCCTTCGTTTACCTGGAAAACCTGCTTGGCAGGAACAAAGGCCTAGAATGTACTTATTTTGTTGTTTTTCACACTCTACATCTGTTTAATATAAAACTGGATTAAACCACATTTTCCAAGCTGAACCCTTCCCCCCAAATGGGATAGCTCTAAACCCTCCACTCTGGACCAATCCTAGTGTGGATCCTGGCCAGTCTTGACCGCTTGGTGAGATCATCTGGAATTTTGGAGTTGGGTGTCATTTCTATGCAGATGACACACATCTCTACTACCACTGAATTCCAGTGAAGCTCGCCGGATCCTAAACCAGTGCCTGGATGTGGGCCAACAAGATGAGAATTAATCCAGACAAGACATAGATCCTCCTGGTCAACCACGAGGCCGATCGGGGTATAGGGTGGCAATGTTGGAATGAGGAAGTGAGGAAGTGCCATCAGAGTGGATGATGAAGCAGCTGCTCCCCCCTGTGGCCAGAATCGAACATCCTCTCAGGAGAAGGTTAAATTGCCTCTGTGTCTGTCTGTCTGTCTGTCTGTTGTCTCTGTCTTGGTTCGATGTGTTTATGGGCATTGAATGTTTGCCCTATATGTACATAATGTGATCCGCCCTGAGTCCCCTTCAGGGTGAGAAGGGCAGAATATAAATAATGTAAATAAATAAATATAAATACTGTAAATAAACCTGTGCTTGACAGGGTTACACTCCCCCTGAGGACACAGGTCTGCAGTCTGGGGGTCCTTCTGGACTGCCTGCTGATGCTTGAGACTCAGGTGTCGGCAGTGGCTGGGAGGGCCTTCGCACAGTTAAAACTTGTGCACCAGCTGCAAACATAAAAAGCCTGACTTGGCCATGGTGGTCCATGTCTTGATTACATCTGGAAGGGCCTACTGTAATACGACTTCCGGTTTGGCGCTGGAGCAGGCTGCTGCTGGCTGGAGGAGCTCTGGCCCTGCTCATCAACAGATAAGTTTTTTAATAGACTTTTAACTACTTTTAACTACTTCTCTTCATGAAATTGTTTCTCAGCTGCCCTATTGAGTATAGGATACTTTAAAGTTGCTGATAAGAACTCCTTTGCTAATTGGGGCAAAAGAAGCATCCGAGAGACACAGAAGGTAACCCTCCCCCAACAGCTCCTCCAACAACTAAGCAAAAGAGGATCACTGACTTCTATTCAGATCGCTTTTCTGCTCTTGCCAAAAATGATACTGTGGAATGCCAGCCAGATAAATTAACTACACACTCGGGGCATGCAGTAAATAACTCTGACATTCCAAATAACCCCAGTAGAGTCAGTGAGATAAGCGTGAAAGCCATGGAGCAGGCTGATGTACTAAGCTACTCCCACATGTTCCAACTTATTGCTACCACGGTTGAACATTTCTACAAAAAAACTTAGGGAGCTTAACCATAAGGTGGACTCTATCATCACAGCACAGGTGGAAGACAGGCAATTGAAGAGGACCGCTAGTGAACTAGCCTTGGATAAAATCAAGTGCAAAGGGTCTACTCTGCTACTACACAAGATTGCAAACTCCTCAAACCTGGTGCTATCCCCCAAGAAAGTTTGTCAGTCAGTTTACTACTACAGAGGAAAACTCCCTCCCTGGAACACCATCTATCTTGCCAGGAGGCACCTGCAAGCCCTACTTAAGAGAGAAGCAAAACAAATTGATCTCCATACAGTAGAAATGTTGAACTTTGACAGCTACCAAACAAGGGTCATACTAGGCTTCTCACTGGATCACATCCTTCACTGCTTCTGCATTTAAGATTAAAACTTGCAGCACAAGGCATTTCCCCAAGCTGTGTTTTCAATAATGTTGAGATACACCCTTTAGTCTCTAGAGCCACACACTTTCATATGAGTGCAGGAAGTTTAATGGGACATGATCCAGATCCAGAAACCCAACTTCTGCAGTTCGATAAAAACCTCAAGGCCCACTCCAAGGATATTGGGCGAAGCATGGCGAGATTACAAAACAAAGACATAGCTGAACCAAACCCACGACCAGCACAGAGTCATCCAAAAGCTGCCACAAACATTATCCACCTGGAGAGTCAAATCACACATGAAGCAGAACACGCAACTCAGGAGACTCCGCTCATGAACTTTAATTCGGTCCTAATAGAAGGTGGCGAACTGGAGCCCGACCCCCCAGCATTAAGAGTTATCTATAACTACTCACCCCCAACCGGCCCAATATGGGCACAAGAAATAGGCACAGCTGAATTAGAATTACGCATCACTCTGAAAGTGCCCCAAAGGGAAGCAACCGACAAACCACCTCTTACAATTTCACCTGCGTAAATGGGGTTAGATAAGGGAGCAAATGGCTGCATATTTGTAGACTCTCAGGGCTTACTCAACCAAAAGAGATTGGCTCGTACCAATCTACTCCATCTGAGCAAACCAGTACAGTCCCTAGCCCGATGCTTAAGGTATCTAAAACCCAGCTAGGAAAAGCTCAATGACAAGCTCTAAAACCTTGTTCATATCGTGGAACATAGCTGGCTGGGTGGGTAAAGCGTCAAATTGTTATTTTTAAAATTTCCTCAAAAGCGCATTGGTAATCGCTCTTCGAGAAACTTGGGCCTTAAAAAGTGTTGATATCCTAGGGTACTTCACATTCAACCTATTTGCCACCAAACCAAAGTCCTTGGGTGACCCTAAGGGGAGGGCTGGCTATAGCTGTTTCATCTAACATAGCTGTTTCCAGTTTAACAAATCTCCCACCATTGGCACAAGCCGTCCAGCTAACTTTTGCAACCAGAAAAATAGTCCTTGTTAACACCTATATTCCAAGTAGCCCAAGAAAAAATGAAACAATCGATCATTGGGATAAACTAACATATACTAGAGCTTAAATCTGAGAATCCCTTTTGTGACTTCATTATAGCGAGAGACTTCAATGCAAGGATAGGGTCTAGTTTGGTTAATTTGTTGAGAGAAGAGGGCCTGGATGAAGACCCTTTCAACTCTATTGGCACCAGAAGCCCGACACTCTAAGGTCCAATTATGCAACCAAACCGGAAAGTGCCTGATCAAACTGGCCACGCAGCTCAACCTGTTCTGGCTAAATGGACTCACACAATTCCCTAACTCCGGAGAATATACATTCGTCTCATCAAGGGGTTCTAGTGTAATAGACTATTTTCTGATTTCACCTTCCATAGCTAGCGACACTGATTCATTTGCTATAGACAATTACTTGCTTTGTGATCATCTCCCACTTACCCTTACCCTGAATTTGGAGAGAAGCAGTACTTCCCCACCTGAACAAACCTACCCACAATACACCAGACTGAAGTGGAATGTTAAGATGAAAGGCATGTGCCTAGATATCTTAGACTCTTATGAAGTGATGTCCACAGAAGCTATGATAATTGAAAACCCTGATTTTGAGGAGGCGATCACCGGGTTTGAATCCCTTATAAAAAATCTATTTTTTAAAACTATACGATTGGCAAAGAACACTGAGGCAACCCAGGGTCAGACCCAAAAATTGGTTAGGTAAAGAGTGAATAATAGCAAACAAACAGATCCGCTCACTCTACAATGATTATCAATTCACATCAAACAATCTCCTCCTCACAAAAATTCGAGAGTTCAGACAGCAGCTGAAACTGCTTATGGGCCAAAAACATAAATCCCATATTGTAGCCGACTGGAAGCAACTGCTGGAGGCATCCCAAATAAACAATATCAAGAAATTTTAGTCAATAGTAAACAGAACAAATTACCCCCAGGGATCACCTAGGGCAGACATCTCCCTAGAGAGATGGGGTGAGTTCTTCTCGGAAGTGTTTGCTGAAGAAAACTCTCCCCAAGCAAATGGCGAAAGTGATGTTCCAGCGGGACCAAGCTGGAAGCCAGTTACATGCCAAGAAATCATCTACCTAATACAGAGCTTAAAGTCAAACAAGGCCCCAGGTAGTGATGCTATTATCCCCTAAATATTGAAGGCAAACCCAATATGGTGGGCAAACCTACTAGCAAATATCTTTATAAGGATAAATGAAACGTGGAAAATGCCAAAGACATGGACCTCCTCCGTAATGGTCCCAATATTAAAAAAGGTGACCAAAATGATCCAGCAAACTACCAACCTATTAGCCTGCTCTCTATCATAGGGAAGACTTATGCCAAGCTTCTCTTGTCTAGACTAGAGTCATGGGTCAAACAAAAAAACATAACTGGCCCTGAGCAAGTGGGATTTTCTAAGGGGAAATCAACACTCGACCAGGCCCATGTCTTGGCCCACTTAGCCAACAAATACTCAAAAAATAACCCTAACAAAAGTAAGTGTTACCTTCTTGGATCTTAGGGGACATTTGACTCTGTAAATAGAGAAAAACTTTGGAGGAAACTAGCTTCCCTCAACACTGACCCAAGGCTTCTTTTTTTGGTCATACAGCCCAGAAAACACACAACAACACTTGTTTTGTACTTTTATATGTGCACCCTGGAGTGATTTGTAAACCACCCCGAGTCCCTTCGGGAAGATAGTGGTGGAATATAAAAAAAGTTGTTGTTGTTGTTATTATTATTATCCTGGGCAACCAGATGCAGAATGAAGGAAATTTAAATTGTAACAATGGAACCAATTCTATTTAGGCTCTTGCAGGGGCACATGTGTTCTGACTTGCAAGCCCATAAGCCTCCATCTCTGATCAGGATAAACAGTAAAATGCCTCTGTCCTTGTCTTCAACTGCTTTGTTCAGTTAATTTAAATGGCTATTAATTGCCAGGCAGAATTATTTCTTGCCAGGCAGAATCTTCGAAGTATTATGGCCTAGATTCTATATCAAAACTATTGATAGTAATCCTTCAGGAAACTGTAGGAATTTCATTTCTCCTTCAGAAAAAAACAATTTGAAACTCAGTATTTCAAATTTTGGCTTGGCATCTATCAGTTTCAGTATATAAAACCAAAATCTGTATCATAATGTCAAGCATTTGATGTGGGTAAAAAAAAAATCAATTTACCTGAATCGTTTATCAGATCTCAGTGTTTCATGAAGAGTCTTTTCTGCTGGTTGAATTAGTTGTCTGAAAACATGGATAAATCCATTCCTCCCCTCTTTACTTCCTCGGATCATGCAAGAATTCTCAACACACACAGCCTAGCAAAGAAAAAAATATCAACATTGCATGAGAGAGAGTGTTAGGAGAAAACATGTAAACCATGATTTGGATGAGCGGTTCTCCCCAGTCTTTGTGTTGTAATGTCAAATGGAATGAATCCAGAACATTTGAAAGTGATTTGTTTCCACTCTTCACAGCAACAAGTATGTGGCATTTTCTTGGTTGGCTGTACAAAATGAATCTTGAAAAATATGTCCTTATAATCTGAGTGAGGCAACCTTTTCCTAAATAGATGGAGAGGGGGAATTGCATACTCACTGCTTGTCTGCAGCCAAGTGTTAGACTCATAGATCTGTTGTGGGGTTTTTCAAGGGAACAAGGTAAAGGATTGTGAAGGAACAATTCCCTGCATGATTCAGAGTTTGAACAATTCAACATGTATCCCTTTATTTTCAATATATTGCCAATTTAGTGCAACAGGCCGAGATACACTTATTCATAGAAGAAAATATAAATCTATATAAGGGAGCTGAAATAGAAGATAATTTGAAATGCACTTGAATAAACTGTAAACATTAGACCGTTTTTCACCTCCTACACACATTATTTCTAAGGATGTCACATGCAGATGGCTCGATGTGTGTTCAGAAATTTAGAAACACTCTTGGTGCACTGATTCTTCAGAACATCACGCTCATTATCTATCATTCTAAAAACCCAGTTTGATTGCTCCATGGACCTCATCACATGAAGGTCCTTGATGTGGGGGGCAGGTGGGGAATTCATAAGGCAGTGGGGCAAAGTGTGCAGCAATGGGGTGAATCCATCACCCAATACCTCACATTGCCTGCATTGCCTATCATATGCCAGAAAGCGTACATTTCCAACTTGCTCCCACGCTGTCCCCAGCATTTCCAGTCTGAACACGAGTAGTCTCCCATGTTCAAATTTCTCTGTCATAGAACACTTCATCAATAACAGTCAGCATGAAGCCTCACGGGAAGGGTTCATTTTTGGCCCAGAATTATATATTTTAATATGATCAATGGACAAATTGCAGGTCATTCCAGGGAGAGGGGAAGCACTCAAGTGACTTAAGTCAACCTGTCCACTGCTATTTTCTAATTGAGGCATTCCAAAAGCTGGAGAGAGCAAAGGGGATCAATGCTTCTTTAATGTTTTCCTTGGATTGACTAAGCTTTCGCTATTCACTATTCTACTTAGAGAAAGGAATGGTTCCTTTTTGATAAGAGTTAAGGTACAGCACTTACTTTGATCCATGGGTATGTAGACCCAGATTTTTGGGTTATGTTTTGACTAACATTTCTAGAGTTATACATGAGTTTATAAAGTACTAGCTGTGCCCGGCCACACGTTGCTGTGGTGAAGTCTGGTGGTATGGAAAATAAAGTATTGAAGAATTGGTGGTAGTTAGTATATATTATTTCCTAAAGCAGGGGTCCTCAAACTTTTAAAGCAGAGGGCCGGTCCACAATCCTTCAAATTGTCGAGGGGCCGAATTATCATTTGAAAAAAAAAACAACGAACACACTGCACATGTCTTATTTGTAATGCAAAACAACAACAACAATGAAAGAACAATACAATATTTAAAAATGAAAACAATTGTAACCAACATAAACCTATCAGGATTTCAATGGGAAGTGTGGGCCTGATTCTGGCCAATGAGATAGTCAGGTTAATTAGGATTTTGTTGTTGTTGTGTGCCTTCAAGTCATTTCAGACTTTGGGCCTAAGTCTAAAATTATTTATTTATTCATTTACTACATTTATTTATTACATTTATATCCCACCCTTCTCACCCCGAAGGAGACTCAGAGCAGCTGTATATACATACAATATATTTTATTACAGTAGAGTCTCACTTATCCAACATAAACGGGCCGGCAGAAGCTTGGATAAGCGAATATCTTGGATAATAAGGAGGGATTTATTTATTTATTTATTACATTTATATCCCACCCTTCTCACCCCGAAGGAGACTCAGAGCAGCTGTATATACATACAATATATTTTATTACAGTAGAGTCTCACTTATCCAACATAAACGGGCCGGCAGAAGCTTGGATAAGCGAATATCTTGGATAATAAGGAGGGATTAAGGAAAAGCCTATTAAACAACAAATTAGGTTATGATTTTACAAATTAAGCACCAAAACATCATGTTATACACCAAATTTGACAGAAAAAGTAGTCCAATACGCAGTAATGCTATGTAGTAATTACTGTATTTACGAATTTATCACCAAAATATCACGATGTATTGAAAACATTGACTACAAAAATGGCTTGGATAATCCAGAGGCTTGGATAAGCGGGGTTTGGATAAGTGAGACTCTACTGTATTATCATAGCACAATATTATCATTATATATTACTATATTGAACTATACCATTATACTGTAATATTATATGTAATATACAATTAATATTATTATATGGTATTATTATTAGTATTATATTGTATAACATTAAAATATTATTATTAATATTACATGTATATACAATATATTATATTATTTAAAATGATATAAAATATTATATTATAAAATTGAGGGCGGGGGCCAAGTCAAGGACCTTGGAGGGCCGCATCCGGCCCCCAGGCCTTAGTTCGGGGACCCCTGTCCTAAAGCTTGTGGATATACAATATTTCTGGTTGTTCCTTTTTTTATCTGTTGTAGGCAAGTATGAACACTGCAATTAGCCAGAAAGATTAGCATGTAATGGCCTTCCAGCTTCAAAGCCTGGCTGCTTCCTCCCTAGGGGAATCTTTTGTTGGGAGATGTTAGCTGGCCCTGATTGTTTCGTGTCTGGAATTCCCCTGTTTTCAGAGAGTTGTTCCTTGTAATATTTCTGTTTTTCTATTGTATGTGTAGATGAAAAGGTACCCATATGCAGTGCTTGGGGGCAAACTTAAAAAGAAAGTCTGTGGCCCCCAGAAAACAGAGGATTTGCCAGGCTTTGATGATGCAAGGCTATTCAGTGCTATTAATACTGGCCAACAATGGATTCCTCTAGGTAGGAAGCAGCCAGGCAAGTAGGGTTTATATCCCTGTGGAATAATGTCCAGGGTGGGAGAAAGAAATCTTGTCTGTTGGAGGCAAGTTTGAATGCTGCAATTAGCCAGGATGATTAGGATTTAATGGACTTTCAGCTTCAAAGCCTGGTTAATTCCTCCCTGGGGGCATCCTTTGTTGGGTGTGAGCTGGCCTTGATTGTTTCCTGTCTGGAATTTCCCTGTTTTCAGAGTGTTGTTCTTTATTTACTGTTCTGATTTTGGAGTTTTTTTAATACTGAAAACCAGATTGTGTTCATTTAATGGCTCACAGAAACACAATAATAATAGTAATAATAATAGTAATAATAATGACTTTGATAATACACACTATTTCTCTCCCTCCTCAGCTTCCTCCCTGGATAATTCTTTGTTGGGAGGTATTAGCTGGCCCTGAGTGTTTCCTGTCTGGAATTCCCATTTTCAGAGTGCTGTTTTTTATTTACCATCCTGATTCTAGAGATTATATTGTTCTGTTGTATTATACAACAGTAATTTTTTAATATTATATTTATGATCTTATATTAGCTGGGTTTTTTTTGCTTCTGTGTCTGGTAGTCCATGGTATCTTTCCCCCCTCTTTATATTTATTTATTTTAATTCAAATATACATATATTTGTGAGTGTTTGTTGCATACAGTGCAATACTTTTCATCTATTAGTCTTTCATAATCATTTCTCAGATAATATATATTTAATAATAACAGTCTTCTATTTGAATAGTACATATAAAGATATTATAGGCTCCAAATTAATATCCGTTTCTTCCTTGCCTTCAGTCTATTAGCTTCCTCTATGCACATGTTTAAGTTAATTTTACATTGAGATAGTGGATCATTGGTTGCCATTCATTAACAAAGTTCTCTAAAGGTTCTCCTCTTAAGTGTACAGTTGAGCTGGATTATATGGCAGTGTGAATTTAAGATAATCCAGTTCAAAGCAGATACTGTAGATTATCTGCCTTGGCATTCTGGGTTATAAAGCTGTGTGGAAGTGCCTTGAGTCTATACTGCCATATAATCAAGTTGAAATCAGATAATCTGTATTTTATAGGCAGTGTGGAAGAGGCCTAAGTGAACCCTGCCTGTCTCCCGGGTGCCATTGTGGCCGAGGGGGTTGCAATAACACGAAGTGGGTGGAGCCAAAAGGGGGCCTTCTGACTGGCCTTCTGACTGGCAGCTGGGGAGAACAACTCTTCCTCATCCTTCTCCCTCCCTCCCTCCTTCCGCTTGGTGTTTTTGGCGGTTTTTTTATTTGGATTTTATTTTTCTAGGTTTATTTAATTGAAAGACATAGATTGGATGACTATGTCTTTTGTGGCCAAATTTAGTGTGATTTAGTTCAGTGGTTTTGTTGGGGAAAATGCACATTACATTTACAGTAGAGTCTCGCTTATCCAACGTAAACGGGCTGGCAGAACGTTGGATAAGTGAATATGTTGGATAATAAGGAGAGATTAAGGAAAAGTCTATTAAACATTAAATTAGGTTATGATTTTACAAATTAAGCACCTAAACATCATGTTATACAACAAATTTGACAGAAAAAGTACAGTAGAGTCTCACTTATCCAACATAAACGGGCCGACAGAATGTTGGATAAGCGAATATGTTGGATAATAAGAAGGCATTAAGGAAAAGCCTCTTAAACATCAAATTAGGTTATGATTTTACAAATGAAGCACCAAAACATCATGTTAGACAACAAATTTGGCAGAAAAAGTAGTTCAATACGCAGTAATGCTATGTAGTAATTACTGTATTTATGAATTTAGCACCAAAATATCACGATATATTAAAAACATTGACTACAAAAATGCGTTGGATAATCCAGAACATTGGATAAGCGAGTGTTGGATAAGTGAGACTCTACTATAGTTCAATACACAGTAATGCTATGTAGTAATTACTGTATTTACAAATTTAGCACCAAAATATCATGCTCTATTGAAAACATTGACTACAAAAATGCGTTGGATAATCCAGAACGTTGGATAAGTGAGACTCTACTATAGTTCAATACACAGTAATGCTATGTAGTAATTACTGTATTTACAAATTTAGCACCAAAATATCATGCTCTATTGAAAACATTGACTACAAAAATGCGTTGGATAATCCAGAATGTTGGATAAGCAAGTGTTGGATAAGTGAGACTCTACTGTATATACATATATAGATGTTGCCAGTACATGAATCTCCTTGTAGTCAGATTCTTCTCTTCTTTAAAACAGATGTAGATAAAATGCAGACCATCTAGATGTTCTTCAACTACAACTTCCATCCTTTTTCACCACTGTCTCTGCTGGTTAGGAGTGCTGTGAGTTGCAGTCCAACTACATCTGGAGGGGTAAACTTTGACAATCCCTGCTTTAAACCAGAGCTTTCCTCAGCCACTGGCGATCTCACGTGTTCCACAAAGTGAGTCCCTCTGTGTTTATTGTGATTTACTCCCAGGGAAGAATGTGTTGCATTCTTAGACTTCCAGTCTATTAATAAGCCACTTTTAATAAGCTTACTTTATAGATATACATGACTAACCTGAGGACAGTCTCTTGCAATTTAAATGGTTTCAATATGCTTTTCGTGTCTCAAATAATTTCCAAAATTTATGTTTGCTTACCGTGCGATAGACAAACACTCTGAGCTTCTTCCCTCCCAGAGTCTCCAAGAATTGCCCATTGTACAGGTCATTTAGGCCAATTTTCACTTTCAAAATGTGATTCTGAAGAATCAGCTTAAGGATCCGCTGGTCCATGGTCAAGGTGTCATCTAAGAGTTTGGGCATAACAAATACATTATGTTTTCATTAATGGTATCTTATGCATAAAACATTGAGGATAATCCCAATACAATGATAATGCTATTCATCTTCACAATATAATTTTTGGTTTTGCTTTTTCAATCTGAGACAGAAATCCTCCAAAATTGTCATGTCCACTTATAAGATGGAAATACATGGAGCTGTAGCCCAAGGAATCAATATTTCCAGACTCTAAGGTCTTACAATGAGGATCTTCAAACTAACAGAATTGCCAATGATTTCCTTCAAGCTTACAAGGAGTTTTTAGAATAGCCAGATAAATGCAAAATCGATAAGAAATGCTGAAGTATATCAAAACATTTTCTCATTCTGACAAAACACACACACACAAACAAACTGCATGGGTTCAAACATACTGAGACACTCACATCCAAACTGTTCATTTCTTACAGTCTGTAAGAATATAAAGAATATAAAGATTATAACATTTTCTTTTAAAAAATTGGATCATCTTTTTGCCAAATATTTTTTTTCTGTTTATACAATTTTAAAAAAAATCATTTCAACATTGATTGTATTAGCATTTTTAAGATTAGCAAGAGAATGTCATTATTCAGTATCTTTATTACAATTTAACTTCCTCATTGAGAACATTTCACATAGCTGTGCAAAAGGATGAGGCATATCTAGTGCCGAAAATATTTTTGACTTCCTTACCTGAAAAAGCCCCATTTAGTGGAGCTAGGAGGGTATATTCTTCCTCTGGCCTCAGAGATGCAGCCAAACCAACCTGAGACACTAAATCTTTGAAGGTAGCTTGTTGTGGACCAGCAAGCTCAATAACTTGTTTAGCTGGAAATGAGAAAAGAGAAGATGACACTTCTTACACATTATAGAAATTCATGGAGTTATATTTATTAGTGGAGGCAATAAATATTTTATTTGTTTAACAGAGTAAACAAATCAGCAGATGATCTATTTTCTTATTTATATTTTTTAAACTTTATTTTTATCCTGCCTTTCTCTCGACATAGAGACTCAAGGCGGCTAACAGTGAACATTACACAATACAAGTCAAAAACAAAGCATGAAAATGTGAATATATATTTTTAAAAAAACAATAAATGTAAAGATAAAAATACAATTAAAAGTACAGTTAAAAATCAGACAGCCCCACCCCAAGTTTTACTTAACAGCAACAGTTAGATGGCCAGAGTGCACAAGAAAAATTAGAGATCAACTATATGTCACTCACCTGAGTCAGGAATAAGCACTTGGTCTATGAGGTGAATTACACCATTGCTTGTCACAATATCTTTGCGACTGACCATCTTGACTCCATTAATTGTCAAGCTTTCACCATCACAGCCAACTTCAACTGTGTTGCCTTCCATGGTCTCAAAGGATGCCCCACCCGTGATAGCTTCAGAACATTGAAGTGAGTTCAAAATGTGGAATTTCATCAGAGCTGATTAGGGAAGAAAGCAAAAAGAGCCGTGTGTTCAGGTAATGTTTGAGGGGGTCATGGTTGAGATACAGCAATTATCTAAATCTTTTAGAAAATACAATACAATAACTTAGGACTGCAGCTATGTTGCAACCAAAATTATTTTAGATTATTAGAGAAGACATTTACTTTCAAATGTAATTAGCAGCTCCTATGTTTAAAGTTGAGTACTCATATATACTCATATATAAGTTTACATTATGTATAACTCAAGGACAAGTTTGAGAGAGGGCAAATTTATAGATTTTAATTTAGCCTGTGGATAAAATGAGGGAGTTCCCTGGAGAGGAGAAAGCCCTGTACACCTTAGGGGATCAGCCTCCCTGGCCACTGGCCACTTCCATTTTCTCACACAGGCATTCAAAATTGTGCATTGGAGAGAGTATAAAGGGGTCAGTGCTTCTTTAAAGTTTTTCCAGGATGGAAAAAATTGCCTTTTGTTCCTTGATTCAGAGAAAGGGATGGTGGCATTGGAATGCATTGCCAAAAGAGATCAGGCAATCCCCTACATTATCCAATTTCCATAAGGAACTGAAGACCTGGTGGTGTCGGCAGGTTTTTGAGTAATTATATTGGACTACTGCCGATTTCTGAGCCTGAATATATTGCACAAGATTTCCCTAGCCTAAAATGATACATTTTAATATATTGGGTTTATGGTTCCCGTCCCCTTGATCTGGTCATGTAAGTGTGATTTATTGTTATAATTGTATTATTTTACTTTGTTTAATAATGTGTATTATGTTGTTATGTAATGTTTGTGTTGCTTTTATGACTGTAAACCGCCCTGAGTCCCATCTGGGAGATAGGGCGGTATATAAATAAACTATTATTATTATTATTATTATTATTATGGTTCCCTTTTCAGTAAAAGTTCACAGACAGTATTTACATTTTTCCCCTTGTCCATCAAATTTTATTTCATACATTTCTACCAAATATCAATGTGTTATACACAATAGCCTTAACATATATTGCCAACATAAGCATCTTACAGAAATTAAGAAAATTGTGTGCAAGGTTAAATATAATAATATAGAATAAATAAGTGGTCAGAGGGAGGGAGAAGGGGTGGACAACATGGGTGGCTTTAATATTTTAAAAATTAGTTAAATGTTGTTGTTTTTTTAAAAAAATGATGTATATAAGAAAACTTATGTCAACAATCTGTTGAATGGAAGTGGAATGGGACAGTACACTAACCCATGAATAAGTCGATCTAGAATTTTTGGTTCAAGTTTTTTATTTAATTCTAGGCATATTCAGAAATATACAGCATATATTTGCTATGAACTATCTAGAAATAAGTATTTTAATTACAACTGAGACTGTGGTCTATACTATAACAAGAACATAACAAGCATATGGTGTCCTAAATTATGGTCTTTTCTTCCCAATAAATGCACCATTTACCCAACATTCAGAATAGCTGCCATAAATTGTTCAGTATTGATCCTACAAGGAATGCCATAATCTTTATAGTCTTGGTGCATAGTGCTTGGTGGGGAAGCTCTGAAGAGATTAGAAGAATGTCTTGCCTAAGAGGGTTTGTTCTGACTTTGGTTCTGAGGTTTTGTTGCTCCACAGCTCAGCCATTGTGTAAACCAAACTCAGTATCAACTGGCATGGAAACCTCAATATCCACAAGTTGCTAAAGAGTTGTTCTAGTTAGTAGCTATAAACCAAAACCATAATAAAATGAAGACATCAGCAAAACTCAAAACCAGGAACCACAGCAGAAAATAACCTTAAGACATAACTACTTTGGAATGGACAAAATGGCCCAGACTGCTTTTGAGCATTTTGTCATATTTCTATTGATTTCCACTTATAGTGTCCACTTTCTATATCAGTCTTCATTTTAAAAAATGAAATGTGTGTACAGTCAGCCATCCACATGTGTGAGTTTGATTTTTGGGGATTTAATTAATATGGTCTCTCTAAGAATTTGTAGGTTCTCCAATGCAATTTTGTAGGCCACTGGAAGTTGTGCTGGATGATCTAGCGATTCCTAGAGAGGATACTTCTCTTAGCATTTGTAGAAATTGTACAGTTACCTACAGTTAAAAGTTGACCATAGAGTTATACTGGAGAACTTAAAGTTCTCTCAGGTAAAAAAAAAAAACCCAACATCAGTGTTTTCTTTATTCACCTTTCCTCCCACTTTCATAATGGTCAGGTATTCCAAACCCAGATAATATGGAAGGTGGACTACACGTTTCCTTGCTTACTTCTCCAAATAATCACATTTTGCTGTGAAATTTTCCAAGTGTTGGCATTGTAATATGCATTTTAAAAATTTACCCTTTCCATCCACCATATATGAATTTCCCATAATAGATAGATGTTTATCTGTACAAAGGTCCTGATATCAGAATGCATTCCGGTTCATATTTTGATATAGGGGCTATGAATTAGATTCAGTTGGACTGAATTACCCATATATACTCGAGTATAAGCCGACCCGAATATAAGCCGAGGCACCTAATTTTACCACAAAAACTGGGAAAACGTATTGACTCGAGTATAAGCCGAGGGTGGGAAATGAAGCTGCTACTGTCAAGAATAAAAATTGTGTCTGCTTCTTTCTTTCCTTCCTTCCTGCGTGCTTGCTTTGCTTTCTCTTTCTCTGTACTGGGCCTGGTTCTATCCAATATATTAATGACTTAGACCTTACTAATGCCTTTAATACAGTTCTTCATGTTGTGGTGACCCCCAACCATAAAATTATTTTTATTGCTATTTCATAACTAATTTTGTTACTGTTATGAATCATAATCTAAACATCTGATATGCAGGATCTACTTTCATTGTTACACACTAAACTTAATCACAGTATACTGATTAATTACTAAACAATATGTACCGATAATAATACGGGAGAAGCGGAGGGAGGAGAGAGTGAAGGAAGGAGTTAAACAAGAAGGGAGAAGGAACCACCGCCTATATTCGAGTATATATGGTATATCAAAATGCTCATCCAATACAATTCTCCTCTATCTGGAGAACCAACTCAATGGCCTCCTCACAGAGCTGTTATCAGACATTGATCAAGTACCAAGGGCCTATGAATCAAAGTAACTTCTTAAGGCAGGGGAACGACGGGACAAAGGTGGGGTTTTTTTGGAGGGGGGCACCTTTCAGGAACAAAATGGAATAGGCTATGTAATAAGATGGCAACAAGGTCATGTTAATATTAATTTTAAATATTTAAAATCTGTTGGGCAAAAGCTTATGAACCCCTAGTCAATTAATCTGAGCCTTATTATTTTATAAACAGATCACTCAAAGAAAAAGTGTGGTCTAGATCTTTCCTTCTGCCTAAAGAATCAACAAGATCAAATATGGCTCTGAAGCCAAATATTCAAATCTTTGCCCTCCTCACAGCACTGAAAAAAAAATCTACTAAACCTACTGCCTCAGGCAATATACCTTGGAGGGCAGGGAAAATTCCCTACATGTTGGGCTTTTCTCAACTGGCATGCTAACCAAGCAAATTTTCTTAGAGATATATATTATCTCTATTAGAGTTATTCAAATCCTCTGGAACTGATTTGGAAGTAGTTATCAAAACTGCTTATCTTTTCAGATATGGTTTGGAGAGAGATAACAAATTGCTTCTCCCCTGAGAGATCTAAATTTGACTTTAGGTTTATTGAACAGTATTAAGTTGTACAAAAATGCTGTCTGTTTTTCCTCTAAATTATGGATATATATTTCAAATGCACACACAGGGGGAATTGCTAAGGCTTTAGAGCTGGGATGAGGATGTGAGATAATTTTTTTCACCCACTATCCCGTTTCTATTCATCTTAGTACTTGCTTATACAAAATACATTTTTACTGAAAAATCATCAAGAATGTAGACATATACACCCACAGAGAAAGAAAAGGATAATTAATGGTATGACTAAGGCCTAAGATGATATTAATACAGTTTTACAAGGAATGTTATTTAAATCAAACAAACTAAAAACTTTCATATTGGCTAATCCCATGTTAGAACAAAACTGTGTTATACTTAGAAGGATGAAGATAATCCCTTGGGAGACAGTGACATGGCTTCTTTCTAGTGATTACTTCCAGACATCCTGTTGCTAAAGCAATCAATCCTTTGATAGATACTTTATTTCTTTTTCTTTTGTAACATGAAGCAATGAAAGCTTTCACTCCTACACTCCTCATGTATCAACTGTCTTTTCTGAATGAGCTAGACAGATGTTAGCTGTAAGCCACTAAATGGGACTTTTCTTTCCCTTTTTTATGAAAAGGATATATTTATGGGGTACAAAAGTTACCAATTTGAGCTGTACTGGGGATATTTAAATGCAAAACTTGTTTTACTGGAGCTTAGCTGGTGGAGGCTTTGCAGGCTCAGCAGGTTATTTCCATTCAAATGTGCTACAACACTTTTATCTGCTCAATGTAATAAGCACAGCATTTTAGAGATGGGACTCTGTGACATGACCACTTCATTTCAGTTGTCATTTTACTAAGATGATAGCACACAACGTCTTGTCCTTACAAATGATCTGAAGTTGATTTTCACTACCTGCCATGTGAACTACAATAGATGTCAGCCAGGAGTATTGGATAAAAGAAGTGCGAGAAGGAGTACTGGATACAAGAGGCCTTTTCTTGCCTTACATGACCTCAGTTCTCCCACTGTTATGCAATGATAACCCCTTATACAAAGATTAATTGAAGCAATTTATACTTTCTATGTGTAGTCTCATAGCTGCTTGCCCACTAGTGAATTTGACAGCATAGAGACATGGGAATAGGGAAAAGGCAGAGCTGCTCAACACCTTCTTTGTTTCAGCCTTCTCCCAAAAAGAGATTGGTGTTCAACCTGACCAGTATGAAGCTGAAGAGGTAATAGGGGAAAGGCAACCCAAAATAGGTATAATAATAATAATGATAATGATAATAATAATAATATGCCTAATAAATATGCCTAATGGCCAAACGATAAAGTGTCACCAGCCAGAGGCCTATAAATATCTGGGCATATTACAGCTGGACAACATCAAGCATGAACATGTGAAGACTGTGGTCAGCAAAGAATACACACAAAGGGTCAGAAAAATTCTCAAAAGCAAGCTCAATGGAGGCAACACCATCAAGGCCATAAACACCTGGGCCATACCTGTCATAAGATATACTGCTGGCATTATAAACTGGACACAGGCAGAACTGGACAGTTTGGACAGAAAAACAAGAAAACTCATGACCATTCATCATTCACTGCACCCTCGCAGTGATGTTGACCGGCTATATCTGCCTAGAAGATCAGGGGGCAGAGGACTCTTACAAGTAAAACAAACAGTCAAAGAAGAAGAACATGCCCTGGCAGAATATGTAAAGCAAAGTGAAGAACCTGCTTTGATTGAAGTCAAAAATCAGAAACTCCTCAAAGCACAGCAGACAAAAAACCAGTACAAGAAAGCCACAGTACAAACTAGAGCTGACAGCTGGCACAACAAAACATTGCATAGAAAGTTCCTTGACAAAATTGAAGGAAAAGCTGATAAGGAGAAGACCTGGCTCTGGCTCACAAATGGGACCCTGAAGAAGGGGACAGAAGGCCTGATCCTTGTAGCCCAGGAGCAAGCCATCAGAACAAACGCAATTAAGGCCAAGATGGAAAAATCAGCTGATGACCCAAAATGCAGACTGTGCAAGGAAACTGACGAAACCATTGATCATATCCTCAGCTGCTGTAAGAAAATTGCACAGACAGACTACAAACAGAGGCACAGCTATGTGGCCCAAATGATCCATTGGAACTTATGCCTCAAGTACCAGCTCCCAGCAGCAAAGAACTGGTGGGATCACAAACCTGCAAAAGTATTGGAAAATGAGCACGCAAAGATACTGTGGGACTTCCGAATCCAGACTGACAAAGTTCTGGAACACAACACACCAGACATCACAGTTGTGGAAAAGAAAAAGGTTTGGATAATTGATGTTGCCATCTCAGGTGACAGTCGCATTGACGAAAAACAACAGGAAAAACTCAGCCGCTATCAGGACCTCAAGATTGAACTTCAAAGACTCTGGCAGAAACCAGTGCAGGTGGTCCCGGTGGTGATTGGCACATTGGGTCCGTGCCAAAAGATCTCAGCCGGCATTTGGAAACAATAGACATTGACAAAATCACGATTTGCCAACTGCAAAAGGCCACCCTACTGGGATCTGCACGCATCATCCGAAAATACATCACACAATCCTAGACACTTGGGAAGTGTTC
The DNA here is from genome assembly GCF_035594765.1 of Anolis carolinensis. NCBI lineage: Eukaryota > Metazoa > Chordata > Lepidosauria > Squamata > Anolidae > Anolis > Anolis carolinensis. The sequence continues at coordinate 189,934,336 of NC_085842.1, forward strand.
AACTTGTGATTTTTTGAAATCCAGCATATCTATCTTGTTTGCTGTGTCATAATAATAATAATAATAATAATAATAATAATAATAATAATAATAATAATAATAATTCTTATCTATTACCTGCCTCTCCTGATGGCTTGAGATGGGGTACAGCAAAAATATATGAATATAAAATATATACAAAAATTACATAGATAAAAACACAGATATATTTAAAAACCTGCACCAAACAAAGATACATAATTGACATATAATAGCAATAGAATGTAAATCAAAACTCATGATTGAAATTTGACTGGGTAGACCTGCTGGAATAGTTGGGTCTTCAATTGCATTTTAAATTCTGACATCTCTTTATATTGGCTCCCTTTTCTGAATAGGTGCCTCTCCGGCCCCTTCCACACAGCTGAATAAAATCCCACATTATCTGCCTTGAACTGAGATATATGGCAATGTGGGCTCAGATAACCCAGTTCAAAGCAGATATTGTGGGATTTTCTGCTGTGATATTCTGGGTTTTATGGCTGTGTAGAAGGGCTGTCCGTGCTCTTTATCTATGGTGCTGTATTTTTATTATTGGAGAATGGGTTGCATTATATCTTTGTATACTTTCCATCATAGGCTAGATTTACACTGCCATATACAATCCAGATTATCTGCTTTGAACTATATTATATGGCAGGGTAGACTCATATAACCCAGTTCAAATCAGATAATGTGGATTATCTGATTTGATAATCTAGATTATATTGCAATGTAGATCCAGCCTGACTTAGGCCTCTTCTACACTATTATATAAAATCCAGATTATCTGTTTTGAACTAGATTATATGGCAGTGTAGACTCAGGCAGGTTCCAGATGGTAGTGCTTAGGGATAGCTGCCCCTCCAAAAAGGAGCAGTTATGTGGTATTCCATGAGGTGTCTGCCAACTTCAAAAGGCCACCCTACTGGGATCTGCACGCATCATCCGAAAATACATCACACAGTCCTAGACACTTGGGAAGTGTTCGACTTGTGATTTTGTGATATGAAATCCAGCATGTCTATTTTGTTTGCTGTGTCATAATAATAATAATAATAATAATAATAATAATAATAATAATAATAATAATAATAATGATACCTTATTTTGTATCCCGCCACCATCTCCCCGAAGGGACTCAGGGCGGCTAACATGGGGCCAAGAACAGAAAAGACAAAGTATGAAGTAGTCTAGGAATACCTGGCTACTCTAAATGAAGTCAGGTCTCCAGGGCCAGATGAACTACATCCAAGAGTATTGAAGGAGCTAGCAGGAGTCATTTCAGAACCACTTGCAATAATCTTTAAGAATTCTTGGAGAACAAGAGAAGTCCCAGCAGACTGGAGGAAGGTAAATGCTGTCCTTATCTTCAAGTAGGGAAAAAAGAGGACCCAAACAATTACTATCCAAGTCTGTCTGACATCAATACCAGGAAAGTTTCTGGAGAAGATCATTAAGGAGACAGCCTGCAATCACTTAGGAATGCTGAGTGTGACGTTCTCATTTTTTAAGTAATTCTTAATTAGCTCCCAATTTGTTTGCTTTTTTGGTCTGCCATTATTATTTGCTAATAAGTATGTTAGTGTGTCCATGTTCATTATCTCAAGTATTTTATTATAGCAACTGTTTCTAGACTAGTTAAGTGTCTAGGACTATGTGATGTATTTTCGGATGATGCGTGCAGATCCTGTCAAGCATATTTAACAAATAATTTGTTCCTCCTAAACTGAAACCATATTGAAATACCTTCAGAGGCCACTTTGTCACCCATGATCCTCTCCAAGACGCCACGTGGAAGTTTTTCAAAAGCTTCATTGGTAGGTGCAAAAAGTGTGTAGTGCCCAGGTTTTCCAAGAACATCCATCACATCTGATGTAAAAGCAGCTGCCTAAGATCAAAACAAGAATTGAAATGAAAAGCATCTGATGAAATGTTTGGTAATATGTTGCAGTTGATACATTAAAAAATAAACAAAGACTTAAAATAGTGAAAAATGTGCAATTTTATTACGCTGGGTAAACACTACTGATAATGCAAACATTAGAAAATTTGTATTTGGTAAATTAAAATAATAATAATAATAATAATAAATAATAATAATAATGTTGGGCTTTGCACCTAATCATAAGCAGTATGTTATGAATCACTTTTTAAGACATTGATTTTATTTCCAGGAGAGTAACATATATGTCAAATGATGACATCAAATCTCGGAAGTATTTTCGGTCTTTTGGTTTTGCTTCATGTCTCTTTATAAGCTACTGACATGAAGTACATAAAGTACTGACATTAGTAAGGGTACTTGACCTTGTTATTTGACTTGCAAAATGAGTAATTCTCTCCAAGTTCTTTCCCACAATATTGCAAATTCTATAACCTATTGCATAAGCTATTGGAAAATGACTGCACCCAGTCTATGGGCACATATCCTTTTGGCAAATGTGAACCTCCATGAATATGTGGAGACCACCTTTTGAAAACTACTAGTCAAGAAAAGCATGGCCTTGTTAGAAGTCAACTCTTTGAGCAAGTGATATTTACAAGCATTAATGTAATAGCACACAGGGAACTGTTAAACGGAAGAACCATGACTTTAAACTGCCAAGGATAAAGACATGCCACTACAAAAATATATTTTGTTAGCAGAGGATGGTTGTTTCTTTGCAGTTGTAATTCCAAAAGATATACACTCCCTTGAAACTTCTTAGTTAAAAATAAATCTCAGAAATAAAAAACAAAGTCTTCTTTGAAAAAATTTCTTATTGAAGTTCAGTTATGGATAGGATATAGCTTCTTCTCTGTGTTGTGTACACAGGGTATCATTCTTAATCAATATTCCATAGTCTTTAGTATAGTTGTACTCACTGAAGTCCATAATCATACTGTCTCCCTTAAAGTCCAAACAGACTTGTCTACTGAAGTCCAAACAGATACTTGCATGCACCCACCTCCTCTGAGGTCTGATGCTAGACTGCTCCCATTGAACAGATACTGAACACAAAATGGAGTCTTGAGTCTGCACATGCTCAATACAGTCACATGTCTATAACTCCTCCCACATCAAAGAGGCGTAAACTGGCAAATCAACATACATTTAGAATACAGGTTACCAAATATATACATTAACAAATAAATAGTGAGTGGCTTGGGAGGTTGCTATTTCCAACACACAACTCCCATCTGAACAAATGCTGGGCTATAGTTGAAGATTTTTTTGTTAATTTGAATTAACAAGTACTACTAAATAATAAGAAAAATCACCAAACTCTGCTAAGAGGTAAGGCTTGTCAACACTGGACCCAAGCCCCGATTTGGACTAGTCTGTAATGTGGAGCAAAACAGATTAACCTGATTTTAACTTGCATTATCTGAAGTTGGGGAATGCATTTGGAGTTTCAGCAAAACTAGAAGTAAGTAAAGCTTTATTTCTATCCCGCCTGTCTCCCCATGGGGACTCGGCAGCTCACAGTATAAAAGGCAAACATTCAACGCCATTAAAAACAACAACAACAATAAATTAATAAAATTCCAGTGGACAATACAGCGCATTCAACATTTATTTATTTATTTATTTATTTACCATATTCTTCTGACCAGTTGTACCTCTTGGTTAACTCCCTGACATAGCCTCAGTGTTCACCCCAGTCTAAGGCTCTTCCCATGACCTTGTAGCACCTTAACTTCCTTCTTGTTTACAAGTTCCACTCAGTGCACTTTGCCCAGCTCATTTTATGTTTTTACTGCTATGTTTCTCAAGTGTTTTATAATGATTGTGATTTTTAATGCCTTTTAAATTTATTTGTGTGTTTTTGTATTCGATATTATTGTATGTTGGTTTTATATCTGTAAGCCGCCCCGAGTCCCTCTGGGGAGATGGTGGTGGGGTACAAAAATAAAATTATTATTATTATTATTATTATTATTATTATTATTATTATTATTATTATTATTTATATCCCACCCTTCTCACTCCAAAGGGGGCTCAGAGTGGCTCACATATATACAGGCAACAATTTGATGTCACACAAACATACATACAGCAAATAAATATATACATAAAAACCAGCTGTTAAAACATCTCGAACATTAAAACCTATGATTAAAACAACACAATCCAATATCATACTCCAAGTTTGTTCCAGTTGTCATTACACTATTCTGTATTCACTTACTGCACTGAAAGATTACTATCCGAAGACTTGGTCCCACATTTTTAGTTTTTTTGTGAAGGTCAGGAGGGAGAGGGCTGATCAGGTTTCACTAGGGAGGGAGTGAAACAATGAGAAGGCCCTGTTTCTTGTTCCCACCAACCACATTTGCAAAGAAGGTGGGACCAAACGTAGGGCTTCCCCAGAAGATCTTAGCCTCCAAGGTGGTTCATAGACGGAGATATGCTTGGACAGGTAGGCTGGGCTGGAACCATTTAGGGCTTTATAGACTAAAAAAGTCAGCACTTTGAATTGTACTTGATAGCAGACTGCCCCGGTGGTGAAGTGTGTTAAAGTGCTGAGCTGCTGAACTTGCAGACTGAAAGGTCGCAGGTTCAAATCCCGGGAGCGGAGGGAGCGGCCGCTGTTAGCTCCAGCTTCTGCTAACCTAGCAGTTCGAAAACATGCCAATGTGAGTAGATCAATAGGTACCGCTCCGGTGGGAAGGTAACGGTGCTCCTCTACTCACATTGGTATGTTTCCAAACTGCTAGGTTGGAAGGAGCTGGGGCTAACAGCGGGCGCTCATTCCCGCTCCTGGGATTTGAACCTGGGACCTTTTGGTCCGCAAGTTCAGCAGCTCAGTGCTTTAACACACTGTGCTACAAGGGGCTCCTACACCATCATACAATTCAGATTATCAAAACAGATAATTCAGATTATCTGCTTTGAACTGGATTATATGAGTCTACACCGCCATATAATCCAGTTCAAAGCAGATAATCTGGATTTTATATGGCAGTGTCGATGGCACCTGAGAGCTGCCTGGAAGGTGGGAACACTGTTCTGTTGTGGTAGAGAGATGAGTAGTAAAATGCACCAAGGCATGGAGTAACCCAGTTGTCTTGGCATAGGGCAGTGCCCAGAGAATGCCAGATGAACACAAGGTTTATTTTGGGAAGGGTTTGTGCTCCACAATTCCCAATGTTTATGCCAAGGTATCACTGATGCTCTAATTTGGTTAGAAAAATTAGAATTTTTAAATTTTTGGTTAGAGAAATTTGCTAATAAAAAGATCTATGCCAGTGTAAAAACTGAGGTCCAAAGAAGGACCAGAGAACTCAAGAACATCTGGTGGACAAAGAAGGCTGAAGAAATCCAACACTTTGCAGACACCCATGATGCTCAGGGATTTTTCAAAGCCACAAAGATCATTTACGGACCAAAAAACCATGGCATTACAGCCTCTACGCTCATCAGATGAAACCAAACTTCTGAAGGACAAAACATCCATTGCACTACGTTAGAAAGAGCAGTACCAGAACCTGCTGAATTGCAGCTCCAATGTGGCCAAAGAGGTTCTCTCACAAATCCCGCGACAACATACCAGGGGTGAGCTTGCAGCACTGCCTAGTTTGAAAGAAGTCAGCAATGCCATCAGCCAACAAAAAAACAACAAAGCCAGCGGACCTGATGGGATCCCTGCTGAAATCTTCAAAGAGGGTGGACCTGAGCTGATACAACAACTCAGGTATACAGGTGTGGGTGACCAAGAAAATCCCAGCAGACTTCAAGGATCATCACCCTTTTCAAGAAAGGGGATAGAACAGACTCTGGGAACTATCGCGGTATCTCCCTTCTAACCTCCGCTGGGAAAATCCTCGCAAGAATCCTTGCAAACCGCCTTCTCCCTGTCTCAGAAGACACCCTCCCAGAATCCCAGAATGGCTTCCGCCCCTCCAGAGGAACAGTGGACATGATCTTCACTGCACAACAGCTCCAAGAAAAATGCAGGGAACAAAACCAACCTCTGTACACGGCATTCATTGACCTTGCAAAGGCATTCGACACAGTGAACCGCAGCGCTCTCTGGACCATCCTCCAAAAAATCGGGTGCCCTGACAAATTTGTGAATATCCTTTGGCTCTTCCATGATGACATGATGGCAATAGTCTTGGACAGCAATGGCTCCCAAAGTGATCCTTTTAAGGTGGAATCAGGTGTCAAGCAGGGATGTGTTATTGCCCCTACCTTATTTTCCATCTTCATCGCTATGATACTTCACCTTGTTGATGGGAAACTTCCCACCGGAGTGGAAATCATCTATCGGACAGATGGCAAGCTATTTAACCTCAGCAGACTGAAAGCCAAAACCAAGGTCACTACAATATCTATTATAGAACTCCAATATGCCGATGACAACGTAGTCTGTGCGCATTCAGAAGAATCCGTAGAGATACCAAGTTGCTTGTTTATAAAGCCATTGTCCTCCCAACCCTGCTCTACACCTGCGAAACATGGACGGACTACAGACGTCACACTCAACTCCTGGAGCGTTTCCATCAGCGCTGCCTCAGAAAAATCCTGCAAATCTCTTGGGAAGACAGGCAGACAAATGTCAGCGTGCTGGAAGAAGTAAAGACCACCAGCATTGAAGCGATGCTCCTACACCATCAACTCCGCTGGACTGGCCACGTTGTCTGAATGCCCGATCACCGTCTCCCAAAGCAGCTCCTCTACTCTGTACTCAAGAATGGGAAAAAATATCTAATAGTAATTCTGGGATTGTAGCATGTTCCCTCAGGTATAGCTTTCATGTAAAAAAGGGGTGAAATTTGTGGCTGAGTTTATTCCAAAAGTGTATTTGGCACAGTTCTGGAAATAAACAACTTTATCAACAAAGAGATAACATGTTCAGCCAGAAGTATTCCATCTCTGAAAGGGCAAGAATAGAAAACTGTTGGAATGTGATGAAACCTACTGGAATAGAAAGATATTTTGAATAATTATTTTTAGACATTGCATCAATTTATGCTTCTTTTATTTTGCACTTAATTGTCTCCTTTTTCATTTAAGGGTACTAATTTGCATTCAATTAAAAGGCTAAAGGGCATAATATCAATGAAGAAAACAGAAAACTTACTCTGAGAGAAGAGAGATCATCTTCTACTTCAAGGAAGTCCTGGATAGTATTTCCAACGGGGGTCAGCACACGGTCAATGACGTGCACTACACCATTTGTTGCAATCTGGTTGCCATGGATGACTCTGGCACAGTTAACGGTCACAACCTGTATTTTGAGAATGGTGTGAGAAAATATTCAGAAAAAAACTTGCTATATAATTGACTCTTTCTGTTTGACGGTTAGCAACCAGAGGAATATGCTGGCAAATTTACACATGTCTTCATTTTTTATTCTTGCTTCTAATTTGTTTATGTGATGTGCAATGTTCTTGAACCAATCTAAATGGTACATATTTTGCAATGTCTTCTTACTTGTCAGTTACATTTCATTCCCTAGTATTTCAGGGTTGGTAGCAGTCATAAATTTTAAGCTGATTGCAATGAAAGAGAATTGCATGGTTTTGTCATTAATAAGAGATATCATCAAGTCAACTCTTACTTATGGTGACCATTGACAAGATTTCTTGGGGTTGCCTTTGCCTTCCTCTGAGGTTGATAGTGTGACTTGCCCAAGGCCACCCAATGGGTTTCCATAACTAAACTGGTGATTCAAACCCTGCTCTTCTGGAGTGCTAAAGCTGGATCTACACTGCCAATTAAGGCAGTTTCAGAATTCAAATTAACTGCATTGAACTGGAATATATGGCAATGTAGACTTATATAATCTAGTTCAAGTTTAGTATACATTATATGAGTCTACACTGACCATTATAATGCAGTTCGAACTGCATGATATGACAGTGTAGATGGAGTCTTAACCATTACTGTCTCTCTCAAAACATTTGTTAGATCTTCATTAGTTATTATAAAGGTTACTTTCAGTATATTATAATAAAATATAAGAATACTAATGGTTTAGATCCCAAATATTTCAGTCAGAATCAATGAGACTTCATGGTGCCTGCATATTAATATTTGCCCTCTCCAAGAAACTTGGAGTTTTGATGTCTTTTGTGAAACAGGGAAACTCCTTAATAAAATATCTAGGCACAGAAAATATTTTAGTATCTTTAAACTTTCTGTCTTTTAATTGCACTTTTAATGGTAGTTTTGTATCTTTTATTCTTTTATTAGTTTTAATATTTGTAAGCTACCTGGAATTAATTAATGATATATTGATTAGATTGACTAAGCAGCTGGACAGAAACGTTTTAAAGAAATACATAGCTCTGAATAACTTTGTACTTAACATAAATTGCCCTCTTCCTGACTTCAGGGTTCATGTTAGTAGAACTCTGTAAAAGGCGAACAGACTTACACCATTGGGGTAGTGATTTATATGAAGGTTTTGGTTGTTGTACATAGAGACCAGAGTCATGCCATTCCTAAGGTCCTTGGTCAACATTCGCTTGTTTATCATGTGGTTATGGAGGGCATTGTACAGCTCAATGTTTACATTCTCAATCAGGCCGCTGTGGATTTCCTGGGGGGAAAAGATTCAGTTAGACTCTTGCAGAAATAATATCAATCAGCCACATAGGCAGTAGATTTCTCCACCACAAGTAAAACATCTTTTCAAATGTTTTAGAATGCTAATGGGGATAATAAGAAACAGAATGCTTGGAGAAGTTTCTAGGCTTATATTGCATGGTGATCTAACAAAATTAATAGCTGCTACTTCAAAGTCCCACTGCATTGCTGGTTATCACCCCCCCCCCCCACCAGCTTATTTTCTTGGAAGTCTTTAATAAACAACAAGGTCCATAATATATGGTAAAACCTTTATTTGGCTAACCAAAAGGTGCCAAATACATCACACTAGCTTTCAATATTTCAGTATTCAATAGATAGGAAATATAGTGCTAAGATGAAGATCCCAGCATCTCCATTTCGTAGCTTTATTTGTTTTTGTTTTTGATTAAAGTCAACATGGTGTTGATTGCAACATTTTATGTCTTCCATAATTATAAGTTATATTTTCAACTATTTTAGGGGCTCTTTCAGCCAGTCTAATATGCTGGACCTGTCTCACTTTTACCTGAGGTATCCAAACGACGCCTCAGGTAAAAGTGAATTAATGCAGAGAAAACTAGGTTTCCCCAGTTTGCTCCACATTATTTAAATTTCTTAAAAGATCTGGACCTTGAGCTAAAGTCTAGATCTTTCCTGGTGCTGGGCTTGTAGGGATTGACTCTCAGGACTGCTTCCGCAGTCCCAGGGGTCAGTTCCCACAGCCATCCCAGTCTCCTTGAGACAGAAGAAGTGGGAGTATGTCCGCCCCTCCAGCCCCCCATCTCCCCCAAAAGACCTTACCAGAGGGGTCTCTCTGTAGAGTACTACTGATGCATGAAAATTGTGTGTCAGGAGGTGGGGGGAGTGGTTTCCCTCCTCCCTCCACCTCTTGACATCATGCACCAGGAAGACTGTGCAGAGGGACTTGAGCTGTCGGCAGGCCCCTCTGGTAAGTTTTTTTTTTTAGGGAAATAAGGGGGCTGGATGCTATCCCGGGCCAACCAAAGGTTGACATGGGATGGCATTTAGCCACCCCTCAAGGGAAAGCCTGGGGTTTGGGTTGGGGTGAGAACAGAAACCTGGAAGGATGCGAGTTATTTTAACCTGCTTCCTCCCTGATTTTAGGGAAGTGTAAAAGGACCCTCAATTTTGTTGGATTATGGTTGTATATGTATGAAATGTAAATCAAGTGTTTTCTGCTGTTAGGCAAGAGTGTGTGTTTCAGTAATGAAACAGTTAACAGCAGGCTAGTTTTGACTGACAGCCTGCTGTTGACCTATCAGGCATGATTTGGAGGTCGGAACTTCCTTCGGACTGAGGAATGTGCTTCTTATCTCTGAGTGTGTTTGAGCTGGAGCTTGCCGAGCAAAGAGGTATAAGAGAAATGCCAGCTCAGAGCGATGGTTTTTGCTGTGCTTTGTAAATATGTTTGTAGATATTGAATAAATGTTTGGACTTCAGACTACTGATGTGTTTGAGTCTGACATTGAACAGAGGAATTGGTGTGGCAGACGATTGCAACCAATTCATCAGGGTGCTGGAGAAGATGATCAATGGTGTTTTGAAGAAACCCACCCAGCACGCACCCTGACCTCCATGCTAACACATTTCAGTTACTATTTTCCCCCTTTACTTTCTGAGCTTCTTTTTTCTCTGTTACTAATCACTTCCTTTGGTGTAACTATTCCTCCCTCCTGCTGGAATTGTTTTAAAAATATGGAGATAATTACACGGTCCAAAAGATCCCAGGCTTCGTTGCTTGGTGCAAAGAATGTGTAAGAGCCAGGTCCTTCGATCTCTTCTCTCAGCTTCGACATGTCGGAGTATCTCTGAGTGGCCGTAGCTCCCACAATGCCCAAAGTGCCATAGACATGATCTATGGGAGCAACTGAAAGAGAAAAACAATGTATAATCTATTCTCTTAGCTGCCTAAATAATTTCTCGCCCTTGTTTCATTGTTGCCATTACATCTGGAACAATTTCTCTTTGCTTTAGTTCCTTGTACTTCTTTTTCTATTTCCTAGATTTAGCCTGTGATCTTCTTTATAAAACTATCTGAATTATGGGATTAAAAGTCTGTCCCAAAGGAAAGGAAGCCTTCATTTCAACTTCCTTACATAGCTGTGCGTATGATCCATGGGGGCCACAAAAAAGCAGTACTAATCCATACGGACACTGTCAGGAGGACTAAACTTACACTTTTATACATTTCTATCAATACCCACTTTACATGTTACACCACACATATGAGTAGAATATATTCACACAAATAAGAGCATATTCATTTCTTTAAAAAAGGAGAAGTCCAAATTTGGACAAGTGAACTTTCCTTCAAGAAATGCTTCATAGCAGGAACATTAAGGATGTATGATCCATTTTTTTCTTCTCATTGAAAATACAATACCTGCAGGACAGCCACGTTCACCTTCCATCTTCATGTAGCCAGGACAGCATTCGTATAAAACAGTTCTGTAGAGAACCAGAGGATGAGTAAAATATCACTTCATTTTCATAGCTGTTGGCATCTTAATCTCTCCTTCACCACCACCACCACCACAATTTTTAATGGAAATACACCAAAAGATGCTTGCTAGAATTAGAAAAGTACAAAATGCAAAGCCATTTATATATATCAAAATCATCTCACTTTTGTGCCAGATTTCTGTGTTCTTATGTTCTGTCACAAAGCGAGCTTAGTAATAAATTCACAACTCGCGAAGATTTGGTTAACATTAGAATGATAGGTTTTTAGCGCCTCAGTCAGGGTTTGTGAAAGAATGCCTCAGAGCTAACAGCAAATTGGATTAGTCTTGATTTCCCCACCTCCGCTCAACATAGTGGTACGTTGCAAACCTTTTCTGAGAGAAAGAAGTACCTCAGTTCTTGCCTCCACCACTCTTCCTTTTGCTTTGGATCTGGGTTGTCTCTGTTGGCTCTTCCTCGAGAGGAAAACTGCACCATTCATTTCCCTTGCTTGTGAAAGAGTAACTTAGGGTCACCATGAAGACCCTGCAACATCTTCATGATGAAAAGTGGAGAGTTGATGTTTTTCCCATTGGAGGAAGTGATGACAAAAGCAAGCCAGAGGTAAACAAAAAGGAAGAGTGATGTAGCCAAGTTAATCTGGTAACTTTGGTACATAGAGAAAGGAGACCGGTAGAGGTAAAATGCTTGGAGGGGGGAATAGTGGGTGCCAATGGCTACTCTGCTGTAGTGCTACATATGAATCATAGAATCATAGAATAGTAGAGTTGGAAGAGACCTCATGGGCCATCTAGTCCAACCCCCTGCTAAGAAGCAGGAAATCGCATTCAAAGCACCCCCGACAGATGGCCATCCAGCCTCTGCTTGAAAGCTTCCAAAGAAGGAGCCTCCACCACAGCCTGGGGGAGAGACTTCCACTGTCGAACAGCCCTCACAGTGAGGAAGTTCTTCCTGATGTTCAGGTGGAATCTCCTTTCCTGTAGTTTGAAGCCATTGTTCCGCGTCCTAGTCTGCAGGGCCTCAGAAAACAAGCTTGCTCCCTCCTCCCTATGACTTCCCTTCACGTATTTGTACATGGCTATCATGTCTCCTCTCAGCCTTCTCTTTTGCAGGCTAAACATGCCCAGTTCTTTAAGCTGCTCCTCATAGGGTTTGTTCTCCAGACCCTTAATCATTTTAGTCACCCTCCTCTGGACGCTTTCCAGCTTGTCAATATCTCCCTTCAATTGCGGTGCCCAAAATTGGACACAGTATTCCAGGTGTGGTCTGACCAAGGCAGAATAGAGGGGGAGCATGACTTCCCTGGATCTACACGCTATACCCCTATGTATGCAGGCCAGAATCCTGTTGGCCTTTTTAGCTGCCGCATCACATTGTTGGCTCATGTTTAACTTGTTGTCCACGAGGACTCCAAGGTCTTTTTCGCACACACTGCTGTCAAGCCAGGCGTCCCCCATTCTGTATCTTTGCATTCCATTTTTTCTGCCAAAGTGAAATATCTTGCATTTGTCCCTGTTGAACTTCATTTTGTTAGTTTTGGCCCATCTCTCTAGTCTGTCAAGCTCGTTTTGAATTCTGCTCCTGTCTTCTGGAGTGTTAGCTATCCCTCCCTGTTTGGTGTTGTCTGCAAACTTGATGATCGTGCTTTCTAACCCTTCGTCTAAGTCGTTAATAAAGATGTTGAACAGAATCGGGCCCAGGACGGAGCCCTGCGGCACTCCACTTGTCACTTCTTTCCATGATGAAGACGATGCATTGGTGAGCACCCTTTGGGTTCTTATCCAATTACAGATCTACCTGACCGTAGTTTTGTCTAGCCCACATTTTACTAGTTTGTTTGCCAGAAGGTCGTGGGGGACTTTGTTGAAGGCCTTACTGAAATCCAGGTACGCTACATCCACAGCATTCCCTGTATCGACCCAACTCGTAACTCTACCGAAAAAAGAGATCAGATTAGTCTGGCATGACTTGTTTTTGGTAAATCCGTGTTGACTATTAGCAATGACCGCATTTGTTTCTAAGTGTTCGCAGACCACTTCCTTAATGATCTTTTCCAGAATTTTGCCTGGTATCGATGTGAGGCTGACCGGACGGTAAGCCTCACATATGATCTCCCTCTCTAAGGCTTAGACTCGGTGCCTCTGAGGGCAACACAAAATCCTTTTGAGGGCCATATCTAGCCACTGGGGCGCATATTGTTCAGGCTTGCGCTAGAGTATCTATCTATTTAAATCTTGTGCCTGCCACCTACAGAATTCCTGGGTTTGTAATTTAAGGATGGCCTTTACACTGCTCATCCAGAGAGGCACTGGTCCTCCCTAAACTACAAACTCCAGAATACTGCAGGAGGCAGCAACATGATTTAAAGTGGATAGATACTTTATTAACTTGATCCATTGGTTCATCCCATGCTCCCGAGCAACATAAAAAATGTTGTTCTGTCTTCTTGAGTAGAATAAGTCAGTTACTGGATGTAAGTTAAAACTGATGCATAATTCTAATTAATTCAAGCAGTCTGCTTAGTTGAGAGTAGAGTATTGCATTTAGGTCAAAGCACACATGGCTTTTATTCTTTATGAAAAGATAACTTCTATAAGAAGGAAGGACTGGTCACATTATGACATTCATTTTCTATATTCCTAACGTAGCTTCATTACTGCTTATGGATATTGTCTAAAGGAGTAATTATGCACCCTGTAAGAGTTCTGGATGTGATGGAATTCAGTTTACTGGTTTATATTAATCAGTGAAAACATATTTTATTTTTTCCTGAGCTATTTAACAACTTAAAACTATAACCTATTACATTAATTGCTTGCTATTTGGTTATGAAAATCCACCTTTTAGAGGAGAACGTTCAGGCTACTGCCCTTTCCTTCCCATGTGAAAGTAAGATGACTTTGTAATGGGCTACATAGATGTAACTGAGTACAAAGAGTGGATTAAGACTTTATAAGTGGCATTAAGATACATAAACACTGCACAAATGTTGTAAGATTCTATTTGTGGAGGAGTGTGTGAGTGCATGGTCCATGTATAACTTTTCTAGGTTGAGATTTGCACCAGAACTATAAATGTGTGGATGTAACTACAAACTTTGAATGATAAAGTTGGAATTGCCCACAAGGCCATTCATGCAGGAATACAGCATCAAAGCACTCCTGACAGGTCAATTTAACTGATGTTGAATACCTCCAAAGAAGGAGATCCCACCACACTCTGAGGCAGCGTATTCAACTGCCGGACAGTTCTTACCCTCAAGACATTCTTCCTAAATGTTTAGGTGGAATCGTTTTTTCTGTTGCTTTCTGTTTAAATCTGTTGCTTATATCTTAGGGTTTCTCTACAACAGTGTTTCTCAAGCTCTGCTTCTCCAGGTGTTTTGGACTTCAGTTCCCAGAAATCCCAGCCAGTTTACTACTGTTAGGAATTATGGGAGCTGAAGTCCGAAACATCTGGAGGAGCAGAGTCTGAGAAACACTAGTCTACACTGTGGAATTAATGCATTTTGATTCCACTAACGGTCATGGCTCAATGCTATGGAATCCTGGGATTTGTAGTTTGGTGAGGCACCAGCCCTCTTTGGCAGAAAAGTCTAAAGTCCTGGTAAACTATAGCTCACACAGTTCCATAGGATTGAGCAATAGGGGTTAAAATGGTTTCAAATTGCATTAATGTTACAGTGTTAATGTATCCCTAGCCTAAGGAGCAGCAAAAAAAATGACATCCTTTCAAATATTTAAATATGACTATCATGCTGCTGCCTAACTTTCTCTTTTCTAAGGTAAACATACCTGACTCCCCAAGCTGTTCCTCATAGTGTTTCCCTTCCAGACTTTTGATGATATTTTCTGGATACATTCCACCTTGTTAATATCTCGGTTGAATGGTGGTGCTCAGAACTTGAGACAGTGTTATTCCAAATGAGGTCTTACCAAACAGAATTAGAATGATACACTTACTTCTCTTGATCTAGACCAGTGGTTCACAACCCTTAGCCCTCCAGGTATTTTGGGCTTCAGCTCCCACAACTCCAAACAGCTGGTAAGCTGGCTGAAATTTCTGGGAGTTGAAGACTATATTCATATTTGCTTCCATGCGATGGGAACATGACGTTCTATAACCATATTCGCAAAACAAAACAAATCCCTACACTTACACTATACACATTTCTTGTCAATATGGGTCACAGGATACTGTGTCAGAACTTGACTTTCCACACCCTCTATTTTGCAATGCCTGAGGAGAGCTACAGTAAAGCTGATTTATTGTTGTTTATCCTATTTCATCCCCTCATCATCAACTTTCCATTTCAACAAAGAGATATGAACCTATAATCAAATACCAGCTGGATAGAATAAAGTTCAATATGTAAATGGGAAGAGTCAGGTTGGATTTACACTGCTCTATATCCCAGGATCTGATCCCAGATTATCTGCCTTGATCTGGATTATAAGAGTCTACACTGCAAGGTAATCTGGGATAATCAGATAATCTGGGATCAGAACCTGGAATATAGGGCAGTGTAGATCCAGCTCCAGTCAGGCCATTGCATCGATTTTTGGCATATCAGAGCACTTTGCAGGGCACATTGAATTAGGAATGGGAAAACTGGCCAAGATGGCAATATAATAGTCCTAGTGGGAACAAAAATTTGACCATCAATAAACAATTAGGGGTACAAAGATGAAGAGCCCTCTGACCTAAGCTACTGGGCTCACTTGCTACTAACATAATGCCTGTACCCGTGTCAATAAACTACATGGAAGTCTTCATGTTACAGTAGAAAAACAAAACAAAACGTGGGGCCAAAAGTAGAACCCAAGCTTGATTCTGGTCAGAGTGAAAAAAATGAGAAAGATATAATTGTAAGCAGCTTTGCCCCCTCCCCCATGCAGTAGGGAAAAAGATTAGTTTAACATAAATGTAATGCAGATGAGCCATAACATTTGCCAAGCTATAATGTTTAGTGCTAAAATGTTCTTTAAGTATATTTTGGATGATCATATTCCTTTAAGCCCATAATGTGCATGCTCTAGAAGACTCCAGGAGTTCCCGTCTAGCCGTCACTTGGCTTTCAATATGCAAACCCATATGTTCCCCTCATGGTTCAGTGCAACCAGAAAGGCTGACACATCACATATATGAGAAGTGCGGGGGATGTTTGGAGAAAGGAAAGATTCTAAGGCTTGACTGGAATCTCTGGCCTCTGCAAATATCCTCAATATCTGATTTTATATGATGCCCATATAATGCCACTACCACATTAAAGCCTTCTTAAGAACTAGACGAAATATCTCTGAAGTGAAGCAGCCCTCAAACAGCTCAGCCTTTTTGCTAATCCAATCTCGCTCTTGCAAAGGACATGCATTTTGAGTGAGCCGAGGCTTAATCCTGCTGAGCAAAGCAGGAGTTCCCTCTGATCAACTCTCATCTACAAAAAAGGGCAGGATAAGACACAAAAGATAAAGAGTACATGGGCTTCACTCCAAAGCCACCCATGTATGGAAAAGGAACTTTTTTCCCTTGGATCACTCAATAGAGTAATCTCTTTTACACTTTACATTCATATAATCTCTTTAAGATTTCTATAGCTGAAACCACTATAGTGGTTTTCTGGTTTAGTTTTCTGGGTTTAGTTATTTCCACAGATGATAAATTTGGCAACATCTGTGGTATAATGCATTTCCTCAAGTACAAACTGTACTCTGTTGCTTTGAGGAGGGCTCTTCCCTTGGGCAAACAGCGGATATCTTTCTCCCAGGAGGTGCAGAGGATTTTGATGGCAAAAAAGGGACAGGGTATATTCTGCTCTTAAAAATAAATGATGATAATTCACAATTACATTCCTGCAAATATTTGCTTTTGTGACCTCTGTGAATTATGCAAATGAAATAGATTAGTATATATTTTTATTTATTTATTTTACTCTTGCTGGTCATGGAATATTGTGTGGTGCGGAACTACTCTAATAGCTGGCTCACTCTGCCATCACACACTGGCTGCTTCAGATGCTTTGCTGAATACAAAATATCAGGGTTCATATAACCACTGACAAAGCCAGATGGACCTGATAAGTAGGTATATAAGACCTGCCTCAGTCAGCTATGGGTACCCCTGTGTGAGAAGATTTCCAGAGTCAGGGTGCAACATTTGAGGTGGTGCTGGGGAGGAGGGGATGCAGCCAAATAAGGCATCCCAGGGAGAAGCGCAACAGAGTTTTTGTGACCCTGAGGCAAGATAGATTGGATAGCCAAAATGACAGGCCCCTTAGAGTTAAAGTCTTGCTGCTAAATGCCAGGTCCGTAAATGGTCAAACAGCAGCCATTCAGGATTTGATCTTGGAGGACCAGGTGGACCTGGTATGCATCACTGAGATCTGGTTAGATGAATTGGGTGGGGGGGGGGTCAATCTCACCCAACTTTGTCCTCCAGATTTCAGGATGCATCAGCAGGCTAGGCCCAGGGGACGGGGAGGCAGGGTTGCAGTGGTCTATCGTGAGTCAGATGCCCAGTGCTGCAATTACCAAACCTGAAAGTGGGTAACAGGGACAGACTGGGGATGCTGCTTGTGTACTGCCCACCTCACTGCACAGCATTCTCTACACGAGCTAGCGGGGGTGGTCTCAGGCCTGGCACTGGAGTCCCAATGGCTTATTGTGCTGGGGGACTTCAACTTCCATGCCGAGTCCTCCTCGTCTGAAGATCAGAACTTCATGGCCTCCATGACAACCATGGGGCTGTCCCAAATGATATCTGGGCCCACCCATGTGGCTGGACACACTCTTGACCTGGTATTTATGGTGGATGGTGATGAAAACATCATGTTAGAGGGACTGTCAATTGTTCCGTTGTCGTAGACCATCACCTGATCAGGTTTAGACTCACCGCAGCCTCTAACCTCTGCAAGGTTGGGGGACCTACTTAGATGGTCTGTCCCAAGAGACTTATGTATCCGGATGAATTCCTGATGTCTCTTAGGGAGTTTCCTGTCATGGCGGCAGATGATCCTGTTGAAGTCTTGGTCAACCTCTGGAGTTCAGAGGCGAATAGGATGGTAGACATTAGGCTTGTACACTTTGTTGTATGTTCGTTAAATTTGGATCTCATTTGGATCTAAAACACTTTAGAAGCAAGTTTTGACCCACCTCCTCACTGCCTTCCCAATATTAAGAATTTGAATCAAAAGGAGCCTTCAATTCTTAAGTCTCAGATGTCTTCGGGTGTCACTGTGACCAAGCCCTGCTGAGAGGTGAAGTGTCAGCAACCTGAGTCGCTTCTGGTGTGAGAGAATAGGCCGTCTGCAAGGACTTTGCCCAGGGGACGCCTGGATATTTGGATGTTTTTACCATCCTTGTGGGAGGCTTCTCTCACGTCCCCGCATGGAGCTGGAGCTGATAGAGGGAGCTCATCCATGCTCTCCCTGGGTGGGATTCGAACCTGGCAGCCTTCAGGTCAGCAACCCAACCTTCAAGCTACAAGGCTTTACCCCTCTACATCACCGGCGGCTCCTCAGAGGTGAAGTCAAACAAGGGCTGATGGAGGAGGGAGGGAGAGGCGGAGGCATCGTTCTTGTAGTCATTTTTTTTTTAAAAAAAATGTTGCTTTAAAAAACGTTGAAAAGTCCCAAAAATCAGTGGATGTGTGAAACATTATGAAACTTGATAGGCAAAGAGTGATAAATATATTCTACCAGCAGATTGTAATTTTCTCAATGTCTATTCTTTCCAAATGCTGGCTGAGATCTTTTGGCACGGCACCCAATATGCCAGTCACCACCGGGACCATAGAATCATAGAATCATAGAATAGTAGAGTTGGAAGAGACCTCATGGGCCATCCAGTCCAACCCCCTGCTAAGAAGCAGGAAATCGCATTCAAAGCACCCCCGACAGTTGGCCATCCAGCCTCTGCTTAAAAGCCTCCAAAGAAGGAGCCTCCACCACGGCCCGGGGGAGAGAGTTCCACTGCCGAACAGCTCTCACAGTGAAGAAGTTCTTCCTTCAGGTGGAATCTCCTTTCCTGTAGTTTGAAGCCATTGTTCCGTGTCCTAGTCTCCAGAGTGGCAGAAAACAAGCTTGCTCCCTCCTCCCTATGACTTCCCCTCACATATTTATACATGGCTATCATGTGTCCTTTCAGCCTTCTCTTCTGCAGGCTAAACATGCCCAACTCTTTAAGCTGCTCCTCATAGGGCTTGTTCTCCAGACCCTTGATCATTTTAGTCACCCTCCTCTGGATACTCTCCAGCTTGTCAACATCTCCCTTCATTTGCGGTGTCCTGAATTGGACGCAGTATTCCAGGTGTGGTCTGACCAAGGTAGAATAGAGAGGTAGCATGACTTCCCTGGATCTAGATGCTATACTCCTATTTATGCAGGCCAAAATCCCATTTGCCTTTTTCACCCCTGCATCATATTGTTGGCTCATGTTTAACTTGTTGTCCATGAGGACTCCAAGATCTTTTTCACATATACTGCTTTCGAGCCAGGCATCCCCCATTATTATACATTATTAGCTAAACCCGACCACGCTTTGCTGTGGCTCGGTATGATATGAAATGAATGTGAAAGTAAACGAAAGTATTGTAGCGAACATTAATTCACTGAGAAAACACATTAAGCTGTTAAAATCTGTATAGAATCTAATAATATAAGAAGTATCTCTGTCTTGTCTGGATTTAATTTCAACTTGTTTGCCCTCATCCAATCCATTACTGATGACAGGCATTGGTTAAGGACCAGGACAGCATCCTTGGCATTTGGTAGAAAAGAGTGATAGAATTGGGTATCATCTGCATAAATTTGACACCGAACTCCAAAACTACGGATGATCTCCCCCAGTAGTTTCATGCATAGGGGACAGAATAAAGCCCTTTGGGACCCCACAGGCCACTGGCCAGGGGGTCAAAGAGGAGCCCACCAGCACCACCATCTGGGACCAGCCCTCCTGGAAGGACAGAAGCCATTGTAAAACAGTGCCCCAAGCCCTATCCTGAAGAGGCAGCCCAGAAGGTTGATGGTTTCAAAAGCCTCTGAGTGGTCCAGGAGAACCAGCAGGGACACTCTCCTCATATATACTGTAGTTCTTTTTGTAGATCCTCCACCAAGGCGACCAATGCCATCTCAGTTCTGAAACTGGGCCTGAAACCAGATTGGAATGGATCCAGATAATCAGTTTCATCCAAGACTTTGGAGCTGAGAGGCAACCAGCTTCTTTAGAACCTTGCTCAGGAAGGGGAGATTTGAAACTGGCCGATAGTTGCCTAGTGTTGGTTTCTTTTATAAAGATCTTACTACAGCCTCCTTGAATTTAGAGGGCATTATGCCTTGGGTCAAGGAGGCATTTACCAGCACCTTCACCCACTCTGCCAGTACCCCCCCCCCCCCCCCCCCCGCGGCCGATTTAATTAGCCAGGATGGGCAAGGGTTGCCTTAATTCCTGCCAAGATCTTGTCCACATCCTCGGGTTGCACAAGTTGAAAAGAACAGGGACAAGCAGGTGTTTCAGTTACATCCACGGAGACTGCATCAACACTGGTGTCTACGTTGGTGAGGATCCAAGTGACTTCATCTGCAAAGAACCTTGCAAACTAATTGCAAGGTTGGACAGGGTTCAATTGTCCTCTGACCATTCAGAACAACTCTCTTGGGTGGTTCTTTGCAGATGCAATGTTGGAGGCCACAATGTGTCTTTGTGCCACCTACATTGCCAGGGAATAGGCTTTTAAATGAGCTCTAGACCATGCTCAATAGGATTTGCTACAAGATTTACACCAACACAACTGCTACCAGCTCTTTGGAGTACCAAGGAGCCAATGTAGCTCTGCTTTGCAAAAGGAGACATTCAGGAGTGATTGTGTCAATTGCCCTGGCTATTTCCGAGTTCCAGAGGACTGCCAGAGCTTTGACACAAACTGGCAGGAAAGTCCCCAAGAGCCTTCAGGATCCATAAGCCTCCTGAGGCAGACCTTCCTAATTGGTCCACCACCCCTGCAGAGTTTTAGAGCCCTGGCGAGTCTAAACCTAATCCATGACAAAGGAACTGTAGAAAGTTCCTCCACTATACCATCACTATCATCCCGTCCTAGGCTGAAGACCAGGTCAAACGTGCATCCAGCACTGTGGGCGGAGCCAGAAACCATCTGAGACAACCCCATGGTTGCCACAGAGGCCATGAAATCCTGAGCTGCTCCCAACAGAGTAGTCTCGGCATGGATGTTTAAGTCCCCCAGCATGACTAGCTGTTGGGACTCCAACACCAGGCTGGAGAGCACTCCTGCTAGCTCAGGCAAGGAAACTGTTGAGCAGCAGAGTGATTGGTACACCAGCAGAATCCTTGTTCTGTCCTGGGCACTGACCCTAAGATGGACACATTGAGATGGGCCACCTGGTTAGGTGGATAGAATCCCTATAGACTCCTCCTTCCCACCTCCTGAGGCCTTGCCTTCTGCTGCACACAGAAACCTGGTGGGAAAAGACCAACCAGATCTTTGTGATGCAGGCCTGGTTGGCATGCTCATCCAAGATTAGTTCTTGGATGGTTGTTGTTTTCCATTTACCTACCTGGCATTAAGCAGCAGGATTTTCAGCCCAAGGGGCTGCCAACTTTGTTACCCAGAGTATTTGTGTGTGAAAGTGGTCCAGGTGCCATGAGAATTCTCTCATGCTCCCTGGATCACCTCCCCTCCTGCATCTCTTGTGACCGGAGGACATAGTGCCCTGGAACCCACTCCACAGACGATGTGTGTAAGGCTGGGCTCTGGTTACCAGGAATATCTAGGGAAGGTGAGACAGTGTATCGGGGGGGGGGGGGGGGGGGACACTAACGCTGGTTCTCTTGAATGGGTAAAGGGTCTAAAAGCCTGAGGATGTCAGAGCATGGTCTTATAACCCTAACACCCATTGCCTGAAGACAGATTTAGGGCTCTGTTCTGTACACTCTGGAAATGGAGCCCCACTGTGTCCTCACATCATGTGATGGCCTTCATAGAACTAAACATGGGACTCCATTTCTGAAGCACATGGAAAAAGAGCCCTAAACCAATAGGATTAAGTCCTGGGTGAAACTATCAGAGGACTTTCCTGTCAATTTTTTTTCAGAGCAGGTTTGCTTTTGCCTTACTCTAAAGCTGACAAAGTGTGACTTAACCAAAGTCACTCAGTAGGCTTCCATGGTTGAGTGGAGATTTGTTCCCTGATCTCCAACATCATAGTCCAAGACTTGTCATTACACCACTCTGGCTACATGGTAGCATATCCTTTTTAAAAAAATTGCCTTCTGACAGACAGTACAGGGTGACAAAGACAAGGACAAACAAACTTTTATCCTACCGCTGTAACTATACTGAACTCCATGGTTTCACATTGATGTGGCATTGAGGGCTGTGCAGTGGTGGTTGGAGTGTGGAGGGATGGGTGTGTTGCTTTTGTGATATGTGCTGGGGAAATCATATAATGTACAGTGTACAAATTACAATAAAGTTATTCTATTTAGTAGAATGAATCTGAACTAGTTTGTCAAGAATCAAGTTCAAAATATGAGATACATAGTGCAGACTCTGCATGCAAAAGAGAAATTGGCCACTCATTGTTAGTACTGATGATAGAGGCAGGACTTACGCTTTCTTCCCACAGATGGCTCCCTGGTACCAGTTCCTACATGTGCTGAAATATTTCTTGTTGGTTCCCATAACTTGTTGGAGAGCACAGACATTTGGCCTGGTGGGCAAAGAAAAGAAAGACCAATAAAAAAAAACCCTTCTCAGCATTAACACTTACAAACATATTCAAAACTAAAGATTTACAGAATTACAAGTATGAGTTGATTCTACTCAGTTTCACATTTCCAGACCTCATTTTGGTTCAGCTCCATAGACCAGTATGGGAGAAATCCTCATATGTATATATGGAACCCCGGTGGCGAAGTGCGTTAAAGCACTGAGCTGCTGAACTTGCAGACCGAAAGGTCCCAGGTTCAAACCCGGGGAGCAGAATGAGCACCCACTGTTAGCTCCAGCTTCTGCCAACCTAGCAGTTCAAAAACATGCAAATATAGATCAATAGATACTGCTCCCGCGGGAAGGTAACGGTGCTCCATGCAGTCATGCCAGCCACATGACCTTAGAAGTGTCTATGGACAACACCGGCTCTTCGGCTTAGAAATGGAGATGAGTACCAACCCCTTAGAGTCGGTCACGACTGGACTTAACGTCAGGGGAAACCTTTACCCTTTATATATATATATATATATATATATATATATATATATATATCCTCTAAAATATTTATTTTTCACACTTTCTCTCAATATATATTTCTTTGTATACTGTTTATCAATGTGTGTGTTTTGGCAAGCGAACTTTTACAATATCATGTAATTTGTATGTCGTTTTAATACAAACACATTTTCCTGCATATTTCCCACTAGTTATGTATCTTGTGTCTGCATTTTCCTCTAATGTATATATTTTTGTATGAACTGTTTTTCAGAGAAAATAGTATCAAAAATTCTGGAAAATGTAAATACAGTATGATGCCCATATCTGCAGGACTTGTGCCCATAGTTTCATTTATCCACATTTGGCAAAATATGTCTTGCTAGATATTTTCTTGGTCCTCCATCATGACTCTGCGGCATTCTTGGCACCCTATTTCAATACGGTTTACTATTGTTTGTAATTTCACATTTCCATGTAAGACACACCTGTTTCAGCAGGCTTTTGATCTCCGCTATTGCTGTTTTTAAATTGATTAGATTTTAGCTGTTTTTGTAAGCCACTCCAAGCCCTGGGGGAGTGTTTTCAAGATTTTTTTAAAAGATATTTTAAAGATGTTTTTAAATTGTTAGATTTTAGCCTTTCTTGTAAGCCGCCCCGAGCCCTAGGGGAGTGGCAGCATATAAGTTTAAATAATAATGTATATGTATATGTCTGTCTGTCTGTATATACTGAGCCCTTGAAGGTACTCCCCCCTCCTTCCTCCCCCCCTCTGCATTTCCACTTCCTGTTTTGTTTTCTTTGCACAAAGAATATAAACAATTGCTTATTTTTTTAAGCCTGTCCTGCCTTTGTGAGTTTTGTGGTCATGCCTTTCCTTGTGGGGTGCCCCATTGAAAAGCATTAAATGTTTATTTAAATGTACAATTATGCAGGTTTTTAATGTATATTTAAATTTTATTGTAATTTTTTAAGTTTGAAAGACTTTTAAATCTGATGTAAACTGTTTTTTTGATGTATATGTTTATATTGTAAACTGCCCTGAGTCCCCTGATGCGTGAGAAGGGCGGGGTAGAAGTGATGTAATAAATAAATAATAAATAAATAAATAAATAAAGTTTGGGAATTTATCCCTTCAGATATAGAGGCCATACCATACTAAATCTGTTTCCATTCATTTATGGTTTATTGAAGTCCAAATTTGGTGTGTTATTTGATGAAACATTGAACAAATGTCTCCTCTATCTTTAACTATAACCAGAGTCTATTTCCTAAGAAACAACTTGGCTTTAAAAGTTGCATGGGACTCCAGACAACTACAAGTCAAATGTAAGAAAGATTACTTGGACAGAGAAGTCTTACAAGATTTTTCCAGCGGAAAAATGAATATTGGGTCCAAATGTGATTAAATCAACATAACCACATTTGGTAGCTCTAATTGTGTATGACCATAGACTTAATCCTTGTTCCCTAAGGGTTTGTTGTGCAAATTCGGCTTGTCTCTCAACATAAATAATAGCCTGAATCTTGCTTGGGAATTCTTTCACTTTCTAAATGTTTCCAATATCCAGGTTAATGGCTGATTATTCATATCTGAATATCCAATATTGGAGACAGACACATTTCTTTTATAGAGGTAGGAACAGTATGGTAGGGATTTTATTGGCACAGAAGCATCTGGTTTCTGTTGAACATAATAGTTCAAACAGCCATTTATAATTTTCCATTTATGTCATTCACAAAACTTTTCCAGCAATCAAGTCTCATTAGCTCCATATGTGAATCCCAGCTGCTCATAGGGGGCAAGATAATCACACAATCCTTTGCTCCCATGTTTTGGAATAGTGGGCTGGTGGCAGTTGGTAGTGTTTCAAAAGTCTGTAAAAATAATCAAGCAACACACAGGAGAGAGGAGGATTAAGCAATTCCATCTTCAGTTCTCTCATAAAATATTGTACTTTCCTCAGCCAAAAGGCCAGACAGTTCCTGGCATCGTTCTTAGAGCTCTTGAGATCTGGGGCTCCATTCAGTGCACTATAACTATAACACTATGATTCCATTGTAATTGCCATGGTAGTTTACAGTGAAACCAATACAATGCAATTTGAAAATATACAAACATCAAAATAGAATTAAATATTAACAGTATTTATAAATAAATGTTACAACTCTCCCTTCAACTGCCACAACCTGGAATCCAAAGGATATCGCCATGGCAGTTATAGTAGAATTGTAGTTATGTGTGTAGTGTGAAAACAGTATTGTTTTCATGCCTTTCATAAATGATAGTTTGTATCCAATCTGTGCCTTTACCATGTAAAATCTACTGGCTTCTGCATTAGAAATGGTAACAAATCGGGTGAGGTTGAATCAACCATTTCCCCCTTTGACACCCAAAGAGGTGTCATTTTGCTTTGTAACTGAAGTTGTGTGTGTATGTGTGTGGGGAGGAGTGTCTTACAGGAAAGGTAAATGCTAGCTTGTTTTCATTGTTACCATTTGGGATATCACAACAGCACACAAATAAATAACCCCATAACCAAAAGAGAAAATGGCGAGACACGGTTCAACTTTTTGCACAATGTGTTGCTTTATTATGACATGCAATGTTTTCTGTTATTGCACCTAATATAGAATAGCAAGACAGCCTGTTTTAAATAGGTACTAGCTGTGCCCGGCCACACGTTGCTGTGGCTAGGACTTTATTTTTCTTTTCTTTTTGTTGTATGAATGTAGAGGCATGGATGAGAGGTTGTGCTGTCAATTTTCGAGGTTGTGGGGCGTTTAGTTTAGTTGTTTTGTCCGGTGCCGTGATTCCATTACCCTTTTATATATAGCGATATATAGTTTGAAAAATATAATTTACTTCCTTTTTGTCATTAATATTTATGTATTTGTGCATTTATGTATTTACCTTATTTCTATCCTGCCTTTCTCTACCCTGGAGGGGACTCAAGATGGCTTACATATGGCAATTATTAGATGCCTTAAAATACATACAAACAGAGGCTTAAAATCAATTAAATTAGAATCAATACTATTAAACATTTAAAACATTACATTCAATATTGAAATCACATCATCTGAAAGTCATAGTCCAAGGCTGTTCTGTTATTAATTATACATAATTTCAAGTCTATTGCACTGTATTAATCACTGAAAGCTTGATCCCAGAGCCTGATCTTCTGAAGGCTAGAAGGGAGGAGGCTGATCTAATGTCGCTGGGGAGGGAGTTCCACATCCAAGGGGCCACCACTGAGAAAGTCCTGTCTCTCTTCCCCGTCAGCCGCACTTGCGAAGCAGACGGGACCGAGAGCAGGGCCTCCCCAGACTATCTTAAGCTCCGAGGCGGTTCATAGGGGGAGATATGTTCGGATAGGTAGACTGGGCTGGAACCATTTAGGGCTTTATAGGCTAAAGCCAGCACTTTGAATTTTGCTCGGTAACAGATTGGCAGCCATTGGAGCTGGCGCAGCAAGGAAGTTGTGTACTCCCTGTACATTGCTCCGGTGAGCAGCCTGGTTGCTGCCTTTTGGACCAATTTAAGTCTTCAAAGGCAACCCCACCTAGAGCATGTTGCAGTAATCTATGTGGAGTGTAACAAGAGCGTGGACCACTGTGGCCAAGTCCGACTTCCCAAGATATAGGCGCAACTGGTGCACAAGTTTTAATTGTGCAAAAGCTGCCCTGACCACCGCCAAGACCTGGGGTTCTAGGCTCGCTTTATATAGTCTAATTAACCAGCTTAGAATGAACAAAATTATTCAAGCATGCTTTTTAATTTTTTTACTGTATTTGGCACAATAGTTCATAAACATTTGGCATAAATTCATAATTAACCAATGTGAAAGGAAGGAAGGAAGGAGTTTCATGTGTCAGGCTTTCTGAGCATACAGTATGTTTGGGGAAGGTGCCTAGTTAACTGACTGACCACTAATTATTTATTTATTTTAGTTACAGCATTTATATTCCGCCCTTCTCACCCCGAAGGGGACTCAGGGCGGATCACATTACACATATAGGCAAACATTCAATGCCTTTTAACATAGAACAAAGACAAGACAAACATGGCTCCGAGCGGGCCTCGAACTCATGACCTCCTGGTCAGAGTGATTCATTGCAGTGATTCATTGCAGCTGCTCTCCAGCCTGTGCCACAGCCCGAGCCACTAACTAAGTTTGGATAACATAAAAGGATTACTATTTGGTAAATGACCAATGCATCTTACTCACTCCACAATGTGGGATACATATTCTGCTTTGCCAGGAGGCACATGCATCTCATCCCATTTCATATGTTTCGGCAGGCTTTTGAGTTCTGTTATTGATGTTTTAAAAGGTGCTTTTAGGATGTTTTAAAGATGTTTTTAAAGATGTTTTAAAGATGTTTTTAAATTGTTGATTTTAGCCTGTTCTTGTAAGCCACCCCGAGCCCTGGGGGAGTGGCGGCATATAAGTTTGAATAATAAATAAATAAATAAATAAATATGCTCTGGGATGGAGTTCTTGCATTAAAACCATATGTAGAGCTGAGCTCTGATATGTCCTGGCACAGTCTAGGACCTCCTATAACATCCCCACAACAGAAGTGAAAAGATGTATTTTTTGTTCATGGCTGTTTTAAACCATTTGAACTGATTAACAAATTCTAACCTTGCATTTTTTTTCACTAAAAGTTTGGTAGAGCAGCAAGAGCACATAAAAGGCATTTGTAACAATTTACTATAGCTAAACAAAGCTTTGGTGTTTGAAGGAAGTTGAATTTAGACTATAGGTTGTGAATACTTAGGTAGGAAATAAAATCCAGACTTACCCTTGTTCACGTGCCCTGATCCGACTGTGGCTCAAAATCTTGTCATAATGAGCAGTGGCAAATTCTGCAGGATGAAAAGCTGATAGGAAACAAATGCTGACTGCAGCAACCCAAAGGAGTTCCATTCCTTTTGCCTCTCTCTCTCTCTCCCTCTCTCCTGTCTCCTGGACTAGTCTGAGAAGAGAACTGGCAAGGGGCTCAAGAGAGCTCAATGTTTATATACATGCTACAGCACAGTGGGAGGGGAAAATGTATTAACCTGAGACTTTGAACCACCCTCATAAGAAGAGGAAACAGCAGACACTATTTCACCAGCCCCTGCATAAATGTGGAACATAAAGAAACTCTGTTCTGGGATTGTCTTCCCCCTTTCCCTATATATTTCTGGAGGCGTCACACACATCACACCTTAAGTGATTATTTAAGCAGTTGGAGGGACTGGGTTATTGTAACTATTGCAAGGCCTTCTTTATATTGTGAAGGCAACTGGCACAATCTTTATGGTATTTTTTATGAGTACTTGATTAAAATTTATGGTTCCAGGCTCATTCTTCATGTGGAAGAAGAGCAACTGGCCAACTTTTCCTAAATGGGCAATAAAGAGGAGTCCCCGGTGACACAGTGGGTTAAACCCTTGTGCCGGCAGGACTGAGGACTTGAAGGTTGGGTTGCTGACTTGAAGGTTACCAGTTTGAATCTAACCCGGGTAGAGTGCGGATGAGTTCCCTCTATCAGCTCCAGTTCTATGCGGGGACATCCCAAAAGGATGGTAAAAACATCATAACATCCAGGCATCCCTCAGGCAACGTCCTTGCAGATGGCCAATTCTCTCACACCAGAAGCGACTTGTAGTTTCTCAAGTTGCTCCTGACACACACACAAAATAAAAATAAAAATAAAGAGGACATAAATGCATTTCTGGATTCCCTTACTATGGATCAAATATGAATTACTGCTCTTTCACAGGTACAAAAATCCCTTACATATTAAAAACTACAGCACTAGAAAGGCCGTTAAAGGCCATTATGTATTCAGTAGAATCTAGGTACAGTAGAGTCTCACTTATCCAACATAAACGGGCTGGCAGAACGTTGGATAAGCGAATATGTTGGATAATAAGGAGAGATTAAGGAGGAGCCTATTAAACATCAAATTAGGTTATGATTTTACAAATTAAGCACCAAAACATCATGTTATACAACAAATTTGGCAAAAAAAGTAGTTCAATATGCAGTAATGCTATGTAGTAATTGCTGTATTTACGAATTTAGCACCAAAATATCACGGTGTATTGAAAACATTGACTACAAAAATGCATTGGATAATCCAGAACGTTGGATAACCGAATGTTGGATAAGTGAGACTCTACTGTACTGCTCTTTCACAGGTACAAAAATCCCTTACATATCAAAACCTACAGCACTAGAAAGGCCGTTAAAGCATACAGTATGTATTTAGTAGAATCTAGGTAAAACATTTCCAGAATAACACTACTTCAGACTAAAGGAGAGTGTGTGATATACTGTATCCTGCACACAGAAAGCTCACATTGAAAGATTTTTCAGCCTTGAATTCTCCCTGACATTTTAATTTCTATGTGTGGGGAATATATGAAGGGGGCATTAAACATGGAAAACCTCCTCGATTTTCAACACTAATGCATATATGCATGTGTCTTTTCCAAAACTGACAAAAACATGTAGACATATTCTAAGATGTAAAGAGTTATTGCTAAAAGAAATGCAGGACTACAAATAAAAGGGATATGTGTAATGGAGAAGATGAGTGTCAGAAGAACTAACATAATTTTTATGCTAATTCAGAGAGACTTTCAGGTCACAAGGAACTTATTTCACTGTGTGTATGAGATTATGAAGATTCCTCCTAATCTGATGCATGAAGCCAAAGCAGAAGGTTCTTTACTCTGCTTCCTCAGAATCATTGTCTTCAGGGCATTATCTGGCACTCACATAACTTTGTGCTCATTTCTACAGGCAACCTTGCTTCCAATTGGCCACAAAGGAACATCTTTGTGACTAAAATGATTAAGGGTCTGGAGAACAAGCCCTATGAGGAGCGGCTTAAAGAGCTGGGCATGTTTAGCCTGCAGAAGAGAAGGCTGAGAGGAGACATGATAGCCATGTACAAATACGTGAAGGGAAGTCATAGGGAAGAGGGAGCAAGCTTGTTTTCTGCTGCCCTGCAGACTAGGACACGGAACAATGGCTTCAAACTACAGGAAAGGAGATTCCACCTGAACATCAGGAAGAACTTCCTCACTGTGAGGGCTGTTCGACAGTGGAACTCTCTCCCCGGGGCCGTGGTGGAGGCTCCTTCCTTGGAGGCTTTTAAGCAGAGGCTGGATGGCCATCTGTCGGGGGTGCTTTGAATGCGATTTCCTGCTTCTTAGCAGGGGGTTGGACTAGATGGCCCATGTGGTCTCTTCCAACTCTACTATTCTATGATTCTATGATTCTATGATTCTATGATTCCCATTCTCTCTGTCTGAAAGAGTGAGCCAAGTTTCTTTCCTACCATTGCAGCTCTCCTCTCATGGTAAGAAACAAGGGTATGTAGATGAACCAATCATAGTGGTAGGCTCTGAGAGGGCAACAAAGAGATTTTTTTTTTCTGTGCTTCACTCAGACACGGCCTCCAGGCAGTAGTGGAAGTTGTGGACAAAAACATTTGGTTTGCATCCCAGACACCCTTCTCCAGTGCCATATAAAATCCATGGTTTATTGAAATTTTATTACTGTCCACACCCCAAATGGTTTATTGAAATAGTGGAGCCCCTAGTGGTGCAGTGGATTAACCCCTTGTGCTGGCAGGACTGTTGACTTGAAGGTTGGATTGCCGACTTGAAGGTTACTGGTTCAAATCCAACTCGGGGAGAGCACGATGAGCTCCCTCTATCAACTCCAGCTCCATGTGGGGACATGAGAGAAGTCTCCCACAAGGATGGTAAAACATCAAAACATTTGGGCATCCCCTGGGCAATATCCTTGCAGACAGCCAATTCTCTCACAACAGAAATGACTTGCAGTTTCTCAAATTATTCCTGACATGGGAAAAAAATACGATATATTTCCTCCATCCCAGTGGTCTTTTTTCTTCTTTTTTCTTTGCAGATTCATATGTTATTTGAGTGATTATATTCCTTCTGCTTATGAGATTGTTTTAGTCAATTGTTATGTTTTGTTTTTGTTTTTAATTCTTAAAGCGTTTTATAGTGTTTTCAGTGTTTTATTGTATAATGTTTTATGCTGATTTTATATTGGAAACCGCCCTGAGTCCCTTACTTACTTACTTACTTACATGTAGGTGTTCTACTAATGGGAAAGATAAAATAAGTTACAACTGGGAGTTTTGCACATGTGGAGAGAAATTCATACATTAAGGATTGGGTAGATCATAGTATGTATTTCAGAAAACTAGAAACAACTTTAATCTTGTTGCCATCTAACTGTTTTGTCTTCATGTGTTTAGACATTCATATTGGCCTAAATCTTAGTAGGATGGATCCAAACATATATTTGTCATTAAACTATTCATAGCTATGAGTGGTAAAGGGGGCCAAATTTACAAATAAAGTTTGAACGTTGAGCACGCAATTCTGAGCATAATGTCATCTTCCAATGAATCTCATTTTTGCACATCGTACTAAAAATTATGATGGCTGAAAAAGGAAATAGCCATGTTGCAAAATAGATTAAAAAACCCAAAATCAGTAAAATCTATATTCAACATGGTGAAATGAGCATGCGATATCAGCTAGGAATACGCTGTCTCCTGCCCTTGGTAGTTTGACATCCATTCTGATCAATGTATATATGCGAACTATATAAACAAGATTGTCAAGGTTTCTAAAAGTCCCAGGGGATGCTGCTGACTTAAGACCTTATCGAATGGGCAGTGGTAAAGCGGTGGGACAGCAGAGGGAACCATCAGGTTCTGTTCCTTCCTGTCAGGGTCTGTTCTCTCTTCCCACATCGCTTCCCCATTTGTCCCCGCTTCCTTTTCGTCTTCTCTTCCCTTCTTTAATGAGGAGTTGGGTAAACATCTGACTCCGCTGCTACAATGCTACTGCAATGGAGCTCCACGGACTCCTGCTGGAAGTAATCCTGCATCATGTGATGGGCTTCATGGGATTCGGTTCCAGCATCGTAGAGAAGTGGGGAGAAGACGCTCCTCTCCCTGCATCTGATAAGGTCCCAAATATCTATGAGATTCTCTGTCTTGACCTCATCTTCCCTCAACCAGCCTCCATAGCAAGCATGGGATTTTATCCTCACATGGGAGCACTCAACTATTCCCAAAATGATAGGACTTTTGTGTGGGAAAACTAAAATGTTAAAGCCCTCACTAAAAAAATAATTCCTTCATATAGCAGGGTGATTCATACTACTCTCATTCTGAAAGCAGCATTTGGAATTAACTTGTTGATGGACTAATAACATTTTAAAAATGTGAACATTTTAAAGTGATTTTATCTAACTTTGAAGATTCAACAATTCATGCTGAAGGTAAAACTATGCTTTAGTGAACTTATTAGATTCAAATTCCCCAGGTTCACTTCACTTCACTTCACTTCACTTTATTTCTTAATTAGTCGCTCTCCACCAGAGTGCTCCGAGCGACTTACAAATTTAAAATATCATTCCACAATATAAAAACATTCAACATAAAAACATTGAACAGTGACTATTTGGCAAATTAGATCTGATTTACTTAAATGCACAACCAAACAGCCAAGTGTTGAGCGCTTTTACAAAAGGTTGCAATTCCGACATTGCTCTAACATATGGAGGCAATGAGTTCCACAGAATTGGAGCATAGGTCGAAAAGGCTCTATGCCTTGTAGCTTCCAGGTGTACCTCCCTAGGGCCCAGTACGTACAGGAGATTTTCCTGGGAGGGTCGAGGTGACCACTGGTTGAATATATCTCTGTTGGTCATGTGCCACAAAACACCAAGGCCTGCTGTTTCAGGAGAATCCCCATGCTAAGTTTATGAGATGCAAAAAATTAAGAGTCCCCCCAGGCACTATCTCAAGCAGATATTGACAGGTCTGTAGCGAGGGGGGGGGGTGTTAGGGGTTCAACCCCCCCTGGAATTTTCACCTCCCCCCCAAAAAAAGCTGGCTACAGCTCTGAGTAAATGCACCGTGTTGCTCTGCTCTTAAGAAAGGTAATGTGTAATGTCTTTGAAAATGTACTCTAGCTGAGAGTTTGTGGAGCAGAAAAATTGTTAAATTTGAAAAAGAAGAAAAAGAAGAAGGATGCAAATGTATTATGGTGTATCATTGCAGAATGAATGTAGTATGATACATTAACTGCAATCTGACACCACTTTCACTGCTATAGCTCAATGCTCTGGAATCAAGGGGGTTGTAGTTTTACAAGGTCTTTACCCTTCTCTGTCAAAGAATGCCAGTGCCTCACCAAACTATAATTCCCAGGATCTCATAGTGTCAAGCAGATAGGACCATTTCAACATTTCAATATTTTGCCATCTCTTTATATGAAGACGTATATGCAAAAAAAGTGTTTTAATCTTTCTGGAGATTGCATTCTGATTAAAAATTTACATTATGCAATTATTTTTCAAACCTGACATTTCATGTTCTAGTTCAATGACGGGCAAGCTTTTGCACTTGGTGTGTCAAAATTCACCAAAAAACCTAGCATGACTTGGGTGGTGTGTCACTTCGAGAGAGAAAAAACATAATTTTTAATATGTATAGTTTAAATAACAAAAATGTATAATTGTAATATATAACTGTATTTAGTAAATCAAAAACTATTTACTACCCTTATTTCCATGTACAACAATCTATGGTACCTCTTGCAGTTTCCACGTTGATTTCTCTCTATTCTAGTTTCAATGTAGTCATGAATAATTAATAATATAATAGTAATAATATGATAATATACTACAATAATAGAATTATACATATATATATGCATATATATATATATATATATATATATATATATATATATATATATTATTAAACTTATATACCGCTACTCCCGGTTTGGCTCGGAGCGGTTTACAAAAATAGATTAAAACAATACATTTGGCTTTAAAATAACAATACAAACAATAAAAGCAACAATAAAAGCAACAATAAAAGCAACAGTAAAAACATATATATAAACATATAAAATATATATGTAATGTGCATAATTCTCATGGAGTAAACAACAAAACCACTGGACCAAATCACACCAAATTTGGCCACAAAAGACATAGTCATCCAATCAATCTGCAGGCAGCAGCGCGTCAGCAAAAAAGGCTAGGCATGTCAGTACTGACACGCGTGTCAAGGTTGGCCATCACTGTTCTAGTTCAAAGCATGTTAAATAAATAGATTACACTTGTCTCTCCACATTTGATGTTTTATTTTTGTGGATTTGATTATTCACATATTTGATTAATATGTTCTGTCTAGGAATCTCTCGATCCTCCAGTGCAACTTGAAGGTCAACTTCCATCGTACAATCGTGCTGGAGGACATAGATTTTTAGAAGGACACTTCCCTAGGCATTTATAGACCCTTAAGCGTGTTTCTGGCAGCAGATGACTATAATTGCACAGAAGAGCTAGAGACTCCTAGAGAGATGTTCTCTTAGGTTAAATATTAGTGGGGTTTTTAAAATTAGTGTTTCCCCCCTTTACTGCACCAACTATGTGCTCATTGTCCTTACAATCAAATCCATGCTTTGCTAGAAATGCATGGGTCAACCAATGTGGGCCTTTCACCTCACAAATATATTTTGAAGTGGGAGAGAGAGTGTCGTTCGAATTCTTCTATGAGTGTTGCCTGCATCGAGCCCTAGAATCAGCAACAGGAGTAAGCAATGTTTTCAAAAAACTGTATTTCAAAATCCACCCCTCTCTCCAATTCAAAACACTTTTGGTCCCAAGCATTTTAGATCTTCAACTTGTTACCATACACAGTCAAAATGAAAATGGAGGGAACCCATTATCTTTACTCCCATTAAGCCTATTTCTCACAAAATGTACTGACAATTTTCAAACCTCACCCCAGTCTTCTTTCAATGAACCAATAGCAGCACATTTTTGTGTGTGTGAAAGAAGTGACCTTGTAAGAAACAAAATAAAAGCCACCCTTCAAAGAAATGTTAATCCAGATTGTGAGAATTCAGATTGATTTCCCTCAGTAATTTTTGAACAGTTGTTAAATGCATTTCTCTGGAGACATCTAGTGGGGAAAGTCTTGTAAGCAGTGTCCAACTTTTAAACATTAAGAAGCTTGCATGGACATTTGCTTGAAGTGATGTTTCTTACATTTCAATCCCCCAAAAGCCATCTTCAAAGATTTTTCATTTCAGCATGTGAGTCTGAGCCGTTCTTGTGATTGCAGTCATCAGTTATCTGACTTCATCTTGTGACACATTCTTTTTCTGGATTGCGTTTTGCTTCTCTTATTACTTTATCTTCCAAACCTTCTTTTGTAAGGCTACATATTTCAATTAAATTGATCTTGGATTACATTCCACAGAAAATGTATTTATGACTGGTGGACTTTCATGGCATGGGAAGGACTTGAGATTAACCACATACTAATAACTGGGGCGAGTTACAGGGTGAGATCCACTCCCTTGTTCAAGGAGCTCCATTGACTGCCGTTTATTTTCCGGTCCCAATTCAAGGTGCAGACCATCACCTATAAAGCCCTAAACGGTTTGGGACGCACCTACCTTCGTGACCGTATCTCCTATCATAAACCTGCCCGATCCCTTCGATCGTCAGGGGAGGCTCTCCTGTCGCCACTGCCAATATCTCAGGCCTGCCTTGTGGGAACAAGGGAGAGGGCCTTCTCTGCTGTGGCCCCCCGATTGTGGAACTCATTGCCCGGTGAGATTAGGCAAGCCCCCACACTAGCAGCCTTTAAGAAAGACCTGAAAACATGGCTCTTCCGTTGTGCCTTTGGAGAGTAATCACTACATACATCCCTTTTGCTGCTTTCCTTCAATATTTGTCCTCCATATCGCACCGTCACTTTATGACTCTGTCCTCTGTGGTTTTTACTCCTACTTCCTTTCTCACCTCGAGTTTTAATCTAGTGTTCATGTGGCCCGCCCATGGTTTTATTGTTCTTTTGATCTTGTTTAATGTAGTGTATATTTTCTTTTATTGTGTTGTTTAATGTGCTATGATTTGTTGTTCTATTATATTCTGTTATATTGTATTGTTCTGGGCATGGCCCCATGTAAGCCGCCCCGAGTCCCCGTTGGGGAGATGGTGGCGGGGTATAAATAAAGTATTATTATTATTATTATTATTATTATTATTATTATTATTATTATTATTATTATTATAGGGCTGTGAAGAATCTTGAGAAGGGTTACTATTCGACACAAACAATGTTATCCTTGTTGATCTCCTTTAAAATGGGCTCACATTTGATTATTTAAAAGTACAATCATGTGGTCTCTGGACAGCACTGAAAAGGCTGTAGGAAGGAACATAACCCTTATGATGTTTTAGACCAGGGGTCCCCAAACTAAGGCCCAGGGGCCGGATGCGGCCCTCCAAGGTCATTTACCTGGCCCCCGCTCTTAGTTTTAGACTTCGCCTCACCCAAAGTCTGAAATGACTTGAAGGCACACAATACCAACAATCCTACTTACCTTGTAGGATCTTGAGCATTACCTTACTGGCATGTGAAATAATGCTACTGTACGAAAGTTTGAGCATTCTTTAGCGTTTCCCTTTTTTTTTTTTTAATAAGGTAAGGTAAAGGTTTCTGCTGATGTTAAGTCCAGTCATGTCTGACTCTGGGGGTTGGTGCTCATCTCCATTTCTAAGCCGAAGAGCCGGCGTTGTCCGTAGGACCTCCAAGGTCATGTGGCCAGCATGACTACATGAAGCGCCGTTACCTTCCCGCTGGAGCGGTACCTATTGATCTACTCACATTGGCATGTTTTTGAACTGCTAGGTTGGCAGAAGCTGGAGCTAACAGCGGGTGCTCACTCTGCTCTTGGGATTTGAACCCGGGACCTTTCAGTCTGCAAGTTCAGCAGCTCAGTGCTTTAACTCACTTCGCCACCTTTCTTGTGTTTTCTATATTTGCTGGCATATGGCATGCATTACCTTGACAGCATCATCTTTCAAGATTTTAAACAACTCTGATGGGATTCCGTCGTCTCCTGCTGCCTTGTTATTAGCAATGCTTCTTAAGGCCCATTAAATCTTACTCCTCAGGATGTCTGGTTCTAATTCATTCACCACACCGTCAAAGCTATCCTCTATATTATTATCCTTCCTATACAGATCTTCTGTATATTTTCACCACCTTTTCTTGATCTCTTCAGCTTTTGTTAGGTCCTTGCCATCTTTGTTTTTGATCATGCCCATTTTTGCCTGAAATTTACCTCCGATGTTTCTAATTTTCTGGAAGAGATCTCTTGTCCTTCCTATTCTATTGTCCTCTTCCACTTCCATGCATTGCTTGTTTAAAAATAGTTCCTTGTCTCTCCTGGCTAACCTCTGGAATTTTGCATTTAATTGGGCATATCTCCCCCATCACTTTTTCCTTTCGCCTTCCTTCTTTCTTGGGCTACTTCCAGTGTCTCAGCAGACAACCATCTTGCCTTCTTGGTTTTCTTTTTCTTTGGGACATACTTTGTTGCTGCCTCCTGAACAATGTTGTGAACTTCTGTCCATAGTTCTTTTGGGACTCTGTTTATTAAATCTAGTCCCTGAAATCTATTCTTCACCTCCACTGCAAATTCACTGGGAATATTTGTGAGATCATATCTAACTGGTCTATTTTCCCCAATCTCTTTAGTCTGATTCTAAATTGTGCAATAAGAAGTTCATGATCTGAACTACAGTCAGCTTCAGGTCTTGTTTTCACCGACTGGATGGATGTCTGCCACCTTTGGCTGCAAAGGATGTAGTCAATCTGATTTCGGTGTTGACCATCTGGTGAAGTCCATGTATAAAGCCGTCTTTTTGGATGTTGGAAGAGAGTGTTTGTTATGCACAATGAGTTTTCCTGGCAAAATTCTATCAGCCTACGTCCTGCTTCATTTTGTTGTCCCAAACCATGCTTGCCTATGATCCCGGTGATCCCAGTTGTCATTTGACGGTCCACTTTAGCATTCTAATCTCCTGTAATGAAAATAATGTCTCTTTTTGGTGTATTATCCAGTAGGTGCTGCAGATCCTCATAGAACTGATCTACTTCTGCTTCTTCAGCAGCTGTAGTGAAATAATAATACTGTGAAGTAATACACAAAGGAAATGTGGAGACATTTAACAGTGTGATAAAAGGTAAAGAAAACATCTGTTTCATTTAAAAAAAACAGAGTAAGATTGCGCTCTTCTCTGCTGTCCTCTGCCACACACTTCCCTGTCTAATGTGATGAAGTGGTAAGTGAAATATTGCACCTTCTCAGGCTGGCAGTAAGTGGCACTGTTGGAGAAGGCAAGTGATGATTCTCAAACAGCTCTCCACAAGTGCTCCCGGTTGAAATACAGTTAAGATCTGCAGGGCAGACTGAAGCTGTAAACAGTGCTATAGAAGGGATTCATTATTCCACCAGTAGCAGAAGATTCAGAAATGAGATGAAAGTTTCTCAACTCCAGCTTTTTTTTGTTTGTTAAGTATTGATCTCAAAGAATCTCTTCCAACTTCTAGAGATTTTCAGGTATAGCACCTGTTCTTTTCAAACTGCACACAAAACTGCACACTATAATGCAGAATTGCTTTTGTTGTGTTTCTAGTGCTTATTTTTCTTGTTGATGTGTTATGGAAATGAAAAAAGCATTCTGACAGCATCATGTGCCTTAATGTTTGCTATAATCCTGCTTTTTTGTTCATAAACCAGGGTTTATTAGACAGACAACCCTTCCCCTCTCCTCCTCTCTTCTTCTTCTTCAGTTCCCTTGCCTCTCTTCCTGCCTTTTCTCACCCATTATAACGTAAAACTTTCACATTGCACAAGTACTAGAAAATCCTTGCTTGTTCTCTGAGAGGGAGAGCTGAGGAAGCATCTGCACCAAATGGGATTATGCTATCTTATTTCTGATCAAGAGGCAGGGGATCACATTACTGGAAAATTTGCAGGACATTTCCCTCTAGCCAGTTTCAACTGACCTGCTCTTTGCTGGATTTTTGTGAAAAGATGTAGGAGAGTTGTGTGTCATCTGTGTATAGATGGCACTGAACTCCAAAACTCTGGATGAACTCACCCAGCAGTTTCATGTAGGTATAGAAAAGCATGGGGGATAGAATGAAACCTTGTGGGACCCCACAGGTCAGTGGCCAGTGATCCAAGCAGGTGTCCATCAGCTCCACCAACTGGGTGCGATCCTCCAGGAAGGAGCAGAGCCACTGCAGTGCAATGTCCCCAAGATCCATTTCAGAGAGTCTCCCCAGATGGTATCGAAAGCCGCTGATATATCCAAAAGAATCAATAAGGTCACACTCCCCCTGTCTAGCTCTTTGCAGAGGTCATTCACCAAGGCAACCAAAGCTGTTTCTGTTCCGTGTCCAGGCCTAAAACCAGAATGTGATGGATCAAGATAATCATTATCAACCAAGAATTCCTGGAGTTGAGAAGCCACCACTCACTTCAGAACCTTGCCCAAAAAGGAGAGATTAGAAATTTGCCGATAGTTGTTTAGCATCAAAGAATCCAGGGATGCCTTCTTCAAAATTGGTCTTATTATTGCCTTTTTGAGGCTTGAAGGATGTTGTCCCTGCTCCAATGAGGCATTTATAATCTTCATGAACCACTCAGCTAATCCCCCGCTGGCAAGTTTGATAAGTCAGGAAGGGCAAGGGTCTAGAACACATGTGGTCACTCTCACAGCTCCAAAAATCTTGTCCACATCATCAGGCTGAACATGCAGAAACACATCCATCAAAACAGGACAGACTAGTGCCTTAGGCACAACCCTTGGTACTGATATAAGACTGGTGTGTCAAGTCGGAATGTATCCAAGCAACTTTATCTGCAAAGTGATGGGTGAACTCATCATTTCGAGTTGTCGAGTGGTCAGGGGTCTCCTCCAGATCACTAGGATGAAGGAGTTCCCTGACTACCTGAAAAAACTGAAAAAACTCTGCAGGTCTATTTGTTGCAGATGCAATACAGGCAGTCCAGAACACTTTCCTGGATTCCCTCACTGCCACACAGTAGGCCTTAAGAAAGGCCCTAGCCCATGCTCAGTCAGATACTTTCCAAGTCTTCTGCCAGTGGCAATCTAGTCTATCTCTAGGAATATGCTGTACAGACTGGCTTGCCTGTTCTATTTCTACTTCACAAATTATCTGTTTCCACTTCCTTTTCTTTCTCTTTGAATGGTATCTGAGGACAGCTTCCCTCTCCATGAGACTTGTCCTTTTCTTGCTTCTCTGTCATGGAAATACTCTGCCATTATGCTGGGGAGAGGTGGGAGCAGCTACTCATACATCCAGCTGTCTGAAAACAGTTGCTCATCATCCCACCCCTGCATGGATATTTTGTGGCTGTAGGGAGTACCAAAGGATGCATCCAGGTTTCAGAAATTAGATGATTCTCAGCATTGGAGGGTTCGGACCAAATAGTGGCTCAGCCAGAGAACAGTGAGTGTGGAGCTTATTGCATTCAAAGCACTTCAAAGCAGTCTCAGAAAGATGGTCTGAGCAAATATTCTCAAGCAGTAATTTCCAAAAAAAAGACTTACTTCATCACATGCAATAAAATCAGCATTTCTATACATTTAAAAAACAGCTACCAGCATAGCCCATCACAGGACACAAACTCATACAGTTGGTTCCAGGTATTTTGCAATGTTTTCCCAGTTTTTTTTTTTTTAAATTCCACAATCTGTAATAGGGAGGTAAGGAGGGAAGGCAGGATTTATTCACGTTAGTTTTAGTAATTTAATATATTAGTTTCATAGATTTTAACAAATGTCTAATAAATAATCTAAAAAGGCGGGTGGTGATGGGGGCAGGTAAGGGGCCTTTTATAACAATATATTGCATTACATTCAGTTTTTGGTCTCTATTATACTAACATTAATTGTTTACACTACTAAAATTTTTGGAAAGTCTGTGTTTCTTCTATGCCCTTTAAACCTATTAATCATGTCTTCGTATGTTAGATCTTTGATTCCTGTTGGTTATCTTCTTTCTTTTTCTGCTTTTCTTGGTTGTTTCTGTTTGGTTGTTTCTTTTAATTATCAAACCATTCTTAGAAAACTATTACATAAACCTATTTGTTAGTACATTAGTATTGTATATACTTATATTATGTATACTTATATACTGTATATATATTATATATCTAATCTAATCTAAATCTAAATCTATCTAATCTAAATCTAATCTATCTAATCTAATCTAAATCTAAAATCTATCTAAATCCATAATAAAAGCAAAAACCTGTATGTGCGTATGTGGCATGGATGTCTGCTCACACAGACAGCCTCCGGCCTCCACAAACAGGCTATACTTCCCAGGGTTAAGAATCTAACAAGTCACTCTTTTCCACTGACATTACGGTTACAGCGAGCGCCATGAACATGCAGCCCAACTCCTGCCAATGTCCTTCCCAAACACTACAGCCCACCACCCATGGAATGCTTTTGTTTGGGGACCATTTCATCCTAGATTTTGCTTTTTCTTCCACCACAGGCAGGCATCCCAGGGTTCTCCATTGCTGTGGAATTTGCAT
Organism: Anolis carolinensis; assembly: GCF_035594765.1. Classification (NCBI taxonomy): domain Eukaryota; kingdom Metazoa; phylum Chordata; class Lepidosauria; order Squamata; family Anolidae; genus Anolis; species Anolis carolinensis. The sequence continues at coordinate 189,976,137 of NC_085842.1, forward strand.
GGCCCCGCCCACTGCCCTTTCCTTTCCAATCTCTCTGCATAACAAACAGAGCAGAACTGAGCTGCAACTAAACTTACTGGAGGAGTTTAGGGATTGACTCCACATGGTGGAAGTTGTAGTTCACTCTTCATCAGGTCAGAGCACTGTCACTCCTACTGAGGAATATAGAGGAGTTGTAGTTCACCTACACCCAGAATGCTATTAACCCAAATAATGATGGCTCTCGGCCAAACTTGCCATGCAGACCCGATATGCCCAGATTTGACTACTGGTGGGTTTTGAGGGGAACTGGGCTGGAAGTTGAGGAGTAGAAGGTACTGGGGTTTATAGTTCACCTAAAATGAATCAGCATCACACTTGGCACACAGAGCCCCCATAACCAATACAAAATATTGGACAAGTTTGGGAAAAGGGGAGTTATAGTTCACCTGCAGCCATATAAACACTGACCCCCCACCGACAATGCACTAGGACCACACTTCACACAGAGAAGCCTCATGACCTACTGAACATACTGCAGATATTTGTGGGAAGGGGCCTTGATTTTGGGAGTTGTAGTTCACCTCCATCCAAAGACCACTGAACCCAGCCAATAACGAATCTAGACCAAACTAGGCACACAGACTGAATATTGCCTGCTGTGGATTCTGATAGATATTTCGGGGCAATTGCCCCAGGAATCTGGAAGTTGCAGTAGTTCACCCCCATCCAGACAGTACTGCACCACACCTGGTACACACACCCAAAATGGCCAACTTTTCTTTAGGGAGGACTTTCCAGAGGGATGGGGCAACCACAGAGAATGCCCCCTCTCTTGTTCCCACCAACCGTGCTTGAGAAGGGAGTAGGGCCGAGAGCAGGGCCCCCTCGGCTGATCGCAGTGCCCAAACAGGTTTATATATGGGGATGCAATTTGTCAAATAGTCTGGTCCCAAACTGCTTAGTATTACAGTAGAGTCTCACGTATCCAACATCCTGGATTATCCAACACATTTTTGTAGTCAATATTTCCAATACATCATGATATTTTGGTGCTAAATTCGTAAATACGGTAATTACCAAATAGCATTACTGCGTATTGAACTACTTTTTCTGTCAAATTTGTTGTATAACATGATGTTTTGGTGCTTAATTTGTAAAATCATAACCTAATTTGATGTTTAATAGGCTTTTCCTTAATGCCTCCTTATTATCCAACATATTCGCTTATCCAACATTCTGCCGGCCCATTTATGTTGGATAAGTGAGACTCTACTGTATTATTAAGGGATTATGTCTTCCAAAACTAAGAGAAATAGATTTCCTTTCTTTTATTAAAAAAAATTAAAGGAAGCATTCATAACCTTTGAAAATGTTGGCAGAATCCATTTTTATGTTTACAGAATAATTTTTTGCTGTTTTATAAATTAAGACTGCTAAATTGTAGAGGAACAGATGCAGTGGTTTTATGAAGAAATATCATTTAATTCCCTATGGGCCCAAAACACAGGCACTATCACGGGCATAAAATTAACGCTGCAGGTAAACCCAAATTAATATTTTAATATTAAGAAAACTGAAGCAAAGCAGCTTTACATACAGACAATCAAGGCAACAAGCATAAAGTTGTTTGCAGAACTTACTCTGATTTAATTTGACACATGGAGAGATCCGGACCTTAATGTAAGGTCTGGATTTTCCCAGAGCCCCTTCTACACTGTCAGATAATCCTGGTTATCAAAACAGAAAATCCACATTATCAAATTTGAACTGGATTATCTTAGTCTGCACTGCCATATAATCCAGTTCAAAGCAGATAATGTGGATTTAATACAGATGTGTAGAGGGGGCCCAGGTGTGGGCCCTCTGGGGATGAACTCCCAGGACTGTTTCTGCAATACTGGGATTCAATTCTCAATGCAATCCTGGTTCTTTGGATTGGGTGTGGGGCCTCAGTCTTAGCAGGGATATACCAATTCCTCCTGGGATTGATGCTTGTATAGAATGGCCCTATGTAACATGATTTTTGTCACTGGGTTATAAATGTCATTTTGTAATTAGTTCTGTCGTAGAAATGTGGAAAATGTTAATCAAACTTCAAAAAGTTTGTTTTTGCGGTCTACACATTGAAAAGTTTAAAAAGGCATATTTTCTTTAAGGAAAATTACAAATGAAGTGCTTAGGCTGAAGGAAAATATAGTACTACCCTCAGTCACAAAAACAAAGTTTCTGGAGTGTAACAATTGCTTTCAAAGTAAGTACTACATAATTAAACAGAAAACAAAACTTTCAGTGGGGACAAATTAGCAAACAGAAGTTTGTAAAGGGAGAAGTGGGTGGGCTGAAGTTCCCCTTGGGCTGGCTGCATTCCTCTGGTGAGATGGCTATTTGAGGGCCCTTCCAGACAGCCCAAAATGCAGGACATGTTGGATTTTTACATGAGGCATCCAAATAACACCTCAGGTAAAAGTAAAGTAAATTGAGACAAAGCAGGAAAACTCTGCTTTGTCCCAATTTATTAAGATACTCAGTTAAGGTAAAGGTCTCCCCTGACGTTAAGTCCAGTCATGTCTGACTCTGGGGGTTGGTACTCATCTCCATTTCTAAGCCGAAGAGCCTGTGTTGTCCATAGACACCTCCAAAGTCATGTGGCCGGTATGACTGCATGGAGCGCTGTTATCTTCCCGCCAGAGCGGTACCTATTTATCTACTCACATTTGCATGTTTTCGAACTGCTAGGTTGGCAGGAGATACTCAATTAGATCCAGACTTTCCTGAAAGGCCCATTTCTCATGGGGTATGGGCCCTGTGGGGACAGACTACTGGGACTGCGGAAGCAGTCCCAGTAGTCTGCCCCCACAGCCCAATCTGCTCTTCAGGCCCTATGAGCCTGGAGAAGTGAAAAGGGCACCCACCCCCTCCCCAAAACCCTGCCTAAAAGCTTTAAAAACAACAGAAAACTGCAGACCTCTTAGTACCAATGATGCATCAGGAGGCTAGGGAGGGGGACCAGGAGCAATCCCCCCCCCCTTTCTGGCATATCATTGTTACATTCCAGGAGGCCTGTAAATTTTCTGTTGTTTTTAGGGCATTTAGGGAGGGTTTTGCAAGGGGTGTTCTTTTAATGAAATTTCAGTGTGAGGGGGTATATCAGAACTTTTACAAAATAACAAAGAACAACATTAGACATACAGACATATAGACACATAAGATTCTATGAGACTACATTGGATTCACAACCTACTTACATTGACTAACAAAGAGATAACGGGAGGTTACATTTTTACTCAGCATTCACACACATGTACATGCATTCATCCTCATGCACACATCCAAATATTACCATGTCCTTTTCTCTCTCCTTTGAGAAGCACCTGCTTAGGGCAGGACCTGCATTCCTGTAGCCTGCCAACACATAGTTCCAAAACATCAAAATGCCAAAACTCCAAAACGCCAAAATGTATCCTCTTTCCCCTAAGAACAATGCCAAGGTTTGAACACCTGTTTCCATACAGCAGAACTGACTCCCTGCAACACATTTCATGACTCCAAAATGCATATCTTCCTCTTCCCTTGAAAAAAGGAGCAAGTTACAGACTTTGTTCCATTCCATATCTGCCACTCCCAAAAGCATACACTATCTCTGTCCTTCCCATGGAGCAGAGCTTAGCAGGTGAGCTAAACTCCTCTGGTCTGCCACAATTTCTGGATTGTCATAAGGTCACTTATATAGCAATATTTTGCTGATGTTGTCCCAAAGTTGTAAATGAATGATAGATGTCTTACATCCTGGCTTCATCTTAGTTTACTGGACCAGATGTTAATTCTTCTTGATTTGTGTTGCAAAGATAAGTCTTGTGTTGACTTCCTTCTTAACATCCTTAACTTAAAAAGAGCCATTGTCTCTGCCCCAAAAGTTCATAAAGTTAGCAAATGTTGACAGATGTAAACATTTCTCTTATTACTGCCACAGTTCTTATTACAGTTAGCAGGCAGGTCCACTATTTCACCTCTCATTAGCAGGTTTTAATTACAATTAATTGCAGGCCTTAATATTATTAAATGGTTTGTCCAAATTATTAGGTTTCATTCATTCATCTTCCATATGATTCATTCATACCCACATATATCAAATTCACATTTATCAAATCTGCACATATGGGCATGATCAAAAACAAAGATGGCAAGGACCTAACAAAAGCTGAAGAGATCAAGAAAAGGTGGCAAGAATATACAATTAAACGAACAATTCCAGAGGTTAGCCAGAAGGGACAAGGAACTATTTTTAAACAAGTAATGCATGGAAGTGGAAGAAGACAATAGAATAGGAAGGACAAGAGACCTCTTCCAGAAAATTAGAAACATCAGAGGTAAATTTCAGGCAGAAATGGGCATGATCAAAAACAAAGATGGCAAGGACCTAACAAAAGCTGAAGAGATCAAGAAAAGGTGGTGAAAATACACAGAAGATCTGTAAAGGAAGGATAACAGTATAGAGGATAGCTTTGACAGTGTGGTGAATGAATTAGAACCAGACATCCTGAGGAATGAAGTTGAATGAATAATAATAACAAGGCAGCAGGAGATGATGGGATCCCAGCTGAGTTGTTTAAAATCTTGAAAGATGATGCTGTCAAGGAGATGCATACCATATGCCAGCAAATATGGAAAACACAAGAATGGCCATCAATTTATATCCCCATACCAAAAAAGAGAAACGCTAAAGAATGCTCAACGTTTTGTACAGTGGCACTTATTTCACATGCCAGTAAAGTAATGCTCAAGATCCTGCAAGGAGATTCCAGCAATACATGGAGCAAGAGTTGCCAGATGTACAAGCTGGGTTTAGAAAAGGCAGAGGAACGAGAGACCAAATTGCCAATATCTGCTGGATAATGGAGGAAGCTAGGGATAATGGCAACCAGACTGACTGATGACTGGCAAATAGAGGGAGAAAATGTGGAGGCAGTGACAGACTTTATATTTCTATGAGCGAACATCACTGCAGATGCAGACTGCAGCCAGGAAATCAGAAGATGTTTACTTCTTGGGAGGAGAGGAATGGCCAACCTCGATAAAATAGTGAAGAGCAGAGACATCACACTGGCAATGAAGGTCCGCATAGTTAAAGCAATGGTATTCCCATAGTAACTTATGGATGCGAGAGCTGGACCATAAGGAAGGCTGAGCGAAGGAAGATATATGCTTTTGGACTTTGGTGTTCAAGGAAAATCCTGAGAGTGCCTTGGACCGCAAGAAGATCCAACCAGTTCATCCTCCAGGAAATAATGCCCGGCTGCTCACTGGAGGGAAGGATATTAGAGGCAAAGATGAAGTATTTTGGCCACATAATGAGATGACAGAAAAGCTTGGAAAAGATCATGGTGCTGGGGAAAATGGAAGGAAAAAGGAAGAGAGGTCAACCAAGGGCAAGATGGATGGATGGTATCCTTGAAGTGACTGGCTTGACCTTGAAGGAACTGGGAGCGGCAATGGTCGACAGGAAACTCTGGCGTGGACTGGTCCATGAAGTCACGAAGAGTCGGAAATGACTGAATGAATAAACAACAAAGCATACTATTTTTGTGATGGGGTGGGGGCCCGATGCTCCCCAGGGTGTGGGGACTTAGCCCTGCTTCCGAGTGGGTTTAACGTGTGTCTGGAAGCGCCCTAAATTTTCTGCCCTCAGCAGGCTTTTTAGCCAATCCAGATACCTGACTGCCTCCCCTCTTTCTCCAGGAACAAAAACACCTGTTGATACTGGCACTGTCTTTACTGCACACTATGCTGTCCCTACTGACAAGGATCAGCTCAGCTTTATTCCTGCCTGTCATAAATAGCACGGATGAGGGATTCCTAATAGAAGTCTCAGCTGTAGAACTAGAGTTTGGCAATAAACAGCTTCCTCAGCCATATCCTGAAGGAACATCTATACCGTGTTTCCCCGAAAATAAGACAGTGTCTAATATTAATTTTTGCTCCCAAAGATGCGCTAGGTCTTATTTTCAGGGGATGTCTTAGTTTTCCATGAAGAAGAATTCACATTTATTGTTGAACAAAAAAAAATATGAACATTTATTATATACTGTACAGTAGTTGTCATCACAAACCAACATAACCAGATAAACTGAATCCTATCAAGAATTTCTTGTTACTACCATTATTTCCATGTACAACAATCTATAGTATGTACATTTACCGATCCTGCACGCTCTGGTGTTCTGTTCGGCGGGCAAGCTTCCAAACAAAGACTTTGCTAGGTCTTACTTTCGGGGGAGGCCTTATATTTAGCAATTCAGCAAAACCTCTACTAGGTCTTATTTTCTGGGGATGTCTTATTTTAGGGGAAACAGGGTAGAAGAAATGACTACTTTGCCTGCCGACCAGATGAGCACCCCCACCCCCCACCCCCCACAGACATGACTAGACTTAATGTCAAGGAGAAACCTTTACCTTTACTATGTGAATGATCTATGGTTTAGGCATTAATAAACTGCTACTATATAGAATCTTCAAAGAAGATTGCCTTTAAAAATGAATCAAAGGACAATAGAGTCCAAATGGACCACATGGGCAATTGACTGCCATCCCTAGCTCAGAGCAGGATTTCCATCCTCAGTATCCTCAGTACTGAAGACCTCAAGAGGAGACTCCATTAACCCTAGGCAATTGGTTTCACTTATGAACAACTCTCACTGTGAAGCAGTGCTTTCAAATGGTTAGTTGAAATCTAACCTCCTGTAACTTAAAACCATCAGACATGGGCTTATCCATGGGCTTATCTGATGCAGCAGAGAATAGGCCTATTTCCCAGCCTTTTAATCTCTGGCTGATTTTTTATACCTTAGGTCAGCATTTCTCAACCTGGGTGTCGGGATCCCTGGGGGGGGGGGGGGTCACAGAGGGGTCACCAAAGGCCATCAGAAAACACATATTTCTGATGGCCTTAGGAACCCCTTTGACAAAGAAGTCTGAATATCTCTTCGCCTGTCCTTCTCTTCCTTTTTGGAAACATATGGTGAATCCTCCAATCAAAAGCCCAATTTGCCCAATTCTCTTTTTGGTGAGGTTCAAGGGGCTCTTTGATTGTATGTGAACTATAAATCCTAGCAACTACAACTCTCAAATGTCAAGGTCTATTTTCCCCAAATTCCACCAGTGTTCAAATTTGGCCATATTGAATATTGGTGCCAAGTTTGGTCCAGATCCATTATTGTTTGAGTCCACAGTGCTCTCTGGATGTAGGTGAACTACAACTCCAAAACTCAAGGTCAATGCCCACCAAACCCTTCCAGTATTTTCTGTTGGTCATGAGAGTTCTGTGTGCCAAGTTTGGCTCAATTCCATCATTAGTGGAGTTCAGAATGCTCTTTGATTGTAGGCTAACTACAACTCCTAAATGACAAAATCAACAGTATTCAAATTTTGGCGTATTGGGTATTTGTACAAAATTTGGTCCAGTGAATGAAAATACATCCTGCATATCAGATATTTACATTGCGATTCATAATAGTAGCAAAATTACAGTTATGAAGTAGCAATGAAAATAATTTTATGGTTGGGGGTCACCACAAGAGGAACTGTATTAGGGGTCATGGCATTAGGAAGGTTGAAAGAACCACTTTTGCAAAGCAGAAATTTGCAAGAATAGCCAATTCTACTAAGGTGCCTGAAGTGGCAGCTCTCCAGAGGTGTAGGGCTCTCCATTGACAAGGGGCCAGTGAGATGGTTTTTTCCCAACACCCTGATCCCACCTATGGCATGAGCATGGCTAATTCATGCATCACATCTGCTCTGGGTATATAAAATCCTTGACGAACAACATACTGGAAAGCATCTTGTTTACCCAGATTCAGCTGGAGGCAAGTCTTTTGAATGTGAATATATTTTCTCTGACAAGGAATTCATGCATCTTTGTCATGAGATTAATAAATGCAGCCTTCTTATCACATTCCACAAACTCCAGATGCAAGAAAGTATTTCCATTATATGGAAGGGATTTGGTAGTAATTTATAAAACCTTTCTGAAAGCATATTGCCTGTATTCTTTTGCCTCCAAAGGTGAAAGTATGAAATTTGAAGGAGCAATGGATTTCTTGCGACAAGTATATTGTAAGGCAAGGAATGAAAATACATGTGGCCCTTTGCTTTCTCCACTGGTAGCAACCTGCTGTCTAATTAGTGCTGCAATTTCTGTGGTACACTGTGGCATTTTCAGCTTGAAGAGCTCTGGCTCCACGTCCATTGTCACAGCATGCCTTGACACTTGAAAAGAAGTGCTTGCTTTAAAGGAGCTGCAGATGGGAAAAGAGAATATTCTCACTTGTATTGTCAAGTTAAGTGTTGTGCACTTAGATGTATAGAGAAGCTGGATCACACAGAGCATGGTTTCCTCTGGAGTTAATTGAGCTGCTCTATTTTGATATGTTAAACACCCAGAAAGCAGCTAAAATAAGTCAGCCAGCCTTTCAAATGGCAATCATGAAGCAATGGTGTGAATGTTTGCAAGGGGAAATTAAGAAGGTGTGATGGCAATTACTTTTCAGCTAAATCTGTGCTCTGGATTTTTCTTCAAGGAGGCAGGATTGAACTCCATTTAGTGACTGCTTCACTTGACTAAACTCCTGTTCAAACCTGAATTTGAAGTATTCTCTTTGCATACATTTCCCATTATTTGGTGTATGAGTTGTTATTATTCCATCTTGCTGGCACAATTAATCACAGAAATGGAAATCTAGACAAATAAGACCTCAGGTTATCTGCAGTGAACCCATCATATATTGAAACAACCAGGAACCTTACAATCAACAAATTGCATACACTGTCCTTGAGTAGAGCCCCTTTCATTAGATGAATGGAATTATCAGCTGCACTGATCTCATAAATTTGCTTACACATATCTATGGGAGGGTTATAAAGGGATAAAAAGAATGGAGGTGCAAAAAAGTATATAAAGTGATAATTATCCCAATATTGAGATTCACAAAATTGTTGCTGGGTGATACTTTAGATATAAGTGGTGAATTGATTAGCATATGTACTGTATATGATGGATATTCTTATTTTTGACTTGTGTCAGTATATTCTTTAGCAGTCACCTATTTGCTTTATGTAGACTGCAGTAGGGCTTAAATGACATCATTTATTGTAAAAGCGATATAGTTGGCAACTGGTTCATCACAGGGTCTGTCTCAAATATATAAGCCCATTGATAATTTGTTTTTGTATTTCATTTATATTTGGCAACTTTTCCTGAATTAAGTAATTCTCAATGTTTTCTAGAAATATGTGGTTAGCCTTATATAAATTACTGTAGTAGTAGTAGTAGAAGTAGTAGTAGTAGTAATAATAATAATAATAATAATAATACTTTATTTATACCCCGCCACCATCTCCCCGACGGGGACTCGGGGTGGCTAACATGGGGCCATGCCCAGAGCAATACAATATAACAAAATATAAAACAACATAACATAGCACCATTAAAAATACAATAAATGCATCACATCAAGAAATCAAAAAAACAGTAAAACAAGGGCAGGCCACGTGAACACAAAGATAAAACCTGGAGTGAGAGGGACATAGGGGTACTCCACTGCGGGCAGGGACATATGGAAGTGGGGTAATCTAGAGGATAGATGTTCGGGGGTGGGAGTAACACAGAAATAACAGATGTTACTCACCAAAGGCACAGCGGAAGAGCCATGTTTTCAAGTCTTTCCTAAAAGCTAACAGCGTGGGAGCTTGCCTAATTTCAGTAGGTAGTGAGTTCCACAATCGGGGGGCCACAGCAGAAAAGGCCCTCTCCCTTGTACTCACAAGGCGGGCCTGGGATAAAGACAGTGGTGCTAAAAGGGCCTCCCCGGATGATCGTAAAGATCGGGCAGGTTTATGAAAGGAAATACGGTCACGGAGGTAGGTGGGTCCCAAACCGTTTAGGGCTTTATAGATGATAGTCTGCACCTTGAATTGGGACCGGAAAATGAACGGCAGCCAGTGGAGCTCCTTAAACAGGGGAGTGGATCTCTCCCTGTAACTTGCCCCCGTTATTAATCTGGCTGCCGAGCATTGGACCAATTGTAATTTCCGGGCCGTCTTCAAGGGAAGCCCCACGTAGAGCGCATTACAGTAGTCCAGTCTAGAGGTAACTAAGGCATGGACCACCGTGGTCAAATCAGACTTCACGAGGTATGGTCGCAGTTGGCGCACAAGTTTGAGTTGTGCGAAAGCCCTCCTGGCCACCACCGACACCTGTGCTTCAAGCGTCAACGCTGAATCCAGGAGGACCCCCAAACTGCGGACCTGTGATTTCAGGGGGAGTGCAACCCCGTCCAGCACAGGTTGCCACCCAATACCCCGATCCGACGCACGATTGACCAGGAGGGCCTCTGTCTTGTCAGGATTGATCCTCAGCTTGTTCCTCCTCATCCAGTCCGCCACAGCGGCCAGGCACTGGTTCAGCACCCGAGGGGCTTCCTCGGAGTCAGGTGGAAAGGAATAGTGGATTTGCGTGTCATCTGCGTAGAGATGGCAACGCCCTCCAAAACTCCGGATGACCTCTCCCAGCGGTTTCATGTAGATGTTAAATAGCATGGGGGATAAAATAGACCCCTGCGGAACCCCACAGGTCAATGGCCAGGGGTCCGAGCAGGTGTCCCCCAGCTTCACCATCTGGGAACGATCCTCCAGGAAGGACTGGAGCCACAGCAGAACCGTGCCCCCGAGCCCCATCCCGGAGAGCCTCCCCAGAAGGATACCATGGTCGATGGTATCGAAAGCCGCTGAGATATCCAGGAGAACCAGCAGGGTCACACTCCCCCTGTCCAGCTCCCTGCGGAGGTCATCCACCAAGGCGACCAAAGCCGTCTCGGTGCTGTGCCCAGGCCTGAAGCCAGACTGCGAGCGGTCCAGAAAATCAGTGTCATCGAGGAACTCCTGGAGCTGCGTGGCAACCACCCGCTCCAGAACCTTGCCCAAAAATGGGAGGTTGGAGATTGGTCTGTAATTGTCACAAACCGATGGTCTAGTGAGGTCTTTTTTAGTAACGGTTTTACCACCGCTTGCTTAAAACAGGATGGAAATGACCCTTGACCCAAGGAGGCATTTATTATAGCCACAAACCACTCCAACAACCCATCTTTGGCCAGTTTAACCAGCCAAGAGGGACAAGGATCCAGAGCACAAGTGGTCGCCCTCACAGACCCAAGAATCCCCTCCACGTCATCAGGAAGAACAAGCCGGAAAGATCGAACCGACAGGTGCTTCGGTTACCTCCGCTGAAACCACAGTCAAGCTGGAGTCCAACTCACGACGTATCTGAGCAACTTTGCCTGCGAAGTGGTGTGCGAAATCGCTACACCGAGTCGCCAAGTCATCGGGAAGCTCCTGGGCCTCAGGAGGCCGCAGGAGCTCCCCAACAACTCGGAACAACTCCGATGGCCTATTGGCTGCAGACGCTATGCGGGCAGTCGTGAAAGCTTTCCTGGCTGCTCGCAGAGCCACGGAGTAAGCCTTAATAGCGGCTTTATCCCGTGCTTGGTCGGACACATCCTGAGATTTTCTCCAGATGCATTCTAGTCCCCTCCTCGTACGCTTCATCACGGCCAGCTCCTCAGTGAACCAAGGGGTTGACGTGACTCTACGCAGCGAGAGGGGACGTTCGGGAGCGATCGTGTCCAGTGCCCTTGCTAGCTCACTATTATAGTGATCAGCCAGGACATCAACAGGATCGCCAGTCTCCAGAACAGGAAGGTCCCCATGAGACCTCAGGAGTCCATCTGGATCCATCAGCCTCCTGGGGCGGACCATCTTAATGGGTCCACCACCCCTGCGGAGGTTAGAAGACACGGCGAAACTTAAACAGATCAGATGATGGTCAGACCATGACAATGGAAGGATGTTTTGTTCTTCCACTCTGACTGTCCCACCGTCCACAATGAAGTCAAGGTCCAACGTGTGTCCCGCCTGATGTGTGGGCCTAGATATAACTTGAGTCAGCCCCATGGTCGTCATGGCAACCATGAAATCCTGAGCTGCACCTGTTAATGTGGTCTCGGCATGGATGTTGAAGTCTCCCAAAACTATGAGTTGTTGGGAGACCAAGGCCGCATTAGAGACCACTTCTGCTAGCTCAGACAGGGAGACTGCTGGGTCGCGGGGTGGACGGTACACCAACAGAATCCCCAAGCTGTCTCGGGCTCCCACCCTCAGCAGGACACATTCAAACCTCGTAGATTGTGGAACGGTGCATCTGATCAGGGCGATGGACTGCTGGAAGACCGCAACTCTTCCTCCCCGCCCCTCAACCCTGGCCTGCTGATAGACCCCGAAATCCGGTGGACACAGCTGGGTGAGATTCACCCCACCCGGTTCATCCAACCATGTCTCGGTAATACATGCCAGATCCGCCCCCTCATCCAGGATCAAATCCTGGATGATAGCTGTCTTACCATTGACAGATCTGGCATTCAGAAGCAGGACCTTAAGGTTGAGGGGTCTGTCCTGAAGACTACCACACCTATTCCTCTCCAGGGTCGCAATAACTCTGTTGCGCTTCTCCCTGGGTCATTGGTGACCGTTCTTCCTTCTCCCCCACACCACCTCAATGGGCCCCCACCCGTGAGAACCCTCTTCCTCCTGAGGGATTGGCTTGTTGAGATTGCCATTTGAAGGGGATAGTCAGCTATCCTGGGATGAAAGGCCTCCAAGTGTATTTGATTGTTTAAAAGAGAGGCTTATCTCCGCTGGTATGAGAGAGGAGGAGTCATCTAATATGATAACATCATCTAATGTGGGAGGGGGACTAGGCACAGCTAATGACTGATGACAGGGCTGGGGGGTAGAACAGACATGGCTTGAAATTAGAGACTCTTGTATTTCGCGAGACAGCCCAATGTCTAGGGGGCGGATCACTGGGTCTACTAATACCCTCTTAAGAATGATACCCCATTGTTGGAGTTTAGGCCCGTACAAAAACAGTTCTTCCAGTAACATTCTATCCTCCAGCCCAATGAGAAGACATAAGGAGCGGTTCAAGATTGATAGTCTCTGCGAAGCCAGTCAATGGTCTTGATCTTCACTTCCAACCGGCTCAAAGAAAGAATTTGAGAGAGAGATATCTGGACAGCTCGCTTTGATGTCCATCTGCCTCTATTTAGCATAGAGTCTGAGACTTCCACTGCCACCTTGTTGGTTCGCAACAGATTGCAGGAAGTATCTCGAGATTGTCCAAACAGTTCTGGGGACAGTGTGTTGTTTGTCCTTTGGTAGACTCTATTAATTTCCTTCCAGGCCACCCTCCCCTGACCCTCTTTCCCAGATAATAGCCCATCCCCATCCTTGGCCACTTCCAAATCTGACGTATTAACTACTTTCTGCTCCTCTAGCTTTATTCTTCCATGGTCTTCCAGAACGTTTAGTTCCTCATTAATGTTAGTAGAACTGGTTGGTACAGTTGTTATAGTGTCTATAGGAGAAGGGTTTTTCGCAATCAGGGAAATTCCCTTGAAAAGATGATCAATTTTCTTGTTCAGTGTCTCCAGTTGATACAAAACAGTACTGAACGATTTCCCCAACAAATCACATAGGTGAAGAAGTTCATTTTTCTTCGGAAATTCCTGCCAACTCATTCCTAATACTTTCTCAAAAACCTTCCTATAGTAACCACTCTAATCTTTCAAAATTAACAGACCGTTTCTACTGACTCTTTCCACTCAGATGTATATCAACCAACATGCGCACACCATCATTCACATTCTAATACCATCAATATACCAGACAATTAACTTCATGGAACTCACGAATCCTATGTGATCACTTCCTATGTTTAAGTACCAAATACACAAATCCACTTCCTATCAACAATCAAATCTGTCTTCCTGCATCAAGATAAAATTTTCTCACTCCTATCTAAATACACACACATACACACTTCAAAAGGGGAGGGGAGGAAAAAAATAAAAATAAAATAAAAATAAAATAAAAATAAAAATAAAATAAAATAAAATGGAATAGAATAGATGGCGGCTTCAGCACTGAGGATCCTGACAACGCCGCTTCATACAATCCACCCTGTTCAGTAGAGCCGATGAAGAGGGCCCAGCTGTCTCTCTTTGAGAACTGAAGGAGAGGGTTGGGAGAACTGCCCGGTCCGGCGCAGCCCCCAAGGCTCAACTCTCACCACGAGGAAAGCTGGGAAGGAGGCCGGGAGGCAGCACAGCAAAGGCAGCGGCAGAAGCAGGAGGAACCCAGGCCGGCGGGAACACCTCAGAGGGCCATCCAAGACGACGCAAACCACCGCAGGCCCAAATGTCCTCTCTCCACCCAAGCCGCTGGTAAGGCTCAAGGAAGCTGCCCGGATCGGCGCAGCTTCCAGGGGCTTGCGATAACTTTAAAGGCCCAGGGAGGAGGTTGGAGACAGGGGGGGGGAGGAGGCCGCCCGGTCCGGCGCGGCCTAGATCTTGTTGTGGGGGCCTACCAGGGGTTGCAGGAGGGCTGGTAGGGAGTCGAGAGAGGCCGCCCGGTTCGGCGCGGCCTCCACCGTCGAGGGAAAGCTGAGGACGGAGCTAAGGGTGGTCACCCGGTTCGGCGCGGCCACCCAAAGACAGAGGTGGGGGTCAAGTTGGAGTTGAAAATAAAAAATCTACGATCAGATGCAAGTAACATGAAAAATATGAAAGAGAAGAAACTGAAGAATGACAGAATCAAGCAATACCTGATCAGAAAGTACTGGCTGAACACCAGAAAAATTGCAGAAGTTTTGGAAATTGTGAAAGAACACATTACAGTAACTGCCAGAAAAACTGAAAGATATGAAGCCAGAATAATCCAGTACAGACAAAATCAACTGTTTCAATCAGACCAAAGATGGTTCTACCAGAGCCTGAACCAAACAACAGACACAGTAACCACAAAGCCTGAGAAAAGTGCAACTACTAAGTTCTGGAAAGAACTTTGGGAAAATAATAAGAACTACAACAAAAACGCTGGGTGGATAAAGGAGTTTGAAGGAAAATTCTCACAGAACAAAATGGAACAGATGGAAATAACAACTAAAATGTTCAGCAAGCGAGTGCAAAAAGTCAAGAACTTCACATTGCCTGGTAGTGATCAACTGCATGGATTTTGGCTCAAATATCTGATTAGTTTACATGGAAAAATGGCCCACCAATTCAATGAGATGCTGCAGAAAGGAAGTATCAATGAATGGTTAACTACTTGAAGAACATACCTGATACAAAAGGATCCAGCAAAAGGAGCAGCACCAGGAAACTACAGGCCAATAACATGTCTGCCCACTATGTTTAAACTACTGACTGGCATCATAGCTGACAGAATTCAAGACTATCTTGGAGAAAAGAGCATCTTGCCAGGTGAACAGAAAGGCAACAAACGGAAAAACAGGGGCACAAAAGACCAGTTTTTAATTGACAAAATAATTCTAGAGAACTGTAAAAGCCGAAAAACTAATCTTCACATGACGTGGATTGACTACAAAAAGGCCTTTGACTCACTCCCACACAGCTGGATCATCAAGTGCCTGGATCCCATAGGGGTTTGTAAAAATGATGGAGCACTGGAAAACCGAACTGTTTGTTGGAAATGAAAGCTATGGACTTGTCAACATCAGAAGAGGAATTTTCCAGGAAGAGTCATTATCCCCACTGCTTTTCATTTTTGTCATGATCCCTCTGTCAACAATCTGACAAAAAAACAAAACAAAACAAAAACAAAAACAAAAAAACCTTGGCTATCAAACCTCTAAGAAATCTCACAAAATTTCACATCTGATGTACATGGATGACCTGAAGCTGTATGGGAAAACTGAAACTGAAATCAAGTCTCTGACTAACACTGTCCAAATCTTTAGCACTGATATCAGCACAGAGTTTGGTCTGGAAAAATGTTTGACAGTGGCATTGAAGAAGGGAAAAATCATTGTAAGTGAGGGCATAAATATAGCTAATGGCCAAACAATAAAGTGTAACCAGCCAGAGGCCTATAAATATCTGGGCATAATTCAGCTGGAGAACATCAAACATGAACATGTAAAAACTGTGGTCAGCAAAGAATACACTCAAAGAGTCAGAAAAATTCTCAAAAGCAAGCTCAATGAAGGCATCACCATCAAGGCCATCAACACCTGGGCCATACCTGTCATAAGATATACTGCTACCATCATAAATTGGATGCAGTTCATCCTCGCAGTGATGTTGACTGGCTATATCTGCCTAGAACATCTGGTCTTGGGTGGCCCTGCACGGTTTAGCTCATGGCATCAACAAGACTCGCAAGCCCCAGCACCAAGACAAGGTAACGATCCTTTGCATGGGGGGGGGGGTGCAAACTTTAAATCCCATGATTCCTTAGCATTGAGCCATGGCAGATAAAGTGGTGTCAAATCACATTGATTTTACAATGTAGATTAACCCTAGGAGCCAACAAGATGTATAGCAGTCTTAATGATGGGGTAGGCCTAGAAACAGAGGTTTCCACATGTCTTTTGTCACATGTCAGAGCCGAGGTTGGTACCCATACCCCTTGTTTAACTCAGAATCAGCTTAGGACATCAAAATAAACAAGTATTCTCAAAATATGACATGCTTTGGGGGGTCGGGACTGTTACTACAGTAGAGTCTCACTTATCCAACACTCGCTTATCCAACGTTCTGGATTATCCAACGCATTTTTGTAGTCAATGTTTTCAATACATCGTGATATTTTGGTGCTAAATTCGTAAATACAGTAATTACTACATAGCATTACTGTGTATTTAACTATTTTTTCTGTCAAATTTGTTGTATAACATAATATTTTGGTGCTTAATTTGTAAAAGCATAACATAATTTGATGTTTAATAGGCTTTTCCTTAATCTCTCATTATCCAACATATTCGCTTATCCAACATTCTGCCAGCCCGTTTACGTTGGATAAGTGAGACTCTACTGTATATGCACTGAATTATATCAACATGTTCTGTATCAGAAGCTGAGTCCAAATAATCTGTCTGTAGAAGCATCCTTACCTACCTGTTAAATTGAATCATGTTTTCTAGAAGTTTAAATAATAAAAGTTGTATACTACACACACACACACACACACACACACACACACATATATAGTATATAAAATATAATCAATCTTATGAAAATCTACAATAACCTGGCCAATCTTTCACCAATGTCAGCAATCCCAACATGACACAATCTTCATTCTTTTTCCTTATGGAGACCAAAGGGACAACCTTGCACTTCATCTTGTATTTGATACTAGTGCTGCTTAAATTGGGAGCTCATTCTGTTTTTTATGAGAATCTCAACTCTTTCCTTGGCCCTTTTATATAAATGTTACATCCCCTGCAGATATCATGGATTTTTGAAAGTACAGTTTGAATTCATGCTAATGAAACATGCTTTTACAATGTATTTTTGAAAGACTGATGTTATATTCCTGTGGTGTTTCTTTTTTAAATTACAATAATGTAATTTAAAAAATGTAGCAATGTAGCAATTACAATCCCTCTAATGGAAAAATGCTTTTCAGTTGCATCAGAATGCCACTGCGTTTCAAGCTCATGATTTTTTTTTTTATTCTGAGGGCTGTTCTTTTCACTTTTCATCCCCCCTGCGGTGTGAATAATAATGGAATATTATGCATCTAGCTCCAGGTAGTGAACGAGTGAATCAAGCCCATTTTTCTGGAGGTGGAAAAGAATGAGCTGTACACTTTTGCTTCCTCCCACCAAGTTGATTCACATGGTTTCCTGGGGTGCAGTAAAAATCTTGACCAGCATACTTTGCAATGTTGCTCAGCAGGTATGTCCCTTGGGAAGCTTCCAGAATGCCAAATGGCTCATTATTTGGACAAAAAAAATACACCAACACATATTATTTTCATGTGCTGGGGGGCTCTGGTCCTGCTTATGTTCCCTTCATATTTTGAAAAGGTAGCAGGCTAAGATTATTCTAGTCACCTGGCAATGTACTCAAGCAAAGAAATCTCGCAATGTACCCTTGAGATAAAAGGTGAACTAGGCCTCATGAGTTGCCTTATTGTTATTTTAAAGAAGGAGGGAATAATTTGGTATGATTCAGAATGCTCAAAGTGTGTACCCAGGTAATGATGGCCCTGGTTCACTTGCCTCCTTGACTTTGAAAGGCTGGCCATTAAGCAAGATTAAGAAGCTGATCAGGGATGTAGTCATACAAATTAAAATTTAAAAAATGTGTTAAGACTGTGCAATCAGTGTTTCATGAAGCACAATAATAGCCAGATGAATTCTCTAGATTCTCTACATTCAGAGGTACATTCTACAATTAATACAACTTTACACCACTTTAACAGCTATGTCTCAATACCCTGGAATCGTGGAGTTTGTAGTTTTGCAAGGTCATCAGTTTTCTCTGCCAAACAGGACCACTGCCTCACCAAACAACAAATTACAAGATTACATTGCATTAAGTAATGGCAGTTAATGTCACGTCCAAAATGGCCATCCAAGATCTGCACAGTAATAATACAATTCGAATCATAGAATCAGACAGTCAGGAGAGACCCCTAAAGGCCATCCAGTCCAACCCAACTCTGCCATTGGACGATACAATCCAAGCACTCCCAACAGATGGCCACCCAGCCTCTTAATAATAATAATAATAATAATAATAATAATAATAATAATAATAATAATAATAATATCATACAATCCTAAGGTTAGCAAAAAACCCTAAGGATCATCCAGATCAACATCCTTCTACCACGCAGGAGGACACAATCCAAGCACTCCTGACAGATGCCCATCCAGCCTCTACATAATAATGATGATGAAGATGATAATAATAATAATAATAATAATAATAATAATAATAACAGAAGCATAGAATCCAAGAGTTTGGAGAGACCCCTAAGGGCATCCAGCCCAACCCTTTCTACTGTGCAGCAGGACACAATCCAAGCATTCACAACCCATGGACAACGTATAAATACTATACAATACTACACAGGGACATAGACCCCCCCTCTACCCTCACCACTTTCACAGTACACAAACAACCAAATGCATACTAAACATAAAGGCAACCATACAACAGACATTCAATACCACCACTACCTCAACAAGTTCTCACCAACACCACCAGACAACGCCACAGCAACGCGTGGCCGGGCACAGCTAGTGTATATATAATGTAAAGTGCGGTTTTACTATGGAGTAAACAACAAAACCACTGAACCCAATCACACCAAATTTGGCCACAAAAGACATAGTCATCCAATCTATGTCTTTCAAACAAAACAAAACAATAGAAAATAAGGTCCAAATTAGAAGATGTGGAAAAGCTGTTTTCTCCCTGGCTGCTGTTCAGAAGGGTAGGCCCCGCCCCTTTAGGCCCCACCCCTGAAAAAGGAATGCTTTGACTGCAATATAGGATATAATATGATAGGGGAACTCAAACAAACACAGATCAGTACCCCTTATTTTTATTTATTTATTTATTTATTTATTATTTAAACTTATGTGCCTCCACTCCCCTAGCGCTCGGGGCGGCTTACAAGAAAGGCTAAAATCTAACAATGTAAAAACATCTTTAAAATATCTTTAAAAAAAAACATCTTAAAAACACTCCCCCAGGGCTCAGAGTGGCTTACAAAAACAAGCTAAAATCTAAGCAATTTAAAAACAGCAATAATGGAGATCAAAAGCCTGCCGAAACAGGTGTGCCTTACATGCCCTGCGAAAGACTGATAAGTCCCGCAAGGCACGAACTTCAGGCGGCAGAGTGTTTCAGAGTGATGGCACCACTGCTGTAAAAGCTCTACATATAGTTGCTGTTAGACGCAAGGTCTTAAAACTGGGAACTTCCAATAGATCTTGGTCCTCAGAGCAGAGGGATCTCTGGGGTTGGTAGGGGGTGAGGCTGGCTTGGAATAGATGTTTTAAAACAATGTGAAAAGCCTTAATAATATGGAGAAATCAAACAGAGGGATTTTCCTCAGGAGTAGACTTGGCTTTGCAGGCTATATGACTTTTGAATTTATACAAACACTGATTTTAGAAGCTGATATATTGATTTCCACAAACTACAAATCCCCCTCCCCTAACTTAATTGGTCAGTTTTGGTGGGTTTCAATTGTAATTCAAATAAAAAAGACACTAACACCCAGGCTTTTAGCCCCAGCACTCTTCAACCAAATGAACCCCACTCATGCTGCCCCGCAGAGGAGGAATGTCAGGACACAGACCCCTCTTAAAGGGCCACACACAATGGGTAAAGATAACAAATGTTTATTAAATGATATTCTGAACCTAGGAACACTTAACTTCAGTGTTCCTGGTAAAAGTAAATGTCTTTGCTTCAAGAAAAAGGCAAAAATGCGAGAACATAAAATAATCTGCATTATCCTGCCCAATAATCCAGCTTAACTCCAGCCAAGAGTTCACTGAAACTATAGTCATGCCAAACTACGGCACAGGAAGCCAGGAGAGGGCCAAACGCACACCCGTAGCGAGAGCAGGCGACACCATTGTCCAAAAGCCAAGCCGAATCCAGAAACCAAAGGAGAGCCAACTAGGAGTAGCGAAGTCGCCGTCAAAAGCCAAGCCGCATTCAGGAACCAGAAGGAGAGCCAACCAGGAGTAGCGATGCCGTCGCCAGGAACCAAGCAGAATTCAGGAGCCGAAGGGGAAGCCAGGAAACACCAAGCCAGGAACAAGCGATGCCGTCGTCAGGAGCCAAACCGCATCCAGGAACACGAAGCTGTACAGCCAGGACCCAAGCCCAACAGGAGAACAGGCAGCGACAACCCAATGTCCAAAACGACACCTTGCCTTCTGCAAGGAGTCTGTACTTCCAACTCCACTTTTAACTTACACATCATTATCCGACGATGATGAGGCCTCCGCCCTGTCATCATTATCCACAGCTGATCTTGATCTAATACGTGAACCTCGCCCATCATCCATCCAGTCCCTCCATCTTTGTTCAAGACTTAGATCTCCCCATGTCCCTGGTGTATCAGTAGTTTGCCAATCTCCTGATGCATTCCCAGGAACTGGCTCTGCACACACATTTACTTGAGTCCAATCTGCAGCACTTTCCATCTCACTCCCAGACCCATCATTCCCAGAAAAACCCTCAAATGTTTCATCTTCCGTGGGAGCAGTGAGTAGATCCCGGATCTTCTTCCTTTCCCTTTCCTCATCTGACTCTTGCTCCTGAGTTGACCTTTTAGTTCCTCTACTCTCTGTTAACCCATCTTTATTTATTTATTTATTTATTTATTTATTTATTTATTTACAGTATTTATATTCCGCCCTTCTCACCCCGAAAGGGACTCAGGGCGGATTACAATGAACACATATATGGCAAACATTCAATGCCAACAGACAAACAATATACATTAGACAGACTCAGAGGCATTTTTAACATTTTTCCAGCTTCACGATTCCGGCCACAGGGGGAGCTGTTGCTTCACTGTCCAGGAGTGGCTGTACTTCCGCATTCCTTTCCTCGTGTTTTGCTGGCAGTTTTATGGTGTTGTAAATTAGCCTCCCACATAAAGCGTCCCTAAATTTCCCTAATTGACAGGTACAACTGTCTTTCGGGGCTGCATAGGTCAACAGCAAGCTGGGGCTATTAATGGTTGGAGGCTTAACCCGACCCGGGCTTCGAACTCATGACCTCTCGGTCAGTAGTGATTTATAGCAGTTGGTTACTAGCCAGCTGCGCCACAGCTGTGCCACATCTTCTTCCACCATTGACTCCTCATTGCTAGAGAACCCTTCAAACATTTCATCCTCAGAAGGAGCCATAAGTATTTCCCTGACCCGCTTTGCCTGCTGTTCCTCATCAAACACCTGCTCACCACTAGCCCTTTTCCTCCTGCAAGCAGTTCTACTACTAGTAGTAGTAGTAGTATTGCCCCCTGGTCCAACTACTACAAGGAGATTACTTTTCCCTCTCCTTCTTTCTTTCTTTCTTTCTTTCTTTCTTTCTTTCTTTCTTTCTTTCTTTCTTTCTTTCTGTCAGTCTCTCTCTCTCTCTCTCCCTCTCCCTCCCTCCCAATATCCCTCCTTCTTCGCTGTTCTCCTGCCTGCCTCCCACCCTACTTTGCCAAGCAGCTAGCCACAGCACCCAGTAGCAGCCGCCCTCCACCGTCCCATCCTCAGGAGCAATGAAGCTTGCTGCTACATCGGTTTTTAAAAGGGTAGTGATGGCCAGATGTGCTGATAATCCCTCCCCCTCCCTCCAACATAAGCCCTGATTGGCTGAAAGGCAAGCCTACATGTTCGGCTTTGCTTCCCAGTAGGGCTTGCTTGATTTGCACCGAGTCCCCTTGGGGAGATAGGGCAGAATATATTATTATTATTATTATTATTATTATTATTATTATTATTATTATTATTATTATTTCAGCTAAGTCATACTTATGAATACATCCAAGCCATTGGAAGCAATGGCTCCAAAAGCTTCAAATTGTACATGTTGAAGGGGGGGGGGGGGAACGTGTGCATGTGTGTCAGAACCCCCTTCGGAAGTGCTAAACTTCCAAATTAGATCCAACTTCCAAGAACTTCCACACCAAATGCACAACCCTACTACCTTTCTGTCAGTGAATTTATGTCAGGATCAAGTTGGTGCTTTTTATGCATACTCTATCTGTTCTACCATAGCTATTCTAACTACTGTCATTTAAGGACAGTTTATGATAATACACTGTTTTGTCATTAATGCACTGTCCCCATTAGTGATACAACAAAATGAAACACAACTGGAATGCTTAAGTTTACTATAACAGATGTTCACATGTAAATGTGTTTCATTCTTATTCTTTTCTTTTCTCTCTCTCTCTTTTTTTGTAATATTGAACACCACCAGCCACAGGTGATAAAGAAACAGATAATTTAATTTTAAAAACTGCTGACAGGAAATGACATATGAAAATACTCTCAGATTAATAATATACATTTCAAAACCAACAAATTTATTGTGCAAACAGTCAGAGAAGAGGCTACTAACATCTCAGCAAGAAGGCTGATCTGTCAAGGTTGGTTTTTTAAGAGATTTCTAATGATTGTCATAATTTTGTAGTATTTCAAAGGGGAATATTTTAAAGCAGTCCAATGAAACACCCTGGAACAATAAAAACAGAAGGGAGTAAAGACACCTCTCAACAATGCAGAGATCTACCTTGGTTTGTGATCGATTAATCCAGACATGTAAATACACACTTCCCTGGCTGTCTCTGAGGAGGGCAGAACTCCTGCTGTAAGAATTGGCAGGGAAGCTTTGAAAAGTCGAGTCCATTTTTCTTTCAATCATTCCACAGAGAGATATATGCAAGGTTAAGAAAATAAACACGTTTGTTGGTTGGAAATTTTCCTGGAGCCATGTTATTTGGAATGGACGACTCCCAATAAAGAAACAATATTTTCTATTACTATGGTGCTAGTTAAAAATTTAGGAAATTCAGTTGTAATATCAGCTGTAAGTTCAGCAGTGTAGCGGGTTAAACCGCTGAGCTGCTGACCAAAAGGTTGGTGGTTCAAATCCGGGGAGCAGGGTGAACTCCTGTTAGCCCCAGCTTCTGCCAACCTAGATGTTCAAAAATATGCAAATGTGAGTAGATCAATAGGTACTGCTCTGGCGGGAAGGTAACAGCGCTCCATGCAGTCATGCCGGCCACATGATCTAGGAGATGTCTATGGACAACACCAGCTCTTCGGCTTAGAAATGGAGATGAGCACCAATCCCCAGAGTTGGACATGACTAGACTTAATGTCAGGGGAAAACCTTTACCTTTACTATTTATTATGTGCAGAAAAACCAAATCATATAGGGGATACTAACAGAATTAGCAACATGATTAATGAGCTGTAAATTACAATTTTAACCACTTTCAATAAATTAATTTGGTCTTTGTTTCAAATTTTATTTGTAACTTAACATTTCTAAACTACTAAAATATTTTTTGAACAGAAAACACCTAGAATTCTTAAGCCTGCCCATATATTGTAATTAAGAATCCTAAAAAAGGTCCATAAGGCTCACATTTTGTTAAGCTACATTTATTTGCATAGAAAAATATTTACCATAGGCATTAACTATCACAGAGAAATTGCATTTCTTTCAAATTGAAAAAAGATAGCTAAAAAGTTTCTGTGGGTTATTGCAACAGTACAAGAATACAAGATGCTCCCATTTAATAAAAAAATGTAAAAGAAATTGTGAAAGCTAAAGCAGGCTACAAAACAGAAGGTTTTTCTCTTTATTTTCCTTCATAGAATTATGTTACAAGTTCATCTCCAACAATTCTGAATGCTTTGCTTTTCTATTGTCTGATGTAGTTTTAAGTATCTTCCCAAATAATGTAATATATGTATTTTTAAGCTCAGGCTGCTGTCATCACAATCTTGTGGTCAAGTAATTTTCCTGAATAATTGTCTCTTGTTTCACAGTGGAATCACTATTGATATCCTGCTCTTTCTCCATCAAATCCTTTGGTATGGTCAGATCCAAGTCCTGAATCATAGCCTTCTTTGTTTCAGAAGAAGTAGCTTTGTCATCCAAGACAGAATCTAAAGTCTCATTTTCAGTTTGTGTTTTAGTGGCCGCTGTGCACTTTCCACCGACATCCTGAATGTTTAGTTCACAGTTCACAACTAATGTTTTCTCTCCAATTCCAGGGACTTTCTCACTTTGTTCTTCTGCTTGTTGCCGCGAAACTTCTTCTGAAATGGAGTAGATTTTGTTTGTACTGTGGTCAGTGGAGCTGTTTTTTGACTGTCTGTGGAAGAACCCAAACTTCTTTGCATCAGCCTTAAAGTTCACTTTCTTTTCCTTTTCCTTGGTGGCCTCCAATGCCACCATTGCTGACCCATTGCTCTGGCTGTGTGCTCCAGAGGCTCTGGTCACAACTCTGGGCCGAATCATTGTAGTTAAGTCAAAGAGGCTAAGGGGCTTCTTTTTAACCTTCTCGTTTCCTCCATTTTCACTGCCTTCATCAGACTCTGGCAAAGAAGAAGATTCTCTGCTGTTTTTTGAGGACTGCAAATTAGGCAGCTTGTTTCCTTTTAGCAGACCCAGGACTTCAAAGCGGAAACTAGAAATATCTTGCTTTAACTCCTAGAGATATAGAATAAAATGAGTGAGAGTTACAGCTTAGAAAACGCTACACGTAACAGGAAAGGATCTGACTTTTTAAGCACCATGTATTCATTTTATATATGTTGAACAACCATAATATTTGGTTGTTATATGTTTTCTGGGCTGTATGGCCATGTTCCAGAAGTATCCAGAACTATCCAGAAGCAAATATTTTAAGACCTGTGACAATGGAAAATGGAAACGTATGACTGGAGGCAACAGGGTGGTTGACTGTATGTGTTCAGGATTGTGAATCTCATAAAAGTTCCATAAGGAAGAATAGCTCCAGTTCCCTACATGCACATGTTCTGTTTTGTCAAGTGCTGCCCGCAAAATTGATGGGAGCTACATATTAAGTTAAACTTCCATCATAATTTGATAGATTACACTGTGAAAATGCAAAAAAATATGTTCCTGGTTTGAAAGGATTATTTCCTGTGTAATTGTGCGGTACTTCCTTTGAAAGTAGCTGTTATACTCCAGAAACTTCATTTTTTTTTTGTGGCTGCCACAAACTATGTTGAATTGGTCAAGTCTCCATGAGATACTCACTGAAAAACTATAGAAAAATGTGCTGCAGGATGTCCCGCAAAATCAAAGTTATTGCAGTTTAATAAGCTTGTTCCATGTTTTAATGTTAGAACTGATTCAGAAATGACATTTATATATAGGAACAAAAATGTGTTAGTTTTATCTCTTTACCCAGTCTACTTTTACAACCTCTCCGTTTTAATACATGTTTTATTAGTTCTTGTCATTTGTTTTTATTGGCTAATGTTTAAATTTTTATAATTGTGCATGTTCTTTGTCTATTGTTGTGTTTTATATTGCTATTGTTTTTATTCGGGCTTGGCCCCATGTAAGCCGCCCTGAGTCCCCTTTGGGGAGATAGAGGCAGCGTATAAAAATAAAGTTATTATTATTATTATTATTATTATTTATCAAGTGGCATCAATGTGGATGCAATCTCTGGCTCTATGACTTCAGAGAATTCATAAATCTGTTGCATATACACAAGTAGATCTTTAATGTATCTTCTGCAAATTGTGATCAAGTGCATTTTTGTGGGGAAGGGGTCCATAGCCTTAATTAGATTCTCAAAAGGTACAGTGACCTCAAAAATGTTAAGAACTAC
This sequence comes from Anolis carolinensis, assembly GCF_035594765.1. Taxonomy (NCBI): domain Eukaryota; kingdom Metazoa; phylum Chordata; class Lepidosauria; order Squamata; family Anolidae; genus Anolis; species Anolis carolinensis. Next base: position 190,002,390 of record NC_085842.1, read on the forward strand.
TCCTGTATTTCAAAGAAGGTATTGGAAATAACTATATTTTGCTTGTGTTTGTAATGACAACAAAATTGGTTGAGGAAAAATATCAAAACCATGTCTGTGTCTGTATTAATATGGTGGTCAAGTTTCTGTTGGCCTAAGTTTCATTCTGAGAACTGAGAACAGAAATAGGCAAAGGGGGCGAGGTAGGAAATATATAAAATCTCAATCTCACACAGTTCTCAGAATAATAACAAATCCTATTTGGTCACAGCTTAAAGAAGCTTAACACATTACTGAAAGTAAAGATGGGATGAGGTGATCACATATATCTCATTACAAAGTCAGAAGCTACTGAAACACCTGTGTTCCTGTAGAAATGTCCGCTAGTTTATTTGTTTAAAAGACCTTGGAGTGAGTGGGCATCCATTTTCTTTCTAAATTTCTTTGGGCCAGGAATCTGTAGATAGCTGGTATGAACTGAGAACTGAATTAGGTGAGGGTGAATAGAACTGAGAGGAAAAGATTGCTAGCGATTGGTTTTGGAATTTATGGAAATAAAGGACAGATCCAATTCATGGTGCATTGTTCTCTAGAAAATTATCCTATAGAAGGTGGAAGTGAGTTGACAGGAGCCATATTACATTGCTGGGCAGCTTCCTTTCATGCCAGTGGCCTTCCACAAGAAAACGTTGTCTCTTATGTTATTTGCGGGACAAGTGGGTGTCACCTGAATTCTTTAGATTTTTCTTCTTTTTTATGAAATTTTCTTGTAGCTATCTGTTCAGTGCTAAATCAATTAAACTGAGCTGGATATCTTTTAACATATTATTTGCATTAAATATATTAAATGCTTGCTTTTATGTATAGAAACTTAACTGTTCTCAATTCTTAAGATTATTCTTTTTTATCTGTGATTCTGTAATTCCGATCCACTGTTACTAGATAAATAAATAAATAAATATTGGAGGACTTAGTAACAGTGGATTGGAATTACAGAGTCGCAGATAAAAAAGAATAATATTTAAAAAAAGAATATGGCAGGAATTACCTTAAAATTTTCTTCAGTCAGCCCCTCTTCAGTTTTAGCATCTCTTATCATTGCTGCCACATATCTCTTAACCAGATTTCTCATGACCTCCTGAAAGATTAAAAACAGTTGAATGTGTTATCACGCCTAGCTGTGGTGACTTCAATAAACACAGACGGTGCTGTTTTTTCATATTGGGTAGAAATAAATTCTGGAGCCCTTTGGCTATTTCACAGTTGGGTGAAAGCAGCAGAAGTACTAGTAGCATATAACAGCAAGGGTAGTAGGCCATTTTACCATTTTCTCCTGATGTTTTGCCTACATTTATGGCTGGAATCTTCAGGATCCTCTGAAGATGCCTGCCACAGATGCAGGTGAAACGTCAGAAGAAAATACTGCTAGAACAGGGCTACACAGCCCGGAAACCACACAACACCCCAGTGATTCTGACCATAAAATCCTTCAACAATACTCTGAAGAAGAATGTTTGACTTTTACACAAAGGGTAGCTTCAAAATCTTAGCAACAATCTCTGCCCATTCCCAGCTGTGGCAAAACTCTCTGGCTCAGTACTAAAGGTATTTGCAGCCTTATTGGGTTCATTTAATGTTGATGTGCAAAGAGGCCAGGAGGAAGGTACTAGAGAAAGGATCTGTGGGACCCATCATGCCATTCAGAGCAATGCCAGGAGTACAGTACTAGGATTCTGTGAGCCTTCAGTTAAAAAACCTGGCAGTGATGGCATAGAGAGCTCCCTGCTTGTAGAAGCAGTGAGTCTTTGCAAGCCCTAGTAATACCAACAGCATAGGCCCTAGAAAGGTTCTTCATATGCCATGCTTGATCTAAGCCAAAATGCCAAAACAGGTGATAGTAGAAAGGCAACCTCTGCAGCCACTGAAAATGAAGGAGAAGATGGGTTTCTAGTGAAAGGCCCAGAAGAATGTAGCTACAGCTCTGACTTCCTCCTTATAACCTATTATAATTACCAGACCCATTATTATTATTATTATTATTATTATTATTATTATTATTATTATTATTGACACAACAAGATAGTATGACAATAATAATAATAATAATAATAATAATAATAATAATAATAATAATAATAATAATAATAATTTTGAATATTTCCATTTTTTCCACACAAATGTGTGTGTGGGAGAGAGAGGTGTGAAAGTCAGGGAAAAAAGGAAGAAGAAAGAAGATGGGGAAGTGGAGTTATTATTAGTAAAATAAGTCTTTAAAAAGATCTAGTGTGTCGCCGAGAGAGAAGAAGAGGGTTGGAGTGTGGGGGATGGAACACAGTACACACTTATAATTGTGAAGAGGTCCCTTGTATTATCCTATGTTCTTTCTGTCTTCTCCCATTATTTTTATCAACCAGACACATTTACCTGCATGTCCAGTCACCAAAAATGATTTGACTTCCCCAACTCTGGTTGACTGTATTACCTGGTTAGCTGGGTTTTACCCAAATGCTGGGCCTATTTACCCAAGTTCTCCTCATGCTTGTGTTCATAATTGGTTGACCCAGAATTAGTTCCAGCTCATCTGCCAAACCTTGCTTTACCCCACCTCTGCAACATCACAAACCACCCAGCTCGGGTTCAGGTTTTGGCTTGGAAATCTCAGGACTTTGAGGCTTTTGAACAGTAATGCAGGTTCAAATTCCTGTCAGCCAATAAGGTCACCGAGTGACCACTCACAATCTCGAATTATTCTTACATCTCCAAATCTGTGCATTAGCATATCTCAGTGAATTCAATTACTCTTTGATATAAAAAAATATTCAGAGTTCTGCAGTCATGGTGAAAGAGAAAATCAGAACTTTTCTGGGCAACTGACATTCCTGTCCAACTTTTCAGATTTTTCTTTCTGATACTGAATTGAAATGTGCAATTTGAACACAATGATTTTTGTCTGTCCCATTAGCCATGCTGGATGGGGAAGATAGAACAGTAGTTCAAGACAATTGGAGGGTGAAAGGTTGAGGAAAGCTGGGCAAGTTTGTTCATTCCATTGCACGTGAACACCATTGTACATCTCCCTTCGGGAGATGGGGCGGGATATAAAAATAAAGTTTATTATTATTATTATTATTATTATTATTATTATTATTATTATTATTATAATAACAGCAAAACAGTTCAAAGGTGGGGTGTAATGTCATATTTGAAAGGGTTGAACTAAAGGCTGGTTACCTGGTACTGATGATGCCTTCTCAAATTATCAGCAGCACGTCTCTGAAAATGGAGTATATGTAAAATAAATTAGTCAGAACACTATTTTGTTTAAAAACACACACAAGTAGTGCAGGTAGAATTGTCAACAAAATCTTCCTCTAAGTTGGGCTAAATTTGACATCATCTATCAAAAAACAATATTCAGGAGGAATGTAACACCACATCAAAATGAGAAGCCCATATAATGTTTACAGAAAACCCTTCTTCATGAACAGTGCAGAAGTCTAGACCTAACTCCACACAGATTTCAAGAACTCGGCAGTATTTGATATTTTAATTCCTTTAAAAATATCCACAAACTTGTAGCCTCAATACTGTAAACTGAAACCAACTGCAAATTGGTAGCCTGGAAGCAAAGGGAGCAGCAAAATAAGGCTGCAAGGCACAACCACACAGCCAGCCATAAAATGGTAGTTGGGGGCACAGTTATTGTAAAACATTAATCAGTACATAGAAGAAATCCCAACTACCATCTGTACAAAGAAGGCCTCTGTACAAATCTCTCTCTGTACAAATGCAAGTACTACTCAGAAGGACTAAACATCAAAATCCAATCTTTAACATCTAATGGGAGATATTGGGCTTGATGCCACACACAATTTTGAAAAGGGGTCAGACAGTGCTTAGAAGCTATGATACTTTGTGTTAATGGCAGATTACAAGAGTTAGTTGCAGTTAATGCTGAAGGCAAAGATCGAATGCTGTGATCAATCCAAGTCAGTGAATTAATGGCAAAACATTCAGGCTTCCCTTTCTTAGGCATTTAATTCAAGTACAGATATAAACACACATAGACGATACACAGGCATTCTATTTCTTTAAACACAGAAACTCTACTCAAGTGTGCAAATTACATAACCAGTGAGATAAAACAGGCCAGCCAAGTTAATTCCATTCTCATTGCAATCCTCATTTATAGAAGTTGGCCTCTACTTCACGAAGGCAAGCAGGATATTGGTGAGGTGATGAGATGTTATACCAATTTCTCTCTTTTTAAATAGAATCTAAGGCCCATTCTACACTGCTATATAATCCAGATTATCAAACAGATAATCCACATTATCTGATTTGAACTGGATTATTATTATTATTATATGACACAGCAAACAGAACAGATATACTGGATTTCATATCACAAAATCACAAGTCGAACACTTCCCAAGTGTCTAGGACTGTGTGATGTATTTTCGGATGATGCGCGCAGATCCCAGTAGGGTGGCCTTTTGCAGTTGGCAGATCGTAATTTTGTCAATGCCTATTGTTTCCAAATGCCGGCTGAGATCTTTTGGCACGGACCCAATGTGCCAATCACCACTGGGACCACCTGCACTGGTTTCTGCCAGAGTCTTTGAAGTTCGATCTTGAGATCCTAATAGCGGCTGAGTTTTTCCTGTTGTTTTTCGTCAATGCGACTGTCACCTGGGATGGCAACATCAATCATCCAGACCTTTTTCTTTTCCACAACTGCGATGTCTCGTGTGTTGTGTTCCAGACCTTTGTCAGTCTGGATTCGGAAGTCCCACAGCATCTTTGCGTGCTCATTTTCCAATACTTTTGCAGGTTTGTGATCCCACCAGTTCTTTACTGCTGGGAGGTGGTACTTGAGGCATAAGTTCCAATGAATCATTTGGGCCACATAGTTGTGCCTCTGTTTGTAGTCTGTCTATGCGATTTTCTTACAGCAGCTGAGGATATGATCAATGGTTTCGTCGGTTTCCTTGCACAGTCTGCATTTTGGGTCATCAGCTGATTTTCCGATCTTGGCCTTAATTGCCTTTGTTCTGATGGCTTGCCCCTGGGCTGCAAGGATCAGGCCTTCTGTCTCCTTCTTCAGGGTCCCATTCGTGAGCCAGAGCCAGGTCTTCTCCTTATCAGTTTTTCCTTCAATTTTGTCAAGGAACTTTCCATGCAATGTTTTGTTGTGCCAGTTGTCAGCTCTAGTTTGTAGTGTGGTTTTCTTGTACTGGTTTTTTGTCTGCTGTGCTTTGAGGAGTTTCTGATTTTTAACTTCAATCAAAGCAGGTTCTTCACTTTGCTTTACATATTCTGCCCGGGCATGTTCTTCTTCTTTGACTGCTTGTTTGCAGCAGCAAACAAGTGCTTTGACTGCTTTGACTGCAGCAGAAAATAAGCCTGCTCCCTCTTCCTTATGACATCCTTTCACATATTTATACATGGGTATCGTGTCTGCTCTAAACCTTTTAGGTTTGGTCGCTTAGTCAATTATAGATCCATCTAACATTAGCATTGTCTAGCCCACATTGGACTAGTTTGTTTGCAAGAAGGTCATGGGGGACCTTGTCGAAGGCCTTACTGAAATCAAGATAAACTGCATCAACAGCATAAGAGTCCTCTGCCCCCTGATCTTCTGGGCAGATATAGCCGGTCAACATCACTGCGAGGGTGCAGTGAATGATGAATGGTCATGAGGCCGGGCCGGGCTGTGGCGCAGCTGTTGAGCAGCTGCCTTAAATCACTCTGACCATGAGGTCATGAGTTCGAGGCCAGCCCGTGGCGGGGTGAGCACCCGTCAATTAAAAATAAAAAATAGCCCCTGCTCGTTGCTGACCTAGCAACCCGAAAGATAGTTGCATCTATCAAGTAGGAGATAAGGTACCACTAATAAAGTGGGGAGGCAAGATTAACTAATTTACGACCTGGAATGAGGAAGTGCCGTCAGTGTGGATGATGAAGCAGCTGCTCCCCCCTGTGGCCAGAATCGAACATCCCCTCAGAAGATGGTTAACTTGCCTCTGTGTGTGTCTCTCAGTCTCTGTTTGATGTGTTTATGGGCATTGAATGTTTGCCCTATGTGTGTTATAATGTGATCCGCCCTGAGTCCCCTTCGGGGTGAGAAGGGCGGAATATAAATACTGTAAATAAATAAATAAATGAGTTTTCTTGTTTTTCTGTCCAAATTGTCCAATTTATAATGCCAGCAGTATCTCTTATGACAGGTATGGCCCAGGTGTTTATGGCCTTGATAGTGTTGCCTCCATTGAGCTTGCTTTTGAGAATTTTTATGACCCTTTTATTATTATTATTATTATTATTATTATTATTATTATTTTATTTCTTACCCACCTCTCCTTACAGCTCGACACGGGTTGCAACATTGTTAAAACACACAATCAAAACACAAAATCATTTAAAAACACTCTGTAAAATACACATATTAAAACATATTTTCATACAATACATATTAAAATAAACAAAAATTAGACATAAAATTGAAGTTTAAAATTTGTCATTAAAACTGTCTGGGTAGGCCTGCCAGAAGAGATAGATCTTCACTTATGTCTTAAATTCTGACAGCTGATTCAGCTGTTGGAGCTCTACTGGCAGGTCGTTCCACAGTCATGGGGCAGATGATGAAAAGGTCCTTTGGGTGATGGTTGCCAGTCGGGTTCTGGCAGGCTGGAGCAGATGCCCTCCAGAGGATTTCAGTGTTCAGGGGAGAAGACAATCCTGTAGGTAACCATGTAGGGCTTTAAAGGTCAAAACCAACACCTTGTGCTTTGCCCGGAAACTAACTGTCAGCCAGTGGAATGACTTTAGGATAAATGTGATATGTTCATACCTGGATGTTCCCAAAACCAATCTGGCTGACATATTTTGAACCAGCTGGAGTTTCCAAACTTGGTACAAAGGTAGCCCAATGTAAATCTCATTGCAAAAGTCCAATCTTGAGATTATCAGTGTGTGCACTACCATCTTCATGTCTTCCAAATCTAGGGAGGGGCGCAGCCAAAGCACTCCTTACTGTCGTATCTACCTGGGCTGACGTTTGGAGAGATGGATCCAGGGGCATTCCCAAGCTATGGACACAATTTTTCAGGGGGAGTGTAAGCCCATACAGAACTGGTTGACACACCTCCACCCCAGATTAGGACCCTTGATAGCAAGCACCTCTTTTTTGACTGGATTCTGTTTCAGTCTGGTTCTCCTCATCCAGCCATTACCTTCTCCAGGCATTCATTCAGAGGAGATACACTATCCTTAACTGTAGCTGTTTTGGAAGGCATGGAGAAATATATTTTGGTGTCATCAGTATACTGATAACACCCCGCCCCATGCCTACAGCTGATCTCTCCCAGTGGCTTCATGTAAATATTAAAGATCATTGGGGATAGAATGACACCTCATGGAATACCACATAACTGCTCTTTTTTGGAGGGGCAGCTATCCCTAAGCACTACCATCTGGAACCTGCCTGAGTCTACACTGCCATATAATCTAGTTCAAAACAGATAATCTGGATTTTATATAATAGTGTAGAAGAGGCCTAAGTCAGGCTGGATCTACATTGCAATATAATCTAGATTATCAAATCAGATAATCCACATTATCTGATTTGAACTGGGTTATATGAGTCTACCCTGCCATATAATATAGTTCAAAGCAGATAATCTGGATTGTATATGGCAGTGTAAATCTAGCCTATGATGGAAAGTATACAAAGATATAATGCAACCCATTCTCCAATAATAAAAATACAGCACCATAGATAAAGAGCATGGACAGCCCTTCTACACAGCCATAAAACCCAGAATATCACGGCAGAAAATCCCACAATATCTGCTTTGAACTGGGTTATCTGAGTCCACATTGCCATATATCTCAGTTCAAGGCAGATAATGTGGGATTTTATTCAGCTCTGTGGAAGGGGCCGGAGAGGCACCTATTCAGAAAAGGGAGCCAATATAAAGAGATGTCAGAATTTAAAATGCAATTGAAGACCCAACTATTCCAGCAGGTCTACCCAGTCAAATTTCAATCATGAGTTTTGATTTACATTCTATTGCTATTATATGTCAATTATGTATCTTTGTTTGGTGCAGGTTTTTAAATATATCTGTGTTTTTATCTATGTAATTTTTGTATATATTTTATATTCATATATTTTTGCTGTACCCCATCTCAAGCCATCAGGAGAGGCAGGTAATAGATAAGAATTATTATTATTATTATTATCATTATTATTATTATTATTATTATTATGACACAGCAAACAAGATAGATATGCTGGATTTCAAAAAATCACAAGTTGAACACTTCCCAAGTGTCTAGGATTGTGTGATGTATTTTCGGATGATGCGTGCAGATCCCAGTAGGGTGGCCTTTTGCAGTTGGTAAATCGTGATTTTGTCAATGTCTATTGTTTCCAAATGCCAGCTGAGATCTTTTGGCACGGACCCAATGTGCCAATCACCACCGGGACCACCTGCACTGGTTTCTGCCAGAGTCTTTGAAGTTCAATCTTGAGGTCCTGATAGCGGCTGAGTTTTTCCTGTTGTTTTTCGTCAATGCGACTGTCATCTGGGATGGCAACATCAATGATCCAAACCTTGTTCTTTTCCACAACTGTGATGTCTGCTGTATTGTGTTCCAGAACTTTGTCAGTCTGGATTCGGAAGTCCCACAGCATCTTTGCGTGCTCATTTTCCAATACTTTTGCAGGTTTGTGATCCCACCAGTTCTTTGCTGCTGGCAGGTGGTACTTGAGGCATAAGTTCCAATGAATCATTTGGGCCACGTAGTTGTGCCTCTGTTTGTAGTCTGTCTATGTGATTTTCTTACAGCAGCTGAGGATATGATCAATGGTTTCGTCGGTTTCCTTGCACAGTCTGCATTTTAGGTCATCAGCTGATTTTTCGATCTTGGCCTTAATTGCATTTGTTCTGATGGCTTGCTCCTGGGCTGCAAGGATCAGGCCTTCTGTCTCCTTCTTCAGTGTCCCATTTTTTAATTGTTGTTGTTGTTGTTGTTGTTGTTATTATTATTATTATTATTATTATTATTATTATTATTATTATTATTATTAAAGGGACATCACTTCTTCACAATGGATATCCTGAGTTGTGGGAACAAGGAACTGCTTTGGACCTGGGAAAATCTGACTTCAAAAGATATATCCACTTGCTTGTTTCTAGCCCAGGCCCAGGAAAAGACACTACAAGCCATAGGAATATGTTTGTTTAATTAGTTCCTCCAGAGGAAAAGGAAATTTTTCCCAATTTAAGAATACCTTTAAAATCTATGCTGCTGTTCTTGTATAACATTTCCATCCCACTTGCTTTTTAGTGCCCCCTTCCCCCCTGTAAGGCAAGGGAAGAGGGTAGCCACAAGAAAGTCCTCCTGTTTTTGGTTATCATGGCTGGTGGCAGACAAGGAACTGGAGGAAAAAAATATGTGTTTAAGCTGGATTCGTTTTCTTGGAGATCCTAATACTCAAGACGTTCCCTCTTTATCACTCTCCCCAGTATCTTTACCTTTTATCTCCAGTAAACCACTATGCAGAGAGATCTCACTGAGTACATACTTGAAATCTATGCATTGTAAACATATTGCAAATACACCAGTAAAGTGTATCGGAGTAAAATTGCTTCCCTAGAATGCTGTTTTTATTTTATTTTCTACATATGGCTTGAGGCATATGTAGAAAATAATATTTAATATTTAATATTAATATTTAATAATATAATATTTTCTACATATGGCATTATTTAGCTGGAGATTAACGTTGTGTAGTTGGTAGATGTTGGTGGGTTAAAATTCTAAAAATGTCTAATTTTTTCCTGATTGCAATAAAGCAAGAATAATGATTTCTTTTTGCCATGAATTGGAAATGTATTGTCACTTTGTGTTGGTTTCCCAAGAATATAGCAGCAACAACTGAGAGATTAAACCCAGACTCTTTATGGGCATCCTAGCCTTGGCATCTGATTAATTTGCTAGTTGCTGGTATACATGACTAACAGATGTACATAAAGACAGAAGGGCATGGAGAAAGTAATACACTCTCTTACCCCAATAGTTCCAAAACTTTCAGGTTTCCTTCTAATCTTTTTCCTGCACAATTGTCTCCATAGCCATCTGATGAGGTACCAGAGAGATTTGGGACTTGGTATGACGTTGAAGGGAGTGGGCAAAGTTCCCCCTTCTTCAAAGTAACTCATCCAGAGTTTTGTTCGTGCAAATTTCCATTCAATGTCTGCATGATCCTAAATAAAGGAAACAGAGGGCTCAAATAAATATTAAAGTTGATACTGAATTCATATTAGATTGCATTCTCTTGATTTCATATTCTTTCTGTTTTTGAATGGGTACTGGAAAATATCTTTTAGATACAGTGGGGGGGGGGGAGTATTTAGTCAGATACCAATTGTACAAGTTCTCCCATTTAAAAAAATGAGAGAGGCCTGTAATTGACATCATAGGTAGACCTCAACTATGAGAGACAACATGAGAAAACACATCCAGAAAATCACATTGTCTGATTTTTCACGAGTTTATTTGCAAATTATGGTGGAAAATAAGTATTTGGTCACCTACAAACAAGCAATATTTCTAGGTCTCACAGACCTGTAACTTCTTCTTCAAGAGGCTTCTCTGTCCTCCACTCATTACCTGTAGTAATGGCACCTATTTGGACTTGTTATCAGTATAAAAGACACCTGTCCACAACCTCAAGCAATCACACTCCAAACTCCACTATGGTGAAGACCATAGATACCAGAACCTAAATTATAGCCATGCACCAGACTGGGAAGACTGAATCTGCAATAGGCAAGCAGTTTGGTGTGAAGAAATCAACTGTGGGAACAATAATTAGAAAATGGAAGAGATACAAGACCACTGATAATCTCCCTCGATCTGGGGCTCCACGCAAGATCTCACCCCATGGGGTCAAAATGATCACAAGAATGGTGGACAAAAAGCCCAAAACCACACGGGGGAACCTAGTGAATGACCTGCAGAGAGCTGGAACCACTGTCACAAAGGCTTCTATCCGTAACACACTATGCCGCCAGGGACTCAGATCCTGCAGTGCAAGATGTGTCCTCCTGCTTAAGCCAGTACATGTCCAGGCCCGACTGAAGTTTGCTAGAGAGCATTTGGATGATCTAGAAGAGTATTGGGAGAATGTCATATGGTCAGATGAAACCAAAGTAGAACTGTTTGGCAGAAACACAACTCGTCATGTTTGTAGGTGAAATAATGCATCCAAAGAACACCATACCTACTGTGAAGCCTGGGGGTGGCAACATCATGCTTTGGGGCTGTTTCTCTGCAAAGGGACCAGGACGACTGATCTGTATACATGAAAGAATGAATGGAGCCATATATCATGAGATTTTGAGTTCAAACCTCCTTCCATCAGCAAGGGCACTGAAGATGAAACATGGGTGGGTCTTTCAGCATGACAATGATCCCAAGCACACCGTCAGGGCAATGAAGGAGTGCCTTCGTAAGAAGCATTTCAAGGTCCTGGAGTGGCCGAGCCAGTCTCCAGATCTCAACCCTATAGAAAACCTTTGGAGGGAGTTGAAAGTCCGTGTTGCCCAGCAGCAGCCCCAAAACATCACTGCTCTTGAGGAGATCTGCATGGAGGAATGGGCCAACATACCAGGAACAGTGTGTGCCAACCTTGTGAGGGCTTACAGAAAACGTTTGACCTCTGTCATTGCCAATAAAGGATATATAACAAAGTACTGAGATGATTTTTTGTTATTGACCAAATACTTATTTTCCACCATAATTTGCAAATAAATTCGTGAAAAATCAGACAATGTGATTTTCTGGATGTGTTTTCTCATGTTGTCTCTCATAGTTGAGGTCTACCTATGATGTCAATTACAGGCCTCTCATCTTTTTAAATGGGAGAACTTGTACAATTGGTATCTGACTAAATACTCCCACCCCCACTGTATTTGGCAACCCTAAGGTGAACCTATTGCAAGATTTTTCTGACATAATTTGTTCAGAAGGGATTTGATTTTGCTTTCCTATGAGGCCGAGAGATTGAGAATTGCCCAAGGTGTCCATGGTCAAGGAGGGATGCAAACTCTTCTCAGTTAAAACTTCAATTAAAGTGGAATCAAACAACATTAATTCTACAGCGTAGATGCACCCTAACACTGAATGGCGGCACCTGTCTGCAGTTAGCACACTTGTGGCTGTTTAAAAAAAATTGCATAGAAAATGTGTTGTCGAAGGCTTTCATAGGTGGAACCACTGGGTTGCTGTGAGTTTTTCTGGCTGTATGGCCGTGTTCCAGAAACATTCTCTCCTGACGTTTTGCCCACATCTATGGCAGGCATCCCCAAAGGTTGTGAAGTTTGTTGAAAACTAGTCAAATGGGGTTTATATATCTGTGGAATATCCAGGGTGGGAGAGAGAACTCTTGTCTGAGGCAAGTGTGAATGTAGCAATTGATACCTTGATTAGCATTGAATAGCCTTTCAGCTTCAAAGCTTGGCTGCTTCCTGCCTGGGGGAATCTTTTGTTTGGAGATGATTAGCTGGCCCTAATTGTTTACTGTCTGGAATTCTCCATTGAAATCCACAAGCATGTGGACAATTTCAACAGAAAGGAGGAAACCATGAAAATGAACAAAATCTGGCTACCAGTATTTTAAAAAACTGTAAAATCAGGGCAGTAAACAAAGAACAATACTCAAAAACTGAAAGGCTATTACAATTGATTACCTTGATCAGCACTGAATAGCCTTTCGGCTTCAAAGCTTGGCTGCTTCCTTCCTGGGGGAATCCTTTGTTGGGTGGTGATTAGCTGGCTATGATTGTTTCTTGTCTGGAATTTCCCTGTTTTTGAGTATAGTTCTTTGTTTACTGTCCTGATTTTAGTTTTTTTTTTTAAAAAAAAAATACTGGTAGCCAGATTTTGTTCATTTTCATGGTGTTCTCCATTTTGTTGAAATTTTCCACATGCTTGTGGATTTCAATGGGGAATTCCAGACACACTTGCCTCAAACAGACAAGATTTCTTTCTCCCACGCTGGACATTAGGAATCTAAGACAAGGTTATGAACAAGGATAAATTGGCTTAATGTCTTCACAGTGCTTTAGTGACAGAAGTCATGGTGAAGGGTGCACGGGTGTGGGGAAGTGGTTTTACCTTGTCTGAGATATGGGGTTTGGGTTTGTGTATGGTTTGCAATACGTTGTGTGCTGTTGTTTGGTTCTTATGGTGAAGTCTTTTATTAATAAAAATTATACGGAAGAAAAAAAATAAGATAAGGGACAAAAGTGAACAGACGATGCTGGACATGTTAGACAAGTTCAGTAGATGATAAGTGAGAAGAGTGAAGGAAAAGAAAGAATGAACAGATAAAGGAAAAATGGAGATTAGAATTAGAGTAGAAAATATATAGGTCAGGATAGACTTTGTCTTAACAGTATAATGAAAAACAAAATAGCAATATAAACTGATACATAATCATAACAACACTTTATTTGTATTCTGCCCTGTCTCCCCGAGGAGACTCAGGGTGGATTCCAGCATATACAGAGAGATTCAATGCTTCAAAACAATGAAACACAGACACACAGATAAAGGTTTTCCCCTTCATCTCCGGCTCTGCAGGCTGGTGCTCAGCTTCGTTTCTAAGCCGAAGAGCCTGCATTGACCATAGACACCTTCTGGTCATGTGGAGCTCCATGACTGCATGGAGTGCCGTTTACATTCCAACCGAGGCGGTACCTATTGATCTACCCACATTTGCATGTTTTCGAAATGCTAGGTTGGCAGGAGCTGGAGCTAACAGCGGGAGCTCACCCCATCCCATGGATTAGAACTGCCAACCTTCTGGTCAACATGTTCAGCAAATCAATGGTTTAACCCACTGTGCCACCGAAGAATTGAGAAGAAAGTCAGAAGAACTGAGGCAAGAAAGTAAAGAGAAAAGACATTGAAGCTGAGAAGGGGATTGGCTAGAAAGAAACATCCAGTAACACCTTGGCATAGACTGCCATGGTTCAATGTTGTGGAATCTTGGGAGTTGTAGCTTTTCAAAGTCCTTATCTCTCTCTATTTAAAAGTGCGGGTGCATCACCAAACTATAATGTTCAGGCTTCTATTGCACTGAACAATGGCAGTTAAAGCACATCTTGTATTCACTATATTTTAATCTTTGTTCTGTGTATTTTAATATGTATATGTAGAAATACATTTTAATATGTGTATTTTATATAATGTTTATGATTATTATATGTTTTAGCTATGCTGTAACTCACTTTGAACTGCAAAGAGAAGCAGGTAAGAAATACAGTTATTATTATTATTATTATTATTATTATTATTATTATTTTATTAACACAAAGACATAGTGTGACAGCAAACGAGATATATATGCTAGATTTCGTATTACAAAATCACAAATCAAACATTTCCCAAGTGTTTAGGACTGTGTGATGTATTTTTGGATGATGCCTACAGATCCCAATAATAATAATAATAATAATAATAATAATAATAATAATAATAATAATAATAATAATAATAATAATAATAATGTCAGACTACATTAATTCTACTGTTCCGTATCTGCTGAAAATTCAGCTGAAATTGAACAGCTACTGGGATGTTCAGGGCAGAGCTTATTAATATTAGTTTTATAAATATCGACAGCCAGAATTTCCCAGACAGTATAATTGCTGGCCGTATTGGCTGGGGGATTCTAGTGGTTTTAATCCCCAAAAGAATGTTTTCTGGCCTCTAACTGATTTCTGCTTCTTTTTCAATGGTACACAATCATGAAAGCAAGGCAAAAAAGTAGGAACTGACAGCAATGAGCTGGTAGGAATTATTCATCATGGCTATCAACATGTTGAGCAGGACGACCAGAGAGATGACGTTGTAGGTACCAAACATAGTGGCCCCAACAAATTCAGTGAATTCATGGCGTGCTTTAACATTGGTGACATAGAGGTTGATGAGTCCAAAGACAGACCAAAACAGTGACTGGAGAGTTTCAAATAAACTGCAAAAGAAGAAAAAAGAATCATTGCTAGTAATGACTACATTTGTATTTTCCAAGCAAATGCAGGTATAGTAGAGTATCGCTTATCCAACATAAACGGGCCGGCAGAAAGTTGGATAAGTGAAAAAGTTGGATAATAAGGAGGGATTAAGGGAAAGCTTATCAAACATAAAATTACATTATGATTTTTCAAATTAAGCACCAAAACATCATGTTTTGCAACAAATTGACAGAAAAAAGCAGTTCAATATATGGTAGTGTTATATAGTAATTTCTGTATTTACGAATTTAGCACCAAAACATCGCAACATTTACTACAAAAATATTGACTACTAAAAGGCAGACTGTGTTGAATAATGCTGAACATTGTATAAGTGAAGGTTGGATAAGTGAGACTCTACTGTAATACCTTTTTTTTAAAAGAGAGAAGTAGTTTTAATGAGAACTGCTTTAAATATCACATCTGTACCAAAAGTTAGATTTAAATCTTTTAGCTTAAAGTATCAAATGAAAAAATACATAAAATTAAAATTTAAAAGTACAGCTCCAGAATATACAAATTGAGTATCCTTTATCTGAAATCATTGGAACCAGAAGTACTTTGGAATGCCTGTAATTGCATAGACATACATAATGAGATACCTTAGAGCTAGGACTCAATACTAGACACAAAATTATGTTTCATACACCTTATAAATATAGATGGAAGGCAATTTTATATGTATTTTAAAT
The DNA here is from genome assembly GCF_035594765.1 of Anolis carolinensis. Taxonomy (NCBI): domain Eukaryota; kingdom Metazoa; phylum Chordata; class Lepidosauria; order Squamata; family Anolidae; genus Anolis; species Anolis carolinensis. The sequence goes on from NC_085842.1 coordinate 190,018,156, forward strand.
ATTTTTGTGCATGAAACAAAATTTGGGTACACTGAAACATCCGAAAGCAAAGGTATGGACAAATTTGGATTTTGGAGCATTTTGTCTTTTGGAATGCAGGGTAAGAGATGCTCACTCTTTATTAATTAGGATGCCAGCATGAATTATAGGAAAGTCCCATTTCTATTGGAATAGAAAGAGCCTCTGGAGGACAGGGAGGCTTCATTTATTTGAAACACTCCTACCTCCTCCACCAAGAGGGTCATACAATAATTTAACACTTTAAAGTATCAGAAATCTAAAATAACACATAAACAACAAATACAAGCTGTCAAGAAAAGATAGGCGGGGTGTCGCAACTGAGGATTGCCATGCCACTGGGGGAGGGAGTTAGAGGGGTCTATGTCCCACTTCCCCAGGCCAAATGAGCCAGGGGAAAGTAGGATAGCAGTCAAAATTGCTACTGCCAGCTCTGCTTCATGACTAGTCCAGCTGTCTTCCCTCTAACTCAGGGGAAAGCTCTGCATGAAACCTGGGTCAACTGAACCCTAGGCAAGGCCACATTGAAGCAGCACTGACACAAGTTCAGCCGGATCAGTCTTGTGCAGTGTTTAGCCACAACAGAGCTGATCCAGATACACAATGACCGAGACAGGGTTCTCAACCTTTAGTCCTCTAGGTGTTTTGGACCAACTCTCAGAAATCCCATTCAGCATACCAACTGTTAGGAATGTTTGAAGCTGGAGTCCAAAACACTTGGAGGACCAAAGGTTGGGAACCACTGACCTAGAGAAAAGCCTGTGTCCAGTATCTACTCTTGCTGGGTGGTGAAGGTGAGGGAGGACAGGGCATGTTCCTCTATCATTCCTTTGGCATGAACTCCAAACGCACATGGAATTTTTTGCTAGCCATGGCACACTGAGCATTCCCCCCCCCCATTTTTATTTGCAAATTATATCAAATTAGCCATTCTGTTGTGATTTATTAGATACAGAACGTATGAACTCAATGCTTTTTTGTGTCTTCCTATATATTATTGAGTTCCCAGCTCCTTTTTCTATTGAGTTCCCTGCCTGAAGTCATTAGATGTTGTTCCTTCACAGAGACTCTGAAGCACAACATATTTGTACGCAAAAACACATTGAGCTTTGGACTGCAATTTAAATGATTAATGTATTGCTTTGTTTACCAGAAGAAGGCAGATTGGGATCTATTAATAGAGGGAGGTTGGCAAGGATTTCTAACCCCTAATCATTCAACATTAGCAATACTAAAGGGATTCCCATTCAGCCTAAATTACTGGAGTGGGGTGCATTTTCACTTGAGTCAGGCTGTATCTCTCCATTTTTGGATTTAAAAATGAAGCTAGAAGTGACCAGAAATAACCACCAATTTACACTTCCTTTTTTCTTATCTCTGTTGAATTATTAATTTGTTTTCAGGGAGTTGGGAATATTAAAGGTCTGACTATCAAATCTCTGGCAATTTGGGTGTGTGTGTATTTGGGAGGGGGCATCTGATCAAGGGCAACACATTCTCCATCCATCTTCTGAATTGTATACTTAGCAGGACAGGTTAAGCAGGCTTGTAAATTTATATGGGAGGTCTGCCAGCTCTTATCCCTCCTGAGACCCAGAATGAACTGTTGGGCTCAGCATGAGGAACGTATCTTTTACAACAGACTTTGTTTAGGGCAGTGGTTCTCAACCTGGGGTCCCCAGATGTTTCTGGCCTACAACTCCCAGAACTCCCAGGCAGTTTACCAGCTGTTAGGATTTCTTCAAGTTGAAGGCCAAAAACATCTGGGGACCCCAGGTTGAGAACCACTAGTATAGGGGCTTCCAATTAGTACTTGGGCTGTTTCTCCCTCTCTTTCTTGTGGCAGTTGTTATGCTAAGGTCAAAGAAAAAAAAGGACCATATTATTTGTACAGTTGCCTGCCTACATTTGTAGTTTTCACTTTGTAGACTCGATTATTCCTAGATTTGATTTGAAATGTTCTTCCTAGGAATCTCTAGGTCCTCCAGTATGAATCTATAGTCAACTACCTCCACTCATGTTGGAGGATCTAGAGAGTTCTAGAGAGAAAACCTCTCTAGGAATTTCTAGGCTCTCCTTTGCAATTCTGTGGCCAGCGTCCAGTGGAAGTTGACCTCAGGTATGATAACAACAACAGCAGTAATATACAAATAGTAATTTATTTATTCATAGTTTTTCACTTTCATAGTGGTCCTATGTCCTGTAACTCCAGTGAACATGGAGGGCTGGCTAAAATTTTTAGAAAGTAACCATGTACTTTTCCATTTCTCAAAAATCACCAAAATCGTTAGATTTGTCATTACTTAAAACACATACCCACACACACACACACACACATCTGCATTCTATAGGCTTTTTCTCCTATGGCACACCCCCAACACACCTCCCATCCATCTGTGTCACCTCAAAACCCACAACAGAGCATGAAGTGACAGCATGAGGCACAGCCATGAGCTGGCGCTTGGAAGAATGTGATTTTAGCCCTGTGCAGTCACTATCTAAGCATGCTAAACTGATATATGGAGAAAGGCAGACAGCCAGCTCTTTGGTCTCCTGTTTCTTCCCTGAAGGGGAGAGTCTCTACAGAACAGAGGCCAACAAGAAAAGCAATGACGAATCTGAATCATTGTCTGTGCAGTGTTTGCATACAATCTAATGGGTTTTGTGTGCAGGAAATTTGGGGACAGAAACAAAAGGATAAGTTTTTATAAAACATTTGAGCAATCAATGAGAAGATACTTCACATCTATAAAATATCCACAGAGACACGAGAGGAAATACTAATAACTGGGTCTTTTTCCTTCTCCGCTTGCAACTTGAGTCAAAGGCAAAGGTGTAGAGCAGGTCTGCACAACATGTGGCCTTACAAGTCTTTCATGCGGCTCAAAGAAACTCCGAGCCTAAGCCTTAGAGATGGAGGTCACACACAGCGCTACAGAAGAGTAGAAATCAGATCCTGTCATTCCCTCCTCCAAGAGTTTTACCTCTACATGTTTCCTTTCTATATGCATCAAAGTTACCAAACTAACCAGTGACAAAGGGGGCACTACCGCCTACTAGGGATGTTGTTAGACTCAGGCTGGAGCAGTTGGGAGTGGGGATCAAATTTTAAGGGGAATTGGACCTTTATTGCTGTGAAGATGGGGATCTTGGACTCCAAGTTATTATATTAAAATTTAACATTAGATTGGCTGTTTTAGAGGGAGAAGGAGGCGGTAAAGAAGAAGGGCCTCAGTTCTTGTCTCTGCTGCTATTTTTTAATCTTCACTTCTGTTGTCACCTTCTCATCCAGTGGCAAAACTGCCATTTAGGCTAATCCTGCTGTTTGTTAACAAACAAAGTACTACTGTGTTTGGAGGATAATAAGACTTTTCGATTAGATGGACAAAACTAGACCTCTTTTCACTATTGAGTCAATGTTGAAAGAACCACACACACACACACACACACACATATACACACACACACACACACACACACACACACACACACACACTGAATTCTAGCATCAAATGTGAGAATTGTCTTCGTCTTTCATTTTGTTACCTGAAGTAACTGAGAGTTTCCCAGGGATGACGGCTATATACATTTGCTGTAAAAACAGCATCATGGAGTCAAAATACAAACTAATTTTTAGATAGTAGAACATGTTAAACATTTTGTGTTACAGTAGAGTCTCGCTTATCCAATGTAAACGGGCTGGCAGAACATTGGATAAGCGAATATGTTGGATAATAAGGAGAGATAAGGAAAATCCCATTAAACATCAAATTAGGTTGTGATTTTACAAATTAAGCACCAAAACATCATGTTTAACAACAAATTTGACAGAAAAAGTAGTTCAATACGCAGTAATGCTATGTAGTAATTACTGTATTTACGAATTTAGCACCAAAATATCATGTGTATTGAAAACATTGACTACAAAAATGTGTTGGATAATCCAGAACGTAGGATATGCGAGTCTTGGATAAGTGAGACTCTACCGTACTTGTGTAAAAGGATCAAAATGTGAAAAATGGGCAACTATATAAAATGTTCTTTCTTTGTCTAGCATTCTATCTGAGGTAGTTTGAAACAGTTATCTATGCCAGGAAAATGAGATGGTAGCTTTGAAACTCCATATGAAGCACCTGATTGCATCCTGCATCAGGTCATCACCGTTTAATCAAAATGAGCCAGGCTTGGGTTTATTCCAGTTGGGTTCTTGTTTGGATGTTATAATCTCATATTTTATTTCATACAATGTTGTATTATTATATGAAATCTAATTGCATACTTCCATAACCTTTTCATGTGGTATGTGAATCCCGCCACTTCATCACATAACTTAAATTCCACTGAGTTCTACACTTAAAATCTGGTATTCTGTGGGTCCACTACATTCGTTTTGGTTAAAGTGCAGTTTTTGAGTCTTTTAAATGTTGACGAGAGCATTTCCCCCCCCCCCCCCCCAAGGTATCAGGGAGAGATTTCTCAAAAATCACGACATCGAGAAATGGATTTTTCTCGAAACTCCGGATGTTTTGCCAAATTTTTAATGAAGTAGCATTAATTGCTCTCAGGTTAGAAACATCCAATTTGTGGGAGAAGAAACAGGGGGAGGAGTCAAAATAAACTTTTTTGGGCAATTTCCTCCCCAAGCTGTTGGGAATTGTGGGAGTTGTAGTCCAAAAACCAGCTGAGCTTCTGCTGCTGCCTCTTCAAATGGGATTCCCTCCCACCTCTTCCTCTCGGCTGTTGGGACTTGTGGGAGTTGAAGTATCAAAAAGCATCGAGAAGGATGGTGGGCAGGGCTAAATATGCAAGACAACTGAGTGCATTAAACAGTGTGATCCCAAGGTAAGGAAAAACTCTTTTTTATTACAGAATGGAATTAGACTGAACTCTCTTCTTCTGAACACTTCCCAGTGTAATCTAATGAAATCCCCAGGATCAGGCCTGGAGTACACATGGCAGGTACTATACAATAGCATCCTGGTTGAGATAAATTAATTGTACATATATCTGTCCAATTAGAGTGAACCAGTTCCCTTCTTCATGAGATGGAAAAGTGAAGAAGATCAGGTAAGCAGAATATGTTATGTATGTCATATAACTGTATATTTCCATTACATCATAGTAATACATTCCTGCTAGTAATACCCACATTACTGAGACATGACTGTGGGTGTAAACCTCCAAACCGAGAAAAATGTTACTTTAACAAGGATGAGGCTTTTCAACATTAGAAGTGAGAAAACTGCCTTATATAAAGTCATTTGAAAGGAAGGAGAATACTTCAAGGTTCCAAGGAAATGTTTTCCAACTGTACCAGAAGATACTGGGAATTAAACAATAATGTCTCTTTATTTTGAAAGTGCATTAGTAAAATCCATAGATGCAATACACATATTTCTCCCATTCATTCCCAAGTGTTTATATAACAAAGCTGCTGTTCCTTTCCATTTCAACATAATGGAATGAATGTGTACAAGCAGCAGCAATGCCATGAATGGGAAATCTGCTCCAGTGCCACATCACTGTATTCCAAATGCAACCTCATTCAATAGCTATGAAATATATCATGGCATTCAGAACATTTGCATTATCTATCATGACCTATATAATCATAGCCTCCAGACAGTGCTGATCTAGTTTGGATTCTATCTTTACTGCTGTCAGATAATTTTTATGACCAAGGCCTTCTAGCACTAGTGTCGTGCAGTCTATATTTCTTAAAATAATTTCAGCCTTCCATACAATGTTTTACCAATAAATCAGTACAGAAGTAAATAGAATTGTGTGAAACAATTAAAAAGATGTGAAATAGTAGGAAGGGACATGTTAACTTACGTTGAAAATGCATTGTTTTGATTTTCACACCTTATCCCTTTGCAGCGATCAGTTTCAGTAGTCTCATAATAGAAATATAGCTGGTTGAGTCCATTTGCAAAAGCTAGCAGCACAAGGCAGTAGATGAACAGAAACTTTAAAATGTCCAGCAGCATTCTTCCAAGGGAGATCTGCAATGGTCCCAGGTGAGAATTTGCAGTGAATAATGAGATTAGGCGGAGAGAACTAAAAATGTTTGCAATAGCAAACAGGGCCTCAGCCACCAGGGTTGGGTGCCACATATCCCAGCTCTGTCTTGGGAGTAGCCCACTGTACTGAAAAGAAAAGAGTGAGGTAACATTAACAATTTTTCCTGGCTCAATTAAAAAAAACATTTAAAACTTCACAAGTTTCATGTTTATTTTCATGGGTTTAAGACCTTATGTTTTCACATATTTATTTTGGTTTAAGATTATCATTTAAGCAAAGTACTAGTTATGGTTTGTTTATTTGTGTCAGGAGAGACTTGAGAAACTGCAAGTCGCTTCTGGTGTGAGATAATTGGTTGTCTGCAAGGACGTTGCCCGGGGATGCCCAGATATTTTGATGTTTTGACTGTCCTTGTGAGAGGCTTCTCTCATGTCCCCGCATGGAGCTGGAGCTGATAGAGGGAGCTCATCCACACTCTCTCAGTTGGATTCGAACTGGCAACCTTCAGGTCAGCAACCCAACCTTTAAGTCAGCAGTCCTGCCACTGAGCCACTGGCGGCTCCATGCTAGTTATGGTGAATTTAATTTAATTTTTACAACAGAGTCCTACGTTCAGATACAGTAGGGCTGTTATTTGCAAGGCTTGCTAAACAGGCTGAATTTTCTTTTTATGTACAACTGAAACATTTTTTGCAGAGTCTACTGTTAAACACTGCATTTTGTTGCTAACAGATTCATGTAAATGTCTAAAAAGACACTAGATTTAGTGTTGCCAATTTTTTGCAACTCTAACATTGAGCTAAGGAGACCCCATTTGGGTTTGAGACCCACAGTTTAAGAAGCAGCATTCTATGGTATATTTCAGGTGAAAGTGCACGACATCATTAATTTTAGGTAAGAAAAAGATAGGGTTTAAATTATACAAAAATTGTATTATGCAAAAGGTCCTGGAATGCATCCATCATGTAATATGCAGACCTACAATACAGTTTGCAGTTCTAGGGAACCTGTTTCAATAAGGAGTAGTATATAACTATGAAGCAAACACATGCTTGCTTGCAAAGAATAGTAAAGCACCTCAGCCTCTCTAGATCAGAGTTTCACAGGCCCCTTCCACACAACTGAATAAAATCCCATATTTTCTGCTTTAAACTGGAATATATGACAACTAGCTGTGCCCGGCCACGCGTTGCTGTGGCGAAGAATGGTGGTATGGGAAATAAAGTATTGAGGAATTGGTGGTAGTTAAGGTCAAGGGTAAACGTTTTCCCCTGACGTTAAGTCCAGTCATGTCTGATTCTGGGGGTTGGTGCTCATCTCCATTTCTAAGCCGAAGAGCCGTCGTTGTCTGTAGACTCCTCCAAGGTCATGTGGGATGACTGCATGGAGCGGCGTTACCTTCCTACCGGAGCAGTACCTATTGATGCACTCACATTTACATGTTTTTGAACTTCTGGGTTGGCAGAAGCTGGGGCTAACAGTGGGGGCTCTGTCAGTTCCCCCAATTCAAACCTGCGGCCTTTCGGTCCAGAAGTTCAGCAGCTCAGCGCTTTTAACATGCTGTGCCATCAGGGGACATTATTTCCTAAAGGTTGTGAATATACAATATTTCTGATTGTTTTTTTTGTCTGTTGGAGGCAAGTATGAATGCTGCAATTAGGAAAAATGATTAGGATGTAATGGCCTTGCAGATTTAAAGCCTAGCTGTTTCCTCCCTGAGTGATTTTTTTGTTGGGAGGTGTTAGCTGGCCCTGATTGTTTCCTGTCTGGAATTACCTTGTTTTCAGAGTGGTGTTGTTTGCGATATTTTATATGCTTCTACTGTCTGTGGCCCTCAGAAAACAGAGGATTGGCCAGACTTTGATTATGGGAATCCTTTGTTGGGAGGTGTTAGCTGGCCCTGATTGTTTTCTGTGTGGAATTCCCCTATTTTCAGAGTGTTCTTTATTTAGTGTTCTGATTTTAGAGATTGTATTGTTCTGTTTTATTATACCACATTAATTTTTATATATTCTGATTTTAGTGTTTTTGAATACTTGGAGCCAGATTGTATTCATTTTCACGGTTGACTGCAACACAACAATAATAATAATAATAATAATAATAATAATAATAATAGTAAGGATAGTAATGATAGTAATGATAGTAATAATAATGGCTTTGGTAATACATAGTGCTTCACTGCCTTCTCAGCTTCCTTTCTGGAAGAATCCTTTCTTGGGAGGTGTTAGCTGGCCCTGATTGTTTCCTTTGTGGAATTTCTAATTTCCTTGCTTTATTTACTTTCTTTATTTCTTTATTACTGTCCTGGTTTTAGAGATTATATTGTTCTGCATTATTCTATCCTAGAAATTATTTCATATCAAAGTAGAATCTCACTTATCCAACATTCGCTTATACAATGTTCTGGATTATCCAACACAGTCTGCCTTTTCATAATCAATGTTTTTGTAGTCAGTGTTTCAAATTCATTGTGATATTTTACTGGTAAATTTGTAAATACAGTACAGTAGAGTCTCACTTATCCAACATAAGTGGGCTGGCAAAATGTTGGATAACCGAATATGTTGGATAATAAGGAGGCGTTAAGGAAAAGCCTATTAAATATCAAATTAGGTTATGATTTTACAAATGAAACACCAAAACATCATGTTAGACAACAAATTTGGCAGAAAAAGTAGTTCAATACGCAGTAATGCTATGTAGTAATTACTGTATTTATGAATTTAGCACCAAAATATCACGATATATTGAAAACATTGACTACAAAAATGCGTTGGATAATCCAGAACATTGGATAAGCGAGTGTTGGATAAGTGAGACTCTACTGTAATTACTACATAGCATTACTGCGCATGGAACTACCTTTTCTGTCAAATTTGTTGTATAATATGATGTTTTGGTGCTTAATTTGTATAACGATTACCTAATTTGATGTTTAATCAGCTTTTCCTGAATCCCTTCTTATTATCCAATATATTTACTTATCCTGCCGGCCTGTTTATGTTGGATAAGTGAGAGTCTACTGTATATTGATCATCTTATATTATCTGCTTAGAACTGGATTATATGAGGCCCCTTCTTCACAGTTGTATAAAATGCACACTGAAGTGGATTATATGGCAGTGTGGAGTCAAGATAATCCAGTGCAAAGCAGATAATATAAGATTATAAATGGGTTATATAGCTGTGTGGAAGAACCTTGAGTCTACACTGCCATATAATCCAGTGCAAATTAGATAATCTGTGGAAGAAGCCTAAGTGAGGCCTAAATCTGCCTGTCCCCTAACTGAAACCTGGCTGTCCCTTGGTTGCTAGGCAACGAAGTGGGCAGAGATTAGCCCTCTAAACTGGCAGCAATTGGATAAAAACAATTATTGCTCTCCCTCTAATTAGGACTTTATTTTTCTTTTCTTTTTGTTGTATCAACCTAGAGGCGTGGATGATGGGTTGTGTTGTCAAATTTCGAGGTTGGGGGGCCTGTAGTTTTGTTGTTTTGTCCACTGCCCTGATGCCATCACTCTTTTATATATATAAATGTGGACTCAGACAACCCAGTTCAAAGTGAATATTGTGGGATTTTCTGCCTTGATATTCTGGGTTATATGGCTGTGTGGAAGGACCCTTAGATGCTTTGGACTAAAGCTCCCACAATTCTTAACAGCTGGTAAATTGGCTGGGATTTCTTAGAGCTGAAATCCAAAACACCTGGAGGAGCAGTTTGAGAAACTTTCTATATGAAGTGGACTAGGGGTCCTTCTACACAGTCATATAATATCAAGGCAGATAATCAAGGCAGATAATCCACAATATCTGCTCTGAACTGGGTTATCTGATAATGTGGGATTTTATACAGCTACTATGTGGAAGAGATTCTCAGATGCTGTCAGGTCACAGACAACCTAATGTCACCCACTGAATGTTTGCCATTACCTCTGCATTCTCTCCAGTCCTTGAATAAACAGAATTACAAAGTGTAAAGAAGTGTGTGTTTTTGTTTTGATTTATGGATGACATGTTTGTTTGATTTTGTTTTAAAAGTCATGTTTGGCTATGTTTAAAATGGGTAAGTATTAGAGTTGATAATATGTAGGGGAGGTAACCGGCTCAGCATTCTGAGGCAGGTTACTATAGCAACAGGGGCGGAGCCAATCACCATTTGGAGAGAAAAGGAGGGAACGTTTTAAACCCACTTTAGTCTGTGATTTTTAGTCACAGGAGATAGACTAGTTCCAGATAAGGGAAACAGGGAGACAGACCTCTAATAGACCAGACTAAGCAAGTTGGGTGACTTGTTTAGGGTTATTTGTAGAGGCTGTGGAGTAAGGGGAAGAGACCCCAGTAGATCCAAGTGATCAGTTTATAGATTGGTTCGGAGAGGAGAAAGTATTTTGGAATTTGGAACACCTCACATCTATTTGTAACAATTATTTAAGTGCCTCAACGAAGTTATAGCAACCACAAGCTTTGTACATGAAATAAACTTGTTTTTGTTCTTTAACCCATCTAAGTCTCTGTCACACTCATATTCTAAGCTAAGCAACATCAACATCAAAAGTGAAATAAATAAAGAAAGCTTAAAAAGAATAAGTATCCTCTGCCTGACATCTCCACAATTGGTGGCCAGAGCTGAATAAAGCATATTTATATTGGTGGCAGCGAAGATAGTTAAATATATATATAATAAATAACTAGTTGATTAAAGTCATCATCGATTCCTCCCTGTCACATCATCTTTACACAAAGCAACTTAAATGGAGTGAGAGGGGGCTTCCTCCTCCCAAGCTGCATTGCTCAGTCACATTCTGGAGCTCAGGTAAGTACCATTTTTTCTGTATGTAGGGGGATGACAGGATCAGAATGCTAGAGAGATGGAAAGCAGCGCCAAACCAGATTTAGCATGGCTAGGCTGTGGGGCCTGGCAATGCCTTTGTCTGCCCATAATGCAGCCCTGTACTGTCATGTTTCATGTCGGTTTGTCACTGCATTATATGCCTGTGCCAAACCGCCCCACCATTCCCCATAGAATGGAGGAATTAACCCTTAAGGGAAATTCTGCATCAGTGGTTCCCAACCTTTGTCTCACCAGGGCCCACTTTGACCAGGGCCCACTCTTCAACATTAGTACCAAAAGGGTAACGAATCAGTTTTTGGTCAACTTTAGATTCGGTTTAGTTATTTGAAGAGAGAGTTCAAGAGGGCGTGAAACCGTTAAGAGGTAAACGGGTGGGGCCCGCGCAGTCCGCCCGGAGGATTCATGGCCATCTGTCGGGGGTGCTTTGAATGCGATTTCCTGCTTCTTGGCAGGGGGTTGGACTGGATGGCCCATGAGGTCTCTTCCAACTCTACTATTCTATGATTCTATGATTCTATGATTCTAGGTGATGATTCAGAAAATTGCATTGGATAGACCACATCAGCTCTAGTTTCTGATACAGAACCATCTGCTTGCCCACAGAAAATCATATCTAATAATCTAGAGCTGATGTGCTTTATCCATTGCAATGGTCAGCTCTGCAGAAAAAATAAATAAAGAGGAAGTAGATTTGCAGACCAGGTTTTAATTCTTGCGGCTCACTGTTGGGCCACGGCCCACAGGTTGAGAACCACTGTTCTACATAAACACTATAATCCATTTTGGAAGTGGATTAAAAGGAACAAGGGTTGCTGTGCAGTGCCCACAGAAACACTCCAGAAACTGGTTCAAGGCTGGGATGGTGAGTCCCCTCGGGTGAGAAGGGCGGGGTATAAATGTTGTAAATAAATAAATAAAATAAATGGTGGCTGCAGTATTTGCTGATTGTGGATTGGAACTGGACCCAGGAATCGCAGTATGCCAATTGTGAAGCTGCCCTGAGTCTCTCTCTCTCCCCTCCTCCCTGGGGTGAGAAGGATGGGATACAAATGTATTAAATAAATAAATAAATAGGCAGCAGCACTCATTGGCTCCTTCCAAGGTGCGAGGGTTTGCCGAAGGACGTATCCCTGGATCTCCCTCGGCCAGGCCCTTGCTGGAGGAAAGAGTTTCCTTCAGCAATGGCCTGGCCAAGGAAAACCCCCGGCATGCTCCTTGTATGTGTTTTTTAATATGTTGTTTCTGGTTTGACAAATGCTTCTGTTAGGTGCTGTATATTTTGTGGACACCCTGAGCTGGCTTCAAATTGAATTATAGTGTCTGTATAGAACCATCCTAAGTTGAAACTCGGGAAAAGTGTTCTGTAACCAAACCCCAATGGGTATCAAGCCAACTTCAGTATCCCTGCCACCATGTTTTTTTCCATTAGTCTGTTGAGCCATGGAGAAGATACCAGTGCAGTGACTGGCAATCAAGCATAACATAAGAGAGTTAGCACGGTTCTCCTCTCCCTGTCCAGCAACACCTCAAGCTCAACTGTTTATGTTACGGGTGGCTCTCCATGCTTCAAAAACTACACCTACATTTTACAGTTGTGGTATTTTAAAATAGCTGTTAATAATCCTGCCAAATATTTCACAGATGAAAACACAAAAAATCCTGTGCACAGATGCCTAGGTAAACACAACAGTAGCACTCAGCAGTTCAGGGAAGATCGCCTGCTTGGCATATCCTAGTTGGTATCCCAGCTAACATCCAGAAAACATATCATGCAACCCTCCAACATTTCATAGGTGAAAACAAATGTCACCAAAGAACATCATAATGTGATGAGGAGGAGCCTCCGGTGGCCTAGGGGATAAAAGCCTTGTGACTTGAAGGTTGGGTTGCTGACCTGAAGGCTGCCAGGTTCGAATCCCACCCAGGAAGAGTGTGGATGAGCTCCCTCTATCAGCTCCAGCTCCATGTGTGGACATGAGAGAAGCCTCCCATAAGGATGGTAAAGCATCAAAACATCCGGGCGTCCCCTGGGCAACGTCCTTGCAGACGGCCAATTCTCACTCCAGAAGCAACTCAGGTTGCTCCTGACACGAAAAAAAAATCATAATGTGATCAAGATGACAACAGTTATTGAGGAAGAATACATAAGCAGTCATTAGCTTTTACTGGAGATTACTGAGAAGAGCAAGATTCTGTTCCTCTTCCCTGCTGAGAATTGAGTTAAAACTACTTTTGACTTTGAACTGTCTGCAGACATTTTTGACTTTGAACTGGGCCAAGGGCAAAAAAGGTTAAGTGGGAGGAGGAATGGAATCTGGGACATCAAAGAATTCAAAATGATCTTGACAGACTAGAGAGGGCCGAAACTAACAAAATGAAGTTCAACAGGGACAAATGCAAGAATGGGGGGCGCCTGGCTTGACAGCAGTGTGTGCGAAAAAGACCTTGGAGTCCTCGTGGACAACAAGTTAAACATGAGGCAACAATGTGATGCGGCAGCTAAAAAAGCCAATGGGATTCTGGCCTGCATCAATAGGGGAATAGCATCTAGATCCAGGGAAGTCATGCTACCCCTCTATTCTGCCTTGGTCAGACCACACCTGGAATACTGTGTCCAATTTTGGGCACCGCAATTGAAGGGAGACGTTGACAAGCTGGAAAGCGTCCAGAGGAGGGCGACTAAAATGATTAAGGGTCTGGAGAACAAGCCCTATGAGGAGCGGCTTAAAGAGCTGGGCATGTTTAGCCTGCAGAAGAGAAGGCTGAGAGGAGACATGATAGCCATATACAAATATGTGAGGGGAAGTCATAGGGAGGAGGGAGCAAGCTTATTTTCTGCTGCCCTGGAGACTAGACACGGAACAATGGCTTCAAACTACAGGAAAGGAGATTCCACCTGAACATCAGGAAGAACTTCCTCACTGTGAGGGCTGTTCGACAGTGGAACTCTCCCCCCCGGACTGTGGTGGAGGCTCCTTCTTTGGAGGCTTTTAAGCAGAGACTGGATGGCCATCTGTCGGGGGTGCTTTGAATGCGATTTCCTACTTCTTAGCGGGGGGTTGGACTAGATGGCCCATGAAGTCTCTTCCAACTCGACTATTCTATGATTCTATCTTAAAAGCAACAGGGAAAATGGGACGACAGATGAATAAACAGGACTGTGTCTCCCAAATTGGGGCAGTTAGAGGGCATAGATCAGGGGTCCTCAAACTTTGAAAGCAGAGGGCCAGTCCATGGTCCCTCAGAGTGTTGGGGGCCGGTATATAAGAACAAATTCTTATGCACACTGCACATGTCTTATTTATAGTGCAAAAAATGAAAAAACAATACAATATTTAAAAATAAGAACAATTTAAACCAACATAAACCTACCAGGATTTCAATGGGAAGTGTGGGCCTTCTTCTTGCTGATGAGATAGTCAAGTTAATTAGGATTGTTGTTGTTGTGTGCCATCAAGTCATTTCAGACTTAGGGCAAGCCCAAGTTAAAAACTGAGGGCAGGGGTGAGATAAATGACCCTGGAAGGCCGCATCCAGCCCACAGGCCTTAGTTTGGGGACCCCTGGCATAGATAATGCCAGACCACATATTTCGGATTACAAAGATATTGTGGGTGGATGCATTTGCAAATGGCTGTCCTCCTGGAAGTAGACACAAAATGAAATGGACATGCTACAAATAAGCATGGAAATGCAAATGGACAAATCATTTGCATAAAGATCATGAGAAATTGTTTCCTAACACTGCACCTGCAGACTGCTGAGCCTTTGAAATCATTTTGGAAAAAGACTCCCCTTACTGTGTTGAATTCAGTTTGGTATAAATGCCACCAGCTACAATTATTTATTTATTTATATCCTGATTTTCTCCTGTGCGTGGGATTCAAAGTGGCGTGCAACATATAACATTCATACAAATACATCCAACCACAATACATAATCAGATAAAAACATCATATCCTAATATAAAAAATCCGATTAACATATCAAATAAAACAATTTAAAAAACATGCAGCAAGAACCATTTACAGATATCCATAACCTCTGGCCACTGAAGTCATTTGTCAGGTATGATCAAATTATTTATCAGACTGGCAGTGCCTATTATCATTTGTCTGGGAAGGCTTGGCTCCACAGAAAGGTTTTAATTTGCTAACAAAAGTCCAGTAACGAGGGGGCTGATTGTACCTTATTAGGGAGGGAGTTCCAGAGCTGCGGGGCCACCACCGAAAAGACCCTCTTCTCTTGTTCCCACTAAACGCACCTACAGTGGTGATGGGACCAAGAGAAGGGCCTCTCCTGAGGATCTCAGGGCTCGAGTGGATTGGTAGAAGGAGATAGGGTCCCTCAAGTAGGCTGGGCCCAAACCTTATAAGGCTTTGTAGGCCAAAGCCAGAACCTTGAATTGCGCCTGGAAACAAACCAGAAGCCAGTGTAGCTGCTTCAGGAGCAGGGCAGTTCTTTCTCTATATCCCACTTCTGTGAGCAGTCTAGCAGCTGACCTTTGAACGAGTTGAAGCTTCCGAACGCTCTTCTGGGGCAGCCCCATGTAAAGTGTGTTACAGTAATCTAGCCTGGATGTGACTAAGGTGTGTACTACCATGGCCAGATTGGGCTTTTCAAGGAAGGGGCACAGTTGGTGCATGAGTTTTAACTGTTCAAAGGCCCTCCTGGCCACCACGACACCTGGGACTCCAGGGTCAGCTCTGAGTCCAGGAGGAGCCCCAGACTGTGAACCTGTGCCTTCAGGGTGAGTGTGACCCCATCCGGCACAGGTTGCAACCCAATACCCTGATCAGCCCTACGGCTGACCAGGAGAACTGTCTGGATTCAATTTCAACCTGTTCAACCTCATCTAGTCCATCACAGCTGACAGGCTCAAGGTTCAAGGCATCCTTGGCAACAGGTGGAAAGGAGTAGTAGAGTTGAGTGTCATCTCCAGATGATCTCTCCCAGGGGATTCATGTAGATGTTATATATCAAGGGGCACAGAATTGAACCCTGCAGGACCCCACTGGACAAAGGCCAAAGCAGGAGTCCCCCAGCACCACCTTCTGGACTCAACCCTCTAGGAAGGACCAAAACCACTGCAAGACCCATTTCCACAAGGCGGTCCAGAAGGATACCATGGCCGATGGTATTGAATGCCGCTGAGAGGTCTAAGAGAACCAGAAGGGACACACTCCCCCATCTAACTCTCTACGTAGATCATCTACCAAAGCGACCAATGCCATCTCAGTCCCATGGCCCGGCCTGAAATCAGACTGCAATGGATCAAGCTAATCCATGTCATCCAGGAATCCCTGGAGTTGTAAGGCCACCACACGTTCCAGGACCTTGCCGAGGAAGGGGGGATTTGACACTGGCCTAAAGTTGTTCATGTCTAAGTGGTCAAGCAATGGTTTTTTAAAGATGGGCCTTACTATGGTCTCTTTCAGGCTAGTTAGAATTACACCTTGGACCAATGAGACGTTAACCACCATTTTGACCCACTTGGACAGTCCCCCTTTGGCAAATTTTATAAGCCATGAAGGGCAAGGGTCTAGGATACATGTGGTGGCTCTCACTCCTCCAAGGATCCTGTCCACATCCTTGGATTGAACAAGTTGAAAAGAATCCATTAAAACAGGACAAGTCAGTGCCTGAGTCACATCCAATGTTACTGTATTTAAACTGGAATCCAGCTCAGAATGGATCTGAGCGACTTTATCCGCAAAGTGCTGAACATATTCCTCACAATGAGCCACCAAGTGGTTAGAGATCGTCCCACTCGGTGACGAGTGCAGAAGACCCAGGACCGCTCAGAACAGCTTCGACGGGCGGTTCTTTGCAGATGCAATGCTGCCAATTATGTAATTTCTTTTTGCTGCTTCCAATAGGCTTTTAAATAAGCTCTGTCCTGTGCTCGGTCGGACTCGCTATGGGTCTGGCGCTAATGACACTCTAGCCTTCATTTCTCTTGCTTCATCGCCACCAGCTCCTTGTTGTACCAAGGGGCTGGTTTTGCTCTGAGAGGGCGTTCGGGAGCAATTGTGTCAACTGTCCTGGTCTTTTCCCCATTCCAGAGATCAACCAAGGCTTCGACAAAATCACCTATCTCTGTGGCAGGACAATCCCCAAGAGCCATCAGGAACCTATCAGGTTCCATAAGCCTCCTGGGGCAGACCATTCTAATTGGTCCCCCCCCCCCCCCAATTGGTCAGGGGCAGCGGTAAGACTAAACCTGATCAGGTGATGATTGGTCCATGACAATGGGACTATAGATAAGTCCTGCACACAATCACCTTCCTCCCATCCCATAGAAAAAAATGAGATCTAACATGTGTCCAGCTGTATGGGTAGGGCCAGAGATTTGTTGGGACAGCCCCATGGTTATCATGGCTGCCATGAATTCCTGAGCTGCGCCCAACAGGGCAATCTCAGCATGGATGTTGAAATCCCCCAGTACAATAAGCTCCTGAGTTTCTAACACCAAGCTCGAGACCACCCCGGTCAGCTCAGCTCACTGTAGTGCAGTGAGGTGGGCGGTACACTAACAGAATCCCTATTCTGTCCCAGCAACTCACTCACAGATAGACACAGAAACTCAGATGATTGTGGGATGGGGCACCTGGTCAGGGAGATAGTATTCCTATAGACCACCGCTACTCCCCCTCCCCGCCTCCTGGGTCTAGCCTGCTGCTGTACAGAGAACCCTGGAGGACAAAGCCGGACCAAATTGACTCCTCCAGCCTCATCCAGCCAGGTCTCCGTAATACAAGCCAGGTCAGCATTTTCATTGCAGATTAAATCTTGGATGGCTGTTGTTTTGCCATTCACTGACCTGGCATTGAGCAGCAGCAGTCTAAGCCTGACTCTTCTAAGTGCTAACTATGCATCTATGTCAGTCAAGGCTATCTCAAGCAAAGATTGAGGGGCCTATACTTTAATTCAATGCTATCCCAAATAAAAATGACAAGAGTGAGGATATTGCTAAAAATCTTATCCCCTGAAAAAAGGTAACAGAAAGTGAAAGTGTCCAGTTCTGTTCAGGTCTCTACAAAACATAAACCTTTTCTTAGGAACGTTCTTTTTATCTTATAGGCTGCAGTAGTATATTGGTCACCAAGGAAGGTCAACATGAAGATTTTGAAAAGCAAACAGAACAGAACTATGTCCGAAGTAAATGCAAGTCATATAATATGGCAAGAATACATGTCTGTCTTTTACCTTTGAAAATGCAACAATTTTTAATGATATTGTTGCAAGATATAAGGAGTTCATTACAAAATCCATCAGGTTCCACCAGTCATGGATATAATCCTGAAGGCCACCATCCCACATTTGCTTGATTTCACCCCAGATAAACCCTGAAAACAGAAAAAGGAGACATTTTAGCATACTTAAATACAGTTGGTCCTTTATATCCAGGGATTCTGTATCTACAGATTCATCCATTCCCTACCGCCACTGCATCCCCCCCCCCCCCCGCCCCCGCCCAGTAAATCTTTATTTTACTATTCCATTCACTGCTCTGTTGCATATAATGAGAATTGTCCAACCATGAGTTTTGGTATCCACAGGGAGTCCTGGAACCAAACTCAATCAGATAGCAGTGATAGCACTGTTGAGTCCACAATCAAATTGCATTTTAAAAGCAGGACCCATAATTATTTTGCATGTGTAACTCATGTTTCCATAACTCACAGGGAACAATCCAGCAGACACTCTCCATGACAGGCTCTGTTATGTAGAACAGCTGAAGCTATTCTTCTCAATGTATGGTGTACTTCTATCTCCCTGACTACATCCTAGCACTGAAGGCAGTAGAACTAATGTGAAAGTCACATTAGTCCTACTGATTTGAATCCTGCATCAAATTTATAACCATCTTTCAATCTTTTCTTTCCTGCAAATAAATCATCTTATAGAATACTCCCTAAAACTCAGCATAGGCAACATATTTCCCTTTTATTTTCCTCAGGGTTCTGCCCACGTTTATTGTTGGAAAATAAATCTTTTATGACCTTGGACAACCATTTGCAACATCTTTTGTTTTCCATGGCAGTCATAACTGAGCTCACACATTCTTAGGAATGGCTAATTGCAAACACTTATCAGATTTTATGCATCCAGGTGCTTGTGGAAACCAAGATATTTTTTAAGTTGCTAAGGAACTTCATGCTGAGTCTTATATACCTTTGAAAATAATGGTTTTGGGGGAGAAAATGTTGGGAGTATTTAAGGTCATAATCCTATGACAAAGATGCAGGTTTTTGAATGGATCAGAACCATCCCTGTCCTGTAGAAAAAGAGAATTGTCTTCAACGTAAAATGCAAAGTTTCAATTACATGGTTTCCTTGTTATACTCTACTGTCTACATATTTCATATTTATCTTAAATACTTTGATGTGATTCTGAATACTACAAAATACTCACGATTCATGAAACTGAAATTCGTAAAGCAAAATTATTTTGAAAATGCGAACAAACCCGGTAAATGGTTAGCCAGGAAAATTTGGAAAAAAATTCAGGCACGACAAATTGTGAAAATAAAAGGAAAGGATGATGAAATTACGGAGGCAGAAATTATAAAAGCAATAAATTTTTTTAAAACCTAACAAATCACCTGGCCCTGACGGCTTCACTGCAAGCTTTTATAAAACAATGGAAGACAAAATCATCCAATCTCTCAAAAAAAACGAATGAATCAGGCATTACAAGAAAAAATTATCCCAGACACATGGAAAACATGGAAATTATCATGATATATAAAGAAGGCAGAAGATAAAGAACTACCACCCCATTTCCTTACTGAACACTGACTACAAAATCTATGCAAATATTCTGGCAGAGAGAGTAAAAGGATTTCTAAATTCATGGATAGTGGAAGATCAGAATGGGTTCTTAACAAATAGAAATGTAAAAGATAACATAAGAATAGTGCTGAACACAATAGAATACTATGAGACTGTACATCAAAAGGAAATGGGGTTGTTATCGCTGGATGTGGAAAAAGCCTTCGATAATTTAAATTGGGAGTGTTTTCAATTACTATTCCAAGAGTTAGATTCAGGATTCTGCTTTCAAAATGCAGTGAATGCTATATACGAAGATCAGAAAGCAAGTATTATTATTAATGGACGCAACACGGAACAATTTACTATCAACAAAGGCACCAGACAAGGCTCACAACGATAGAAGAATTCGGTTGACTAGCTGGACTTAAAATTAACAAGAAAAAGACAACGATTCTAACCAAATATATGCCAAAGAAGAATTAAGAGGAATTACTGACCATCTCTTTGAAAATCAAATATCACTGCAAGAAACAACCAATTATTGGAAAATAATTATATTGCAACTTGGAAAGGGATAAAATCGGATTTAGAAAATTGGAGAAACTTTAACTTATCACTACTAGGCCGTATTACGTCTATCAAAATGAACATTTTACCAAGATTATTATATTTATTCCAAAGCATCCCTATAATCCCGAACATGAAACTATTTAAACAATGGAACAGTGAACTGATGAAATTTACTTGGAATGGAAAAAAACCCTAGAATTAAATATTTAACTATGATTACACCAAGGAATAAAGGAGGATTTGGTTTTCCAGACCTCAAATCTTATTTTGAAGCATGCACCTTAGGATGGGTAAAGGACTGGGCAAAGCTAGATAAGAAAAAAATCTTATCTCTTGAAGGTTTTGACCTGAGAAGAGGGTGGCATGTGTACCTATGGCACGGGAAGACGGCGGTCGAGAAGAATTTTGGCAACCACTTTATAAGGTCATCCCTCATCAAAGTATGGAAGAAATACAAAGATTATTTTTACATGAAAACACCTGTGGCTCTCACTGCTGGAGGCCAACCAAAGAAGAGTTCTCAGTTGGACAGAATGGACCACTTACAAGGGAATATTGACAAAAAAGGGTAAAGATGAAGGCCTCCAAGTAAGAGGATTTGAAGAACTTTCCCAAAAATACAAAAATATCTCCTGGCTTCAGTATATGCAGGGGCGGTTCACCCGTAAGGCAAACCAGGCAGTTGCCTGTGGTGCCATTCTCTTTGGGCACACTTGAGGAGCTCCCCCGTGCGCATGCACACACCCTGCCTCCTCCTCCCAAGTTCGCTCGCAAACCTCCCAGCACCAGGAAGTCGAAGGTGGAGGAGGAAGAAGCACGCAGCTGGGCCATGGCTCTGCCTTTGACTTTGGCACAGCAGCAGGCAAGAAGAGGAAGGAGGCGAGGCAAAGGTTCAATGCCAGACCCATCCCTCCTCCCCTCCGGACTCTCCAGCGATGCCTCGGGCTCCTGCTCCGCTCCTTCCTCATTTTCCCACCTCCCCCCACCATCCAGGCCCCCTCCCACTGCTTGGTGCTCCTCAGGGGCATCTACACGCAGGAACCAAGGCAGTTTGGCACCACTTTCCCTGCCCCGGGCATCCTGCTCTGCCCCCTTCCCTTCCCGGCTGAGCCCTCTCCAAGGCTGTTCAATGCTAATCAAGGTGGCCATTTGGAACATTAGGAATTGTGGGAGTTAGTGGAAATAATAACCATGAATATGAACATAATCTGGCAACCAGTGTTTAAAAAATCTCTAAAATCAGGACAGTAAACAGATAACAACACTCAGAGGAATTCCAGACATGAAACAGTCAGGGACAGCTAACACCTCTCAACAAAGGATTCCCCCAGGCAGGAAGCAGCCAGGCTTTGAAGCTGCAAGACTATTTAATGCTAATTAAGCTGGCCAACTGCAACACTCACACTTGCCTCAAGCAGAAAAGAGTTCTTTCTCCCACTCTGGACACCATTCCACAGATATATAAACCCCACTTTCCTAGTTTCCAACAGACCTCCTTTAAATGGATATTTGGCAAAAGGGAATATGCATGAAGGAAAGCGGGCAAATGGGCCGGAAAGCCCTTCTGCAAGGCTCCCAGCTCTCCTCTCTCTATTTCCCTCCGGGCTTCTTTGGTGCTGCCTTCGCTCCCTGCCTCTTGCCTCTTGCCTCCTGCGCAGCCCTCACCATGCGGCTGGCTGCCATTTGCTTCCAAAGGCTCCGTGTTCTTCGCCCACAGGGAGCGAAGCATTCGCCGAGCATTCAAGGCGAGCCTTGGGGGCTGTGAAGGTACTTCTTTCTGACTCCAGGGAGAGAAGGGGCAAACTACATAGGGCCACAGGGTTGTTGTATGTCTTTCGGGCTGTGTGGCCATGGGGCCTCCTTCTCTGGAGGCTTTAAAGCAGGCATGGGCTGATAATATAATATATTATATATGCATATAATAGTGATAATAATATTATAATAATGTAATGCAATATAATAATAATAATACACTATTATAATGGTATATATTACATGTAATATTACTAATAATAGTGCAGTGTAGTGGTCTAGTACAATATAATACAGTAGTCTCACTTATCCAACATAAACGGGCCAGCAGAAAGTTGGATAAGCGAATATGTTGGATAATAAGGAGAAATTAGGGAAAAGCCTATTGCGTTGGATAATCCAGAACATTGGATAAGCGAGTGTTGGATAAGTGAGATTCTACTGTAATACTAAAATGCTATACTGTAGGCTGTTAGGAATTGTGGGGGTTGAAGTCCAGAACACCTGGAGGGAAGGCCCAAGTTTGCCCATGCCTGCTTTAAAGCAAAAGCTGGATGGCCACCTGTTGACTGTGTGGATCCTAGAGTGGAGCTTTCTCCCATACTAGGATCCTATGACTCCTTCCTTAGGAAACCTCTCGGGTTTCCTAGCAGTTTGAATACATGCAAATGTGAGTAGATCAATAGGTACTGCTCTGGCAGGAAGGTAATGGTGATCCATGCAGTCATGTTGGCCACATGACCTTGGGGGTGTCTATGGACAACACTGGCTCTTCAGCTTAGAAATGGAGATAAGCTGCAACCCACAGAGTTGGACACAACTAGACTTAATATCAGGGGAAAACCTTTACCTTTGAGTTATATTTATTTGTCCTGTATGTCACCTTTTCCCCTCTAAAAATGCTCCAAAGCAGATCATAAGCATTAAAATAGCAACAATTTAGAAAATGTGTTATTCCACACAGCCATATAACCCAGAATATCAAAGCAGAATAACCCACAATATCTGCTTTGAACTGGGTTATTTGAGTCCACTCTGTCCTATATCCCAGTTCAATGTTTGGTGCTAAATTCTCAAATATAGTAATTCCTACATAACATTACCATGTATTGAACTGCTTTTTCTGTTGATTTGCTGTAAAACATGATGTTTTGGTGCTTAATTTGTAAAATCATAATGTAATTGGATGTTTAATAGGCTTTTCCTTAATCCCTCCTTATTATCAAACATTTTCGCTTATCCAACACTTTTATTTTTCAGTGATTGGTTGGGGGGGGGCAAACTTCTGTTCACTTACACTTGAAAATTACCTAGGTCCGGCCCTGAGTATATGCAAATTAAAGAAGCATTTGGATTAGATAAAAATCAAGCTTTAATGAGAATCAGGACTGTTGGAACAAAGTGTTACTATCGGACAGGAAAAGGATTACTAAACTATATAGTAATTTAATTGAATGGGAAACGGAAATAGAAGAAATAAAAAATTCAGTGATACTCTGGGCAAGAAATATTGGCAGACCAATAAATCGGAAGGAATGGGAAACAATCTGGACAAAAAAATTAAAATATACGTATGCCACCGATCTAAAGGAGAACTGGTTAAAAATGATACACAGGTGGTATTTAACATCAGAAAGATTAGGGACAATGTATAAGGATAAGGACAAAAATGCTGGAAATGCAAAGAACAAATTGGTACATATTTCCACATGTGGTGGAGTTGTAAAAGAACATTTTGGAAAATGATTCAGGAAGAGTCCAAAAAAATCCTAAAAATAAACTTACCACTGAAGCCAGAATATTACCTATTAGGAATGACTGATATGCAAGTAATGGAGGAAACAAATAATGATAAGATCTTTGCATATCTGATTGCAGCAGCCAGAATAATATTTGTCAGTGTGGAAATTGGAAACTAAACCCAATCGGGAGCAATGGTTAGAGAAAATAATGGAAATAAAAAAACATGGATAGACTGACATTCTTATTGAAAAGGAATACTGGAAATCCCCTGAAGGAGACGGAATGGACTTGCTTGGAAGAATATTTAAAGCAGGAATACTATGGAAGAATCTTAAAGACTGAAAAGTTGGAAGACAATGGAATAAAATTAAGACTATAATTATATTGTTCTTCTCTCTTCCGCAGTTACTAAGAAGAAAGCCGAATTTGGGAGGAAGATGAACGGAAGCAAACCAACCTCCCGCCCCCACCCCCCCCTCCCATCCCCATAATGCCCTACTCCGCCCCCTCACTTCCTTTACCCTTCACTTTTACCAACCCCCCCATTCTCCCTCTTCTTTCCCTTTTCCCAACCTTTTCCCAATCCTCTTTTTTGTGTTTTGTTTTATCTCTATAAACTTCAATAAAAACTATTTTAAATAGAAACTGACTTGTCTAATGTCCTCCTAAAAGGCATTCACTGCAGCAAAGATTCTAGCAAATTCGAAATTAGGATTCAATATCAACACAGCCCTGTTATGTAGAGAATTCCTGAGAATATCCTGAGAATTATGGGTCTTCCTGCCACAACAAATGATGTGGAAAATGTGTAGTAACAGGAATTATATTGCTAATAATGTCAAAATTAAGTCCTGAAAAGGCAATATAATGTTTTAGCTTTTGTTTTCCTTCTTCCCTCTCCTTGAATGCTCATATTTCAATCTATTTTCTTACTTTTTTTCCTCCATCGGAATGAGTCCATTTTCAGAGAATGGCTCAGGAAACAATGCTGATGTGCGTGAGCAGAATGTTCTTATCCTATGTCTGGGTAGAAGAGTTTTGAACCCCAACATATCTTACTTTGCACAAGCTTCCTTGGCATGCAGCATCCCATTCAGATAAGTAAAGGAAGAAATTTCAAGGAAATTATGCCATTTCATAATGTTGTTTAACTGCATTATATGGCACTGTAGACTCATATAATGCAGTTCAATGCACTTAAACTGCATTATGAAACTCCATTTTGGCAGTGCAGATGGGCCCCAGTTTCTGTCCAAAAAATCTTGAAAAACATATGATTCTCCTGACACAATTATGAGACTTATCCTCCTACTATACGGTTATCCACCCTTCCATTACTATTTGGTACACAAAGATATGAGAAGATAGTTTCTTTTTAGAGTTATACAATAATAGAGATGGAAGAGACCCCATGGGCCATCTAGTACAACCCCCTGCCATGCAGGAAAAGCATAATAAAAGTACCCCTGATAGATGGCGAAGAAAAAAAAAAAGAAGGAATTGGGGTTACTAGCCTCAAACTGCGTAGAGCAGAATGTGTGTCTCCTTTAGTGAGAAAACATGAAGGCAGTGACAGACTTTGTATTTCTAGGCGCGAAAATCACTGCAGATGCAGACTGCAGCCAAGAAATCAGAAGACGTTTACTTCTTGGGAGGAGAGCAATGGCCAACCTCGATAAAATAATGAAAAGCAGAGACATCACACTGGCAAAGAAGGTCCGCATAGTGAAAGTAATGGTATTCCCTATAGTAACCTATGGATGCGAGAGCTGGACCATAAGGAAGACTGAGTGAAGGAAGATAGATGCTTTTGAACTCTGGTGCTGGAGGAAAATCCTGAGAGTGCCTTGGACCGCAAGAAGATCCAACCAGTCCATCTTCCAGGAAATAATGCCTGGCTGCTCACTGGAGGGAAGGATATTAGAGGCAAAGATGAAGTATTTTGGCCACATCATAAGAAGACAGGAAAGCTTGGAAAAGATCTTGATGCTGGGGAAAATGGAAGGAAAAAGGAAGAGAGGCCGACCAAGAGCAAGATGGATGGATGGTATCCTTGAAGTTACTGGCTTGACCTTAAAGGAATTGGGGGCGGCAACGGCTGACAGGGAGCTCTGCCGTGGACTGGTGCATGAGGTCATGAAGAGTTGGAAACGACTGTGTGAATGAAGAAGAAGAAGACTTATTTACAACACTTTCCTCTTACATTTAAAATAACATTGATTTGAATTTTCTACTACTGTTCTAGTTTGCAACTTATTTGGAAGAAAGTTTCTGATCTGTTCTTGTGCCCTGTGTCACATTTCTTTCAGACTGCAGTAAGGCAATTGCTTAAGAATTAGACAATTCAATTGTATTTGCTTTACTAATACATTTACCCAGGACCCACGGTAATATCATCCATTCGACAATGGTTGGTGGCGGCCCCTGCATGTTCAGATCTGACCTGTCGATGTGCTGTGATGCAAGCAGCAGGAGAAACAAGAAAGTCAAGTAGGATGCAGTATGGCAGATAAATTTGATGAATGGCTTCCTGATAAACAGCCCCAGTGGGCTCTTGGGAGCAATCAGATAGCAGGCAGAGAAGACAGGGAAAAGGAATCCAATGATGACACAAGTCAGCATCTTCACAGCCCAATGGCGCCTTCTCCATCC
Organism: Anolis carolinensis; assembly: GCF_035594765.1. Lineage (NCBI taxonomy): Eukaryota > Metazoa > Chordata > Lepidosauria > Squamata > Anolidae > Anolis > Anolis carolinensis. Next base: position 190,044,550 of record NC_085842.1, read on the forward strand.
AGGGAACTCATCATACCAGCGAGAGGCAAGAAGCTGCTGGCAATTTGGCTGGGCAACAAACTGAAAGAAAAGCACAGAAACAGTTAAATCTCTTCCACCTCATACAATATCATCTACTGTATTGCAAAATCTATGCTGCTGTTATTATCATCACCACCACCACCACCACCACCACCAATATTTATATCCTGCCTTTCCCCTAAACTTAAGACTCAAGGTGGCTATGCTGAATTTCACGACTTGCAATCCAGTGTTGCTTGCCAGCTATGCAATTTAAAATTCCATGAAAGTCAAACTTAAATTGCCCCCCTTTCTGCATAGATATTAATGACATGAAAACACTGTCTTTCATTTCATCGAATCACCATATTTTTCAATTAACACAGAATGATTTTTTAGACCTTATCACAGTGGTCCAGCCATTTGAAAATCACACCTGAGGGAATTCTGTTTGTGGAACATTTAAAAGAGACTGGATTTGGCTCTTTGACTCAGACCAAGATGAAAACAAAGAGGAATTTAAGCATTACAAATATAGATTGCACTATATAGCGAAAACGCTACCCAATTTACATTGTACACATATACTAAAATGTTAGTATTTAATTTAAAAAGAAAGAATTCTTTTAGAAATATTCAAGAGGATCTATAACACATATACACAGGGACACAAAATTTGACAAAGCACAAATTCCTTTGAAACTAAACATTATCTAGAATTAGACCAAGCATATATTTAAATTAAGGCATTCTTGTCATTCTTATAGAACTAGATTTGAATCTACATCTATAAAGAAGTCTGTCATACTGTGGTGAGAGTAAGATTGTTTTCTGCTGCTCCAGAGACTGTGACACAGCAATGGAGAAGAGGTTCCACCTAGATATTAGGAAGAAGTTCCTGATGGTAAGATTTGTTTGACAGTGGCATATGCTGCCTTGAAGTATGGCAGAATCTATTTTTAAAATATACAAATATTAAAGCAGAATTAAACAGCATTGAGCCCCCGGTGGTGCATTATGGAGCCCCCGGTTGTCAGGACACAGACCCCTTTGAAAAGGCCACACACAAGAAAGTAAAGTCAGCAACATTTAATAATTAGCTCTTTTCCTCCTGCTAGTAGTTCTACTAGTAGTAGTATTATTGCCCCCTGGCCCAACTACAACACCGGTGGTGCAGCAAGTTAAACCGCTGAGCTGCTGAATGAAAGATTGGCAGTTAAAACCTGGGGAGTGGGGTGAGCTTCTACCAATCTAGCAGTTCGAAAAAATGCCAATGTGAGTAGATCAATAGGTACTGCTCTGTCGGGAAGGTAATGGCGCTCCATGCAGACATGCCGGCCACATGACCTTGGAGGTGTCTATGAACAATGCCGACTCTTCAGCTTAGAAATGGAGATGAGCACCAACTCCAGTTGGACATGACTAGACTTAATGTCAGGGCAAAACCTTTACTTTTACTTAAACATCATTAGTATCAAAGACAATTCAGATTAAATCCATAAAAACATTAAAAAAAACCACAGCATCCCCGACATAATCTTTAAAACTTTCTTCTTTAAAAGTCAGCTTAAATAAAAAGATTTTAGCCTACCGCCTAAAGGATAGCAGGGAGGGGGCCATTTTGGCTTCCCTGGGCAGAAGAGAGTTCGGGTTGAGAGGCAGCCACTGAAAGGCCCGCTTTCTCGTTCCCACCAACTGAGCTTGAGATGGAGGTGGGACTGAGAGAAGGGCTTCTCCTGAAGATCTCAGGGCCCAGGCATGTTTGGAAAAGGGGATACGTTCAGTAAAATAGCCTGGACCTGAACTGACTATGGCTTTAAAGGCCATAACCAGCACTTTGAATTGTGTCTGGAAACAGACTGAAAGCCAACGGAGCTGCTGCAATAGGGAGGTTGTCCGTTCCCTGTAGCCAGCCTCAGTTAGCAACCTAGTTGAAGCTCTTTGGACCAGCTGAGTTTCTGAGCACTCTTCAGAGGCAGCCCCACATCAAGCGCATTATAGTCTTCCAGATGGACTATAACTAATGCATGTACTACTGTGGTCAGATCTGGCTTCTCAAGGAACGAGCGCAGTTGACACACAAGTTTTATTTGTGCAAAGATTCAGTGCTGAGTCCAGGAGTACACTCAAACTGCAGACCTGTGTCTTCAGGGGGAGTATAACCCCATCCAGCATATATTTAGGTGGAACCCCTTTTCTTGCAGTTAGTCTCTAATAGAGTTTTGTACAGATCCCATTTCCTTCGGTACTGGCTCCTTCATTGCCTTCAGGAGCTGCTTTGGTTTCTTTTCTTTTCTTTTAAAACATTTGGGTCACTCTGAGAGCCTTGAGTCAACCTTATTTTTCTCCTCCCCTCCCCTCCTTCTCAAAATCCCTTTTTAATAACAGCAAACAAAAAGGAACACTCTCAAAACCTTCCTATAATGTAATTGCTTTACTTCTGTCATATTTCTGTGTATTCAGCCTGCTTTGTAAATAATTACTATTAAAACAAAAACATTTGTGGGCTTCTGTGAAGAAAGTTGCCCTGTTGGCCATACAAGCCTTTGAAAACTGGATCTCTCTTTCTAGTCTCTCTGTCTGGCATCTGCTGTCTCTCTGCTGCATTTCCAGAAGTAATTATTAATAATAACAGTAATCTGAGGTGCCCCATAGTGCCACAAAGTTTCAACAACTGCTTTGTTGGGATTCATGCTACATTATTCAACATCTGCCCTCGAACTCTTTGCTGCATTTCCAGAAGTAATTGTTATTATAATCACAATAATTCCAAGAAGAAGAACAGTATTGATTTGGCTGGGAGGCAAAGGTGCCCCATAGTGCCTCTGAGATTCAACAAATGTTTTGTTGGGCTTCACACTGCCATAGAGTAACTTGGCTCGTGGGCACAGAGCCAGCCCTAGGTATTTTTCAAGTGTAGGCGAACAGAATTTTGGCGCCCCCCCCCTCCCCCAAACCAATCACTGAAAAATAAAAGCGTTGGATAAGTGAAAATGTTGGATAATAAGGAAAGATAAAGGAAAAGCCTATTAAACATCAAATTACATTATGATTTTACAAATTAAGCACCAAAACATTATGTTTTACAACAAATCAATAGAAAAAGCAGTTCAATACATGGTAATGTTATGTAGGAATTACTATATTTGCGAATTTAGCACTAAACATTGAACAGGGATATAGGGCAGTGTGGACTTAGATAACCCAGATAGCCCTCAGTATTAAAAAAACTCTAAAATCAGGACAATAAATAAAGAACAACACTCTGAAAACAGAAGAAATCCAGACAGTAAATAATCAGGGACAGCTAACACCTCCCAAAAAAAGATTCTCCCAGGCAAGAAGAAGCCAGGCCTTGAAGCCACAGGGCCATTAAATCATCAAGGTGATTAATTACAACATTCACACCTGCTTCAAAGAAAAGTTATTTCTCCCACCCTGGACCTTCTACAGATATATAAACCCCACATACCTAACTTCCAAGTTCCCACAGACCTCACAATCTCTGAAGGCCCCAAAGGTGGGCTCCCATGGTGCGAAGGTGGGTCTGCGCCGGACGGAAAGCCCAGCGCGGGCACCGGGAGGCCCAGCGTGGCTGCCGGAAGGCCCAAAAGAGAAGGAGGTGGAGAGTGGTGCCCTCCTCCCAGGACAATGCCGCCCCTGGGACGATGGCGCCACAGGCAAGTGCCTAGTTCGCCTTATGGTTGGACCGCCTCTGCGTGGGCACATCCTTTGTAAACTAGATCTTTATTTATTTATTTATTTATTTGCAGTATTTATATTCTGCCCTTTTCACCCCGAAGGGGACTCAGGGCGGATCACATTGCACATATAAGGCAAACATTCAATGCCATAACATAGAACAGAGTCAGAGGCAGGCATGGGCAGGCCTCAAACTCATGACCTCTTGGGCAGAGTGATTGGTTGCAGCTGGCTGCCAACCAGCCTACGCCACAGCCTGGCCTACTCTAGTCTCTCTATCCAGCATCTGCTTTCTAACAGTCTGCTGCATTTCCAGAATTAATTGTTATTATAATCACAATAATCATAAGATGAAGAATAACAGTATTGATTTGGCTGGCAGGCTAAGGTGCCCCATAGTGCCACAAACAAACAGGAGACCATCAACTGCTTTTCTTTTTTTGTCTTGTCTCTCTATATCTGCCCTCTCTGCCTTCTGAGTGACAATTTATAATACCAAAGAAAAAAATAACAATTTTCCAAACTATGAATGTTGCAGATGACAATGATGTTAAGGATGTTGATGCTCTGGATCCTGATTGCAGTGCCCATATGACAAAAATCATCAGATTAGGGCATGTATGTTTCCCTACCACCTTGTCACATGCTGTAAGCACCATCCTGATATTGTGAGAAAGCTGGTCATGTGCCCATTTAATGCCTGCCATCAGGTTCCCAGAGAAGAGCTTTGCCAACACATAGCAAACTGTGATGATTAAAAACTCATTGTGCAGGGCATCACATTTGGGCAGAATAACAATAGAAGAAAGGTTAATGACAATGTCATACATTCTTCATGGCAACCTCCTCCATCTGAAGAAAACTGGGACAAAGAGATGGACAACCCACCCCCATCCTGGGGGTCTCCTTCTTCCCCGTCCTCCCCTTTCCTTCTTTGGGGGACTGATTGACTCATTGTAAAGCTGGGTGGCCACTCTAGCCAATCACTCTGCCCCTGAGCTGAAGTCATCCTTCTCCCCTTTTCCCTGAGCCCCTCTATTGCCGTTTTTTGGGGCTGCTGCCACAGCTGTCTTACTTTTCTGGATCAGTGAGGCTGATGGTCATGCTCTGAATCACTAAGACATGAAATACAACAACCCTGTGATCCCGGCCATGAAAGCCTTCGACAACACATTGAACATCTCTATGGGGAGAAATTGTTCCAAGACACACGGAGATTGGAAAAACTAAGGACCAGGAAAGCACATCTGCTGTGCTCCCTGACCTTCCTTCTACGCTGCAGAGACCAGTATTACAAAACTCCAAAATCAAAACAGTAGATGGGAACCAACACAATGAGGGCTTGACTGAACAAAGGATGCCCCCAGGCAAGAGAACTGAAACATTAATGCTGGCTACACAGATATATATTCTTTCCTTTCCTTACTTAGTTTATCCATACCTCACAACCTCTGAGGATGCCTGCCATAGATGTGGGCGAAACGTCAGGAGAGAATACTTCTGGAACATGGCCACACAGCCCGAAAGACATACAACAACCTTGTGATCCCGGCCATGAAAGCCTTCGACAACACAATATGCTCCAAAAACATGTTTTCCCCCCAACATGGCTAATTTCCAACAATACGTTTTGAAAAGTTTCCCCCCCCCCCAGTGGATCAGTGTTTTTTTAAATAAGGGGACAATGCTTGTTTGCTGCTGCTGCTACAAAAGCTTTGGAAGAAGTTGCTTGCTGTTTTATTTATTAGTAAAGAAGAAAGTGCAATAGTGTGGCTGGGTCCTGGGCTGTGTGGTGTGGTGCATCTTGGCAGGAAGGAATAGTTCCCCACCCTGCCTCCCTCCTCCTGCTGCTTCTGGAGAAGTTAGAGGACAGGGCCAGCGGGAGGAAAGACGGAATGTTTTTAAGGACATTTTATTACTAGAAACAAAAGAAACCTAAATATCAAGTGATGACCAAAACGTAATAAAACTGGGTGAGCTAACAGTGGTAGATGTGTCCTCCAAGTGTGGTGATTTTCACTCCTTTAGCCCTCAAACTGGGAGCCTGGGAAGCCCACCCATTGGCATCAATAGGATGAAAATATCAGTTTTTTCGTGTGCTAAACAAAATGTCCATTTGGGAGCGTGACCATTTTTGTGAGTAATGTGAAAACAAGAATGGGGGACTTCCGGAAGAAGCTTACTTACTAACTTAGGCAATTGTCTGAGTATGATGTCCTTCCAAGTGCAGTGTTTTGGCGGTGGATATGCAGATGACTGTGGAGGCTTATTCTTGACCCACATGTTCTTCCACAGCAAGGGCATCGATTTCCAGATGAAAGGCAGCCCCAGTCAGGGTTGATTTGACATGCGTTCCTCTTGGCACATTTCTCCCTTTCGCCCTCCATTCGTACCTCTTCAAATTCCACAGCACTGCTGGTCAGAGCTGACCTCCAGTTAGAACGCTCAAGGGCTAGGGTTTCCCAGTGCTCAGTGTCTATGCCACAGTTTTTAAGCTTAGCTTTAAGCCCAACTTTCTTTTCTCTTTTCCTCTCCACCAACATTTCATTTTCTGTTCTTGAGTTGGGAGTATAGTAACTGCATTGGGAGAAGGTGATCTGGCATTCAGACAATGTGGCCAGTCCAGCGGAGTTGATGGCATAAAAGCATCACTTCAGTGCTGTTGATCTTTGCTTCTTCCAGCACGCAGAAATTTGTCCGCCTGTCTTCCCAGGAGATTTGCAGGATTTTTTCGGAGGCAATGCTGATGGAATTGTTCCAGGAGTTGAGTGTAACGGTCGAGAAATGTTTGCACTTTGTGCTCTTGCCCCGAAGCACTTTATAACCATACTATTGCACTTTAGTTCAAATGCCCCCCCCCCCTCCACCAAACTGTCGGTCCATCTTATTTTATTTTATTGTTACTCATTTTATGCTTTAAAAGAGTTTTTATGGTCTAATGTATTGTTCTGCATAATGTTGTTTTTACTGTGTTTTTATTCTTTGTAATATGTTTTAATTGTTGTACTTCGGGCCTTTGTCCCGTGTTAGCCGCCCCGGGTCCCAGCCGGGAGATGGTGGCAAGATAGAAAAATAAAGTTACTTACTTACTTACTTACTTACTTAACGTCTGTAGACAGTCCATGCTTCGCAGGCATATGACAGAACGGGAGAAATCCCAGCAGATTGGAGGAAAGCAAATGTGGTCCCTATCTTCAAGAATGGAAAAAAGGATAACCCAAACAAGAGATTAGAGAGATGTGCTGAAACTAACAAAATGAAGTTCAACAGGGACAAATGCAAGACTTAGGCACTTAGGCAGAAAAAATGAAATGCAAAGATACAGAATGGGGGGATGCCTGGCTTAACAGCGGTTTGTGTGAAAAAGATCTTGGAATTCTTGTGGACAACAAGTTAAACATGAGCCTACAATGTGATGCGGCGGCAAAAAAAAACCCAATAGGTTTTTGGCCTGCATAAGTATAGTGTCTAGATCCAGGGAAGTCATGCTACCCCTCTATTCTGCCTTGGTCAGACCACACCTGGAATACTGTGTCCAATTCTGGGCACCACAGTTGAAGGGAGATGTTGACAAGCTGGAATGTGTCCAGATGAGGGTGACAAAAATGATTAAGGATCTGGAGAACAAGCCCTACAAGGAGCAGCTTAAAGAGCTGGTCATGTTTAGAAGAGAAGACTGAGAGGAGACATGATAGCCATGTATAAATATGAGAGGGGAAGTCATAGGGAGGAGGGAGCAAGCTTGTTTTCTGCTGCCTTGGAGACTAGGACATGGAACAATGGCTTCAAACTCCAGGAACAGAGATTCCACCTGAACATCAGGAAGAACTTCCTCACTGTGAGAGCTGTTCAGCACTGGAACTCTCTGCCCCGGGGTGTGGTTGAGGCTCCTTCTTTGCAGGTTTTTAAGCAGCGGCTTGATGGCCATCTGTCAGGGGTGCTTTGAATGTGATTTTCCTGCTTCTTGGACTGGATGGCCCATGAGGGCTTTTCCAACTTGATTCTATGATTCTAGGGTTGGGAGGACAATAGCTTTATAAAAAAGCACCTTGGTATCCCTATGGATGTCCCGATCCTCAAACACTCTCTGCTTCATTCAGAAAAATGCTGCACTCAGGCAGTGCTGTATTTCAACATAGTGGAAATGTCAAATGTTTCTAATGTTACACCATTAAGCTGTATTTCTGGCATTGCAGAAGAATTGGTTGGTGACAGCTGGAAGAGCACTTTGGTTTTCTCGATGTTCAGTGAGAGACGAACTTCTCATATGCTTCTGCTAAGGTGTTTAGAGTGGCTTGTAGGTCTTCTTCTGAATGCACACAGATTACATTATCATCAGCATATTAGAGATCTATAACAGATGTTTTGACCTTGGCTTTGGCTTTCAGTTTGCTGAGGTTAAACAGATTGCCATCTGTCCGATAGATTTCCACTCCAGTGGGAAGCTTCCTATCAACAAGATGAAGTATCATAGCGATGAAGATGAAGATGGCAAATATGTCCCTGTTTGACAACTGATATCACCTTAAATGAGTCACTTTGGGAGCCAGTGCTGTCCAAGACTGTTGCCATTATTTCATCATGGAGGAGCCGTAGGATGTTCACAAATTTGTCAGGGTATACAGAAAAAGCAAGTTGAAATTGATAGCCATTATCACGAAATGCACAACCCTAGTCTCTAGAGAGCAACAGAAAACACATTTGCTATCTACTCAATGTGATATCCTTTCAAATATTTAATCACTTTCTCATTCTAAAGCTAACTCCCTACATTGCTTCCTCTAGACCTTTGATTATCTTGGTCGCCCTTCTCTAGCTAGTCAATATCTTCCTTGAATTGTGGTGCCCACAACTTGATATAGTATTCCAGGTGAAGTCTGACCAAAGCAATATATCGTGGGACTATGACTCCCTTCAATCTAGACATTATAGTCCTATTGATGCAGCCTGAAATCACATTGGCCTTTAAAGCTGCTGCATCACACTGTTAACTCAAGTTCATCATGTAACTACAAACGTTCATAAATCCCTTTTACATGCACTGTTTATTTATGCAATGCTTTTGACATGAAATAAATAAAAGACAAGTACCATCCATTCTCTACCCATGCATTTCATTTTTACTGCTGTAGTGTGTTACCATACATTTCTCCCTGTTGAAATGCATTTTGTTAGTCTTGACCCAGCTCTCTAGTCTACTCAGGTCACTTTGGTTACTGATCCTGTCCTCTAAAGTATTAGCTATCCCAATTTGGTGTTATCTGCAAGTTTGAAATGATGCCTTCTCTTCCACCAGTCAAGTCTTTAGTAAAGATGGGGCCAGGAAAGAACCCTATGGCACCCACTGGTCACTTCTCTCCAGGATGAAGAGAAGCCATTAGGAAGCACCCTTTGGTTTCGCCATTTAAACAATTCCCAGTCCACCCAGTAATATTGCCTAGTCCGTATTTCACTAGCTTCTTTGTGAGAATATCATGGGGGGGGGATGGGACTTCTGTTGAAGTGGGAATGATTGTATATAGAGTTGTTTAAATGTAATTGAGTCATGTATGCAATGTGTACTGGGGATTGCATCATGCACTGTCTGCTGTCCACTATGCAAGTGTGTAAAGAGTTAACTGAGTGTTGCATCATACAGCAGAGGTGTTTATATATAGCCTTCTGCTTCCTGTATTCTCTCTCTGGTTATCTGCTCTCTGCACTCTGTCTGTATGTATATCGTCTTGTGAGAGTCTTCCGTTCACCAGTAAACCTGTTTATAGATAGCTGAAGTTTCAAGCCTCGTTACTGGTGCTAGTGCTTCTACGTGGGTCTTCTGCTGCGTGTATGCTTATCCAAAGCGCGCTCTGACAGTGGTTATGGGCCCAGGTTTGACCAGTTTGACCAGTATAGCCCAGTCTGCCCAGTTTAACCAGTCCCAGAAGGACCAGGCAGAATCCAGAAGGACCCAGAAGGACCAGTGTCTGCAGCTGAACCAGCACCAGAACCTGCTACTCCAGAGCCTGCGACTGTGCCAGAACCAGACCAGTTTCCAGTGTACCCAGTATACTGAACAGTCTGTGTGGAGCCAGAAGTCCGGGTGAGCTGAGTGGTGAGCTGAGCTGTGAGCTGTGTGAAGGAAGCCGTTCCGGTGAGCCGTGCTTAAGCTGCTTGAGGGGGAGAGTTTGTCTTCGGTGGAAATTTTGCCCGTAGCAGAAAAAGCAGAGCTTCGCAATGGGGCATGCTGGGCTTTGAAGAGATTTACGAGGTGAAGGTGCAAAGGAAAAGCCATAAAAAGCCATAAATTCCTGTGGTGGTGGGGACTGCCGGGCTGTGCTGAGCGTGTGTGTCGTCAGCTGCTAAAGGCTTTATCTCGGGGAATCGAGGGTCCTCCAGGAAAGGCAGAATGGCAAGTTCAAATCCTTTGGCTGTTTTTGATAAATTAAATGACGGAAATTATAAGGAGTGGAGTATTTATGTAAAGCATCTGTTAGTCAGAGAAGGACTACAAAATACTATTCTAGGAATGGAACAAGAAGCAGTTAAAAATGAGAGAGGACTGGCAACATTGGTTTTGAGTTTAATGCCAAGTCAGTTGGTTCATGTGCAGAATTTGCAAACTGCACAGGAGGTATGGAATGTGTTGAAGCAAGTGCATCAGAGACAGAGTATTCTTGGAAAAATGATTTGGACTAAACGCCTTTATAAAACTACATTGGAAGAAGGAGCAGATGTGAGGCAACATGTGAAGAGGATGAAAGATTTGTTTATTGAATGCCAAAACAGAGGTGTTTAGATTGCTAAAGAGCAACAGGCTTATATTATGATGTCCACCTTAACTGCTGATTGGGATCATCTGTTGCATTCCTTGCAAAATGTGCCAGAAGGAGATCTGAGTCTGGATTTAGTGTGCTCCAGGATCTTGGAAGAAGCTGAGCGTCTGGAGTTTGAGAGAGGAGCCTCGTGTGGGAGAAGATGCCTGAGCGAGGGGGAGTCAACTCCAGAGATGCCAAGCCAGACAGCTGCTTGTGCGAGTGTGAGAGCTGTAAGGAGATGTTTTATTTGTAACAGGCAAGGCCATTTAGCAAGAAATTGCCAGAGCCGAGGAAGACATCAAAGAGGCCAAACCAGAGGTGGACACAAGAGGAGTGGACTGAACAACAAACCTGAGCCAAGAGTTTTGATGGCTGCAAATGAAGATGGAGACAGCGAAAGAAGTAACAAATGGGTTTTGGACTCAGGGGCCACTCATCATGTTACTAATGATATTTCTCTGTTGAGAGATGTACAAGATTTGGAAGGTGCAAATGTAACATTGGCTGATGGGTCATTTAAATTGTTTTCTAAATTTGGAACCTGTTACATTTCATGTTTGAAATTGCATTGGGAGAAAGTTTTGTATGTGCCTGAAATGAAGACAAATTTGTTAAGTGTAGCCACATTGACTGATCAACAGTTTAAAGTGTTCTTTAAAGGAATTTACTGTTATGTTCGTGATAGGGAAGGAAAATTGGTTGGCAAAGGAGTAAAAAGAAACAGAATGTATGAAATGTTTGAAAAAGTGAACAACATTGATGGAGAAAATGTAGAAGTTATGTGTGTAGGAGGTCAAATTCAACATGATCGTTGTCTGCATTTGTTCCACCGAGTAATGGGTCATGCTAGTATGGAAGTATTAAGGAAGACACTCAATTTGTGCCCTAATCATAAAATGGAGTCATGTAACTATGATTTAGATTGTGCCATATGTAATGAAGTGAAGGAAGAGCCTGTAAAATTTTACAAGAGATCTAAAATAAGTGTGGATGGCATGTTTGAAAAGGCACATGTTCATATTGAGGGACCTTTTGACAAAAGTACTGGTGGATCTAAATATATGATGCTTGTTGTAGAAAGAATGAGCAGATTTGGTTATGCATATTTCTTTGCTAACTTATCAGAAGCAACTAGAAAACTGAGTGATTGGCTAAATTTGGTAGAAAATGTGTATGAAAAGAAATTGGATACTTTAATAATTGACAAAGGTGCAGGAGTCTGTGGCAGTGAATTTAAAGCATTGTTAAGGTCAAAGAATATTAATTGGATTGAAATTGAACAAATGAAAGGTGAAGAAGGTGTTGCTGAAAAAAGTGCACAGCTATTAAATGTGATGAAATTGTGTATGTTTAAAGACAGTCATATAGCTAACAACTATTGGCCAGAAGTGTTACACACGTGTAATTATTTGACAAACAGGCTATGGGATGAGTGTGTACAAGACATTCCTTTTCGTAAAATGTATGGTCATGTACCAAATTACAAGTTTTTGAGAATATTTGGCCAGAGAGCAAATATAGTCATCCCAGCCAGTGAGAGAACAAATAAGAAACAAAAATACAAAGAGATGACATTCATTGGGTACAGCAAAAAGTCTTACAAATTCTTAGAGGCACCTACAAAAGTGAAATTGTCAAAGCTTGCTTATTTTGAGAGACCTAGTGATTGGAAACAGATTCATTCGAATTCGGAACAGCTACATGGTTTCCAGAAAGCGAAAGTCAATGTAGAAAGTGAAGAAACATCTAAGAAAGTAAATGAGTCATTAAAGTCAGAATACACAACACCAAAGAAAGTAAGTCAAGGTACACCTAAGAAACATGAAATAAGAAGAAGATCAAGTAACAAAGGTGTAGACACACAGGTGAAACAAGAAGTTAAAGAAGAGGTAAATTTGAGTAGTGTTAGTGCTGAGAAGAAAGAGAAGAAGAGATATGCTTTAGTACCAACTTTATCTGATCCAACTAAGTTTCATAAAACACCTGTGGCAAAAGATTTTGTTAGTAGAGGTAGATTTGTAATTGTTGAAGAATGAGTCTATAGTTGTTGGTGATTGTGTGTAATGAATTGTAAACTTGTGAAAGTGTTCCCCATACATGTAAGAAGATGATTGAAATGTGTTCGAGCTGTGTATATAACTGTGGTGACTAAATTACATTTAAAGAGGGGGAATTGTTGAAGTGGGAATGATTGTATATAGAGTTGTTTAAATGTAATTGAGTCATGTATGCAATGTGTGCTGGGGATTGCATCATGCACTGTCTGCTGTCCACTATGCAAGTGTGTAAAGAGTTAACTGAGTGTTGCATCATACAGCAGAGGTGTTTATATATAGCCTTCTGCTTCCTGTATTCTCTCTCTGGTTATCTGCTCTCTGCACTCTGTCTGTATGTATATCGTCTTGTGAGAGTCTTCCGTTCACCAGTAAACCTGTTTATAGATAGCTGAAGTCTCAAGACTCGTTACTGGTGCTAGTGCTTCTACGTGGGTCTTCTGCTGCGTGTATGCTTATCCAAAGCGCGCTCTGACAACTTCCACTCAGCTCACACAAACAAATAGCCTTCTCCCAGAAGACACTACAACTTTAGCTCAACAAATTCTCTCAAATGATTCTACTTGAGAGGTTTTTTCAAGAGACACAATCTCACTTTGTGCTGTTTCTTCTACCACACTAAACACACGTCCTGTTTCTCTTGCCTGTGTCTCATTCCTGTAAACTAAGGGCCCTTCCACACAGCCATATAACCCAGAATATCAAGGCAGAAAATTCCACAATATCTGCTTTGAACTGGGTTATCTGAGTCCATACTGCCATACATTACAGTTCAAAGTAGATGATGTGGGATTGTATTCAGCTGTGTGGAAGGGGTCTGAGCTCCAGGAACTGGTAATGTATTGCCATTAACCACCATGGAGTTAATTTCTGGGGTGTCACAGTGTTTCTGCCTTTGGGGCTCATTCAGAAAACAGTAATCAGGGATTTCTGCTCAAATCCTGAGCAGCTGTGGGGTCCTACAGAGTTCCATCTTATTATTTAACATCTGCATGAGTTCTTTGAGAACTGGCATTGGGCAATTAGGGGCAAAATGTCACCAGCATTTTCTACACATCAGGCTATAAAGATTATTGAAGCTAGAGGGACCAATACCCTTTTCTTCAGAATGAAGCCTGAGCCTAGGCTACTAAAACAACTGTGTTCTTCCATACAAACCTACATAGCGTTTGAGGTACAATAATTATCTCTATATATAAAAGGGTAATGAAATTTCAGCCTAGGACAAAACAACCAAACTACACATCCCAGAAACACTAAACTTGGCAGCACAACCCCTCATCCATGCCTCTATGTTCATACAACAAAAAGAAAAGAAAATTAAAGTCCCAATTAGAGGGAGAGGGATAATTGTTTTTATCCAATTGCTGCCAGTTAGAAGGCTAAGCTCTGCCCACTTGGTCTCCTAGCAACCCACTCAGCCCAGGGGACAGGCAGAGTTAGGCCTCACTTAGGCCTCTTCCACACTGGCTATAAAATACAGATTATCTGATTTTAACTGGATTATATGGCAGTATAGACTCAAGGCCCTTCCACACAGCTATATAACCCATTTATAATCCTATATTATCTGCTTTGAACTGGATTATCTTGACTCCACACTGCCATATAATCCACTTCAGTGTGCAATTTATCCAGCTGTGTAGAAGGGGCCTCATACTTCGCCACAGCAACGCGTGGCCGGGCACAGCTAGTAATATAATATATTAATAAAACTTTATTTATATCCCACCCTATCTCCCCATGGGGACTCAGGGAGATCTTCAAGAGAGTCTTGTTTTCCCTTATCCTCTCCTTAAGACATGTAATGTGGAAACTCAAGAAAAGGTTTTCACCATGATGGCTTCCAGTTTGTGGAATTAAAGATAGATTGTCCTCCTTCCTGTCATTTTTATTCCAGCCAGCTAAGACCACTTTTTCAAAAAAAGGGATCTCTTGACAATTGAAACCTGAGAAAAGGAGTTTTGAACTGGTGTGTCCTGTAAGATTTTTATCGTTGAAATTTATTTCAATGTAGCTTTATGTTAATGTTAGTTGAATGGTCTTTCAATATTGGTGTAATTATTTGCATCTGCTCTTTAAGTCGGTTGTAAGTTCCATCAAATTCCAATTTTGGGAGAAAAGTGCCATATAAATTAAAGAATTAAAAACATTGTGCCCAATTCAATAGATCTTTTAAAATGTTTGTTTTCCTGCCTGTGTAAAGCACAATGCTTCCAACTGGCATTCAGAAATTTGTGAAAATAAAACCTTGTTCTCTATTAAAGTTTTTCTAACAATTGATCCAGAATAATTGGTGGGAAATGGAAAATAATTATTTTCACAGTGTTTTTGAAGGCTTTCATGGCCGAGATCACAGGGTTGTATGTCTTTCGGGCTGTGTGGCCATGTTCCAGAAGTATTCTCTCCTGATGTTTCGCCCACATCTATGGCAGGCATCCTCAGAGGTTGTGAGGTATGGATAAACTAGGCAAGGAAAGGAAAAAAAAAATATCTGTGGAGAGTCCAGGGTGTGGCAAGAGTCCTTTGTCACTGGGAAGCCAGCATTAATGTTTCAGTTAATCACCCTAATTAGCATTGGAAAGGTTTTGTCTCTTGCCTGGGGGCATCCTTTGTTCAGTCATTAGCTGTCCTCTGCCATCAGTGTTTTTTTTCCACAGTGTTTCCCTTTAAATCACAATGCTCACACCCAGACTAATGAGAAAAGACAAACTCTTGTTATCTGACAGACCATAAAACATACTGTTTGTTTTGTATCTGTTATTATTTACAGTGACAGGCTATTAAATACATTTTACAACATTTGAATGACAAATAAGTAGCTGGAAACAGTAAACAGAACCTCTTTGTCCTGTGACTAGAAACATGTATGGAAAGTTTTTAAATTTTTATTCAAACTGGCGCACCACATTACCTAATATGAAACATCATCGTCCTCATCTTCATAGGTGATCCCTCGTGGTTGAGTATGATTATTTTCCAAAGGTAGAGCCTTGGTGGTGAATCTATAAGTGGCTCTAGAGACCTATTCTGGATCCTCATGGTCTTTTGCAGTGAGGCCATACATTTCCAGATGGAAGGCGGTCGTGACAAGGGTTTCCTTGATGTGACTTCATCCTGGCACATTTCTCCCTTTCTATTTGTACATCACCTTGTGGTTATCTATGATGCATTATCAGTGTACTAATCTATTAATTCATCCCAAGACATGGTGTAAAGGTGAATCAGATATCAGCGCCTGTGAAGCAAAGCTTGTCTATCCACTCTTGCATGCTGGTTTCTAGCAGCTATTTTTAAGGCTCCAGAGGATTGCATCATCCTTAATAGCACAGAGGGCCCGACCAATTGTCCTAAAAGATGAGCCAGGGATGGGGAGCCTCTGACACAGCCCAGAGGTCATCCCTGCAAATTCTCCCAAATTTTTGCCTAATCCTTCCCCCTGGATACAGCTTCAAGGGAAGGGAAATAGTTTCTTCTTTTCAGGGCCAAGAAGATGATGAGTCTCCCTGAGCACTGGGCAGGGAAAAGACATCTCAGCTTATCTGTATGACTCATCTGAAGATCTGGGACCGAGAAATATGCATTTGTGTTCATGGTGAAGCTCAACAGTTGAACTGAGTGAGGATGATGTGTGACTGAAGGGTGACATTGTGTGGAGTATTTGCATACCAGCACTTTAAGAACTGACCTTTTCTGGTATATAGCATGCAATGTTGCACACTTGGGCCAAAAATGGTTCCCAGATCTTATACAAAGCCCATTCGTATATAGTATAACCCCATACCCAAACTCCCTCTGTGGATATCTGAAAATGTGGATAATAGCAAACCCTATATTTTGACTACACGTGGGCTGGACACATTATCATAGAATTGCTTTGGAGGAACTAGAGATGTTCACAAACACTTTTGAGAATTTTTTTATGCAGCAGGAATAAGTGAAAGCATGGATATTGAATCTGGATAAATGGGTTGCACCGTACGTTAGGAATCATCCTATGCCCATTTTTGGTAACTTAATCCCATTATAGCCCTCCTTACAGGCACAGCTCTCTGATATGCAAAATCAAGATTAGTTTGAAAAAAAAAAACCCAGGTGTGGCTAGCATACTGGATACCCCAGCAACTTTTCCTGATTTTTTTTACTAGCTCAACCAGATATTGGCAAGGCACATAATGTGATTGTGGTTGTGGTGGCTTCCCTCTGTAGAAAGTTCTGGTCCACAATATGAATATTACTTTAGGAAAACCTGGTTGGTTTTTTTCCATTAATAAATCATAGTCTAG
Source organism: Anolis carolinensis (assembly GCF_035594765.1). NCBI lineage: Eukaryota > Metazoa > Chordata > Lepidosauria > Squamata > Anolidae > Anolis > Anolis carolinensis. Next base: position 190,061,386 of record NC_085842.1, read on the forward strand.
ATTGCGAAGTCTAACAGTGAGACTTTCTAGATCTATACAGTGACAAATAACATGTCCTTCAAGGCTGAAAAGCTAAACTCCCTCAACACATCCCATAACAATCAGAAGATCTCCATGCTGAATCTACATATGACAGTTGTTTATTTTTACATATATGGGCTTAATCTATATGGTTGATAGATGACCGTTTGAGTCATACTAATGTCATTGTGAATTGGCTTCAGGTCCTTTCCCTCTCCTTTTTATTCTATTTTTCTTTCATTACATTATTTCCTTTGTGGTTATTGTTTCTCTCCCTTTCCTACTTTGTATATTTGCAAAGAATAATGTAAATAATGTAATTGTGTGGTGTGGTGTAGCAGTGTTCATAAGTGTGTATGCGTGAGTGTGTTGGGAGGAGGATCCAATCAATTCATCCATCAATTTTGAGCAAAAACTAACATGAAGGAGCACAAGGCTACAAGGTTGGGTGATTTGCAGGTTTTGTTTTTTCCCTTACTCAATTGTGGGGATGCGGCATATCATGGTGGATCATGTATCCTACTCCTCTGCTATTTTCTACTAATTAAGGACAGGGACCTTCCCTTGGACCCAATAAGGATGCACAGATAAGTATAGTCAAAAGACTTTTCACTCTCTAGAACAATGTTATGGATGATTACATGTAATTCACCCAATAATATATTTTTAGAAATTTAATTATCTCTCCAAATTGAGCATGTCAGATGGTAGTTATTAAAACCTTACCAATGTATAATACATGCTTCAATATGTTAGATATTAAATCCAAGAGCAGCAGTACAGAGGACGTCAAATAAAGAACTCCATTATTACTATCAGAATTTTCCTGTGTTACTACAAAGGGGTTAATACATTTAGTTAATTGTTTTTTAAAACCTCTAGATAGAGACTATTTATTTACTGTATTTATACAACACCCCTTTCACCCTGAAGGGGACTCAGAGTGGCTTACAAGTACATTAAATTGTCATTTAAATGTAAGTTAGATGCTGGCACTAAATGTCTTATCATAATGAAGCTTTAAAATGCCATCTATGATTTTGCTTTCAACATCCTTGTTCATATAGGCCCCATCTGCACTGCCATATAAAATCCAGATTATCTGCTTTGAACTGGATTATATGCCAGTATAGACTCATTTGATCCAGTTCAAAGCAGATATTGTGGATTATCTATTTTGACAATCTGGATTATATGGCAGTGTAGATCCAGCCACTGACTATTTTAACTTCGCTTTAAGTATATTCACACTACACAGAACATTTTGATAGCACTTTCATTGTCCTGATAATTATATGGTCCCTTGAATTGAAGCATATAATTATCAGCCTATCATTAAGCTGTCATTCATCACCTCTCAAAACACAAGACAGAATCTTTGTTCAAAAAAATCCACACACACACACACACACACACACACACACGAAAATATTAAGTAAACAGGAGGTCCAGGAATCCCATAGGCTCTAAAGAGGTTTGGAATCTTATAAACACTCCTCTAACTTTGCCTTGAAGAGGAAAACTGGCATAGTTTGCTGCTCCTGAAGCACTTTGGCTTTTAGTAGTTCCAAACCTTTGGGCTTCCTGGTGTTTTGGACTTCAACTCCCAGAAATTCCAGCCAGTTTAGCAGCTGTTAGGAACTGTGGAAGCTGAAGTTCAAAACACCGGAGGTCCAAAGATTGGGAATCACTGCCCTAGAAGGAGGAAGGAAAAACTGTCAAAGGAATACAGACGATTCTTCACTTTGCTTTTTCCTTTCAGTTACATACACACACCTTTTCAAATGCACAGGATGATGTTGTGCTGCTTCAAATAACTGGCTATTTAGGACATTCCCTACTTCAATCAAACTTGTCTTGGTAAGATTTATTCAGAAAGGGGCTGCCACTGCCTTCCTCAGAGTCTGAGAGAGTATAACCTGCCCAAGATCACCTAGTGAGATTCCGTGGCTGAGAGAGGGGATTCCAACCCTGGTCTCTTAATCCTAACCCAGCACTCAAACTATTAGAAATACAACCACGCTTACCACTGAAAGGTGAAGAAGGATGTTGAAAGTCTTATCTTATTAAAGTCTTAAAGTTTTATGTAAATATTCAAAAACATTTAACCTACTGATGTCTCAATCAGTATAATTTTATTGGTGTCTGTTTTATTTTTATTTTTGAAATTAATAATAGCTGCTGCATTTCTCACCCTCGTCTTATACTCAAGTCAATAAGATTTCTGAGTTTTGTGTGGTAAAATTAGGTGCCTTAGCTTATATTTGGGTTGGCTTATACTCGAGTATAAACAGTAGGTCCTACAACAAAGCTTAAGTTCATTCTCCAAGCAATTGGAATGTTTGCACCTTAAATCAAGATCTCTACTGCATGCATTTTAACACAAATACAGCACACTAGCCCTTATAGGGACACTATATTTTTACAAATACAGGTTAGTCAGTCGCCATCTTATTTCTTATGTTAGCTATTAGAATCATAGAATCATAGAACCGTAGAGTTGGAAGAGACCTCACAGGCCATGCAGTCCAACCCCCTGCAAGAAGCAGGAAAATCTCATTCAAAGCACCCCCGACAGATGGCCATCTAGCCTCTGCTTAAAAGCCTCCAAAGAAGGAGCCTCCACCACTGTCCGGGGTAGAGAGTTCCACTGCCGAACAGTTCTCACAGTGAGAAAGTTCTTCCTGATGTTCAGGTGGAATCTCCTTTCCTGTAGTTTGAAGCCATTGTTCTGCGTCCTAGTCTCCAAGGCAGCAGAAAACAAGCTTGCTCCCTCCTCCCTATGACTTCCCCTCACATATTTATACATGGCTATCATGTCTCCTCTCAGCCTTCTCTTCTGCAGGCTAAACATGCCCAGCTCTTTAAGCTGCTCCTCGTAGGGCTTTAGAGCAGCCAGGTATTCCTGGATGACTTCTTTCCCGATTTGGGGTTGGATTTCCCCCAATCATTCATTAGTAGTGCTATTTTCTCTTAACTCACTGATATATTTGTAATTTCTTCATCGTGGTGTCTGAGAAAATTGCACATATGGTACTTCTCCTGGGCCTGCACAGTAAGCTTCGGAATCTCCTTGAAAGCTTTAGCGCTTTAAGGCTATGGACCTGCTCAGCCTCCCCAGGTGATGTAAGCAGTGGCTGGGGCTATACGCTCAGTTCCTTTTGTCTGCCGCCTTAGCAGCAAGCAACTGGAATCGCTTTTACAAACAGTCTGGCTATTAAATGGTTATTTGACCTAGGATCTATTTGACTATTCTCTTCTTTGCTAACCTTATGGATTTGTTGACTACGAAAAGGCCAGTTATGTCTTCTTTACTTAAGAAATGTGTTTCGTGTGGAACTACTTTACAAACTTCAAACAAACACACTATGTGTTTGTTATGTCTGGGAGAGGGCCACAAGGTGAATGCCTGTGAAGTGTGCCTTTGTTTCATCACCAGGCCAAAAAGAACAGGGCAGGATGCCTGCAGACTATGCTTTGTGAGCAAACCCTGTTATTGAAAGCCAGTTCTAGGAAGAGGGAGACCTCAGAGCTGGCCCCGGAGGCTAGGAAACAGCGCTTGTTGGTGAAAGCATCAGTGGCGTCTTCGCCAGGAGAGCTACAGCCCCCACCAGTGAAACGGGCTAAGTCTGCCCCAGTGGCAGCGACGAACTTACCTAGCAGTTCTGGGCAGCCTAAAAAAACAAAGAGGAAAACTGCAACAGCTGGGCATGCTTTTCACGCAACCACCTTCATTGGCTGATGTACCTCCACCCTCCCTGCTACTGCTGATGGGAGAGGAATCGAAGAGAACTATAGCAACCAGGCATGCTTTTATGCCACCACTTTCCAGGGCTGCAGAGTGTCCTCCCTCCCCAGTGCTTCCACTGCCGGGAGTGGAGTCAATGGGGCAGGGCAGGCGTTTCCTGCCAGAAGTGCAGGGCTCGGTCCTTCTTCCCTCTCTGGCAGAAATAAAAGAGGCCTAGATGCCTATGCAGCATCACAGAATCATAGAATTGTAGAATCATAGAGATGGAAGAGATATGGTGGGCCATCCAGTCCAAACCCTCCCCTCCCACACCAAGAAGCAGGAAAATCGTATTCAAAGAACTCCCGACAGATGGCCATCCAGTCTCTGCTTAAAAGCCTCCAAAAAAGGACTCCCCCCACCACACTCCAGGACAGAGAGTTTCACTGAACACCTTCCTCTGAACACGTTCCAGCTTGTCAACATCTAAAATGATCAAAGATCTGGACAACAAGCCCTATGAGGAACGACTTAAAGAACTGGGCGACAGAAGAGAAGGCTGAGAGAAGAAATGATGGCCATGTATAAATATGTGAGGGGAAGTAAATAAATATAGGGAGGAAGGAGGAAGCTTGTTTTCTGCTGCCCTGGAGACTAGGACACGGAACAATGGCTTCAAATTACAGGAGATTTCACACTTCCTAACTTTGAGAGCTGTCCAGCAGTGGAACTCTTTGTCCTGCAGTGTTGTGGAGGTTCCTTCTTTGGAGGCTTTTAAACAGAAGCAGGATGGCCATCTGTTCAGGGTGCTTTGAATGTGATTTTCCGGTTTCTTGGCAGGTGGTTGGACTGAATTGCCCACGAGATCCAACTCTATGATTCTATGATTCTAAGTACAGTAAAGTCTCACTTAGCCAACATAAATGGGCCGGCAGAACGTTGGATAAGCAAATATGTTGGATAATAAGGAGGGAGTAAGGAAAAGCCTATTAAAAATCAAATTAGATTATGATTTTACAAATTAAGCACCAAAACATCATGTTATACAACAAATTTGACAGAAAAAGTAGTTCAATACGCAGTAATGCTATGTAGTAATTATTGTATTTACGTATTTAGCACCAAAATATCACAATGTATTGAAAACACTGACTACAAAAATGCGTTGGATAATCCAGAATGTGTTGGAAAAGTGAGACTCTACTGTACCACACAATTAAACACAAAATAATATTTTCAAACCAGGAACAGATATTTTTCTTCAAATTTTGTTACATAGTGTAATTTGAGTAAACTCATCATTCAAGCAAATTCATCACCTTAGAGTCTAATGAGTTTGCTCCAATCTGTCCATGTATACGGTTTTCTCTTGTTGCTTTTGACATGAAACAGGGCTGGCCGGAGATAAATTTAAATATTAAGCGGGGGTGCTGAAAAGCGCCTCCCGCCGGCCCCGCCTCCTGCGCCCTGGCCCCGCCTCCCGCCCAGCGTGCCCTGGCTCCGCCTCCCACTCTGCGTGGGAGGCGGGGCCAGGGCACGCTGGGTGGGAGGCGGGGCCAGGGTTGGCCCCGCCTCCCATGCTATTCGCCCTGGCCTCGCCTCCCACGCAGAGTGGGAGGCGGGGCCAGGGCACGCTGGGTGGGAGGCGGGGCCAGGGTTGGCCCCGCCTCCCATGCTATTCGCCCTGGCCCCGCGTGGGAGGCGGGGCCAGGGCACGCTGCGTGGGAGGCGGGGCCAGGGCACGCTGCGTGGGAGGCGGGGCCAGGGCACGCTGGGTGGGAGGCGGGGCCAGGGTTGGCCCCGCCTCCCATGCTATTCGCCCTGGCCCCGCGTGGGAGGCGGGGCCAGGGCACGCTGCGTGGGAGGCGGGGCCAGGGCACGCTGGGTGGGAGGCGGGGCCAGGGTTGGCCCCGCCTCCCATGCTATTCGCCCTGGCCTCGCCTCCCACGCAGAGTGGGAGGCGGGGCCAGGGCACACTGGGTGGGAGGCGGGGCCAGGGGTGGCCCGCCTCCCATGCTATTCGCCCTGGCCCCGCGTGGGAGGCGGGGCCAGGGCACGCTGCGTGGGAGGCGGGGCCAGGGCACGCTGCGTGGGAGGCGGGGCCAGGGTTGCCCCCGCCTCCCATGCTATTCGCCCTGGCCTCGCCTCCCACGCAGAGTGGGAGGCGGAGCCAGGGCACGCTGGGTGGGAGGCGGGGCCAGGGTTGGCCCCGCCTCCCATGCTATTCACCCTGGCCCCGCCTCCCACGCAGTGTGGGAGGCAGGGCCAGGGTTGGAAAGAGGTAGCCTTCGCCGCCCGGGGGGGGGGGAGGATAGGATTCCTCCTCCCCTTCCCGGGCGGCGAAAGAGAGAGGCTTCGCCGCCCGGGGAGGATGGGATCCTTCCTCCCGTTCCTGGGCGGCGAAAGAGGGAGCCTGGGCAAGGCCAGCCAGGCCACAAGGCCAGGGCGCACTGGTCGGTCGGCGGGGCACCGTCAGAGCGGTGCCCCGCCTCCCGCCCAGCCTGACGGCGCCCCCCGGGACCTGCGCCCGAGGCGGCGGCGTCACATGGCCTACATGGTGGGGCCGGCCCTGACATGAAATAAACTGTAAATTGGTTCATAATGTTTTAGGATTAATTTTTTTTATATACTGCTTTGATTTTTTCAGCTACTTCGAACAGCTTTTACATAACTACAGTATGTTCCAAAAAACTTCAGGATATCAATATTTTAATAAATATACAAATAACATAATATATATTACAAGCATAGAAAACATTTATCTGAAGCAAATAAAATGGTCAATGTACTTGGTGATGCACGGTTTAACCTGGATTGTACTTACAATGCACTGTTCAACTTGCATATATGCATTTGATGGTATATAATGAAAGATATCACTGAAGACTGGCATTTCTCCGGTGAACTTAAAGCAGCAATCTGCTGTGGGCCAGTGACATGTAATACTATTTCTATGTAATATGCAGAACATTCTTTCTACCAATGTATATGCATTTTTCTATTTATTCACCCTAGCGGGCCAAAGATAAGTGGCCTAGCTGTGTGTCATTTTCAGTATCTTGCTTTTTTATTAATATGTCAAATAATTTCTCCCTCCAGACATGTGTTTTTCCTTGCCTTAATGCTAGGTTTTCCATGCCTGAAACATGGTGAACCATAAAGCTCATGTTAATGAAGCCCTTGAGCTTACCTATTTAGAAGAATCTCCAGCTCAATGAATACATTCCTCCGGTAATTAAATACTATTACTCCTCTTATACAACATTATCATTCTTCAGGCTTATCTTAGAAGAGTATGGCCCACATTCCCAGTAAGTTATCGTCATGTTTCCTGTCAGCAAAGGGATGGTAATTCAAAGTAGCAGAGGATCAGGGCAAAGCTACTGGCTCATGAGTTAACTGGCCCATATGCAAAACAATTCAAGAAAGAAGAGAATGGCAGAAAGCAAATGACGGCTTCCCACGAGGTTTATTAAAATAAATGAAATTTGAGCACCAGCTTGCTTGGCACTTGCGAATTTTTATGTATAGCTCTTTCTTTACATTTTTTTCTGTTCTCAGAGATCCCACAATAATGCAAAGTTTTCAAAGTCTTTACATCCTGGATGTAAAGGAAAAAGGAGGGTAAAGTTAAAGGTTTTCCCCTGATGTTAATTCCAGTCATGTCTGACTTTGGGGATTAGTGCTCATCTCAATTTCTAAGCCGAAGAGCCGGCGTTGTCAATAGACACCTCCAAGGTCATGTGGCCGGCATGACTGCATGGAGCGCCGTTACCTTTCCACCGCAGCGGTACCTATTGATCTACTCACATTGGAATGTTTTCGAACTGCTAGGTTGGCAGAAGCTGGAGCTAACAACGGGCGCTCATTCTGCTCCCGGGAATTGAACCTGGGACCTTTTGGTCTGCAAGTTGTCGGCGGTGGCCGGGAGGGCCTTTGCACAACTCAAACTTGTGCGCCAACTGTGACCATACCTCGTGAAGTCTGACTTGACCACGGTGGTCCATGCCTTAGTTACCTCTAGACTGGACTACTGTAATGCGCTCTACGTGGGGCTTCCCTTGAAGACGGCCCGGAAATTACAATTGGTCCAACGCTCGGCTGCCAGATTAATAACGGGGGCAAGTTACAGGGAGAGATCTACTCCCTTATTTAAAGAGCTCCACTGGCTGCCGTTCATCTTCCGGTCCCAATTCAAGGTGCAGACCATCACTTATAAAGCCCTAAACGGTTTGGGACCCACCTACCTTCGTGACCGTATCTCCCACTATAAACCTGCCCGATCTCTCCGATCATCTGGGGAGGCCCTCCTTACGCCACTTCCTATATCCCAGTCCCGCCTTGTGGGTACTAGGGAGAGGGCCTTTTCTGCTGTGGCCCCTCGACTATGGAACTCACTGCCCATTGAGATTAGGCAAGCTCCCACTCTGTTAGCTTTTAAAAAAGATTTAAAAACATGGCTCTTCCGCTGTGCTTTTGGAGAGTAACTGTTTTTATTCTTCTTTTGCGCTTCTCCAACATCTTTCCTCTAGTTGGTTCCACTCTCGTATATCCCTGCTCCCCGTGGTCTCCATTCCCTTTATCTTTCTCACCCGAATTTTAATTTTTGTATTCATGCGGCCAGCCCTGTTTTTACTGTTTTTGTGATTTGCGTTGTAGTGTATATTGTATATTATTATTTACTGTATCGTTTATTGCTCTATATTATGTTGTATTTATACTTGTTATATTGTCTTGCTCTGGGCATGGTCCCATGTAAGCCACCCCGAGTCCCCGCCGGGGAGATGGTGGCGGGGTATAAATAAAGATTATTATTATTATTATTATTATTATTATTATTATTATTATTATTATTATTATTATAAGTTCAGCAGCTCAGTGCTTTAACACACTTCACCACCGGGGCTCCAGGAAAAAGGAAATGAAACAAAAAATTCTGGCATCCTTCCTTCAAACTGGTCAGCCTAATATCTGGGCTTGGGAATTCCATGCTTCTTTCTTGCTTTCTCTCTCTCACACACATGCACAAACACACATACACAGGAAGGACTGAAGTCAAGGGAACTTTATCAAGTTCAGCTAGAATGAAAAATGTGAAGTAGATCCAGCTTGTAAAAGATAGTTTTATGGACTATTTATTTATTTACAGCATTTATATTCCGCCCTTCTCACCCCGAAGGGGACTCAGGGCGGATCACATTACACATATAGGCAAACATTCAATGCCTTTTAACATAGAACAAAGACAAGACAAACATAGGCTCCGAGCGGGCCTCGAACTCATGAGCTCCTGGTCAGAGTGATTCATTGCAGCTGGTAGCAGCTGGCTTGCTCTCCAGCCTGCGCCACAGCCCGGAGCCGGAGACTACAATGCATTATATCATATTGAATTGTTGAAAACACTGGAAGCACTTTCCTCCTCCTTTGCACAAAATTTCACAATTCGCATATAAAAAAACTACACGAAATTCTAAATTTCCTGCAATGTGCAGGTTCCTGAAACACTTTATGATGTCTGAACTCTGGGCAAAAATGCAAAATTCTTGCCACTGTTCTACTCCTCCTTACTGAGGACAGCAATAAGGCGGGGTTGAAAACCCTCTTCTCCCTTCCCATTTCACTCAGCCATTGGGCTTTCTAACTGACATCAGCTAGAGTGTCCTCAAGAAGGTTGATGAAGGTGCCACTGATTTAGTGGCAGCTGAAACAAGGGGGTAGGAAGGAGAGGTGACTGCCATTCCATGTCCCTGAGCCGCAAGAGCCCAGGGCTTTTGGGATGGCGGTCAAGACAACTGCTGCCAGTTCTGGTTAGGAACCAGAGCAACTTTCTGGGCTATCTTGAACTTGGGATAAGATTAACTTGGGGAGTTAAGATGGCCTTGCCCTGGGTTAAGCCAATCAGATCTCTGCAGTGTTTAGCCATCATGAGGCTGATCTGTGCACACACCAACCTAGGCGATCATGAAAATTAACTGGGAAAAATGGGAGAAGCAAAACTGTAGACCTGATCAACCCCCTTCCCCTTCCCCAAACCCAAAACAAAACAAAAGTACTTTAACAAAATTATTTCAAGTAGAGAAAGATGCCCAAACCCATTTGAAAAGCTATCATTTTTGTAGGTTTAATGAAGACATCTACTTTCAGTGTAGAGCCAACACTGAAATTATCTGTTCAGGGGCCAGATAAAATATTTATTGTGTTATACAGTTTAATATTCCTTAAGCTATAAAAACACAAAACTTCTGAAAGATTCCTGAAGCAAACAGATAGTATGTTTTAATGCTGATGTCCTCTTTGGACTTGTTTATGAAATATAGCTTGGAAACATTAGCTTTGGAAACATATACCAAGACGTGCAATCTTTTATATGGTAGTTCTCCCAGATGAAATATTCCCTCTTCTAATGCCAAGGAGTCCATTCATGATAAAAAGGGGTACACGTGGCAGCAGAAACACAGACTTAAAAGTTTGTGTCTGTGTATCGCGTCATGGTTACCCCATTAACTACATGGAGTCTGGGTTTCTTCATTCTGATGTACACAGTACAAAACTATGTTTCTCTCGTTGCCAGTGGACTGCAACTTAAACTATCCTGTATATTCCAACTTCTTTTTACAACCACAGACAGTCTTTAATGCTTCTAGATATAGCTGACCTTTTAAAGATTATAAATCAGGGATGACTGAAGGAACATTTTCTTAATCCAAATTTAAAATCAAATAAAATTCTAATTCTTATAGCCCTTCTAAAGTATGTCTCTGGGAATGAAAAGGGATTGCTTTTCTTTCTGAGTTTTTGCCTTGTTCAACCACTTGCTTTCATCCAGATTTTCTTCAATGCAATTTAATATAATAAAATATTGTAGAAGGATAGTGTTTATAGCCTGAAAACTAGGGTGGTATAGCAGTTTGCATTATGGAGAAAGAGTCTGGAAGTTCAAATCTCCAATTGGCCATGGAAATGCACCGGGGTTGGTTCTAAATTACCTAATAAAGTGAGCTAGATATGGTGTCTGAGACACCAGACTGCGACCACATTTACACTACCATATAACGGGTAGCAACCAGATTAATAACTGGGGCGGCTTACAGGGAGCGTACCACCCCCCTACTAAGCCATTCCACTGGCTGCCGATATGCTACCGAGCCCAATTCAAAGTGCTGGTTTTGACCTATAAAGCCCTAAATGGTTCTGGCTCAATCTACTTGTCCAAACGTATCTCCTCCTATGAGCCAGGAAGATCCCTAAGGTCATCTGGTGAGGTCCTGCTCTCGGTCCCGCCTGCCTCACAAGCACGGCTGGCGGGAACTAGGGACAGGCCTTTTCGGTACTCCTTGGCTGTGGAACACCCTAGAGATATACAAGCCCCAACCCTTTTGAGTTTTAGAAAAGCCCTGAAAACATGGCTATGTGCCCAGGCTTTCGATGATTAAATGATATAGACGACCCGGACTGATTTACGGCTACAGCACAAGGATTTTGGATGAATGGATTTTTAACCATCTATATATATAAAAGAGTGACGGCATCACGGCAATTCACAAAACAACAAAAGTACAGGCCCCTCAACCTCAAAATTTGACAACACAACCCATCACCCACGCCTCAAGGTTGATACAACAAAAAGAAAAGAAAAATAAAGTCCTAATTAGAGGGAGAGCAATAATTTTTTTTATCCAATTGCTGCCAGTTTAGAGGGCTAATCTCTGCCCACTTGGTTGCCTAGCAACCAAGGGACAGCCAGGTTTCAGTTAGGGGACAGGCAGATTTAGGCCTCACTTAGACTTCTTCCACAGATTATCAGATTTGCAGTGTAGACTCAAGGCCCTTCCACACAGCTATATAACCCATTTATAATCTTATATTATCTGCTTTGAACTGGATTATCTTGACTCCACACTGCCATATAATCCACTTCAGTGTGCATTTTATACAGCTGTGAAGAAGGGGCCTCATATAATCCAGTTCTGAGCAGATAATATAAGATTAGAAATATACAGTAGAGTCTCACTTATCCAACGTAAACAGGCCGGCAGGATAAGTGAATATGTTGGATAATAAGAAGGGATTCAGGAAAAGCCAATTAAACATCAAATTAGGTAATCGTTATACAAATTAAGCACCAAAACATCATATTATACAACAAATTTGACAGAAAAAGTAGTTCTATGCGCAGTAATGCTATGTAGTATTTACAGTAGAGTCTCACTTATCCAACACTCGCTTATCCAACGCATTTTTGTAGTCAATGCTTTCAATATATCGTGATATTTTGGTGCTAAATTCATAAATCCAGTAATTTCTACATAGAATTACTGTGTATTGAACTACTTTTTCTTCCAAATTTGTTGTCTAACATGATGTTTTGGTCCTTAATTTGTGAAATCATAACTTAATTTGATGTTTAATAGGCTTATCCTTAATCCCTCCTTATTATCCAACATATTCGCTTATCCAACATTCTGCCGGCCCGTTTATGTTGGATAAGTGAGACTCTACTGTACTGTATTTACAAATTTACCACTAAAATATCACAATGAATTTAAAACACTGACTACAAAAACATTGATTATGAAAAGGCAGACTGCGTTGTATAATCCAGAACATTGTATAAGCGAATGTTGGATAAGTGAGATTCTTCTTTAATATGAAATAATTACTGGGATAGAATAATGCAGAACAATATAATCTCTAAAACCAGGACAGTAAATAAACAGGGGAATTCCACACAGGAAACAATCAGGGCCAGCTAACACCTCCCAACAAAGTATTCCCATCATCAAAGTCTGGCAAATCCTCTGTTTTCTCAGGGCCACAGACAGTAGAAGCACATAAAATATCGCAAACAACACCACTCTGAAAACAAGGGAATTCCAGACAGGAAACAATCAGGGCCAGCTAACACCTCCCCACAAAAAATTCACTCAGGGAGGAAACAGCCAGGCTTTAAAGCTGCAAGGCCATTACATCCTAATCATTTTTCCTAATTGCAGCATTCATACTTGCCTCCAACAAACAAAAAAAACCAATCAGAAATATTATATATTCACAACCTTTAGGAAATAATATCCCCTGATGGCGCAGCGTGTTAAAGCGCTGAGCTGCTGAACTTCTCGACTGAAAGGCCGCAGGTTTGAATTGGGGGACCAGAGTGAGCCTTTACTGTTAGCCCCAGCTTCTGCCAATCCAGAAGTTCAAAAACATGCAAATGTGAGTGCATCAATAGGTACTGCTCCGGCGGGAAGGTAACGCCGCTCCATGTAGTCATCCCACATGACCTTGGAGGAGTCTATGGACAACGCCGGCTCTTCGGCTTAGAAATGGAGATGAGCACCAACCCCCAGAGTAAGACACGACTGGACTTAATGTCTGGAGAAAACTTTTACCCTTGACCTTAACTACCACCAATTCCTCAATACTTTATTTCCCATACCACCAGACTTCGCCACAGCAACGCGTGGACAGGCACAGCTAGTATGTTATATATTTTATATTGCTTTAATTGTTATAATTGGATTTTCATTGCTATGTTTTAATTATGTGTAGGCATAATTCGGGTGGGATATACCGTAAATGTTGGAAATAAATAAATAAATAAATATAATCCAATTTCTGAATCCAGATTATCTGCTTTGAACTGAAGTATATGGCAGAGTAGTCTCGTATAATCCAGTTCAAAGCAGATAATCTGGATTCAGAAACTGGATCATACGGCAGTGGAAATCCAGGGTCTGTTTTGAGGTCTGACAGGGAGTACCTTGCCAGATTTGTTGAATCCAGTTTAGCGCTGTTCAGCAGGGGCCTAATTGCCACTCACCCCATGGCATTGCTGGCTACTGCAATTACAGGGTGACCTACCTTACAATTCCGCCCCCCCCCCCCCCGCCATTGCTTCTAGCTTTCTGCCCTCCTTACCCAGCAGGGTTGAGTGAGCCTTTCTGTATCGTTTATTTTGAGTGATATCTACTACCACCAAATTGGGTTTAGGAGGCTTCGCCACCCAAGGTGGCGAAGGAATGATGCCCACTGTAAGGAATGATGCCCACTTTGTAGAGGGCATCACTCCTGCATGAACTTGCTGGTACTGCCATGGGCACCACATCTGAGGGCCTTGCTAGATAGGCCAGGGCGGGTATTGCCATTGGTGCCACCGGCCCCTGTTGCTGTTGGTCAGATGGAAACGGGATCTTCCACTGGCTGCTGGGTTTTAGAGACAAGTAAGTTTAAGGCATGGGTTAGCCACATCTTCCGGGCTGAGAATCCTGTAACATCATCTGGCAAAGCCTGTTCTGAGGTTCTTGAACTTCTGCTGCATCCTTAGAAGAGTCTGAATCAGAGCTAGATTCAAAAGGTGGGACTTGAGCATCAAAGTAGCCTGACAGCTCCGTTCCCAGATGCTGTGGAGCCTGCAAGTGAGTGTTCATAGTGGCGACTGTAAGTGTGGCTGAACCCCTTGAGGCTCTGGGACCAGTATGGGGCCAAAGAAATATGCCCATCCCCTGGCGACCAGTGAATGTAATCTGATTGGGGGGGGGGATGTGCTGCACCCCATCTCATAGGGGCCTCTAGACAGTCCTGTCTCCTTGGAGGAGAGGGGAAATAGTTATGGGTGTAAGGCACCGGGCTGCGAGATTGTGAGGATCTGGATCCATCACTTGAGAGTGATAGCTCCCTATCAAGATGGAAGAGTGCACAGAAGGAGAGTGGTTGCAACTCCTCCAGCCATCATGGCTCATGATTCCAAGCCGGCAGTCTCCACAACCTCATGTTGGGCCCCAGGCTCCATCCCTATCGGAACAGGGAGAGGGAGCAGCTCCAGCTGGGGTGGTGTCAGAGGGTAGCAATGCCCTGCATAGGGGCATGCCCAAGGCGACTTGTGCTCCGGATGCCTTTTCCCCTTATAATGTAACGTCTTTATGAAGCAAGGAACCTTTAGAAGATTTGGAGGGTCTCCTCTTGCTGGCATGTGATGTAGCAGGTGAAGCACTTGGTAAAGCAAGGCTTGCTGTAGAACCCGGCAGCAGGGTGGGTGGCTCAGGATGTCCCTGGTTCTCCTCCAGTGTCAGAGGCAAAAGTGTCCACTCATAAAAGAGCGCCTTTAACCGCCTCTCCCAATTTTTACATGCTTATGGCATGAACGCCAGGCAAGCAGCACATGTCTTGACTGAGTGAGTCTCTCCCAAACAGAGGAGACACCTTGTGTGGCTGTCAGAATCAGGTAGTTTACCACCACAAGATATACACTTCTTAAAAATTGGAGTAGTCATACTGGCCTGAGGAAAATTCTTCATCCAGGTAATGTTGTCAAACAGTCCGTGGTCAATATTCAGGAAGTATCAAGAGAGGCTCTTACAAGAGCTACTGCTAGGTGGCAGAAGGAAAAGGAACTGAAGCTACAGCCCTGCCCAGTGTCTATATGCCTTCTGAGGGAGATGAGCGGGGCTATAGTCAAGGCACTTAAAGCAGCTGCTAGAGGATTTCAAGATTGCTGCACAGGTGCAATAACTACCATATGTGTGATTTCACAGTGACAACAATGAAGAGGAAGTAAAAGTCTATGATTAATAATAATAATAATAATAATAATAATAATAATAATAATAACAATAAACTTTATTTATATCCCACACTTATCTCCTGGGCTAAGAACAGGCCTGCTGGAAGGCTTCAACTGAGCCGATGGTCCCCGTGGGGGGGGGGGGGGCTCAACGGCGCCCCAGGGGACCGTGCGCTCCAAGCGGGGGCCTCACTGGCCTAATTGTGAACAGCCTTTCTCATGGTCTATGAATAAGTAAACATTAAAGTAGCCAGCAGAGACAGAAAGACATTTCCCATGGGAAAGCTGGGAAAGATGTTTGCCATTGTTTCATCACAACCATATTCACATGGGGCCATGGCTGGGCAGCATAAGTAAATACCCTAAATATGTGATAGCAGCCTTGTCAAAAGCTGACCTAAAGGTCATAGTTGGTAAGAACAATGCAGGGTCTTTAGAAAAAAGACCAAGGCCCTTCCACCCTAGCACGAAATGTGACATGAACCAGCACAAAAAATACCAGTTTCGAGCCACATCTTTTCTCCTCATGGGTGCTATTACCCCACAGCAGTGATGTGGGTCCTGCCACACAGCCCAGCCCCCATATTCTCCCTGCACTCTGTTACCCTCCCCACCCACCCAAATGAAGGGAAAACCTCATTACCATTGTAGGAGGCTGCCCTCTTCCAGCTTCAGGTTGCTGAGTACATGAAGGAGCTCTGGAGTCGAAGTCCCCGCATCTCAGACCCCTGAAATAGGATCTGAGATGATAGTCCACTCAGCCCCCAAACTGGGAAGATCTCCACCTTTCACGATTGGATTAACCACTTTAGGTTTAAAAAATTAGCCTTGGTGCATTGTTTGGACAACCCAGGGTAATGCAATTCCTACACTGCATTTTGTGGTAGTGTAGGTGCAGCCCAAGAAAGAGCAATTTGGAAGGTGTCTTCTTCAACAGCCAGGCTTGGAGGAGGAAGTGAGCTATGGAAGCTTTTGAAGCATCTGAAATCTCCCAGCAATGAAGTGTCATGAATACACATATGTTCTACAGTTTTCTGAAGCAGAACAGAGGCATGTCTTTTGTGCGTTGCAGTAAGATGCCTGTTCAGCACAGGTGGCAATGTATAGATTGTGGAAAGGCTTTCCTTGCCCAATAAGGTCTTCAAACAGCTGGTTCTTATGATGTAGAACAAGGCTGTGTCATGACTATAAGTTTAAAAATGTGTCATGGTTCAAAACAAAGTTCAAGAGTTCAATAAAGTTTAAAAGGGAAGTTTAATAAGAGCATTAAAAATATAATTATGCCAGCATTATAAATATTTCTGTGCATTGTTTTTGGATATTGTTGCTGGGGACTGGAAGACCAGTCTGGGCACATGGTTTGTTATGTTATCCTCTTACAGATACCAAGTTTTGCTAACTCTACACTGCATGCATTTATTTTCACTGTTGTCTTACTGTATTTAAACGTGCTTTGTATCACAGACCAGAGGCTTATAGCATGCATATTTTGAGTAACCAAAAGCTAGTTTAAAAATTACATTGACTAATAGAAAGATCATTTTAAAAATATACCAATAAGGAAACCAATTCCTTTTCGAATATAGCATTCTAAGCTGCTGGCTGGGGTTGCCATAAATCAATAAGCAACTTGAAGGCATATACAAACATATTTCAGTGGCAACACAAATACCAATATATTTGTATTATGCCACTGAAAGCAGAGGAGACCTAATACTACTTCAAGATTTTCATTTCATTACAAATATGAAAGTTTTAACAGCAATACATGAAGTGCATTTCTTTACACATGTATTCTGAAGTAGTTCCCATGGAGTCACAGACACCTCACTAGCAGCAGATTTTAAAGCTATAATCTAACTTTTTAAATAACTCACAGATGAGGGAGTCTTTGCATGTCCCTGGGCAGCCATCTTTCTATAAATAAAGATAACAGAGAGTTTTGAAATGACAGAAAGCAGACAGAAGAGTGGGAGTGTATTTAGTCTAGAAATAAATGAACATTAAGTGGAGACAAGACAATTGCTCTCCCTTCCTCTACTGATCAAGCAGAACAGCGGCTTAGTCAAACAGAAAGATTTTGTCTCACTGAATCATGCCAATATTGGATCATGCACGGCCTCCTACTACCAAAGGATGATGCCATTGTAACATAGGGTAATACACAGACATTTCCTAAAGCTGAGTCTTGGGAACTTGTGGATTGCACTGCACTTTTATCCCGCGAGGCTCTGGAGTTTAATTGAAATAGCCTATAGTTTCTCAAAGACTTACTGTACTTTCAGCTAAATTGGAGCTGTGATTAATGTTCAAAACTTCAACAAAAATAAACATTTCAATTAAACCCATCTTTAAAATATAAAGCTACAGAACTTCTCATGGAAATGACATTTGAACTCAGAAAATTTGCACTCCAAACAATGCAGTTACACATTTGGCAACATCACTAGGAATGTAGTGTTCTTTTAATATCTTCCAAGGAACCACTGGTTTCTCTTATGAATAACTCTTTGTATTTTCAAACCACTTCATCACATAACTTAATTTCTACTGAGTTTTATACTTAAAATCTGGTATTCCACTGGTCCACTACATTTGTTTTGGTTAAAGTGCAGTTTCTTGAGTCTTTTAAACGTTGAGGGCAGCAATTTTTCCAATGCATCAGGAAGAGGTGAGGAAATGGATTTTTCTCAAAATTCCAGATGTTTTGCCCAATTTCTAATGAAGTAGCCCTTGTTGCTCTCAAGTTAGGAGCACCCAATTTTGGGCAGTTTCCATAATTTCCTTTTGCTCCCCAAGCAGGAAGGTTTTGTTGTAAGCTACCTCTACTTTGCCAAAAAAATAAAATAGTCTTTCAGGGTATCTTTATTTCTTCCTTCCATGATTTTCCTGTGTTATGAGTTGTCAGCCTGTGCTGCATTCCAAACATCACTTTTCTCTCCCTCTTTCTCTCTCTCTGCAGTTGGGAATTGTGGGAGTTGTAGTCCAAAACACCAGCTTGCCCTTGGTCAGCCTCTCTTCCTTTTTCCTTCCATTTTCCCCAGCATCATGATCTTTTCCAAGCTTTCCTGCCTTCTCATGATGTGGCCAAAATACTTCATCTTTGCCACAATATCATTCCCTCCAGTGAGCAGCCAGGCATTATTTCCTGGAGGATGGACTCCAGGGGCCACCACATTCCACCCCACCCTTCTCTAGCCAGCCATAACAGCTAAAAATATGTATTTTTTGCCAAAATTTAAAAATTCACCAAAAATCAGGGGATGTGTGAATCTTTTTGAAACTTAGGGGTGTGGGTGGGGGTAATGCCCTGAGTATGTTGTGTAATTGTAGAGAAATTCAAGGATATAGGTATTATAGTTTGTTTTTAAAAAAAGGTTTTTGGTTTAACCTAAATAATTCCCCAAAAATCAATAGATGAGTGAAACCTTCTGAAACTTTGGGGCAGGGATTACAGTGTTAAATGTGTTCTACCGTTGTAGTTAGTTCCACCCCAATAGCTCTAAAAATTAGAGAGAAAAGATCCCTGGAATCCCCCCACAAACACACACACAATCACTTTAACGAAATAGTAACAAAATTTTGTTACTCTTGTTATAATGATGACATTTTTATTAATGACACGTTAGAAACACTTTAGAAATGAAACACCAATGCCCCCTAATTTTGTAATGAATTTGGAAACTTTTTTATTGATCACACAGCTCTAATATGTACCTTCTATGGAATGTTAAAAGAAGAAATGATGTATTTGTTACATGCCCCTAACTTTTACCCTCAACTTAACCATGAGTTAAAGCAAAATCCATAGTTATGGCTTTAAAACATGACATTGACTTATGCAGGAGGGTAACTTATACACAAGTATGTACCAAACAGTACAAATCCTGAATGGATTCGTGAAGCATGTGTGTTCATAGAGAAGAACATCTCTCTCATTTCCCAAGGGCCAGTTAAGTGAGAGAATAATGGGAACTGCAGGCTAACTACATCTGTATAGCTGTATGTTCCCCACGTTTCTCCTAATTAGAGTTTGTTTCCTCTTCCTCCTCCCTCCCTCCTCAACCATTTGATACTAGCGGAGTCCCACTTCCCCAAAGCTAGATGATAATCTGCTCTAAAAAATATTCTGTTTTGAAGGCTTTTGTTATTTGGCACAATTGTACCTAAAAAATACAATACCGACAGTCCCCCTGAAGAGGCAGAATTCATTATGGTCTAATTTTTTGAGTCCTGGTCATAATTTTCTTCCCCCTTGCAGTCCTCTAGTAGGAGCTACTGACTGGGAGGGTGGAGGATGCCATCTGTTCTATCGAGGCTTGAGGAAATTCATAGCCTACTCAGCTTGGATAAAGTTAAGCAATACATTTATGACAATAAAATGTAGTGTACATGCACATGTGCCTGTCTATTAGTGGCACCCATATGTCACTGGGACATGTGAGAAAGACTTCAAAACTTAAACTCGCCATGTAACTTCCGGTGAGTTCAAAACAGGGCACCTAGCCATGTGAACACTAAAAGCGGTGTCATCAGCTCTCCTGAGGAGCTGCTTTCGACTGGTGAAACAGTGGTGGGAATTTACTGATGTGTGAATACTATATTGCTCCAGATCCATCCTGATCCGTCTGTCTGCATGACAAAAGCACTTGGGGCTATTCTGGCATTTCCTGGAAGTTCTGGAGTAACCTGCAATTTCTTTTGTGCTGAATTAACACTAGAAACACCTCTTAGAATCATAGAATAGTAGAGATGGAAGAGACCTCATGGGCCATCCAGTCCAACCCCCTGTCAAGAAGCAGGAAATCGCATTCAAAGCACTGCTGACATGTATCTTGACAGCAGTGCACAAACCCATGACACAAAAGGCTTACTCCTACAAGACAGCCCAGTTCTGAGCCTTCCTCCAGTTTCATCCGGTCCCGCCACCGAACTCATTGGTATCCTTGACTTCTTACTTACCTCCTTACTTACCCTAGCATCCATAAAATCACATATTTATACATGGCTATCATGCCTCCTCTCAGCCTTCACTTCTGCAGGCTAAACATGCCTTCTTTAGTTCTTTAAGCTGCTCCTCATAGGGCTTGTTCTCCATAGGGTTTATTGACTTGGAGAGCTGCCAGTTCCAATGGCTGAGGTGATAGCGACCTGGAAGGCCACAATCCTTGAGAGAAGACGAAGGTCTGCTGTGGCAAGGGGTTCAAAGGGAGGACCTGAGATCTGTGAAAGGACTTGTTTGAGGTGGGAGGGCAACCTGGTGGGTAAAGGTTGGTGTAGCCCTTCAGGAAGGACTTGATGAGATAGTCAATGAACAGCGACGGTCAGCCTTGCTGCTGCATGGACAATGAGATGGCTGCTGGGTAAGATTTTATGGATGCTAGGGTAAGTAAGGAGGTAAGTAAGAAGTCAAGGATACCAATGAGTTCGGTGGCGGGACCGGATGAAACTGGAGGAAGGCTCAGAACTGGGCTGTCTTGTAGGAGTAAGCCTTTTGTGTCATGGGTTTGTGCACTGCTGTCAAGATACAGTGGAGAGCGAGTTGGAGGGGGACTAGGGTTGAATCCTCCATGCTGTTAGATGGAGAGACGGAATGTTGGGATGCAGTATCTTACCCTGCTCCCTGGAAAAGAGAGTAAGCAGTAGGTGCCCCCAGAGATGTTGAGGAGTGACAGGTACTACACCTTCCTTGGCCAAGCAGGTGCGATCAGGATGCAGTTCGTACTGGCAGCTATTATGCGCTCTATCACCATGAGGATCAGAGGAATCGATAGGAAGAGGTAGAGGTATGCTGCTGACCAATCTTCTAGGAAGGCGTCCCCTAGGTCGCTGTGGGATGTGTGTGGAGGAAGTCAGGCTCTGAACTGAGGCAGCTGGGTGTTCTCTGGGAACGTGGAGAGGTCTGCTTGTGGCCAGCCCCAGGTATCGAATATCTGGTGGAGCTGAGCATCCATTTGTGATCGAAGATGGAGCCTGGTGAGGGGATTGACTGCTACTGTTGAGGCCATGTGGCCTAGGAGCACTTGAATTGCTCTGACTTGAACCCGATGGTGAGCCCGACAGTGAGTGATTTTTCTCTGGAAAGTTGCAAAGTGTTCTCGGGCAGAAAAACTGAATCAATGAGTTCAATATCGCTCCAATGAACTTTACCTTTGTTGTAATCAGGTGTGACTTGTCGGCCTTGAGTTGCAGGCCAAGTGATTCCAGGAGAGACAGAGTGCTGCTTACGTGAGATTCCAGTAGCTGAGGCAAAGTTCTATTGTCAGCCTGTTGTCCATGTATGGAAAGAGGATGATGTGAAGCTTCCTGAGGTGTGCTGCCACTACCGACATGCATTTGGTAAACACTCTAGGTGCCAACACCCATCCAAAGGGAAATACTGTGAACTGGAAGGTTTGGTTGGGGACTTTGCATGAGAGGAAGTGTCTGTGGAATCGTCTGACCGACACTTAGAAATATGCATCACGTAGGTTGATTGAGGTGAACCAGTCGCCCTCGTGACCATTCAGAACTGTTCAGAACCATTCAGAAGAGTTGAGGTCTCTGAGGTCTAAGATGGTGTCCACCTTTTTTGGGAATGGTAAAGTACCTAGAACAGAAGGCACTTACATCTGAGTCTGATATTGAGGGGTGTATGACACCTTTCAGGAGTAGGAATTGAACTTCTTCCAGGATTTCAGGTGATGGTTGGGTGTCAAGAACATGCCCAGTCGGGGGTAGGTCCTCGAATTCTAATGTGTAGCCTTTTCTACAATTTTTAGTACGCATACATGGTTTCCCAGACATGGAGAAAATGTGCGAGGTGGTTGTAGAACAGCAGGCAGGTGTCGTGGGCTAAGTTGAGGCAGTGCAGGCTGGGAAAGCAATCTGGTATGTAGGCGGCAATGGTAGTTGAGGTAGACATGGTGTCGTCTGACGCACCATCAAACTCAGCGCTTGGGCTAGTTGTGGCTGTTGTTTTGGCAGCCACGATGTTTTTGAGGCTGCTGATGACAGCTGGGTTATTGTGGAGGAGTAGTGGAGGATGGCCTGTAGTTCTGGTGGTAGCCTTTCTGGCCTTAGGACTGTTGGCCTTAGCGTCAATGCTGATGGTGGTACTAGCAAGTCTTCTGTATGTGCGGCTGGATTTGAAAGGAAGGTCTTTGATCACTTGTCGGGTTGATGTAGATAGAGCAGAGGAGCAGAATCATAGAATCATAGAATCATAGAATAGTAGAGTTGGAAGAGACCACATGGGCCATCTAGTCCAACCCCCTGCTAAGAAGCAGGAAATCGCATTCAAAGCACCCCCGACAGATGGCCATCCAGCCTCTGCTTAAAAGCCTCCAAGGAAGGAGCCTCCACCACGGCCCCGGGGAGAGAGTTCCACTGTCGAACAGCTCTCACAGTGAGGAAGTTCTTCCTGATGTTCAGGTGGAATCTCCTTTCCTGTAGTTTGAAGCCATTGTTCCGTGTCCTAGTCTGCAGGGCAGCAGAAAACAAGCTTGCTCCCTCTTCCCTATGACTTCCCTTCACATATTTGTACATGGCTATCATGTCTCCTCTCAGCCTTCTCTTCTGCAGGCTAAACATGCCCAGCTCTTTAAGCCGCTCCTCATAGGGCTTGTTCTCCAGACCCTTAATCATTTTAGTCGCCCTCCTCTGGACGCTTTCCAGCTTGTCAACATCTCCCTTCAACTGTGGTGCCCAAAATTGGACACAGTATTCCAGGTGTGGTCTGACCAAGGCAGAATAGAGGGGGAGCATAACTTCCCTGGATCTAGACGCTATTCCCCTATTGATGCAGGCCAGAATCCCATTGGCTTTTTTAGCAGCCGCATCACATTGTTGGCTCATGTTTAACTTGTTGTCCACGAGGACTCCAAGGTCTTTTTCGCACACACTGCTGTCAAGCCAGGCGTCCCCCATTCTGTATCTTTGATTTCCATTTTTTCTGCCGAAGTGAAGTATCTTGCATTTGTCCCTGTTGAACTTCATTTTGTTAGTTTTGGCCCATCTCTCTAGTCTGTCAAGATCGTTTTGAATTCTGCTCCTGTCTTCTGGAGTGTTAGCTATCCCTCCCAGTTTTGTGTCGTCTGCAAACTTGATGATCGTGCCTTCTAACCCTTCGTCTAAGTCGTTAATAAAGATGTTGAACAGAACCGGGCCCAGGACGGAGCCCTGCGGCACTCCACTTGTCACTTCTTTCCATGATGAAGACGACGCATTGGTGAGCACCCTTTGGGTTCGTTCGCTTAGCCAATTACAGATCCACCTAACCATAGTTTTGTCTAGCCCACATTTTACTAGTTTGTTTGCCAGAAGGTCGTGGGGGACTTTGTCGAAGGCCTTACTGAAATCCAGGTACGCTACATCCACAGCATTCCCTGTATCCACCCAACTCGTAACTCTATCGAAAAAAAGCTTGACAGCATATTGCAATGGCAAGTGCAATAATTTTGCCAGCGGTGTCAGTTGTGTTTTGACATCTGATCTGATTATGTGCTAGGGATGAGGCCTCCTGCTGAAGTGTTGCTAGCACTGCTTGATCATCATCTGACACCTTGGCATGAAACAGCCGAGCCTTCTCCCAGAGGACTTGTTGGTATGCACTAATACATGCACCACAGTTTGCCATTGTGGAGAGAAGGGATGCCCCTTAATGCAGCTTTCAGCTGACAAGTCAAAACGTTTACCTTCTCTATCGACAGGGATATTGGCTTGTTTTCCCAATGACTGGGATGCCTTTACTACTATGGAGTTTAGGTCTGGGTGGTATTTGAGCCAGTCCAATCTCTCATCATCCTTACAATACCATGCTTCTGTATCAGTGGATCTCAACCTGTGGATCCCCAGATTTTTTGACCTACAACTCCCAGAAATCCCAGCCAATTTACCAGCTGTTAGGATTTCTGGGAGTTGAAGGCCAAAACATCTGGGGACCCACAGGGTGAGAACCACTGCTCAATATGCTTTGAGGTGGGTCGTATCGATGATGTGTTCTTCCATAATGCTTATATGACATTGAATAGGTATGGTAGGAATGGAAAGAGTTTTACTGGAGGCGCCTCCGTTTGCACTCTTTTGAAGACAAGGTCAGTCACCATCTTGGATGTTTGCTTTATCTCAGGGCCCAAAATCTCTGCCATGTGGACCATATGGTTGGAAAAGGCACTTATGTTGTCCGCCAGAGAAGGGGGATCAACATAGCAGGCATCTGGATTTGGAGAGAAGTCGAGACCGAGCAATAGAACTGATTCGGAGTGTACTGACTCTGGTAAGTTCTGTTCCTCCTCCTCAACCCTTAATGGTGACTGGAGGGGTGGCTGGGGTATGGTAGCCACGGGAGCCTCTTTAGGTAAGGTTGGGGATCTTGGTCTTGGGTATTTTGATGCTGAGGCCTGAGTCACCTGGCTAGGCATGTAGTTTGCCTACCGTTCTCTGGTGTGGATGTTGTCATTGGGAACAACTCTTGCCGGGCTTGAGGCTGCGGGAGGGATGGTGCCCTAATGACCGTGTGGGTCAAGCAGGACGGTTGGGGTGGGGCGTGGGTGGGTTTATGTATCTCTTGGAGGAGGGCGAATGTGGTCCCTATCTTCATGAAGGGAAAAAAGGACGACCCAAACAATTACAGTCTGGTCAGCCTCACGTCGATACCAGGCAAGATTCTGGAAAAGATCATTAAGGAAGTGGTCTGCGAACATTTAGAAACAAATGCGGTCATTGCTAATAGCCAACACAGATTTACCAAAAACAAGTCATGCCAGACTAATCTGATCTCTTTTTTCGATAGAGTTACGAGTTGGGTCGATACAGGGAATGCTGTGGATGTAGTGTACCTGGATTTCAGTAAGACCTTCGACAAAGTCTCCCACGACCTTCTGGCAAACAAACTAGTCAAATGTGGGCTAGTGTGATGCCTCATGGGCCTTGTAGTCCTGTTCCTAGTACTATTGTGGCAGATGAAGATGAAAACATGGGGTTTTCGCCGGTTCAACAAGAGCTGGAGTCTCTTCACCTGCCGGATGTTGACGTTTGCCCTCAAGAATTCAGTAAACCAGGCATTGGGCAGTACTCCCCTCCGTTTCCCAGGAAGGAATCTTATTCTAAAGACAGAGGAGTCAGAGAAGCTAATCGGAGAAGTCTAAGAATCGCTGCCAAACAAACAGGCTGATTAGGCCTGCTTCCCTTGGGAAAATCTAAGGAGTCTTGCATCTGGACAGAGTTGGGTTTCGCTTCTTGTTCTCTAGGGAAAGAGATTGTTGGCGGGAAAACGAGACCCAATATAGGGGTTTGGCGCGAGAGATTCTTTGCGGAGTCAATTGATCAGCTTCAGGAGAGAGTTCGTGTGTGGACTTCGTAACCCCAGTTCCTTGCTTCCCGGATCGAGTTTCAAGCCTTGCCTTACCTTGCTGTTAACCACGGATCCTGCTCCATGCTTCACGTTTTGCCTTGTCTCCAGTCACGGACCTAGCCAAGAATCAAGTTTATTTCCAGCCTTGTTGTCAAGCTTCATTGGACTTTAAGACTCTGACATTTCCGCACACTATTGCTTGGCAAGAGTGTGTGTTTCGGTCAAGTGGATTAAAACTTTGAACTCTAATATCATTTATTGGACAATACCTTTTTGGACTATATTTGACCTCTTTTGAAAGGTCTGTTTCTGAACTATATTCTTCACTTGTTTTTATTGATTTTATATATTTCTTTAATAAAGATATTAGATAGAGACTGGCCTCTGTGTAAGGTTATTGGTGCCCAGCAGCCAGGGTTCTGACAGCTAGACAAAATTCCGGTTAGGTGGATCTGTAATTGGTTAAGCGAAAGAACCCAAAGGGTGCTCACCAATTCATCGTCTTCATCTTGGAAATAAGTGATGAGTGGAGTACCGCAGGGTTCCGTCTTGGGCTCGGTTCTGTACAACATTTTTATTAACGACTTAGACGAAGGGTTGGAAGGCACGATCATCAAGTTTGCAGATGACACCAAACTGGGAGGGATAGCCAACACTCCAGAAGACAGGAGCAGAATTCAAAATGATCTTGACAGACTAGAGAGATGGGCCGAAACTAACAAAATGAAGTTCAACAGGGACAAATGCAAGATACTTCACTTCGGCAGAAAAAATGGAATTCAAAGATACAGAATGGGGGACGCCTGGCTCGACAGCAGTACGTGTGAAAAAGATCTTGGAGTCCTTGTGGACAACAAGTTACACATGAGCCAACAATGTGATGCGGCTGCTAAAAAAGCCAACGGGATTCTGGCCTGCATAAATAGGGGTATAGCATCTAGATCCAGGGAAGTTATGCTACCCCTCTATTCTGCCTTGGTCAGGCCATACCTGGAATACTGTGTCCAATTCTGGGCACCGCAATTGAAGGGATATGTTGACAAGGTGGAAAGCATCCAGAGGAGGGCGACTAAAATGATCAAGGGTCTGGGGAACAAGCCCTATGAGGAGCTGCTTAAAGAGCTGGGCTTGTTTAGCCTGCAGAAGAGAAGGCTGAGAGGACACATGATAGCCATGTATAAATATGTAAGGGGAAGTCATAGGGAGGAGGGAGCAAGCTTGTTTTCTGCTGCCCTGCAGACTAGGACGCGGAACAATGGCTTCAAACTACAGGAAAGGAGATTCCACCTGAACATCAGGAAGAACTTCCTCCCTGTGAGGGCTGTTCGGCAGTGGAACTCTCTGCCTTGGAGTGTGGTGGAGGCTCCTTCTTTGGAGGCTTTTAAGCAGAGGCTGGATGGCCATCTGTCGGGAGTGCTTTGAATGTGATTTCCTGATTCTTGGCAGGGTGTTGGACTGGATGGCCCATGAGGTCTCTTCCAACTCTACTGTTCTATGATTCTATGATTCCGTTTGAAAGGTGTTGGCTAGGTGAGTTGGGAGACGGCCAGGTCTGCTGAGTTGGATGGATGGCGGAAAATGACCTGTGGGACAAGGTGGCCAAGGAAGAGGGTTGATTTTTTCTTAATGAAGAAGAGGAGGAGACTGGTGGGCCATTCTTCTCTTTGGTGGTGGTTGGGCTTGGGTGGCCAAGTGGGATTCGAGACCTTTCCTCGGAGTTGGCGGGATTAGCATCAAGGCAGCCCCATCAAATTGTGCCCGTCGAGAATCCTCACACACCCACTTAAACACTACCTTCATCAAGGAAGTCAAAGATGGAGTGGTCATGTTGATCAAGTATATCTTACTGAGGCCATCAAGCTCAAAGTCGAGGGTGGTCTGTCCAGTGGCAGTCGGATGGGCAAGATCAATGTGGTGACTGAGTGGGCTGTCTTAGGCACCCCAGAAGTCTTCAAGCCTTTTGATGCACTGGAGGCTGTTGAGCAAGCCGTGGGAGGTGCTGGAGCTGCTGGGGTTGTTAAAGTTAATGGTGCCAAGGATTTCTGGTATAGTAGAGCCTTTAGATGCTGTGAAGGCTTGGTAATGGTGGCAGGAGCCTACAACATGGCCTTCCCCAAGGCAGAGGAGGCATTTTGCATGTCCATCCAAGTCTGGGATTTTAGAGACATGCTGGGTGCGGGGCTTAAAATGCATAATTCTATAAAGTTCTGAAGAGTTGCATGGCAGAAAAAAGGAATTGGGGTCCGTGCAGCCAGGGCACCTTTTATACCCTGAAAGGAGTGGGAGAGGCTACCACCAAAGTCTGGAAAATACAGCTTGAGAAGCTTTCCATTGAAGTCAGCACAGGTACAGTAACTCCATATGTGTGCATTCACAGAGACAACAAAAAACATAGTTAATATTGGGACAGATGATTCCATAAAGGATAAGTGCAGTAGAAAACAGTATGCTTCCTGGATCCCTTTGGGGGTATTAGGTATGGATAGAGACAGAGCTAATTACACTTTACTAGTTCCAACTAACTTCTAACACAACACCTGGGGACCTGTGGCTTTCCAGAGATAGTTGGACCAAAGTTCCTCTGTCCCTGTACTGTTTGGGGTTGATGAGTCTTGGAAAATCAGCAGTTTTCTCAGCCTTTGCTCTGATAGCTTCACATGGTTTCTTAATTGCAATTCTGAAAATGTTAATAACATGCAATGTGTCTATATCTACCCACACAAACACTCAGTGGGGTTTTTGTGCATTGCACGATGGCTTTTGAAAAATAAAATATTGTTCATATTCATATTTAACCCAGCTTTTGTTTCCAGTATTTAAAAATCAGAAATAATTAAAAAGTAGTTAAAATTAAGCAAAGCTTAGAAAGAATTAGGGTGTAAGAACCAACACATTATTCCTCAGGGATGCATGTTCCAAATTTCACCTTTGCAGAAGAAACAATAATATCACTTTGGGACATTTAAAGCGACATGTAGCCAGAGGGAGAAGGCTTAGCATTTTCTTGTGCTCATTTACTTTTTCCTACTACTAGCTTCTTTTTGACCCCCTGCTCCCACCCCCAAGTAACTAGCCACTTCATCACATGTACTAAATTCCACTGACTGCTACACTTAAAATCTGGGAAGCCACTGCTCCCACCACATTAGTTTGGCTTCAGGTGTAGAAGAGAGCATTCCTCGTGTATTTTTAAGCGTAGTGGCCAGCATTTCAGAAGGTGCCGGGGAACTGGATTTTTTGAAATCATCTGGAAGTTTGGCCTTTTCTGTAATGTAGTGGCCTTGGTTGTTCCCAGGTTGAAAATGTGGGAGGGGAAGCTGTGGGAGGAGCTAAACCACCCACCCCAATAAGGAAGAGTTCTGCAGCTGTTACCTTTTCCTCACAGAGCAAGTTGCCAAAACAATTTCTGCTTCTTAGCAGGGAGTTGGACTGGATGACCCACAAGGTCTCTTCCAACTATGATTTTATGATTCTACGATGTGCTATGAAATCAATATTCGCCTCATTTGAATTCCTCAGGTAAACCCGCTACAGGTCCCACATTTTGGGCCTGTCATGAAGAACTGTCTGTTGCAAGAGACATTAGCCTTTCATGCTGCATTCTTGGAAAACCTTGTTAAAGATGCTAAGAAGAATTCATCATGAAGGTACCCACTCACATTTAGATGAATCACCTGTTAACAACCCCCCCCCCCCAAACACACACACACACACTTGCTTGGGTTAGGAGCACAAAATGTCCATGAAAATGAAAAATCACAAAAAACCCTATTTTTTATCCTGAGAAAACAATTAGGTAGGAATGTCTAGGTCTTCCAGTACAACTCTGTGGTCAATGTCCACTGTAAGCTGCCCATCAAATTGCATTGGAGGACCTAAGGATTACTAGAGAATTGTATCTACAGAAAACATTTTATTATTATAAAATAATAATAAAATGTTTGGGGTGAGAAGGGTGAAATATAAATACTGTAAATAAAATTTATTTATTTATTTATTGCTATCCTGGTTTTTTTTCTCCCTGCAAGAGGACTCAAAGCAGCTTACAACCTACAAAATTTAGACAGTTACAGTCAAAAATACAATATAAATCCCCAGGTAACTATGAACAAATTACAACATTTAAAACATTAAAATAATTTTAAAAATTCCCATTCCCCATAACAGAAGATATAAAACAGACATAAAAAACATATTATACATACAATTTAAAGTCATACAATATCCTATTCCTTTAGGCTGTAAGAAACAAATCAATCACCTGAGGTCCGCTATATATAAGTACTGAGCACCAATATAGTAAAGGTAAAGGTAAAGGTTTCCCCTGACGTTAAGTCCAGTCGTGTCTGACTCTGGGGTTTGGTGCTCATTTCCATTTCTAAATTGAGCCGGCGTTATCTGTAGACACCTCCGAAGTTATGTGGCCGGCATGACTGCATGGAGCGCCAATATAGCTGATACCAAAATGTATGTTTATAAAGCTATTGTTCTTCCAACTCTATTGTATGTCTGCAAAACATGGACCACGTCACTCAATTTCTGGAATTATTCCATCAGCATTGCCTTTGGAAAATCCTGTAAATATCTTGAGAATACAGGTGGACAAACATCAGTGTTCTGGAAGAAGTAATGAACACCAGCATTGAAATGATGATCCTCCGCCATCAGTTTCGCTGAACTGGCTTTGTTGTCCAAATGTCTGATCACCATCTCCCAAAGCAGTTACTTTAGTTTCAGCTCATGAATTGAATAGAATATTGGTGGACAGCAAAAGAAATTTAAAGATGGGCTTAAAGCTAGCCTAAAAATGTGGAATAAATACCAAGCACTGGGAAGCCCTAGCCCCCGAGCAATCTAATAGTTACCAACAGTGAAATGGATTTTGAGGAAGCATGAATAGAGAGCAAAAGGGAGAAATGTGCCAAGAGGAAGGCATGTAAAATAAACCCTTGTCATGTAAACCCTTCCGTCTAGAAATCTATGTCCTCATTGTGAAAGACCATACAGATCCAGAATAGGTCTCTACAGTAACTTATGGACCCACTACCAAGACTCTACCTTTGGAAGACAATCATACTGGCCACAAGTAATAGTCTGTGATGATTATCTCACACATTAATTACTTCAAAAATAATATGCTGCAACTTACCTCTTTCTGGCGATACTTAATTGCCAGTTTTAATCTTGCCAAATCATTGCCACTCTGCTCTTCTATAAGGCTGCTTTCATCTCTGTAGTTAAGGATGATTTCCAATTCCCTGGAACTTCGGGTCTGATCCAAGAGATCTTTTGCAAACTGCTTACATTGCTGAGACAGTTCCTCATATTCAGATTTAAATTCATTTTCCACTTTGCTTAGCTCCTGAAGTTCCCAGCTTAACTGAAAAGCTGTAAGAAAAGGATCCTCACTTGATAGGGCAATCAACGATGGACTGGCAAGAGCTCTGTAGATATTCAGCCTTGAACGGGAATGGCGAAGGCTGTCCACATCTGAGCTGGAGACACACTCCACACAGTTACAACGGACTTCATGAGGTCGGGGGACAGAAACACCCTTCTGTACTAAAAGTTTTATGATCTCATAATTGTTTGTATGGGCAGCCAGGATAATGGGAGTAATGTCTGGTGTAAATTCTGAAAACTGCTTGTCCAGAAGTATAGGTGGAACCTGTGTGGGAGAAAAA
This sequence comes from Anolis carolinensis, assembly GCF_035594765.1. NCBI lineage: Eukaryota > Metazoa > Chordata > Lepidosauria > Squamata > Anolidae > Anolis > Anolis carolinensis. The sequence goes on from NC_085842.1 coordinate 190,092,708, forward strand.
GTGAACAGAGTTATAGTTTCTTCGTAGCTCAATGGCCAGAACTAATTTTATGATGGTCCCTCCTATATCCAAAGACTGAGGACTCATCTACATGAGCTCAATAGCCCATACTGACTGAAAAGTTGCTCCTACATGACATCCATAGACCTCCGGTACTTATCACAAGGATGAAACTCTGGTACTTATTACAAGAAAGCAACCCCACAGTTTGGGCATGGTGTGAACGGCTCCTCATGGGCCACAGCTGCCATTCTCTTTTTCCTGTACCTGTCAGTCAAGGAAGGGGGGAAGAACAGGATCTGTGTCATGGCTGTCACCAATACTACTCTCTCCTTCTCTCTCTGTCTTCAAGTCTGATAGTTGTTCAAGCAGAAGAGGCATTTTGAATGAAAACAAGACAATGTAGGTTTTATTTTTACACTGCCTGAAAACCAAATGAAGCATAACAAGATAGTCTTTGGCCCCTTCCACACAGGACTAAATCCAGGGAGGAACTGGGATATTTAATTTCCATTCCTTCTGGGATTCAGTCCCCACCCCACCCCAAACTACGTGCTTTCATTGGGGGGAGGGGAGGCTAGATGCCCTCCCCCAGCCCCCCATTTTCCCCCTAAACTTACCTAAGTGGCCTTGCAGCATGCTCAGGCACCTCCATCCTGAGCTCCTGGTGCATCAAAATGCCCTTTTGGGGGAGGGAAGGAGGGATTTATGTGGGATTGCTGTGAGGATTGACCCCCAGGATTGTTAAAGCCCACACCTGGATATTTCCAGGTTTCCAATTAAACTAATCACCCATAAGTCTCCAAACAGTATTTGAAAAATTTGATTCCCCTTATCCCACAGAGGACAAAACAACCTCAAGCACAGCATCCACGCAGCCAGCAGGAAGAAGAAATAATCTCACATTCTGATGTCCCAGAGTTGCCCATTTCAAGATTTACATAAAATTCAAATAATGAGCTTCTGCCAATAACAGATGGACGGCTAATGAATACAGTTGATGCCTAATGTGTGGGATTCTATGTATTAGTTTCAGAAACAAGCATTTTCAAAACAGAGATGCAATGCCTTCATTTTGGACAGAATTCTAGGGTACCTTCAAAAATAAAAAGCTTATTAAAGCACTAATGAAAGCAACTGATTTTGCTTGAGTTAAAAATTTGTTCTCCCACCCCAGTGCACTTTCTTTTTTCTTGCTTTTACTTTCTCACTTGCTGGTCTTTTTGTTTTTCTACTCCAGTAGCCTGTGACAACTATACATAGGTTAGTACTTTAATCCCTTTACAATGGATTTAGCAGCAAAAAACCAATGAGAAATTCAGCTGAGCACTTCAAGACTGTCCTACATATGAGTAATTTGCAAAGACTTGTGAAGTTTATAATGGTGGGCTCCTACAGCCTTTAGTTTACCAAGCAGGGTATTACATAAATTGCACCAACATGAGAAGCTTCCATGTAAGCCTTCCTGCGACATCCTGGTTCTATGTGCCAACTTCTGATAAAGATGTTTTTACAGAAAAGCTGAGAAATCCCCCCTTTTATAGTGGATAGCTAGTGATTTGTCATACACAGGCAGATGATAAATCTACCTCTCAGTTTGTGTGCTTATAAGCAATTTACAGAATCTGGGAGATTAGTTTGATTCACCCTGGAAAGAGGAAAGCAGGCTGCTAATTCAGAAAATTTAAACACCTGTGAACTTTAATAAATCTTTGTGGAATGGTTTAATATTTATCTGCAAAGAATAGACTGGAGGGTATGTGTTAAAATGTTTGCATTTATTTCTTACTTTTTGCATCATTTCTCATTTATGCATCATCTAAACTGTAACATGTTTCATTTCAAGAAAACCTTGAATCTTTTTTTCATCTGGGACCTCAGTAGATCAGGCCCTCGAACCCAATGAAATCTCCTTGTACTCTCTTCAACCTACCTCTGGGGAGATGGTTCTATTTCCTACTACCCTTCCCCTTCTCCACCACCCCTTTCTTTCTTCCTGATTTTTCTGTCTCTCTGCCTCAGTGCTCACTCAACATTTTCCTCTACAAAATCTGCTCTCCACTCTTGTCAGAGCCTGGCAGTTTTCATCTTCCTCTTAGGCTGCTAGTTTCAATTTCTATTCTTTTTCAATTCTAGTCCTCAAAATAAAAGTAGCCATATTTGTATATTGTACTCATTATACATATCATGTGTAAGTCATGTAAAGGTTAACCAGTACATGTGCATGTAAGAGACACACAGAGAGATGCACCCATTAAATTTCCTATTTGGAAACTGTTGTATCCCTGCAGCTGATATAAGATAGACATGCCAACTTTGATCCTGGAATATGATCAAATTCTTCATTAATTATCTTCCTGAGAGGAAGCAGTGAGTAATTTTAGCAATTTTCTTCCTACTGTGAAAATGTCTTGGAAAACAGCACTAATTTCAAGGTCTATTCATAGTTAAAGACTAAAATTTACACATGGCTGTTTTGCAGCATTATCTGCATCGTTGTTATGCTGTTAAAGTGTTATAAAGGCAACTTTGACTTATCATGACCCTATAAATGAGAGACCTTGAATTCATCATATTATCAAAAGCCTTTCTCAAGTGTTGCAGACTCAGTGCCATGGCTTCCTTGATTTTGTCAATCCACCTGGAATACAGTCTTCCTCTTTTCCTACTTCTAAGTTGGCAAGAATTTGTGTCTTTTCTATCGGGTTCTGTCTTCTCATGATATAGCTAAAGTATCAGTCATTTTGGTTTCTAGGGAGTCTTGGGACCAGAGCCAGTCCAACAATGAGGCAAATTAAGTGGTCGCTTCGGGCGCAAAACATGCGGGGGCGCAGTCGAGACTGCTTTTTCTGTTGATTTGTTGTAAAACATGATGTTTTGGTGCTTAATTTGTAAAATCTTAATGTAATTTGATGTGTAATAGGCTTTTCCTTAATCCCTCCTTATTATCCAACATTTTTGCTTATCCAACGTTTTTATTTTTCAGTGATTGGTTTTTTTTTGGGGGGGGGGGGGCAAAATTCTGTTCGCCTACACTTGAAAAATACCTAGGGCCGGCTCTGCTTGGGACCCTTCCACATAGGCATATAACCCAGAAAATCAAGTCAGAAAATCCCACAATATTTGCTTTGAACTGAGTTATCTTGAGTCCACACTGCCATATAGGTAAAGGTAAAGGTTTCCCTTGATGTTAAGTCCAGTCGTGTCTGACTCTGGGGGTTGGTGCTCATCTCCATTTCTAAGCCAAAGAGCCAGCGTCATCTGTAGACACCTCCAAGGTCATGTGGCCGGCATGACTGCATGGAGCACCATTACCTTCCCGCTAGAGAGGTACCTATTGATCTACTCTCATTTGCATGTTTTCGAACTGCTAGGTTGGCAGAAGCTGGGGCTTACAGCGGGCACTCATTCCGCTCCCCAGATTTGAACCTGTGACCTTTTGGTCCACAAGTTCAGCAGCTCAGCGCTTTAACACACTGTGCCACCAGAGGCCCCCACACTGCCATATATTCCAGTTCAATGCAAATACTGCATATACACAAGTATAAGCTGGGGTTTTCAGCCCTTTTTAGGGCTGAAAAATCCCCCCTTGGCTTATACTCAAGTGAGGGTCCTGGACGGCTTATATTTGGGTCAGCTTTTACTCGAGTATATAGGTAATAAGAATTGGAAAGTCTTATCATACTAAAGTCTGATTATTATCTTAAATTACAGGTTTATGTAAATATTCAAAAATATTTAACGTACTGATACCACAATTAATGTAATTTTATTGGTATCTATTTTTATTTTTGAAATTTACTAGTAGCTACTGCATTTCCCACCCTCGTTTTATAGAATCATAGAATTATAGAGTTGGAAGAGACCTCATGGGCCATCCAGTCCAATCCCCTGCCAAGAAGCAGGAAAATCACATTCAAAGCATCTTATACTCGTGTCAATAAGTTTTCCCACTTTTTTGTGGTATAATTAGGTGCCCCAGCTTATATTCAAGTCGACTTATACTTGAGTATGTACAGTAATGTGAGATTTTATTCAGCGGCATGGAAAGGGTCTTATTTGCTTTAATACCCATTTATGTGTCTTTTTGTAGTTCAGAATATCCATGGAACATCTGTCCAGCACTACATTTTAAATGAGCTGATTTTCTTCCTATCACCTTTTTTCACATAGAAACCGGAAATACAATGGCATGAAAACACTTTTAGCCATCTTCATTTGCAGCAATTATCTTTGGTGGTTTTAATTATTCAAGGATTTGATTGGTATGTTATTCCTAAATATCTCTAGGTCATCCAGGAAAATTCTATGGTCAACCTCTGGTAGAAGTTGACCATAGTCATCCTGGACATTAGAAATTCCTAGAGAGGTGTTCTCTCAGATAAAAAGTGATTTGTTTTCAGTTTTCCCACTATTGTTGGGGTTCTGCATACCTAGCCCCTGCAAAAGTCAAAGGCCTACTGTAACATTTCACAAAACAGTTGTGTGTAAATTTTATACAGAATAAATCTGATGTGATAAAGATTTTAATCAGTCTACGATTCTGATCTTCACATTTTCTCAACACTCAAAAAGTATGTCTCTTAAAAACATTTTCCCAAGTATTTTAGAATATTATTTCCATCCCTATTTTGAAGTCATAATGAGTACAGCCCTCATGACTTTTTGGTATGCTTATCTCCTATGAAGTTGCCTAATTCCATTTAAAACTAATCAAATTAGTTCAATTATTGTTGTTGCAGCTCCAATGAGGTGAAAGTATGTCACACATGAGGACACTGAACCATTTCATCCACCAGTTGAAGTCAGGCCTGTAGTGACATTATTAAAAAGGGAATGCTAGCAGAGAAATCAGCTCCCTCCTGCAGTAAATCCCACCTAATTTGCCATCTGTACCAGCAGACAGATGTTTTATCTGCCTCTACTCTCTTGTCTGTCTGTATGAACTCCTAAACTATACCCTACCTGTCCTTACTTATTCCAGGGTCAGAAGGGTCAGCAGACAAAACCTATCACTTAAGAATTCTATCATCTTCTTGATGTAGTGGGCAGATTCTCAACTGTTTTTGCTTTTGACAGGCAAACATATGTGAAGTGCAAGAAGATGTCAGTTATCAAACACTGTCATCTAATTCCAATTATGAGTGTCAAATACTAAGGACAATTGGTCACTTCAGCAGCACTTACCTTAAAAATTGGAATTACCACTGCATGCCAACTATTTTACAAGGACTTAATTGAAATATTGAACAAACTGCACTGGCTGTCATGTACAACAGGCAATTACTGTAGCAGCTACAGTGTAGCTCATAAATAATGAGATACAGTACAGTCTCACTTATCCAAGCTAAACGGGCAGGCAGAAGCTTGGATAAGTGAATATCTTGGATAATTAGGAGGGATTAAGGAAAAGCCTATTAAACATCAAATTAGGTTATGATTTTACAAATTAAGCCCCAGACATCATGTTATACAACAAATTTGAAAAAAAAGTAGTTCATGATATACAAAATGGCTTGGATCATCCAGAGGCTTGGATAAGCGAGGCTTGGATAAGTGAGACTCTACTGTATATGTTAGGTTTGTTTGATTCTACTAAAGAGTTGTAGTTGTAAGTATTTTATAAGTTTAGAATGCAACATTTAATCTATTTCAATATTTAAATTTCAATGCTGCTTACAGATCCTTTCAGTTTGTACACCACTTTTTATTTACTGAACAGTGACACACACACACACACACATACATATATGAATACATTTAAAGTACAGAGGGAAATCTTCCAATATATGATCAAGAAAACAGGGAATTCCAAGAACATATAACTGGGGAAAATAGGAACAGGCAGTATCTGAGAAGGTTTCTTAAATGGGGAGTAAAGCAGAGAGAATATCTGCTCCAAGGCAGCTGTGGACCATGTATGTCAACTGGATCATGATGAGAAACATTACACCTTGATATGGCTGCAATCCTTTCGGCAGAACCCAAGGCAGGTCACATATAACCCTAACCCACCACTCATCTACATCAATGCTACTTAAATCACCAGATGTGGGGCTCTGGTAGGTTTTTCCCCAATGTGCCACTATAACTTTTTTTTTTCTTTCCTAGAGACATGCCATGGCACTCTATAACTCTCAGAGTGGCATAGTCCACACATCACCACACTGAGTACCACGATACTCAGCTCTGCTCACAAATCCACACAGCTCTGCAGTGACTGCTGGTGGTTTCCATGTCGGTGTAGAAGCATATACATTCCAGGTTTCAATCTCAGTTTTATCCAACGGACAGAACCTATTTCATATATAGAGTTCAAGCTTGAAATAAAACTCAGAGCTATTTCATCACCCTCGCATGGAAAACACCAGTTGAACTGCATTTCTATCGTCCCATTGGTCCCAGACAGCCGATTTGTGATTTACTGATGACACATTGCATAGAAGGCTACCATACTTGTTTACATACCTGGATGGAGGACTATATATGGCTTGCTAAGTCCGTTGTTATTGCCGTCCTGATTTAGTTATGGTTTTTAGCCACAATTAGGTATGGTTTTTAGCCACAATAACACTCATAACCATAAAATGTAGAAGAGCAGCAACAAATCAGTATCCACATTTAGACAGGATACGGTGTATCATCAGCCCCACTCCCTTCAAATTTAAGAACAGCTCCACAGCCACTCTATGGTCTGGTGGGACATCAACATTAGTGCATTCCTTCTCCTACCTCCAGGCCCCAGGTCTGGGCCCAATGAAATCCAGGTCTTGCAGATTTTGTCTTCACACCTCATCCCATATACAACAGTGCCCTTGGGATGTTCTTGCCAACTTTGGAACAGGAATTCTAAATGATCATGACTGGCAAATGGGAAAAGGAGGTTTCAGGAGGGTTGTGTCTCACTCTCCTGATACCTCCTGCCCCCAAATTAAATAATTAAGGGAATCCGCAGGATTCTGGAGTAAAAGAACAAAGGCATCCCCTCTCCTCTCCATAAATTTCTCCAGTTCACCTATGGGAAGTTTTAAAATCTTATGATGCACATCCTTCCTCCTGATCTTAACTTTCTCTAGGACCTCATAAGTTTTTAGGGTCCTGAGTAAGCCTTATTTGTTTTACCAATGGTTTCTGGGACCAAACCCCAACAAGGTCCATTTTAGCTGTGTAAGTGTGGTACTGTTACTCTGGAGAACTTCCTCCTGAAATGTCTCAAAGGAGAAGGTGAGGGCCTGACAAATTCCTTATGGTCAGGCATTTTGGTTCCCCATTTTGTGACACATTTATTTTTTCAGTAAAAGTGGATTAATTTGAGTCAAAGCAGGAAACCCCTGCTTTATCCTGCAATAATTTGTGAAAAGCACGGGTCTAATGGGCTTTGGACTCTGTGGGGACAGACTGCCGGATAGCCCTAGGACTAGCTGAGGGGCCTGTCCACACACCCACCTTGCATCTTTTGGGCACCTGAAGCCCAAATATGTGAGATGGCGCCCACCTGTTTCCCAACGCCTCCCCTCCCCACAAAACACAAAATAAAAATAAAACTTACTGGGTACCATTAGGCCTCTCTTCAGGCCTGATGGAACATACCAATGACATGTGAGGAGATGGGGGAGCCAGGTGCGACCTCCCCCATTTCCTCACACATCATTGGTATGTTCCATCAGGCTTGAAGAGAGGTCTAATGGCTCTCCGTAAGCTTAATTTTTATTTTTAAGGGTTTTGGGGTTTTTTTGGATGGCCAGATGCCATCCCGAAAATTTTCGGGATGACATGTGGACAGTCAATGGGCAAAGCCCGTTTTTTCCCCTGGCTGTGCGGACTTAAACCCATTCTGAAGTGGGTTTAATATATGTCTGGAACTCCCCCTAGTCAGGGCCAGTACATATACACTGTACAAAGAATGCAGTTTGTCACCACTTTAACTGCCATAGCTCAATGCTATTGAATCATAGGATTTAAAATGCAGTGAGGCACCAGTACTCTCTTGCCCCTTCTACACCGCCATATAATCCACATTATCAAAGCAGACAATTCAAATTATTTGCTTTGAACTGGATTCTATAAGCCTACACTGGCATATAATTCAGTTTAAAGCACATAATCTGGATTTTATATTGCAGTGTGGAAGGGGTCTCAGTCAGAGAAGACTAAAGAAAGGCACCCGTACCACCTTCCGTTCTTGTACTTTTTTGTTTTGGTGAGATTCATAAATGGTTTTATTTATTTTCATGTAGGACGTGTGCAGAAAGCAAGATTACTCCAGGCATATGGTGTTGTAGAAAAAATGTGTCTGAAAAAGGAGAAATGTCAAGAGAACCATTACCTGGAAAGAGAATAAAAAGGAGGAATGGGGGGATGATGTAGCAAAAAATCTATTGTTTCCTATGTTCAGAATACCTGGTAATGTAGCAATGCAAACAACACAGGAAAAATTATTAAACCAAATGCTTTCCTAAAGACTATAGAGCAATTATTTTGCAATTACAAAATGTATTATGTACTTTGCTCATTTTTTCTACTGAATCCATGAGAGCAAGACAGTGTAATTAAATGATACTGTATGAATTGTGAGATGCCTCTAGACATTTAAACCTATTGTTCTCTTACATTTTTTCAACACAGTACTGATAATGTATGAAAATTGAAGTGAATTTAATTGAATTTAAATTTGTAACACCAGCTCATTAAAGAGGGGGGGGGCTAGATCTATCCTGCCCTATATCTCAGAATGTGATACCAGATTATCTGCTTTGAATTGGATTATATGAGGGCCCTTACAGACATGGATAAATCCTGGGGGGAACTGGCATATTATATCCTAGTTCCTCCGAGGATTTAATCCACACACACACCCCAAACCTGGGCCTTAACCTGGGGAGAGGGCGGTGGAGGCAGCCCAGAAGGTATGGAGCCAGCTCATTTCCCCCCAAAAACTTACATCAAAATGATGCATTGAGATGTTTCGACATAACAGGAACTTTCCACAGAAGGGCCTGAGCATGCGGCCAGCCCGCTAGGGTAAATTGGGGGAGGGGGGCTGGGGGCTGAAGGGGGAGGTTGAGAATGCCATCCTACTCCTTTGAGCTTCAGGAACCTGAAGAACTGGGATTATTCCAGATTAAACTCAGATTATTCCAAAGTAAACTGGGATTTCTCATTTTACTTCAGATTAATTAAGCATCTTACTGACAGGTTCAGATCTATTGAGGTGCTGAGTCTGTGGGGATTGATTCCGGAATCGTAGAACGTGGTCCTGGAAGTCAAAGATCCGGACCTGTGGTTAGGTGTTTAATCGGGAGTAAAATGAGAAATCCCAGCTTACTTTAGTATAATCTGGGTTTATCTGAGATGTTGTTTGGATGCCTCAGGTACACCCGTGACCCATCATGGGTTTTAGGGTCTGTGTAGAAGGGCCCTAAGTGTACATGGCCAGATAATTTGGAATAAGCAGATCAGATAATGGGCTATAGGATAATGTAGATCCAGGCAGAGAGAGAGCAAGAGAAAGAAAGACCAAAAGAAAGAAAAGAGAGAAGATAACAACTGTGTAAGAATATACAGGCAGTCCTGAAGTTACAAACAAGATAGGATCTGTATGTTGTAGTTGGGCCAAGGGGCAATAATGGTTCTAAGGGTTTGTTCTTAAAGGTTTGTTCTATGGGTTTGTTCTATAGGTTTGTTCTTAAATTGAATTTAGATGTAAGTCAGAACAGGCACATTTTAAAAGTGTAACTTCATTCATCTATCTTTGGATAGCATAGGGGAGGATTAACATCCCTGTGGTTTTTGTTTTGCTGTCTGTGCCCCTATTCAGAAGATTTCACCTCACTTTCTGTACCTGTGATAGTTGGATTTTTTTAAAATGGCTTGTTGCGGAAACAAGGATTGGTGATAAAGCTTCAGGTGAGACACCCTTTTTTCTTATGATAACCCTTACAAGAGTGATTTCCCTTTTTATGGGGAGATTTCTCTCACTTCCTGTTGTCTTACTCCCATTTATAATTATGAGATGTTTGTAAGTGAGGTCTTGGAAACTTGGAGACTGCCTGTATACTCAATTTCTCTATAATCATATATGCCGCTGTTATCTCCAGCTGTTAGCTCCCCTCCCTCCCCGCCCACTAAGAACCTTGAAAATGTTGAGCAAATTTAAAAAAAAAACACCAAATGATGGTTGTAAGTGACATGACATCACTTTCCAGGAGTTCTTAACCCCTCCTAGTCCATCCAAGTGCTCATGCTTGTTTTCTATGGGAATTACCTGCTGCATTGTAATCTACCTCTCTGCCAGGCAAAGGGAAGCAGGGCAGACTCTGAGATGCCACAAAAGCTGAGTTCATGAACAATGAGAACAAAAACATGTACAGAAACAGAAGCACAGAAACACAAGCAAGCTGTTTTAATTCAAACATCTTTTGTGTGTAATAACTCCCCAGTGATTAACCTTCTCAGGTTATTTCTTCAATCTACTTCTGGTTTTATAAGAGCTTTCTGGGGTTGGGGCGATGTTGCTGATTCTGGACACTACCTCTCAAAATGGAAGTTTCTCCAAATACCTGTTTCTCCCCGCTGGGCTTCTTGTGGTTTAACAGCAGTTCAACAGCGCCAACCACTTCCTTCCTGATGGCATGCAACAGGGCATCCCCCACATAAACATTAAAGCTCAAGAGCAGCTCTATGAGCTCTAGGTTTTCATTTTCAATTGCAATAAGGAGAGCCGTCCTTCCAAGGGGGTCAATGCAATTAATATTGATCTTGAAATAAATTTCCGCTTCCTCCAGGGCTTGCTTCACACTGGCATAATCTCCTTTCTCCACCGCACTCAAATAGGCTTTCTCAGCAGGTGACAATTCAGACTCGGCTCGCACAATGCGAAGTGGGATGCGATCTCTGTACGGGGCACTGACGGTTCTCTTGTAATAGAACTGGGCCATAGTTTACACCACCCTAAACATGTTTCTCTGAAAGAGAAAAGAAAGAATGAATCAGTTGCAGTAAAAAGGTATGAATGCATGACCTAAATGGCTCCCTATGTAGCTCCTGTGTTGCTCTGAACACCTTCCCCACCCTCTACAGGCGCATCCAACAGCTCAATAATCTGGGAATATTTGCGTTTAAAAAACATGACTGTTCCCGGTTCGTAATCTACACATGCCCCAGAAAGTGCATGCCTTTGGGGCAAGTGTCCAGATGTGCTCCCGGATCTTTCTGGGAGAACACTTGGACACCCAAACCCCCTCCCCAACCCCACTTTAAAAGTAAAAGAACTTACTTGAAGTTCATTAGAGTGGTGCCAGAGTGGTCTCCCCCATCCTGACGCATCATTCCTACTTGCCAGGAGAGCTCCGGCACCACTCTAATAGAGGCCAGGTAAGTTCTTTTACTTTTAAAGGGCTTTTGGGCAGAGGGTTTATGTTTTTGCGGTTTTCCAGGCTAATTTAGCCTGGAAAGCTTTGGAACTACTATCTGGATTGCCTCTTCAAAAGCCCAGAACTTTTGAGGGTGCATTCCAGACAGCAGAAGTAGTGAGTTTATCCCGCATCTTCCAAGAAGGCGTGGAATAAACCCACTAGCAAATTAATTCACCACAAACCAGGCCTTTCCTGGTTTGTGGTGAATTAATTCATGTTTTCCTAGGACGTCATCTGGGTGGCCCCCTTTTATTTTTGGGAACTCTTGTGTTAAAGGGGCTATCTAGAGAGGCCCTATAGCAAAGCTTTCCAAACTTTTCATGCAACACGATAATTCAGTTTTACTGGCAAACTGGAGATCAAACCAACCTCTTATAAAAGTTTTATACTATATAATATATACAGTCAAGAAAGAGTTACTGTTGGTGGTCAGTTCTTCTGTCTGAGGTATTCAAGTCTTTCTGAATAGGACTACATTTACAAAAATGGGTTCAAAGATTTTTATTTCCTCTGCTAAACTGGACTGCACACTATGCTCTTTGCTGTTGAAATGGGGTGGGATGGAATTGAATGGGAGATTCCCATGGCTGGTAAAAGTGGTATCTAACTGCATTAATTCTATGGTGTAAATGGACCCATGGGGGCAACTCCACCTTTCTAGGAATCTCTAGCTCTTCCAGTGCAATTATTTAGGTAGCTTCCACCAGCAGTTGACTAGAGTCATGTTGGATGACCTAGAAATTGCTAGAGAGGTATTCACTCATGTAAAAAAAAATCCAGCAATTTCTTTATTCATAGTTTTTCACTTTCGTATAGGTTTTGTGCCCCAAACCCTAGCGAATGCAGAGGGCTCGCTGTATTTAGAATACATTCCTGTACTATTCCCTAAGTGGTCTATTGTCCCAAGTCACTACTTACAAGATTGCTAGTATTCATTAACCATTTTATATTTGATTTTAGTGTCTAGCCTCTCTCTGTATCTTTCCATTCTTTATTAAGTGAAACAGCCCACCTGTGCCAAAAACATCCTTGCCATGTGCCTACATATACACATCAGTATGCATGAGAGAAAACCTAGGATTGAAAGGCAAGAGACAAGCACAAGAGATCATAGGTAGTCTCATATGCATTAATGAAGTAATTAGCTCAATTAGAGCTTGGGACATTGTCTTTAATAGGTAATTTGTTATGCTTTGCTGCTGCTGGTGATTATTGTTATTGTTATTGAAAGCTAACATGGTAGCATTACTCTGAAGAATGCTAACTTTTTTCAAAAATACACTTAATTCACAAAAAGAATTTTTGCCTACATTATTCTAAAAGTAAGATTCTCGAAATAGCTAATAAATGGTATATAACATATACATGAGACCAGTGGGAGAGGTATGTGGATGACATATAACTCTATTACTCCTTACCATCATAAGACAAAAAAGCAATTTCATTCCTAAACTGGTACTGAATGAGGGCAAACAAATTGAAAATTAAGATGGAGGGGCTACTGGCCAGGCCCCATCCACACTACCAGATAACTGAATCCAGATAATCTGCTTTGAACTGAATTATATGGCAGTGTATTCACATAATACAGTTCAAAGCAGTCAATCTAGCATCAGATACTGGATTATATGGCAGTGTAGATCCAGCCTTAGCCACATCTTGTTTGGGTTACTGTAACAGGCTCCCTTTGAAGAGTTTTCAGAAACTTCAACTGGCCCAAAGAGCTGCAGCCAGATTGCTAACTGTTGTTGGCTGCAAGGGAGCACATAACTCAGAGCCCATTCAGACACGCCTTAAAAATGAGACCTGTTGTGCTTCTACTGGAGGCATCCAAATGACACCTCTGGTAAAACCAAATTAATGAAACACCTGGTAAGATCTGGATCTCAGGATGAGGAAATGATAGCAATCAGGATGGCATGTAGACACACACACCCTCCCAGGAAAGCCTGGGTTTTTTTAGGGGGTGAACTTGAGGGCAGTCTGTGATAGAGTGGTGGTGGTGGTGATGATATGGTATATTTTTATAGTGCTGTGTAGTGAACCTTACCTATTAGGCCGGGAATGAAGCCTTGGTAACAGTGAGTGAGGCAGGCATCCATTTTGTAGAGGAATGCCAGGCAGCCATCTTGAGTGTGGTTACAAAGGAGGAGGAGCTTAGAGAGAGACTCCTAGGATTGGTCAACCAGAGCAGATGGGAGGAGCCAAGTCTTAGAGTGCAGGGGGAAAAAAAAGAGCTCCAGGAAGTTCTGTCTGGAGGGTTTGAAGAAGGCTGTTCTGTTTGAGGGTTTGAAGAGAGCAGTTTGGTTTTGGAGTTTGGATAGTGTGTGTGTGAGAGAGAACTGAAAGCTGTGGAAACTGACAGGCTAAGTCAGGCAGTTTGGATCTCTTGAGGGGAGGATAACTCAAGGGATTGTCTCTCACTACTGGGCTGGTTAATAGAAGGACTCTAGGCTAGAGTTAATTAACAACCCAGGGGAACTCGTGTCTATTCTCAGCAAATAGAGCGAGGGTTTTTGTGACCAATAGACAGATTGGTTGGTTGGAACTGTTTGAAACTAAGTGAAGTAACCTGAAACATACAACTAAGTTAAGCTGAAGAACGTCTGTAACCGATTACGCTTATGAACCTCTCTGAAGTAATTATTTGCCTGTTTTTAAGAAAATAAATTTTATTCTATTTTCAACTTTCAAGAGCCTCCACAGTGTATATTTTCCATCAAGAAGACTTTATAAAAGTTCCAGCAATACAACAATAAAATACCACAGGAAAGCCTCATAGTGAACTTCAGTTTGGGAGCCAGGGGTGGGAAACAGTGTGGGCAGTAAATGGGAGAAACTTATCTCAGACACATTTAACAACAAAAATCCTAAAGACATTTTAGGTTGGTGGCAGTTACCATTTTAAAAGAAAATCTGTTATAACCAGCCTCCCTGCTTTGCTCATTCTTTTATATTGGTGGCAGCGGTGGGATATTATAAAAAGATTCCCCCCTGCCTGAAGGAGTAGCCTCTTAGCCCCCCTCTCTGCTCAGTCTTTGCTGTCATTGCAAATGGTGCTTTACAAGAAAACAGTAAGAAAACAGTACCTTACCCTCAGGCTTTCCAGCTAAAGATTGTGATACACTGGATGACTGGCACTCTTCCAGATAAAGCAAAAGTGATCGTGCTCAGTCAAAATGCAAATCAAGAGAAAATGATACAGAGCTCAATGGGGTCAGCCCCCCCCCCCCCCCAATGAAATCTCACATATGATCCTTGAAACTGAGAGTTGAACAATAATGAGGATTCAATTTGCACAACTAAAACTAGTATGCCAGCAACATCCATGCCTGAAGATGTCCTATCTACCTACAGTAACTCATGACCTGATTACATTCCATTTGGATTATGATAATAGACTCATATTTGGTGTTGCCTTTTGGACCTTCAGCAGATCCGAAGCACTGTGTCCATGTAACTTCCATGTTACAACAGCTTCTCTAACTAGTTTTCTGTTTCCAGGTAGAAGTGCTTGTTAGGACCTACATGGATTGGGTCCAGGCTGTCTGAAACTTTGTATCTCTCTATGTGAGCTTGTGATGATGTAGGCTGGATCTACACTGCCCAATATCCCAGGATCGGATCTCAGATTATCTGCTTTGAATGGATTATATGAGTCTACACTGCCAGATAATCTGGGACAAGCAGATAATCTGGGATCAGATCCTGGGATACAGGGCAATGTAGATCCAGGCTACATCATCATAAGAAGAGGTGACACAGGAAAGAGGTTTCTCAGTGGCTGCTTTCATGCCTCTCTTGAGATGATTGGTGCCTCTGCTTTCTCTTTCCTCGGGCAGGCAAAACATCCTATAGTTTAGGTATATCTTTAATTCTCAACTCATTGTGATTTTTTAAATTGCATGTGGTGCACCTTCATCTCATTACTAAGTTTTACAAGTGCATTAATGGTTTTAAATGTAGTGTTTTTAACAAACTGTTTACTTTTTAAATATCTGTATTATTATTATTATTATTATTATTATCAACAACAACAACAACAACAACAACAACAACAACAACAACAACTTTATTTTTGTATCCTGCCTCCATCTCTCCGAAGGGACTCGGGGTTTCTCACATGGGTACAAGCTCGACATTGACATAAGTTAAAACAATCAATGAAATTAAAAACAATATAACAATATTGTATAAAACAGCATAAAACTGCATAAAACAACATGAAAACATATCAGTTACTTAAAAGCCTGAGCATAAGTGCAGGGGTGAGCTTGTGCAGGACTCCGAGTGAGGCTCGAGGATAAAATAGGGGTGCTCAGGGAAGGCAAGGAAAAGTCTCATTAAAAATATTAACAGCCAACAAGGATGAGGGACAATGATAAAGTGCAGTGATTGTAAACAAGTTGGGTATCTGGGTGGACTATTCTTCCAACTAGATCTTAGATGTACTCTGTTTTAATTTGACTGCCATCTGCCTTTGGCCACATGTGAAAAGAATGGCAACATATATATTAATAAAAGAAATAAAATATTTGGGCCAGGGGAAATGGTATCATTTAGTGATACATTAAAGCAGGGAGTTGAACAGATGGGTTTGGAGTACCACAACAAAGTATTTATTAAATGGGATTATGTATATACCTTGCCAAGAAAACCCTATTAAATTCATAGAGCTACCATAAGGAAACAGTCGACACTTATTGAAATCTGGCTTGATGGGGCATTTTATAAAGAAGAATCATTTAAGTGAATTATATTCATGAATCATAGTATAGCCTGCAGCAGACTGAACTGTGGTTGGTTTGCAAGAAGTTAAGAGGAAGAGTATACAGAAGGAACGCAAATTAGCAGTAACGAGGATAAGATCCAAAGGTAACATTTTCCTTGAATTAACATTTTTTTCACAAAACACATGTTTTTTTGTCCTCTCAACAGATGTTCTGCATTGTCTGTGGGTGATATTATCATGGCTGCTTTAGTACACCAAATTCTGAAATTAAAATGCTTTTGTTTAAAAAACAACACTTTTGACAACATGAAAAGCTCGTCATTAACCACTTTATAGCACAATTAACCATTTTCATTTTTAAAAGCCCTCACAACATTGCACAGTTTGAAGTCTGCCCCTGCAGCATTTTTGTATTATCCCCTTCCTTTTTTATCCTGTGAAAGAAGAATTATTGTTATGGGTTATTTTTCTATCTTTCAATCTTATTTACAATCTTTCAATGTCATTCTCTGCTATATGGCAGCAAATACAAAAAGAGCAAGTGGAACATACTGTAATCATTATATCTTCCATTGCTTCTGAGAGGCAAGGAAAACGTTATTTTATTTTAGCGGGGAAAAATAAAAATATCATCCTGAATGCTTCAGGGATATGCCATTGTTACTAAAGTAAAGCACAGCCAGGTGTCTCCCTGTTTGCAAAATTTAATTGGGAGGAAAGGGGATTGTTCCATTCTCCGCCTGGAATATTCCAGAGCCTTAGGAAAATATGGTATTTCAAATGCCAACCAGTATGCCTTCCCCATTGTTGTTGCGGCATTGCATCTGGAACATCTCTGTCTGCTACGCTCAATTAGTCTGGTACAACCTAGTCAAGCTAGCCGTTATGCCGCGAAAATACTGCTTGGATTCTAAATACAATTCCTTAATCTTCAAATCCAAACTATTAAATAGCCCACACATTTTATAAATCATCAGCACGGTTTCTTGTTATAATATGCCCTTGGGAACTAGTTTTACACTTTTAGGTTACATTTCATAGCACAAGCGGTACAGCTACACTCTAGCATTAATGCAGTTTGACACCATGTTAATCTGCCAAGACTGAGTGCTATGGGATCCTGGGAGTTGTAGATGGCGAGGTCTTTAGCCCTGAGAGAGAAGACTAGAGACTTCAGAAACTTACAACATCCAGGATTCCATAGAATTGAGCCAGGGTAGTTAAAGTGATGTAAAACCATTAATTCTAAAGTGTAGATCATTTTGGAGTTGGGTGCCATCTCTACGCAGCTGTAAACATGGCTTTTAAAGCAAGCCTTTGATCTTACATAGGTTTTTAAGGATTAATCCAAGGACTTGTTGTGGACATCACGTCAGCACTGGGCTATCTCAATTGAAACAACTTGTTTTTATCCACAGCCATGACTGCATTTTATGAATTTTAATGTTTTACATTGTAATTATGTATGTGTGTGGTTGTAATTCTGTGGTTTTTATTGTTTCAGATTTATGTCTCATCTATGCGTGGCACTTCATTGTATTTTGTTGGCCACCTCAAGTCCCTTTGCGAGATTGTGGTGGGGTAGAAATAAAATAGATAGATAGATAGATAGATAGATAGATAGATAGATAGATGTCACTGAGGTCACAATTCTGGTTCTATTTCCACATTTTTGGTCCTGTCTACATTGCCATATAATGAAGTTTCAAAATGCAGATTAACTGCCCCTATATCCTAGGATCTGATCCCAGATTATCTTCTTATCCCAGATTATCTGACAGTGTAGACTCATATAACTCAGTATAAAGCAGATAACCTGGGGTCAGATCCTGGGATATAGGGCAGTGTAGAAGGGGCTGTAGACTCATATGCAATTCAATGGAGTTTAATCTGCATTATATGCTTCTACATGGACCATTATAACTCCATTTCAGAATGCAGATTAATAGTGGCTGGATCTACACTGTTATATAATCCAGATTATCAAATCTAATAAACCACATTATCTGGTTTGAATTAGGTTATATGGGCTGCCATATAATCCAGTTCAAAGCAGATAATCTGGATTTATATGGTAGTGTAGATCCAGATTTAGGCCCCTTCTACACTGCCATATAATCCAGATAATTAAATCAGATAATCCATATTATGTGCTTTGAACTGGATTATATGAGTTTACACTTCCATATAGTCCAGTTCAAAGCAGATAATCTGGATTATATGGCAGTTTAGAAGGGGCCTTAGAGATGTGTATTTTTAGGTTTGTTTGTTTGTTTTTAAACTGGGATTCAATGTGATATTGAGTTGACTGTGACAACTGTGCATTCTTGAAATCTTTTACAAGCACTGCCAACTAAATGGCTGTTCTGGTCTGCAACTCTGTAGAGAAGAAATTACCCCACAGGCAGACTGGAAGGCTTTTATTTCTCAAAGTATACAGTATGGTTACAAGCAAAGTTCCATCTGAAAGTTGCTTTCCCTCTCACCTCCTCACATCCCTCACCCTGGCCCTGTTCTTCACACCATCACTGTGCCCGCCCCATTTCCACGGAGCCTCTCCGTCATGGTCAGCTCTCCCTTGCTTCAAGTTTGCTACCGGCCAAGGCATGATCTACTTTCATGGTTCCACAACACCAGGAAGGAAGGTCATGACAATGACAGGCAAAAATCACCCCTAAATTGGTGAAAAGTGCCCAACTATGGGGATAGGTAAAATAATGCTGCCTAATTCCTATAACAGAAAAAATTGAAAAATAATAATATGTTGATATTGAAACTTCTGTTTTGATGTTCACCATATTTTCAAGGCAGGGAAGCATGTTTATAGGGACTGCAAGGGCCTGCATAGCCTTTTAAACTTTCTTCCCCTGACATAAAACTTTCCAGCATCTTTAAATACAAAACAACAATTGCTTAAAATGAAATGGAAGCATGTTTGGATGTAAATGTGTTACATATCACTCCTTCTGAGTAATCCCCCAGCCTTTTTAGCACAGAATGACTGTGGTTATTAATG